>NC_090937.1:1245832207-1246457207 GCF_040938575.1 Ambystoma mexicanum | reverse complement strand
CAAATCCAATAAATAAATAATAAATAAGGAGATTGAGCAAGTGAGGTGCAACTTCAGTGGTAAGGTTTTGAGGATGGGACCTTCTAACAAGCCATCGCAAAGTTTGGGAAACTCAACCTTAATTCAAAATCTTGTCGGCGTACATTGGGATGAAGTGGATGAATCGTATAGGAAGGCTCATGTGAAACACAAGGTGAAAGCGCATGGAACAATATCAGCATAGCAGTATCTTTCATCTGTGTCACAGAACTCCAGTACAATTACTAGTTATTTTCCACCAACTAACACCCGACCTCAGTCCATCCTCTCCACCCTATCTTTCAAACTTTGAGGTGATGTGAAAAACCTGTCATAGCTTGATCGAGGTGGGAGGTGGCACCCTACTCTTTGGGCAAGGCTCTTTCAGAAAATACAGCAGATTGCCAATGCTAGAATATTTTTAAGTGTCAATTATTCTTTAGCTCGTTTTTAGAAACAAAACACAAAAAATGCACTAAATATAAAAAGCATAACAAAACAAAATAATTCTTCATTTTGTTATATGTATGAATCCTAGTGTTTTTCCCTTCCCAGTTCTGACCTCTTTTTTCCTTTATCTGTGCGTATATTCATGGGTGCCAGCTTTTGGGTTCGTTATGGGGGCTAAAGTACCTGGGCATATGTTATTCTTGCAGCCGGTCATTTTTGTACCTTTTTAGTGCTGCTTAAATGTGGTTAGTTGGGGTTGTACAATGTATCACAACAGTCACCAAGAGATGGCCATAACATAAGGGGCTTGCACCACGATGTTTAACCAAAATGAAAAATCCTCAGGAAATAATTTAATCTCACTGCGCATTGCCTAAAAACATTGTGAGTTCTCAAAGTCTGCAATATATTCTACATAGCACTACCACTGTCAAAACAGGTCAAAATATGTTTGTGATTGATGAACATCTTTGAGTGATCGGTTGCAAGTGTTTTAAAATATTGAGTGGCCATGCCCACTGGACATGGACGAAGGCCATAGCTAGTGGTCTGGTAGAGTTAAACAATGGACAGGGCCTTGCCCATTGGACATGGCTGAAGGCCATTGCTAGCGGTCTGGTAGTGTTCTAAAATATACAGTGGGCACAACTGTAGGCCATGGCCACTGGCCATGTGCAGAAAAAAATCTATGCAAAAACAAAACCCTTGAAATTCAAGGAATAAAAGTTAGTTGCATGGACGTTAAAGTGAGCAGTACATTGTAACAAAGCCTTTGAAATTCAAGGAAAAGACTTCAGTTGCAGGGTTGTTAAGGTGAGAACTTAACGCAACAAACCCCTGAAAATTAGCTAAAGCCCCATTAACTTTGCGCCCCCTATGTGCAGCTTATGACCACAATGATGACATCACTGTCGACAACTCTAATTACATTGTCTATAACTAATTGCATCAATTGTGGCATTAGACATAACATAATACAATAGCTCATACATATTTGATTATCTCAATAACAATGTAGACCATGGACTTGGCCATTACGAAGGCTGTAGTCACTGGCCATCAACAAAGGCCATAGCTAGTGGTCAGTTAGTGTTGCAAAATACCAATGTGCATGGTTAAAAGCCATGCCTAGTGGCCCGTCACTGTTTTAAAATACACAGTGTACAATGTTAAAAGCTGTAGTTAGTGGCCATCTCTAAAGGCCATAGCTAGTTCCCATTAATATGTTAGAATATACAGTCAGCACAGCCAAATGCCATGGCCACTGGCTAGTATTGTGTGGAAGACCAGGCCTACAGGGTGGATAGTGTATATAATATACAGTGGGCACGGCCAAAGGCCATAGATTGTGGCTAGTTAGTGTTGCATAATACACAGTGGGCATGGCCGAAAGCCATCGCTTCTTTCATGTTAGAATTTTACAATATAGAGTGGACAATGACAAAAGATGTACAAACTGCTCATGGTCCGGCAGAGATAGTTCTGTGGAGTTTGGAGGAAATATATGGGGAAAACGCAGTCAAGTTTTGTTTAGTTTAGTTTCGTTTCTTTATTTATACCGCACGCCGAACCCTGAGGTAACTGGGCACCGGAGACTTAGAGGACGTTACAACAGAGTATATACATACAAAAGTGTAGACGGCATGATAATAACAGTAAGTGCAGTTGACCGGGTTACATGGTGGTCGACGAAGGAGCAAGTACATTAATAAGTGTGTCCGACAGTGGTGGAATTCTAGTTGGTGAGCCAGGCCTTTGTTTTTGCTCTGAAGGTCCAGAAGGAAGGTTCTGCTCTGAGGTTCAGCGGTATAGCGTTCCATTGTTTGGCTGCTAGGACCCGGAAGCTGGATCCGCCTGCTTTTTTCAGGGAGAATTTGGGGATGAAGAGGCAGTATAAGTACAACGTTCTGGTTGGTCTGGAAGAGGTGTGTTGGAGAACTTGTATGCCAGGTATTTGGGGGCGTCATTGGAGAAGCATTTGTGGACGATGATGAGGGATCTGAGGGAGATTCTGTCTCATACAGGGAGCCAGTGGGCATCTTGTCTGAAGCTAGAGATGTGTGAGTGTCGCGGGATACTCAGAGCAGCTCTGAGGGCATTGTTCTAAAGCACCTGCAGTTTGTTTATATTGCGTTCTGAGGAGTCGGGAAAGAGGGTGTTTCAGTAATCAATTTTTGAGAGCACTAGTGCTCTGGCTAGTGTGTGCAGCTGGAGGGTGAGAGGAAGGGTTTGCAGGCATTGATGTGTTTATTTGTATAAGCTGTGGCAGAGGCTGTGGCGTTCACCTGTTTTTTGAGCAATAGTGTGGAATCTAGATAGACCCCTAGCGTTTTAATTTCTTTGGCCACAGTGATTCGGTTACGGCCTATGTTGATAGAAGCGTAACGGGGGTCCAGTTTGTTTAGCTGTGGTTGGGAGCCGACAAGAAGGAGCTCCGTTTTCTCGTCGTTGAGGCATAAGCCGTGTTCTACCATCCAGGCTTGGATCTCCAGCTAGAGGTTGTTAATCCGTGTGTAGTCCTCCTCATATCAGGCTGATAGTGTGATGAGAACCTGTGTATCGTCAGCATAATTAGTGTATGCGACACCCAGGTTATCAAGGCGGTCGTACAATAGCTTTGTGAAGATATTGTATAAGGTCAGCGAGATGCACAAGCCTTGTGGAACGCCGCAGAGGATGGGGATGGGGTGGGCTGAAGCCCCTGGAGAAAAGCCCCGGGTGGTTCGGTCGGCCAGGAAGGATTGGACCCAGGCAGTCGCCTGGTTAGAGAAAGCAGCTGAGGCAGTCAGATGTTCCTTAAGGATCTGATGGTCGACAAGGTCAAACACTGCCGAAAGATCAAGGTGCAAGAGAATGGCTAAATTGCCCATATCCTTTGCCTCATCCATCTGGAATTTTAAGTCTAGGAGGGCTGTCTCTGTTCCGTGCCTTGGTCTGATGCCAGATTGTCTAAGGCCCAGGAGGTTTTTCTCTTCCAGATGCTTCCGGATTTGTATGTAGGCCACTCAGTCTAAGATCTTTAGGATGTAGGGGACGGTGGTGATTGGCCTGTAGTTGGTTGGGTTATTGGGGTCTAGGTTAGGTTTTTTTACAAGGGGCTTGAACCAAGCCTCCTTGAGGCTGCTAGGGACTGAGCTTGTTTTGAAGGAGGAGTTGATTAGGGTTGTTACGAAAGGGGCCAGGTTGTTGCCATCTTCTTGGATAATGGGAGCTGGGCAGGAGTCCCAAGGGGTTTCTGTTTACTGTGGTTGATCATCTTGGAGAGTAGGAAGCAGGGATGTTGGATTTAGCACAGGACATGGGGTTAAGGTAATGTTGGAAGAATTGAACAGCAAAATCTCATTCTTCTTGGCGCGGCAAACCGACATGTGTTGTGTTTTGATTTTGAGCAGCAACTGCATTACTGAATGGGGAACAGCTACTTCTAGGGGCAACTCTAAAACAATGTTTTTACACTGATGCACAACTGTAGCAGTTGTAGTTACTGACCACAAGCAAGGTGACATACCTGCTGCTACTAAATTTTGCTACTTACTGTGATGTGCAATAGGCTTCTGATGGCGTCTGTGCATTTGTGGCAGTGATGGCGAGCAGCTGAAAATGGATCTTGGTCATGTGATTTAAGTCCCACCCACCTGTCAATCATTACTAATATTTTGGTGCCTTCTCGTTTTACCTCCCTCTTTCAATACTTAATCACCCCTCCAGCCTCTTTTCCTTTGCAGCTCCATGTTGATCTGTGTCACATGACCTAAGCACCAAATACCTGTCAATCACTGCCTCTTCCTTTTCTTTCTTAGCTCTTAGATCAAGGTGTCTCTTGCCTGGGAATCTAATGTAAAGGCAGATGAAGAAAAGCACAATTCCCATTTGGACGTGTTCAGCCTGCAAGGCCCATGACCAGAACCCATGGTCTTCTAACATTGAGTAAGCTCCTTCAATATGTGTTTCACCCATCCCTACTATCACCACTTATCTTGAACAACAGCGCTCATCTGCAACATCACAGACACTAGATTGCAGCAACCTCACCCGTGTCACCATGGAGCCCATCAGAACTCATCACCACACATGCCTTGGGCGCCATCTTCAATATTGAGACCTGGATGACATTAACTTCATTCCCAACAGCTACAGAGGTCTACAACAAGGTGGTCTAAACATGATCTGTGGAGGCCCCACCATCATTCACAATGTATCATGGCCATGCACCCAACTGGACACAGTCACTGTAGGAATATTTGTGTTTTTATATTAAGCAGTAGGTGTAACACGCCAGTATCAGATCCCCATTTATAAACTCCCACCCCACAACTCTGGGCAAGGAATGGACAGCGTGGTATTCCGAAATCAAAATGTATTTAAAAGGTTACTGTAACTTCAACTAAGTTGATCTCCCGCTTTACAGCAAGGAGATCACTTCAATGCTAGATACATCCAAAATCAATCAAAAAAATGAACTTCCCTGAATGTATAAAATTAACTATTAGTATTCTTTCAGGCCTTTATTCAAATATATATTAGATTCTAAAATATACTAGACATTCTAAACCTTTCTATTGCTTTTTTATCTATCTTAAATAACACCAAAATACCAAATACTTCCATTATAGAGTTTCAACATAAGGCAAGTGTGTTAAAGCATTTTATTTCCTACAGAACCAATACAATTATGGTATACACATAAATTACTTAAATAATTAACATTTTGAATACATTTACAATAAATTTGACTTCCTTACACAGGTGGGAGGTAGTGAATGTGTAGGCCACTTAACTGTAGACAAGGGCCAGCTTGCATGTGTCTCCTGTAAATTTGAATTCAAAGTAATGCCCTCAAGGATCTGTTTACTCTATTCTGAACCCACATGCTTATTGTGTTCTTAGAATACGTGGGTACAGCTTTCTCTAAACATTCATGTGCAGCTTCCACTGAACATGGGTGTGTTACTGGCACTTTATATGAGTATGTGTGTGAATTTGAAAACAGCTGAGTATGCATCTTGAAATTCACATGTGTGTAACTGTTTTCAATCTATTTACGTGTACAACTCTTAATCTATGGATGCATGCATGGCTTTTGGTATCTCTGCATGCACTTTGCATCCTGCATTTGTTTTTAGGCTGGAGTTGTCATTTCTCCAGTAACATGTACAATGTCAAAATCCCCTTTGCCCTGACACTTTACAAATACGTCTATTTGTGCATTTAAAGGACTGCAGGGGTTTAACACTTTGCTCAATTTTTATCAATAGAATTAATTTGTCCTGCATTTTTGTCATACAAACACCTAAATTTTGGCTATGGCCTCCGGCTGCATTACTGCAGAATATCACCCTATTCAATAGTGTTTGGCAACAACACAATGGCCGAAAATGACTTAACTGGCTTAAGCCACTAATTATATGTTAAATAGTACACAATTTTTCAAAGATTATTCTGAATTAATACGGCAGCAAAATGCATTCAGTTTTTAATTTCTCAACATAAAATACATTGGGCTTTATAAAAGTAAATTGCTTTGTACCTCTTGTACCTGGGAGGATGCATGGCATTTAAAATATCAGCACCTGCATTCCTGTTCTCAAATTGCATTCCTCAGAGTTCCCTGTCTCTTTATCTTCCTAGATTTATCCTGGTCAATCTATATGGACATTTTGGGGTTTAACTTAACTTCTGAAAGTTGACTCTGTTTTTTGAGAATCAGCTGGGGACTCAGTCAGCCTGTAATCATTCCTTCAGCAAACCCTTACTTCAGCTGGTGATCTGGAAACAAAATTCCAAACATACGTTGGTCATCCTTCTCTCATTGGACTGGTCTCCAATCTGCCTGGGGTCAGTCCTTCAAATAGGATCAGCACTCATCTCCAGTGCGGTCCATAATGTTCATCTCCCATATTCCATAATAATCATATGCCCTGTCTACATGCAGTTATATATCATTCTGATTCCTCCTCGCCTTGTGACATAGGTGTGGTTTTCTCAGTCCCAGTGGTGGTGTCAAACAATTCCTAGTGTTCAAATGCCAATTTTGTTTTTGAACCCTAAATTCTGATTAAAATATGATAGCTTAATAACACCTATATCACTGTGATCTAAATGTGAGTGCCCACAATGAGACACTTGAATGATCACATTGCAATAAAATGTGATGAAGCTATATGTTTTTGACATATTTTTGCATGTTCATAACTTGGCTTAGTATTTGTTTTTACATCATTTGGTAAATGTGATTTCTGGCCACAATACACCATTTTCCGTGTCGATCCGAGCTTACATTGCGACACAGCGATTCTTTTAATGATTAAATCGTTGATTTAAGATTTGCCTCATTTTACTGTATATTCGTTTTGCTATTATGGAGTCGCTGACTTTTTCCTGCATATGGCAACAGTGGTGCATCCCCTACATACTCCTTTTTCAGGCTATCAATTTGTTTTGAGCTGAAATGTCTTTTTGCTCTGTTTCAAATTCAATAACCTTTTTCTTGACCTGGGCTAATGGACCTTTTTATGTGAGGCCTGGATTATGATAAATTATAACAAGCCTTTTGAAACCAAGATCCCATGTCCATTAGTGACATTTGGCAGTGGGTTTGTTTGTATAATCTTCGTAGCTGGCTAGAACAGATCACCAATGCCTTTGTACGTGCTCTTCATATTTTATTGTTGTTAATTGCTCATCTGAGTTCGGCCTGAGAAGTTTCAATACTGAGTGTTTCCAGTTCCCCTTTTAGTAGTTATGTATTCCCCCCCTTCTATCACAAGACTTAGGCAGGTCACTTCGAATCTCAAATGTAAGGATACCAAGTGAAACATATGTTTGGTAGAATGAAATGTAACTTTTATATTAGTTCCTGTGTCACTCCACAACATATTATTTGTGGTAAAATGAAACATCTGCAAATGCAGCAATTGAAATGATGTACATTTTATTGTACATAAGGCATCACAATTTGAATGTAATTTGAATTTACTATGGTTAGTATTGGGGCTCAGGAAACCAAATATGGCTGTTATAGGATTTGCAATGTACATCATTTTTATTTACTCCAAAGCCCATAGTAAAGATGGTCACTGAATAAAAAATCACATTTTGACGGTAAATACATTTTCTCGACACATTGTTATGCTCACCTGGTTCCCACAGAGGTGTCGATCGAACCCGGACAGCTGCGGTCTCCACCAACATGATGTGTTGTGCCGAGATGACTGTCTGGACTGGCCCGCCTAATCTCGTCTGCTTGATCCATAGAAGTATTCTCCTGCAAGTGGAGAAAGGGATTTAGCCACCCATGGATATGAGTGATAGCCCCCTTCCACTGTTCTCGTTCTCCCTTCTTGTCACCTCCGATATACCCTTTTAGGAACCTCACCTTATGTATTTAAATGATGAGCTCTCCATCCTGCGTGGATTGCAGGGGCACGTTGATGCCAGTTACTTCACTGGTTTGAAGGCATGGGAGAGTTCCGGAGAGTATTGACTCTGAGGTTCCTGGCAAAGTTCGGTAAGTATCGAGTTCATAGAGTTCAATATGTCCGATGATTCACTCTTGTTCCCCCTTCCTTCCTTGTCTTGCAACTAAGATCGTGAGAAGATACCTCTTGTGGCAGTTGTTGGTGCTCAGGTAAGAGTCTGTATTACCCGACGCCGTCCGGTAAATGTTGCCACTGTTTAACGTGTTGTTTTCTCTCCCTTTGCAGGTGCAGCACATGAAGATGTGGAGAGTTATAGAATAATGCCTCCGGTGGTAATCAGGTAAGTCTATGACGATAAGTGTTTTATTTGTTGGTTTTCTCGGCTCACCTTGTTGTTTTCTTTTGTCCCTCAGGTGCCGGAGTTCGGCGAAGAAATGATGGAGGCAGCGCCGAATCGAAAGATGCTGCGAGGACTGGTGAGTATGGCGCGGCGCTGCAGCTGTAGATGCGACGTGTACAGAAATGATGTTCTTCCAGGTCTGGAGGCGAGATGGATCCAAAATCAGGTGAGGAATTCGAAATAGTTTGTTTTCTAATCTTGTCCTTTTCTTTCCTCTTGGTTTTAGGAGCTCCACATTCGAGGTGGGCGTGGCAGAGACTGGATGCAGACTGCAGGCACAGTGAGCGTTACGCTGCTGGATGCAGAATAACGCGAAGCGTGTGCAGTTGTTCTGGCGTGGTTTAAATAGCCTCCAAAGTAGTTCCAGGTAAGAAGTTCCCTACCACCACGCCCGAGTAAAAAATAGTCTCTGTAGAAAAATAGTCCCATCCAGGCCTCACGTTGGCTTGGACTCACTAGCAGCATGGTCTGCATCAGGTAAGTAAACTCTATGAGCCTGGCGCCTATGGTGCCAGGACTGATTCCCATGATGAGCCTGGCGCCTAAGGCGCCAGGACTGAACCCAAACAGCCCCCAGCCAGGGCTGTTGGGGTTTTATTAAGTATCTGGATGGCAGCTCCCGGAGCTGATGGGCTTGGTCCTGATGCCCAGGGGTAGGCATCATGACACACATATCCAAATTATAAGGACATGTTAAGAAATACAGTTCTTTTCAGTCTTCAGATTTGTGCGAATTAGTGTTTTGGGATCCAGGCTGGGTTATTATACATATTCCAGAGGCGTGGGGCGGAATATAACACTGAGATGATTGTGATGATTCACAAGGTGTGGTCACTTCTCCCTGGGGGTGTGGGGACTTTTCCATGAGGCTAGGGAAGTGTCACCACTACCCAATAGTTCCCCTAGGGGTGGTTTAATATGGGAGGACATCATCTGGAGGGACTCCCCCTCTGGGAACAAAGACAATCACCTGGTGTACAGCCCATTTTGTATGGACACTCCCCAGGATTTCCTAGCCCTACCACTGTTCAGAACCATTTTATTGAAAGTAAACCTATGAATTGTTGTAACACAGGGGATAAAGCTAAAGTCAAAAGTACTGGTATGAAGAAGAGCACAGGAGACATGAAGGTAATTGTCTGCGCTAGTACAGGTACAAGGTGACCCTGAGGAGGCATAAGGATTAAGTAAGCAACAGAAACAAAGAACTTTTAAAATCCACCAGGGCAGGACTGGCAACATTGTATAAGTATGGACGATGGACTAACAAACCTGTTAAACCCAGCCGGGAGAGGAAACGGGTGCAGAAACCAGCTTGAGTTTCAAACATTGTGGGCAGACTAGAGTCAGAGAAGAGCGAAAGATGCCAGCAAAGCATGAAAGAGGTTCTCTGAGGGTCCAGCTGAAGCAGACCCGAAAGTGAATCAGGAGAGAAGAGCTGAGCAGCTTACCAGATCGTGGAGCTGACGTGGTGCTGTGGAAACTGAAGAGAGAAGCCTGGTGCATCAGAGAGAAGACCCCAGTCTCAGGAAGTCCCAGTGGCGTGCCGAGGAGAGCTTCCTCATCAAAGTGGTGACAATAAGCACACTGACCACCAGGGACAGGTCGGTGAACCTAACCAGTACAAACCAAGCACCAGAGGAGAGCTTCCACATCACAGTGGTGACAATGAGCGACCATGAGAGACGGGTGGAAGACCCTGAGCAGTACAAACCAAGTATCTGATGAGAGTTTACTCATTGCAGTGGCGACAATACGTCCACTGACCACCAGAGACCCCAACTATTGGAAACCAAGCATCCTCATTATAGAGGCAGTATTAAGCCCACTGACCACCAGAGAAGGGTCTGAGACCCCAACAAAAGGGAACTGAGTAAACAAGGAGATCTTCTTTGTTGCAGTGGCTGCACTAAGCCCACTGATCACCAAAGAAGGATTTGGGACTTTTCTAACACCAAAATAGAACAGAAAAGTGCACATTAAGCTGAATATTGGTATAAAGAACTGTTTAGACACCATGAGAAGGAAGTCATTCTCCTGGAGAAGGGGCTAAAGCTCATGGAACATACTATAAAGATGCCAGGTAAAGGGAGCAATTTCCCTTGGCTTTGGTGTGAACTGTGCCAAGCAATACCAGGAGAAGGAAGTCATTCTAATGGTCCCAAACTGGGAGTTGTGCTAGAGTCAAACGTGAAGGGAGTCATTCCCCCTGGTTTTATTGGAAACAGTATAGACCTACACCAGAAAAAAGGAGTTATTCACCTGGATGGGGAATTGTATAAAGGCTGTGTGAAACCTGCAAGCCAGGGGAAGGTAGTCATTCCTCCTGGCATTCTTGTTGCAAGAGAAAATATCTTTAAACTCAATCTGAGTATCAGGAGAAGGCAGAAGTTTCTGTTAGATGATCCTTTGGTTGTAGTGTGAGGGATAGAATTATGTAGTGACACAGAACGGTGGAGTTTGTTTTGTTGGACTTTCTGCCAGACCCTTTAGTATTAGTTTTGAGGCAGGGAACCCCCTCTTAGAAGATAGGGAGAGTGATAGTGAGGTCCTTTTTATGCATAAATAAAAGTCTATAACTGTCACCATGCCACCTTTGTGTCTGCTTCCTTCTTCAAGACCCTTACGTGATTTACTTGAATTGTGTGGCCTAGTGTATTCTTTGGTAAATAAATTCACTCCTTTTGAACCTTGATATTACTGATCAGGCCCTGACCTGGTTGACCTCCTTACTCACCGCCCGACCCTCTCAGGTCCAACTGGGATCTTTCCTCTCTTCTATTTCTCTCTCTATTTGTGGTGTTCCCCAGTGGGCTAACCTCTCTCCCTGGCTCTTCAACCACTACCTGGCACCTCTTGCCCACTGCATCGCAACTTTCTGCTGCAATTTTCAATGTTATGTAGATTACACTCAGCTCTCTTTCAGACTCCCCTCAGCCACCTCTGTTTCTTCTCTCATACCAGACTGGCCGCAATTCAGGAATGGTGTGCCACCAATGATCTCTGCCTTAATGCTAGTAAGACTGAGATCCTCTTCATTGGGACATCTGCTCCATCCTTTCTTCTCTCTCTGGCCGCCTACACTGGGCCATCTTCTTGCTCCTTCCTGTGAGGCTAAGAACCTTGGTATCATCTTCAACTCCACCCTCTCCTTCTCTCCTCACATCTCTGAGTCTCTAAGAAGTCAAACTATCAGCTGCACCTCCTCAGAGGTATTCTTACTTTTCTCACTTTCCCCCAGAAGCTCACTGCCTCTAGAGCTCTGGTCCTCTCTAGGCTGGACTATTGCAACAGCCTCTTTCTAAATCTTCTTGCCTCTACTCTTTGACCTTTACAACATATTCAGAACAGGACTGCAAAACACTTGTGTACAGGCCCGTTATACATGCCACATCATATATCATATCATGCCATGCACAGTTCTTTGCCTTGTGTTCAGCAATGAAAAGCCAGTCTTTAGATTTAAATTAGAGGGCATACCATTTGGTTGAAGCTGATAGTTGGCAGAGTTCGGCGTTGAGTTCCGTCTGCCCCAGATTCTACTCAGAGCCGTGTCTGTTGAGGAGCTGCAGCGACGTTCTGAGACTTGGTGTGCCTGCCTGTGTCTTTCATTTTAAGGACTGCCTTTAAAAGCCATCTCCGAGCGTGGAGCGTGGTGCAGAGTTCAGCGTTGAGTTCAGTCTGCCCCAGTCCGGCCAAGGATGCGGACGCAGTAAGGCAATGAAGCGTTGCACGACAGCGAGTACGAGTCTCCAGGGTCCCCAAACCCAACATAAATCCCTCCAACACTGATGAAAGCTGGGAACTGGTCCATTATTGGAGGTAAGCACAATACCAACAAAGCTCTGTGAAGCTGTTGATGGCGCTAGTACTGTTAGCTCTCATGTTCCCTCATTAGCGGCACTTGAAAATTTGAACATAAGAGCAGAAGGAAATTAAACAAGTTGTCGTGTGATGAACACTGTAACCAAACGGCATGCCAGCTTATTCACCGGCCTGCTTGACACGCCCAACAAATTAAGGCACCCTTCACCTTCAGCCTATGTGGATGCTTCTGATTCGTTGTGTGATTTTCCATTTGAAATTACTGATTCTGATCTATTGACAATGCGGATGCCAGCGGAAGCAAACATTGTCCGGTGCGACGTCTCCGGACGTGGAGCTACAAAAGGCTCAGGAATCACGAGATCTGAGCGCAGATAATGTAGAGTTCCATTCAATATGTAAATCTGCAGTTTTTTCATTCCCAGTTTGCCTGTCAAATCCATCAAACCGACAGACATTGACTAAAACAGAGCTGTCAGCTCAGACCGACGTGGCCTCGAATGGAGATTCACAACAGCTAAATGCTATAGGAAGTGTGGGAAGGGTCGAAAGACAAAGGAGAGCTTCAGCAAAGGCTGGAAATGACACATCGGACCTTAGACTGGCGACGAAGCTCTGAATTAATGAGAAAAATGATCCTGAAGAAATTGAGAACCTCAGAGAAAACGACGACGAGGTTGGAACCAAAGTACCTGAAAAGGTGGTCCAGAACCAAATTGAAAATACACCACCCTGCCACACCCCAGTAGTAGACTTGGCAGCACGAGAAGTGCGCTTGACAGAAGGGTTAAAGGCCGACTTACTCCTAATGCGGGAACATTTAAATGCGAGTTACATTCAAAAATACCAAAGAAAACACGAAAAAGGAATGGAGACAATTCGTCACCTGCTGACATCTTGTTACAAAATAGAAGTAGTCCTCATAGAAAAGTGTCAGCAGTGAATGCAATGACTGGAAACGTGGAATTACCCGTCATTCGCCAAGACAATGATTGGAGAGCCGGAACAAATTTAAGCATGTCGGATTCAGCTAAAGAAAACACTTAATCTGGTCCACATACAGCGATGAAACAAGTGGAATCAGACAACGATATAAGTAGCAAAGGGAACTTGTCAACAGCTGCGGGAATCCAAATCCATAACAACATGTTGGCTGCTACTTCAATTGCTCTCCTACCATTTATGAAGATCAATGAGTCTCTAAATGATGCAGTACATGACCAAGTGTCCCTGTTCGCAACAGTAAACAACAAGCTCTTAGTGCTAGAAACCTTTATCCAAAATATCACTCAAAGGCCTCCTTACGAGAATGGAGGTAATGAAATTAGGAAGGCGGAATGGTATTACCGGCCTCGTTAACAGGTCCGGGCCATTATGACCCGACAACCCGCCAATACCGCCACCGTCCGTACCGTGCCCCTTAATACCGTCTCACGCGCGTACACGTGCCCCGTCGCAGAGTAAATACCAGGATGATGGTAATAGGAGGACATCACAACTCACGCGGGCATGAAATGACTGTCATCCCGAAGGCGGTAATTAGGGCCTGCACGATGGCGGCCATACAGGCATCGCGGACCACCCTTAAATAGCAACCTGCAGTCAAGGCAACTGCCACAGGTGCACACAATCACCACAGGTGGAGTCAATGGAGCCTGTCCCAGTATAAAAGGAGTACACCCACACACCACACCCCTTCCTACACCAGCAACAACACCAACTACAACAATTATTACAGCTACAGCAACAGGCAGCACAGAGGAGACGCAGTAGGAGAAGGAGGATGAGACAGGCCCAGCAATTACCAACAGTGCAGCCTGTAGTACCTCGTAGGCAGCCACCAATCCCTCACATCAGACCCAGTCCATTCAATCTAACCCCTCAGCAGATCCACACTCTGTACCGGTTGGACCGGGACACCATCACCACCATTGTGGACATGATACATGACGACATCGTCAGCCTCATTGAAATACTCACAGCCATCCCCCCGCTACTAAAGGTGGTTATGTGCTCCACTTCCTGGCCACAGGCACCTACCAGCACACAGTGAGCCAGCTGCATGGCATATCACACCACTCTTTTCACGCATGCTGACCCAAGTGCTGGATGCCCTCCTGAAGCACGCTAGTACCCACATATCCCTACCACGGACTGCCCAGGAGATTGCCGACACCAAAGTAGGCTTCCATGCACTGACAGGTATGCCCAGTTGCGTTGGTGCCCTTGACTGCACCCATGTCGAATGGGTAGTCCCCCATGCCCTAGAGGCGGTGTACCGCAATCGCAAGCAATACCACTCCATCAATGTGCAGATGGTATGTGACTCCAGCAAGATCATCACACATTGTTGCGCCCGATATCCCGGATCTACACATGATGCCCTGGTGCTGCGTAACTCCACGCTACCCCGTCACATTGAGCGACATGCTGGACGATGTGCCTGGCTGCTTGGTGAGTTGCCTGACTGGCCCATGGCAGTGCATCAGGGTTGTGAGGTGGGGGGATGCATACTCCACCAGGGAGGGAATGGGCGGTGAGTGGAGAATGCACGCAGAGCTAAACACTCCTGACCTGAACCTCGAAATCCGAACATGACACATCCCTGCCACACATTGGACCAATGCCGTATATCAATGACAACATGTAAGACGCACAACCTAGCCACCATGGGTATGTCAGGCAATGCATGACCAAACACGATTGCAACTGTGCCAACGTGGCTAGTGTGATCATGCACAGAGTAGTATGCACAGCAATCATAGGACACAAGACATTGTCCTGCATCCACAGTACATCCGCATCAGCATGCAAGTAATCACCCTGCATCATCCGTTCAACGCCATCCAGACTAGCACACCATATTGCAGTATACAATGTATCTAAATAATATTTGTGCATACGTACAGGGACATGTGCAAGTCAACACCAAATTGCTGCGGCCATGGCTGTGAATCCTGAAGGTGGCAGCTCAGAGTGACTCACACAGACCTCTTTGTATTTGCATGCAGGTGATGGAGGATATTCCTTGAAGCCGTGGCTACTTACCCCTGTGTGGAACCCATGGAACAGCCATGAAGAGGAGTACAATCGGGTTCATAACCGTACCCGTGTCGTGATTGAGCATACCTTTGGCCTGTTGAAGGTGTGCTTCCGCTGTGTAAGCAGGTCTGGTGGAGCACTCCTTTATAGGCCTGAGAAGGTGGCAAAGATCATCATGGCCTGTGTCATGCTGCACAACATGTGCGTCCGGAGAAATGTACCACTGCCACCTGACATTGACATGCATGCACTGGGTGTGGATGATGAGGAAGAAGACGGAGGAGAAGCAGCACCCCTGCCAGTACGTGATGCACAAGATGGCCGTGCTATACGCCAATCACTGTTTGACGAATACTTCTGAACCACAGGGATGTTGATGGATATGTGTCAGTGCTACACTGAGCACTGGATCCATGTGGACATGCACACAGGGTATGTGGGGAGTTGAGCACTGTGCACTGCCATGAATAAAATGGATACACACGAAATGAACAATGTCCAGGCATGAAATATTTTTTTACACAACGGGTGTATTAATGTAAACTACAGTAAAGTGCTACTCCCCATACCCCCAAAGAACTCCCATACCACCCAATGAACACCCCCTTAAACACCTATACACCACCAACACCATCTCCCCCACTTCCATTGTTGTCCCACACTATCTCAGTGCTTTCTTGGTGTCCGGGGGCAGCATTTCTGACTGCCTCGCACTGTGCCTTGTCAGACGCACAGGGCTGGAGGGTGCAGAGGAAGCGGGTGTGGAGGATAGGGTGGATGCTGTAGTGATTTGTACGGCTGGCGTGGGTTGTTGCTGCTGCATGTGCTGCAGGATTGAGGTCAGGACCTGCGTGATGGCCCCCAGACTGCCAGACTGTCACGCATCATCACCGCAGAAGCATTAATGGTGGCAGTGTTCCCTGCGATGGCCTGCACTATCTCCCACCTCGTATCCTCTCCCTCTGCCACATGCTGTCTAACAAGTTCCAGCATGGAGTCCTGTCTTGCCTCCACCCTTGCTAGCTGTGCCTCAAGGTCGGTGGGAGCAGCAGATGTTGAGGGTGCTGCGACCGGGCATGTATTTGCAGGGCTGGCCTCGGAGGTGGTGCTGAGGTCTAAAGTGTGGAGAGCAGGATCCGCAATGGTGCTGGAGGGTGTGGCATGAGTGTGGGGTGGGGGGTGGACAGGGGACTTGGGGTGCATGGACATTCCACATGGATGAGGCCTTCCTCATCCACATACTCCTCTGCTCCAGTTTCAATGTCACTCAGTGGTGCTGTGGCTGCTGCCTCGCCCACGGAAGTTGTTTCTGCAGAGTGGGTGCCACTGGCCTCCCCTTCCGCTGGTGTTGCCAGCTCGGTGGATCCGGTCTCAGGCGTAGCTGTGGGGCCCTCATGTGCGGGCATGGTCTGGGCACTCGGCCTGGCTTTTGGTGTGGGCTGCGAGGCTGGGCTGGAGGTGGCTTTGCCTGTGGCAGTTGTCTTGGCCCGGGATGTGGATGCCCTTGTGGATGGTTCCTCACTGGCATCTTCTCCATCGGTGCCTGGTGGGTAGAAGAGATGCATGGCATCAGTGATGGTGCAAGATGCTTTATATGGGGCTGTGGAGATTTTCAATTATCATGCATTCATGTCTTACAGGTGTATCGCAAAGGGTAGTTTGAAGGGGGGCATTTTGGCATTTGCCGTGATGTCTAAATTCAGGAATGCTGCATGGCAGGTGGCATGCTGTATTGGGGTTTGTGTGATGTACGACATGTGAATGATCCCTGTGTGTTGGCTGTCTGTTGGTAATGGGATTGGCACTGAGCATGCATTCATTGTGGCAGGGTTTGGGCCTCCATCTGGACATGGATATGTTGATGTGTGTGTGTGTGTGTTGGGACATGCACTGCCTTGCCTAGGCTCTATTCCAGATCACTTGTGCTATGTCATGGTTTAATCTACTGGGGTCTGCAAGGTCACTGACCTCAATCTCCAGATGTTGCGGCACCCGTCTCCATCTCACCAAAGCCCTCGATGGACTCCATCTGGATGAAGGTACTACAAGTCTCCTCCCAGCGCATTAGTTTTGTTGGGGAGTGGGCACCCCCGCCTGTGGCCATGGCCTCCCTCCGATTGCTGGCCAAGATGTTGCAGACCCTAAGGCAGAAGTCATCCCACCTTTTTTGCAGTCTTTTACTGTCCGTGGGGTGGTGCCAACCTCAGATACCTTGTGGGCCACCTCCTCCC
This sequence comes from Ambystoma mexicanum, assembly GCF_040938575.1. Lineage (NCBI taxonomy): Eukaryota > Metazoa > Chordata > Amphibia > Caudata > Ambystomatidae > Ambystoma > Ambystoma mexicanum. The sequence goes on along the minus strand of NC_090937.1, from coordinate 1,246,439,823 downwards.
ATATCTCCCTCTTTGCTGCGCCTCCCTCTTGAGGTTATGGGTATTTATGTCATCAGCATGGGCAGCAAGGGTGTCCGCCAACATGCTGAGTTCTTCATCAGAAAAACGCTTCTTGCGCAGGCGGGGTTTGGATTTGCTGGTTGCCTTGGACATGTTGATTTGGAAGGCCCTGGTCTCTCCTCTGTATCACTGCCGGATTGGGAGGATGGCAATGGATTGTGTTTTTAATGATGGCTTCCGGCGCATTTCCCATTCTGACGTGATTACTTCCGGGTCCGGTATTACGAGCCCGGTATTTGCATGATGTTATTATCACGTCGTTAGTAAGGGGTGCCTCCTAGGCGGAGGCGGTATTGGCGGGTTCCGTGATGGCGCTATCCGGGGGTTGGAGGGCCTTTACCGGCATGGTGGTATGGCCATTATCAGCATGGGGGTTCACGCGTGCTCGCGCACTCATAATCAGCCGCTATTAGCGGCGTCATACGAGCACGGACCCGCTAGTTCCTCCATGCCGGTAATGACCCCGTTATTTGCGCACTTCTCGTAATGCGGCCCAAAGAATCGACTATGAGGCCGAAACCTCACGAAAATGGCAATCTCGGCTAAGCGAGGTTGCCCGACATAAGGCGGGTGAAAAATCTGAATTGATCGATGCTGTCATCGAGTGTACAAAGTAGTTCAGACACAATGTGACGAATACAGCAAAATCAACGGACTGCGGTTTACAGGACTGCACTCGCCTTGGTGGTGAAATTGGGAGATGTACACCAGTGGGCGGTGCTCAGTATTGTATTGTATTTTATTTATATAGCACACCAAGCCCTGAGGCAACTGGGCACATTTCTTAGGTACAGATGCAAATATGCATATATACAGTTACAGACATGGAGCATCAGGATTACACGCATGGTAGATGAACACAGGTACAGTATATACATTTCTTTACATAATTAATGTTTAGATAGATAGCATAGAACACAGACATCTGTACAAAGATTACATGATCGGAAAAGAGAGTATTTAGGATGAGTTTAGCTATTGTGGATTAGTTTTCATTCTAAATGAGCCAGGTTTTGGCTCCATTGCGGAATTTAAGAATGGAAGGTTCTAGTCTGATGTTGGGCGGTAGTGTGTTCCAAGTTTTGGCTGCGAGGACTGAGAAGCTTCTGCCTCCTGCTTTTTCCAGTTTGTACCTAGGTACGGTGCGGAGGTTGGAGTGGGAAGATTTAGTTTGTCTAGCAGAAGTGTTAAGTTTGAATTTGTCAGAGAGGTATTTAGGTGCTTGGTTGTGTATGCATTTGTGTACTAGGGACAGAGTCTTGAATTTAATTATTTGGTTGATGGATAACCAGTGGACATTGCGTCTTCGATCTGAGATGTGCATTTTTCTGGGGAAATTGGTGGCTGCTCTGAGCGCATTATTCTGAAAGATTTGTAGTTTGTGCAGATTGTGTTGACTGGTGCCTAGATATAGTGCATTGCAGTAGTCCAACTTGGTAAGTACCAGTGCTCTGGCCAAGGTGATACAATTTTCTGTCGTCAAGAATGGTCTACAGGCATTGATAAGTTTACAGGTGTAGGCACTGGTGGACGCTGAGGTGTTGATTTCTTTACCTAGCGAGAGGGTAGCATCAATGTACATACCTAATGTTTTGACGTCTTTAGATACTTTGATGTCATTGCCGTCAATATTAAGGGTGTTGAATTTGTTGTCTAATTTGTTGAGTCTAGCTTGGGTACCCACTAGGAGAAGTTCAGTCTTGTCGTCATTGAGGCATATACCGTGTTGTGCCATCCCGGCTTGGATGATTAGGTAGATGTCGATGTGTCGTTGTGAGTCAGAGTCGTGGTTGCCTGTGATGTGTATGAGAATTTGTGTGTCGTCAGCGTAATTAGTGTAGGATATGCCCAGTTGGTCGAGTTTGTCAAATAGAGGTTTGGTGAAGATATTGTAGAGTGTGGGGGAGATACATGAGCCTTGTGAGACCCCCCATGTGACAGTCGAGGGGGGCAAAGTTGCCTGAGTCCTTAATGTTCTCAATTTGGGTTACTAGATCTATCGGGGCAGTTTCTGTGCCGTTTCTAGGTCAGAATCCGGATTGTCGTAGCCCTAGTAGATTGTTGATTTCCAAGTGGTGTTGGATTTGTAGGTAGGCTGCTCTGTCGATGATCTGCAAGAGGAAGGGTACTATGGTGATTGGTCTATAGTTGGAGGGGTTGTTGGAATCGAGGGATGGTTTCTTAAGGAGTGGCATAATCCAATTCGTCCTTCAGGTTAGTAGGGATTTCATTGGCGTTGATCAGCGAGGTAATGATTAGGGCAATCTCCTTCGCTGTTTCTTTTATAATGGGAGCCGGGCAGATGTCACACATGCATCTAGATGGTTTGAGGCTTAGTATTATTTCTTCTACTTCCTTGACGCTGAATGGGGAGAATTTGAATAGGTTAGGTTGGGAAGGGGTGGGGTCGCTGATGAGTGAGCAAGATGGTTTTGAGTTAGGTTGGCTTTTTTTCGTTTCAATTTTTTTTTGTAGGAGCTCAATCTTGTCTGATAGTGCTTTTTGAATGTTTTGGCACCAAGGGGTGTCCTTGATGCAGGTATCGGGAGGCTGTGTTGGTGACTCCAGCTCTCTAAGAATGCTGAATAGTTCCTTCATGTTGGATTTGGCATTCTGGATACGGTTATTGTATGAGTTAGATTTGGCTAAGAAAACAGCAGATTTATATAAGGTAGAGGCTTCTAGGAAGTTTTCTTTGTTGGGAGCCGTGGGGGCATTTCTCCAGGTTGTTTCTGCTGCTCTTTTGTTTTTCCAAAGTGTCCTCAGTTGTGGGGCGAACCAAGTGTTCAGGTGGGCGACAGGTTTGGCTTTACGAGCCTTCTTTTGTGCTAGTCTGTCAATGGCATTTAGGATGGTGGTGTTGTATAGGTTCACCAGGTAGGTAGGGTCATCAATAGGTTTTAGGGCAGTATCCTTATGCAAGATTGGCTGAAGGGAGAGGATAGTTTGATGTGATGGTGGTGTGGCAGTTGCCATCTGCTATCCAATCTAGTTGTCTACCTTTGGAGTGGGTGGCTTGTGTCAGACGTTGGGTGAGACCAAGGTCTGTTATGCTGTTGCTAATCATCGTAGCATTATTATCATTGGTGTCATATGGGCCCAATTTAAAGTCTCCAAGAAGGAGTGTTTGTGAGCAAGGTTTAGCGTTAGTGGTCAGTAATCGCGATAGGTCTTCTTCAAAGTAGGAGAGTTGGCCGGGGGTCTGTAAATCAGGTGGGCGGTGATTGTTTGGGATGGTGATAGAGGCAATATGAAGATAAGTGTTCAGTAGAGGTGAATGTTTGGTAAGGAATTTGTTTGAGACCTAGGGAGGATTTAGCAATCATAGCTACACTGCCCCCTTTAGATGATGTTCTGTCTTGTCTAATGATGGTGTATTGGTCTGGGATAGCTAGTGATAGGAGGGGGCCTGAGGCGTTGTGGAGCCACGTCTCTGTGATGGCTAGGAGGTCTAGGTCATTGGAGGTTATAAGGTCATTAATGTCAAGTGAATGTGCAGTTAGAGACCTAGCGTTGATAAGGCCTCCTTTCAAGATGGAGGGGGTGTTGGTCTGTCAGCGTTGTTGGCTGATGATTTTGGCTGGAGAGCCAAGCCTGGTAGGTGGATTATTAGCGGTAAATCCTGTGTTGTGTACAGTGTCTTGTTGTTGCTTGCTGTCATGGTTAGGTGAAGTCTTGAGATGTCTTTTGGGAAATGTGCTGCCTAGTCTCGATTTCTGATGATGGTAGGGCATGGCATGTTAGGTGTGGGTTTTCTTTCTAGCGTATAGATGTATCCATTGTTCAGGTGTGAGGTTGTGGTCTTGTCGGTTGCTAGATGTGTGTTTTGTAGTGGGATGTACAAAGTCTGGCAGGAAGTTTGTGGGTTGGATGTTGGCTGAGCAGAGCAGGGTCGTAGCCATGGTTAGGGAGTGGCTGTAGAGTGCATGGCTACTTTTGGCGTGATCCAGTTGTAGGCAGTCGTGTGCTTGGTACACTAAAGTGGTTTGATACCATTCATGGTGATTAAATAGGTAAAGGGATAGTGCATAGGTTAGCAGGCAGGTAAGATGGGTGGCCATAGGTAGATAGTGGAGAGTGTTGGATCAGCAAGTAGATTGGATTTGAAAGCTGGACTGGTCAAGTATCAAAGTATTGCCAGGGGTTCCCGGTGGGCTGTGGTCAGGGGTAACAAGGAGACACGTGCCAACTAGTTCTGGCCGATGAAACAATACAAATACAAAGGTACAAGTAGATCATGAAAGCACTTCATGTCAGAAGGCAGGCATATTCATTAGCAATGTAAAGGACGGTATGCAGAGCTGAGGCAATTCTAAGATTCGCAGGAGTAGTTCAATCTAATACCGGCAAGCAATCGGGCATTAGGCTTGAACATTACAGGCAGAGTGAAAAGCTTCCACAAGTGAGCGCAATGTGGAAATTCCTATTGCTAGTGGGGATGGCTAAGCAGTGCTACGCATTCATAAGAGACATTTATATGAGCAACTTGCCTAAGTGCTTAGGTTATGCTAATAGAGCAGCAGGGATATAAAATATGCTCAGGTGTGAGACTGTACCTGGTAGTCCTTAGCGTGGGGGGCGAGTGAAGATATTGTCCATGGCTGATTATTTCTGGATCAGAAGCAATAGTTCATATATATGTTGTCAAGAGGTAGGAGGAGGTGGTGCTGAGTAGTGTCTTGCACCGTGCTGCCGGTGCAGGCAGGAAGGGGGCCTTGTGTACAGTGGGCCTTAGGTTAGGTGGGCCGGATTCCGCTTCTGGTTCGCCTTGCAGGCCTATCAGAGTGCCGCAGGGCAGCTTGCTAGGCAGCCAAAATAAACAAAGTGAAGCACTGTAGTACGGTGGCCATTTTAGGAGTTGGATGAATATGGTAATGGCTCCTCGAGGTGGTGGGGGGTGCAGCTAAGTCGTACCTCATTAGTGAGCTTCATAGGTGCCACATAGGGTTGCAGTTTCTTCAGGGATGGCCAGCAACAGCATCCGCTGGTTTGCTGGATGCGGCGAGCGCGGCTGCTTGAAGATGCGGCGTCTAGCTGCCCCTGCAGCGTGTGGGCCTCAGAGGCAGGCAGCACTGCTGGAGCTCATGTAGCAGGGCTCCAGCCCTGTTGGTGTAATAGTGAGGCTGGTCAACTATGCAACTGGTAAAGGAAAACTTGAACCAAGTCGGTTCTGAAAATAACACAGTGGCTGAAACATCTCATGTAGTAGGGCCAGCAATTCAGGTGATAAATCTGGGAAAAGAGCCTGTTCCCCGGAAAGTGACCCCTTCTTTACCTTCGGTGTCAAAAACAGGTGGTATATCATCTACAAAGGTAACATTTGAGCCTGAAGTGGCCTTAACTACAACAACTTCAGAGGTGCACTTGGCTCATGGCTCCACAGACGTAAATAGAGATGAGCCATGTACTGTTTGCCCCGAAATCCAAAATCTGACAGAAAAGTTATCATTTGGGATTTTTGGAGGAGCTCTGACATCTCAAAAACATATGAAAAAGAAAAAACAGCAAAACAATGACAAAAGCAAAGATCAGCCAAGAGACTCCAAGCAGAAACCAGTCGCCAAGAGAGCTCGAACAAATGATGCAAAGAAATGTATTAGAAACCTTTACGATACCACCCCGAATTGGATTATTCGAGCGAGTTGCTAAAGAGGTAAAAAAAAAAAGTGTGAATGATGCTCCTCAGATCTGTGAGACTCTTAAGTCTAGCAAAAGAGCAAGAGAAGATTCGGATGTGACTGAAGAAATAATCTCAGACTCATCAATTGAGCCATGTGAATTTTCGACATATTCATTAGATGATGGAGAAGCAACCAACACTATGGTTGAAGTAGGATGTAAGTGACTTCAATCCAGCATTCCAGCTAAGTCAATGCTTACTCTGGGATGCCCAATGGAAACCCTTATTTAAATATTTTTATGTCAAAAGTTCTTTAAATCTGGATGATGAACCCTTATATACTGCCCCTCTCTTTGAATCTCCCTGACCTCACTGAGCCAAGAAGTAGGTTTGTTTTGCAAATTCAAAGGTTTATTTGAAGAATTGAACAATATATATATCACACTTATATGAATAGAATACTATCTGAATAGCACACTGACTATGAACAGTGATCAGCAATGGGTAATATTACAATATCAACAATCTTTTTAATAACTTAGCAGTAGGAATCGGAAGGAGAAGGTAGCAGAGAATACTTTGTATGAGTTCAAGGAAATGCAAGATAGGAAAAATTGCAACACAGAAATAAAACTTGATACGACTTCAATCAAAAGACAATATAATCACTTTTTCCCCTGTGACTACTCACTCCCCCACTATCCAATATGAAGAGATGGAAATGAGGGCACACAGGTTTCAGGAATACAATCAATAATGCAGTTCAATCCCATTTCCGCCCAGCAAGCTTAGAGAGAACAGGTATGATTTTAAAACAAGTCAATAGGCTTATGAATGTGATTGCGATGAATGTGAAAAATGCTAAAAATGACTTTAATTCACTAAATGGGATTCAGGAAAAGTGAGAGTTACTTTGGATTGGGTCAGGTCAACACTAGCAATGATTTATGAATGACTATCAGATTGAAAACGAACTTCAGAAGTTAGAAGCAAGAAATCGCTATTTTGACAAGTGGTGAAATTGAGCTAAATTGCAATTTGCAGCAATTTTTCCGCGTGCGTGAAACGCGATTATGGAAAAAACTATAAGGAATGAAATTTCGGTTCTAGGACGTGCGGTTCAAAAGTTACAAAGATTTTTGTGAAGGTAGATTTTTCAGAAACAGAGTCAAGATTTCAAAATGAAAGATTGCGCTTTAAAGATTAGGAATGAATATGGACTTATACTAAGGGGCTAGGAAGAAGCAAGACATTCAACGGGCAGCCACCAGAACAGCGGCGCCTCCGTTCTGATCTCTGTCCGTCAAAACACTTGTCCCTCTTCAGAAAAATATCAGCGCAAAGATGATTATTGCTACAATTATCACAGACAATATAATGGGAAGAATTCAGGATGGACGCAAGATTCTATAATGCAGTTCTGGATAGGTTGAAATGGTTAGAATAGGATTACTTTAAACTAAGAGATGACTATGACAGTTCTAGACTAGATGCTCACTCCTAGGGCTTTGGAATGGAGTGGGCCCCGTCAAAGATCTGGTCAAGGGTTTGGCTGGGATTCTCTCACCACCGGACAGGTCTCAGGCACTCTGATCTGAGCGGCCTCTTGGACTTGATCTGACGGGTTCTGGGTTACAGCTCTGCTGGACTGATCTCGATCTTGGGTTCTAGCAAGGTTCTTGGCTAGAATAGCAAAGCAGCACAGCCCGGCTGTTGAATGTGAGATGCCCCTTGGAAGTTTTAGGGGTTCGAATCAGGTTGCAAAAGATTCTGAAGGCCTGCTGGGAAGGGTTCAGCTTTTGGGTTAGGCCTCTCTGCTTCAAGGTTCTAGAGTTTGGTTCTAGAGCTTAGTTCTGGAGTCTGGTTTCTGGATCTATGTCTGGATCTTCCTGGAGCCTGGATATTCCTGCAGGGTGCTTCGCCAAGCAATCGGTTGAGAAGTGGAAAGTGTGTGTGTCCTGCCTGTCCTCAGCAGTCTCTATTTATGTATTTCCAAAGTGGGTGGGCGGCTGATTCTCTATGCCCAACCCTCTAAGGATCTGATAGGTCATAGGATTCCCTGTCCCCCGATTGGAGAACGGAGCAGTGTTTCGTGTTTATGGCTTAGGGAAAAACCTCCCCTTTGTGTCTGTACAGTATATCTTATTTTTCATAAAACACATATTTACAATATACACAACTTGTTAATACTACATAAATTACACAACAGATTAATTAAGGCATGTCTCTGTTCAAGTCCCATGTTCCTACGAGCTTTGGTTCGTAAATGACAACTTTTTTGCGCTTTTGTTGGGTTTCTCAATGTTAATTCTGCACCAATTTTTATACATGCACGCATATCCCACCTGGGCACATTTCTGTAATTTTTCATGTTCCTAGCATAAACCCAGTAGACACAATATGAATAAATTCCAAGGTTTAGTCTCAGAACCTCGCACGGATTCCAGCTTAGTCTTAAACTGTGAGCAAATTTTTCATTTTAACAATCTAAAAGTTTCAAATTTTTGTCAGTTCAGTGCAATTTGTTATAAGCATTTTTCTAAAACATATATTTAATCCAATGTTAAATCCACATTTCAGTCTGGTCCGCCTCCAGAGCTGGGCTGACTCAGAGGGTCACATGTCCTTCTTCCTGCCAGCAGTTTGTTGTCAGTCACACCCGAATTAGCATTCCTATTCAGCCCAAGGCCTCCTTTGTCTTCACTCAGAGCAACAGGCCAGGGTGCCCCTCCTAGTTCCCTTTCACAACAGCCTGTCAATCTTTTATCCAAGGGCAGGGGGAATTTTCCTTTGTTCAGGGAGAAGGTGTGGAATTTGTTTGAAGCAGAGTGTGGGAAACTTTAACTCCTAAACCCAATGTCTAAAAATTGTCTTGCCTTTTTTTCACAAATACATCAAACCATTTCTTACTTCAAGCCTTTTTTTTTTTTTTTTTGAAAAATTTTTATTGGTTTTTCAAAACATATAACAAACAGTGCGTGGTATGGCGGTGTAATATGTGTAACACCCACACAAAAAAAAAAAAAAAAAAGAAAAAAAAACCCCCAACAACCTCAACAATCCCTCCCCACCCGTTCCGCCCCCCTCCCCCCGAGACCACAGGTCAGTCCCCAATCATTCAATATGCTCATGTGTCGAGCAGGGACTACCAGGACTGTTTGGAGTGCTGGCCGATGTCGCTGAACGGAGGAGCGGCTCAGTCAGTTCTACCCAGCGGAGAAGATCTGCACTGGAGTCAAGTTTTTGTACCTGGATGGCCATTTCCCAAGCCGCCGTCTCCGCGGCGACCCATCTCTTGAGATCGTACCACCAAAGGGCCTCACCAGGTCCTCGTGCGCTCTTCCAGCTCATGGCTATGCGCCTTTTCGCCGTTATGTAAATCAAGTCCAGGAGTCTATTTAGGGGCTTGTTCTTGGTGCTTCGCTTGTAAGCCCCCAGTATGCAAGCTGCTGGTTCGTGAATTTCGACTTCTATCCCGGCCAGCGCCACCCTATCTCGTACCTGGGTCCAGAACCTCAGGACCATGGGGCAGCTCCAGAACATATGGGTCATTCCTGCTTGTGGCGCATGGCACTTGGGGCATGATTGTGGCGAGGCCCCCTTGAACTTAGATATGGCGTCAGGTGTGAGGTAGGCTCGGTTCGTGATGTATAGCTGTATTAATTGGAGGCGTGCATTTCTGGAGGTCTTTTTGTGGTAGTGGGTAATCTTTTCCCATGCGTTGTCCTCGAATACAAGGCCCATTTCGCTCTCCCATCTCTTTTTGCATTTCAGTTCATTCGTTGTTGTTGCCTGTAACAGGGCCTCGTATATTCTGGAGGTTTCGTGGCCTCCCTCGGCTGTGTCCAGCAAGGTTTCGATGGTTTCATTCTCTGTAAATCGATTGTCTGCCTCAGGCCATCTCTTCCTTAAGGCCCGAGTTATTGCCCCGTGGAGCAAGAACTGCCCGATGGGCAGGCCCGTCGACTCGCAGAGGTCGGAGAATGTAGAAAGTTCGTGTTCGTGCATGAGGTCGCCCAGCGTCGCTACTCCGTGGGGCTCCCATACCGAGCGAGCCTCGGTGTGCCCCCATGAGGGTGTCGCCATGACTGCAGCGATGGGGATCTGTGGGGAGTACGGATCTCGCAGCCCCACAGCCTTACAGGCCCTCTTCCAGAGCTGGGTTCCCAACATGGCCAGGTATGGGTGACGTTGTGGAGCCCCCTTCCCGACCCACAACAAGTCTCTAAGTAGCAGTAGTGGCAGGGCCGGCTGGAGAAGTCTGGTGTCAGTGGTGGTTTCATCCGCCATCCAGTGCGTTACGTGTTTCAATTGGCTGGCCAGATAATATAGTTCGAAATTAGGGACTTTCAGTCCGCCCCTCTCGTAGGGTCTCTGGAGGATGTCAAGCCCCACCCTGTGCCTGCCTCCCTGCCACAGGAATTCTCTGCAGAGTTTGTTCAATTCTCTGAAAAAGGCTGAGGGGATGTTGTAGGGGACATTGGTGAAGCAATGCAGTAGGCGTGGGAGCGCTACCATTTTGAGGAGACCCGCCCTCCCCGCCACAGAAAGGGGAAGTTTGCCCCAGAAGGTCATGGAGTTGGTGAGTGCGTCCTTTGATCTGGCTGTGTTGAGGATGTGTTCTGTGTACGGGCTACGGTGTATGACAATGCCCAAGTATTTAAAGGACGTTACCTGCCACTGGAGAGCCAGTGGGGGCAGGGGTCCGCCCTCATTGCTGTGTAGCGCTGCGAGGGGGTAGAGACACGACTTGTCTTTGTTTATCTGGATGCCTGTGTGTTTTTGGAAGCAGTCCAGAGTCTCCAAGATGTAGGGCAGGAGATGCTCAGGGTTATTGAGGTAGAGGAGGGTGTCGTCCGCGTACATGGAGATGATGTGAGTCACTCCATCAAGTATAATGCCTCCCCCACCGTATTCCTGCCGGATGTACGCGGCCACTGGCTCAGCAGCAATGATATAGAGCATGGGAGATAAGGGACATCCCTGTCGTGTGCCTCTGTGGAGGGGCCATTTGTCAGAGTACGTCTTGTTGGTACGCACTCTAGCCTCGGGGTGTGTGTAAAGCAAATGGGTCCATTTAAGAAAGGCGGGTCCAATGCCCATCCTGGCCATGGTGGCGTACAACCATTCCCAATTAACCGAATCAAAGGCCTTGGTGGCGTCTAGTGATGCCACCGCGTATTTCTGGGTGTCATGCTCAGTGCGGTATATGATGTGGTGCAACCTGCGTAAATTTTCAGTGATAGAGCGCCCAGGTACATAGCCAGTTTGGTCGTGGTGAATCAACAGGGGGATCACCTTGCGTAGCCTGTTGGCGAGGAGTGCCGAAAGTATTTTGCAGTCGACATTGAGCATGGAGAGAGGTCTATAGGAACCGCAATCTGTTCCATCTTTGCCGGGCTTCAGCAAGGGGATGATTACAGCTTCCCTCATGGAGTCAGGGAGTATGCCGCGTTCGAAAGCCTCATTGTACACTTGTGCCAGCAGCGGGGCGAGGGTCTCCTCATATGTCTTATAGAATTCCCCCGGGAGACCATCCATACCTGGGGCTTTCCCAGAGGGTAAAGATCTAATGGTTGCCTTGACCTCGTCTGGGGTGATTGGGTCTTCCAGGGTTGCGGCCAACTGTGGGTCTAGTTTGGGTAACTCTATGCAGTCTAGGGCGTCCTCGATCCCGGTGTCTAACGGGGGCGGGGCTTGAGAATATAAGTCCTGGTAGTATTCGGAGAAGACCATATTAATATCAGCCTGGGTGTGCACCGCAGTGCCATCTGGTCTGAGGATGTGGCAGATGGGGGTCCTAGGGGATTCCCTTTTGTACAGCCAGGCCAGGAGTTTGCCGGGCTTGTCTCCCAGGGCGTGTGTCCTTTCCGTGTGCTTGGCGTAGCTTAGTTTCCCCAGGGACTCCCAGTGTGACAGACAGGCTTGTCTCTGCGCTATTATTTCCCGTACCTGCTCGGGGGTCGGGTTCGCTCTATTCTCCAGCTCCCCCAGCTTACTTTCTGCTTTTGCCAGGGCGTTCGTGATGGCCTTTTGGGTTCCCCCTACCGCTGCCAGCATGTCCCCTCTCATGACCACCTTATACGCCTCCCAAGCGGTGCTGATGCGATCTACGCTGCCTAGATTGTGTAGCCAATATTCGTCTGTGCTGTCTTGTACGTGGTCCCTGAAGGCCGCGTCAAGCAATGCTTCTGCTCGCAGTCTCCATGTAGGGATAGGGGGTCTGGGCGGGTGTACCTCCCAAGTGACCGACAGGGGTGAGTGGTCTGATAATACTCTGGGTAAGTATTGTGCCTCGCTGAAAGTGGCTTGCTGCTCCAGGCTGACTAGCATGTAGTCCAGCCTAGTGTGGACGTTATGTGGCGGGGAGAAGAAGGAGTATTCCCGTCTCTCCGGGTTCAGTTCCCTCCACAGGTCGCTAAGGGACAGATTGGAAATCAGTTTGGATAGTATCTTGGCGGGGGGGGACGGGCGGGAGTGTTTGGTGTCTGACCTATCTTTGAGGGGGTCTAAAGTGCAGTTGTGGTCCCCGCCCCAGATCATGGTGCTGTTTGCGTGGGGGCATAGTCTAGGGCTCAAGGAGCGGAAAAAAGCTGTGGCGTCATGGTTGGGTGCGTATGTGCTAATCAGGCATAGGTCTCTTCCCTCCATGGTACCCTGCACCAGCGCCATCCTACCCTCGTTATCCGTTTTTGTGTCCGTGACTTTAAAAGGGACTGACGGGTTAATCCACACCAGGACCCCCCTAGCATATGAGGAGTAGGAGGATCCCACCAAGGTCCCCCGCCAGGTTTTGGCTAGCGCAGTCAGTTTAGCCTCCGTTAGGTGTGTCTCCTGAAGCATGGCGATCCCTACCTTGCATCGTCGCAGGTATGCTTGAATTCTTCGCTGTTTCACGTAGCTATTCATGCCTCTGACGTTCCATGTCATCACTTTCACTCTCTCAGCCATAGTCAAGGTGGTGTACTCTCACTAGTCCAGGTCCCGGTCGAGGCCTCATTGGAGGTGCTGTGGTATTGGAGGAGTCCTGTGGTCTCGGTGTGTCAACTTTAGGGATCCCAACTAGGGTGCGGATATCCGGCACCCCTTTCCCTAAGAAAGAACTTCCCCAACAAATAACTGGTCTAACAAGGTGCTCCTCGTCGTGACTGTCCCGTTTCCGCTCCCTAGGACCTGGCATGGTCTTCGGGTGCCCTACGGGTGGGTAAACGTACCCTGAAAAAACAGAAAAACACAAGCTCCTGGGGGGTTGAGGGAGCTAAAACCTCGGTGTTCCGCGTGGTAGGATCCCTTCAGCTGCTCCTGGGGTTGGATTGCAGTGTTCTTATGGTGCGGTATAATACAGTAGTCTTAGGTAGGTGTATCAGCGCGGCCTGCGCCTCTTGTCGTCTATGTCTGGTAGTTGCTGCTCGTCCATCCAGTCCCGGGCTTGTTCCGGTGTGTCGAATAGGTGGGCTCTGTTCTTGTGTATTACTTTCAACCTAGCAGGGTAAAGGAGCATGTATTTCAAACCAGCGGCCTTCAACCTGGCTTTGGTGTAGATGAACTGGGCCCTGCTCATCTGCACTTGAAAAGTGTAGTCGGGGTAGATGGCGATCCTGGCCGAATTTCTCAATATCTGGCCCCCTGACCGAGAGTACGCCAGGACGACCTCGCGGTCTCTGTAGTTTAACACTTTAGCAATCATGGGCCTGGGTGGGCCACCTGGCGGGGGCCTCTTGGCAAGCGACCTATGGGCCCTTTCGATGGAGAACCCCTGCGATAGTTTCTCTGCGCCGATTTCCTGCAGCAGGAGGTTTTCCACGTAGTTGGTGGGGTCTGGGCCTTCGATGCCCTCAGGCAGTCCGAGCAGCCGGATGTTATTCCGGCGGGCCCTCCCTTCGGCCTCTTCCACCTTGTTCTCGAGGTTTTTGACCGTTTGCTGGAGGCCTTCCATGTCATGGAGAAGTTGGGTGTTCGCTTCGGAATTCTCGCGTACTTGAGTCTCGAGTGCCTCCGTTCGATTAGCCAGGGAGCGGACGTCTTGGCGGAGGAGTCCCAGATCTATGGCCACTGCGTCGATTTTATTCACCATAGTCGTTTGGATTAGCTTGATGGCCTCCAAGAGTTGCAAGTTAGTGGGTTCAGGCGTCGCTGGAGTAGCGCTCGTGTCCCCTGCGGCAGTCGCCATGGTCGGGCACTCAGGGCTGGGGGGTTCGGGGGCTGTGTAGGCATCCAGGGTGGTCTGCCGCTGTTTAGACCTGGTCCCCCTCCCCGCTGACTTATCCGGGCAGGACATCCCCTCACCTCGCTGTGGAAGTTGCCCGCTTGATGTCCTCCGGCGCTCGGAGGGTTATGGTCCACGCTTCGGGCCCTCCCGCGGGGCGTCAAGCGCTCCGGCGCCGGTTCTCAAGGGCCTCCAGGCACCGCGGGGTGCGATACGGCCTGGCTAGGCCTGATATGGTAGTTCGTGGAAAGTCTTCGCGTTTCGGCCCGCGCTGCTTTTCTCGGTGCCCGGTGGGGGGGGGGAACTCCTTTCTGTAGCTGCCCGTTCCGAATGCCGCGGTTCCAGCACTCCGCCCCCCGTGGCGCAATTCGGGCAGGGGTGCGCAGCTCCGGTGGTATCGCCAACCGGGGCAGCGCGAGGTGGCCGGTGCACTCGCACTCGGTGTAGTGCGCGATCTCTGGGTCTCGGTTCCAGCCGGGCCTCCGTCCCCTGCGGTTCCGACAGCGGGGCCAGCAGGCGCCCTCGTCCGCCTCAGTCGATCACTCGTTTTCGGGCTTGGGGCTCCCGAGCCTACCGCAGGGGTGGCCACCGGGGGGTCAGCAGGGGCACCCCCTCGCCGTTCCGCTCGGCGGCGCAGGGCGGCCCTCTCTCGGATGGCTCAGCAGATGTGAGCCGCCATCTTGGCTGTCCGCGTCGTGGGGTGTGCGATCCTCTCAGCTCGGCTCCCGGGCTTCCACCCTCGCGTGTGAAGGGTCCAGGAGGTTCTCGTCGCCGCCGGCGGCTCTCGGGATGATTTGTAGGCGCTGAGGCCGGCTTAAATACAGGAAAAACAGCTTATCGATGGCTCATCTTGCGGAGCTTGCCGAAGTCGCGTCCGCTCTACATGGCGGTTGGCCACGCCCCCTTCTTCTTACTTCAAGCCTATTCAGAATATAGTTTTGAATTGTATCCACCTTTAGGCTTCTGATAGCAAGTCTTTCTTTCGCATAGTTTGAGCTCAATGTACAACTTTACACAAGATGTTGGTTTTAAATCGCCGGCTTCTGATAGATGTGAGAAACGGTATTACACCCCTTTTTGACAGATTTCTTCCCGCAAGCAATACTCAAAAGTGAACTTTGTTCAGATAACATGTACTTCTGTGGATCTCATATTTATGTAGATTCTTGAAGGAGAATGATGTTGACCACCCAACAAGGAGGTTGGATCGTTTTGGGTGGTTTGTGAGCCATGATTTTTGCAAATTTGCCAACAAGTAAAAACTGATTTTTGAAACAACTCTGGTTCTTTTGCAATGATTTTGCTCTGTGGGCAGCCAAATGATGGGTTTTGGCAGTGGTCTCCTGTGTTACCACTGACATAGGCAAAAGTAGATGGCGGCCTATTTTTCAGCTTTTTCGCTGCACACTTTCTGGTGATTTCTAGCGAGCAGCATGCTTTCCAGCGGCCATTTCTGAGGTCTCTGCTGCCAGCAATGTACAGTAATGTTGCAGGGCTTGCACCAGTGGGTTAAGACATCCGACAAGGACATTCATTTCCTGGCACAGATGCCAACTCAATTCAACCAAGGACCAACAATCCAAAATCAAATGAAGAGCTGAATGGTGCAGTTCCAAAAAATCAAAAATAACTGGAACACTTAAGCTCTGTGAAAGACAGTCAAGAAAAGCAAATTGCTCTGTCTGGGATCAATCATAACCATAATGTATGCAATCCCACATCGAATTTGAATCCCAAACAAACTATGTGTAACACTCACCTGATTCCCGTAGAGGCGCCGGTCTTGACTGGGCGTGTACCGTATCTTCAAAGGTGATGTGTAACACACGGCTGGCTCTTTGGGCTGGACCTCTGTGCACTGTATGTTTGACTCGAAGGGTAAGATGTCTGCAGATAGAAAATATGGGATTAAGGAACTGGGTTATTGAATGTCTCTCTCTTCTTCCCTTTCTCTTCTCCTGTAGAACCCCAAAGGTTAACGCTCTCACCTTAGGTAAGTGAACGCCGTGCTCTCCATCTGCCTCGGGGCAGGGTGCTGTAACCAGTTTCTTCACTGGATAAGGGGAGCAGGCCTCTTGACTTCAGAGGACTGCTGTCCGTCGTTTACTGCACGAACGGTAAGTTTCGAGTAATTCTAATGTCTTTAAAGTCTTTAGTAATGATGTTTCTTGTTTTGCAGGGTTCCGGCGATGGCGGATGACGGGCTGAAGTGAGTTGAAGATGGAGCCCCTGTGATGAATAGAAGCGCCTGGAAGCACGTAAGTAAGCGCTAGTTGCCTGCTTCACGATGCGCTCTAACTGTCTTTTTATTTTGCAGGTACAAGTTCGGAGCGGCTGCAGGGTGCCGGAATACCCACTGGGTTAGATGTGGAAAGGAGTAATGGCACGTGAGTATTAAAGTTCCCCAATGTCTTTAAACGCACCTTGTTTTGTCTTTCAGATGTGGGATGCAGCGCCGAAGGCCTCCGGAGCGTGCGAAGAGTTGGTAAGCTTTTGTCTTTCAGATGCCGGAATGCAGTGTGAAGACCTCCGGAGCGCACGAAGAGTAGGTAAGCCTTTGTCTTTCAGATGCCAGAATGCAGCGCGAGGCATTGGTGACAGCCGATGGACCAGGTAAGTGAAGAGCTGTCACTGAAGACCGTAATGCTAACCTGTTCTTTCTTGTCTTTATAGGTGTTGCTGAAGACTGGATTCAGGATGGTAAGCCTTTTTCCTTGCCCAGGATCAGATGCAGAAGACACGATGAGCGTTCTGCTGCAGAGGATGCAGAATAACGCAAAGCAAGATTCATCCATCGGGTGTGGTTTAAATAGCCTCCTGTAGTGCTTAGGTGTCTCCTTCCACAGCCACGCCTAGGTAAGAAAAGAGTTCCTGCTTTCCAGAAGAGTTCCAGTGTTCTGAATCTAGGGAGTGGCTCCTGCCCCACCCAACAGGAAAAGTAGTTCCAAACAGAAGAGGATCAGAGGCTCAACTGGCAGGCAAGTAAGCAGCATGGTCTGCTGCAGGTAAGTCCACCCAAGCATAATGAGCCCGGCGCTTCCAGCGCTGGGACTGGGCATATTTATGAGCCTGGTGCCACTGGCGCCAGGACTGGGTCCAAAAGGTCCCAATTGGGACTGGTTGGCATTCGGAACCTGGGTTATGGATCTGCTTCCAAGGGAGTTGGGAAAACCCTGACCTTTTGGAAGCAGAGATCATGACAGTACCCCCCCTCAAGGCCCCTCCCAAACCGGGCTTCTCCTGCGGCTTCTCCGGGGGTTTTGGCTTGTCAGGAAATGTTCGGTGAAATCTTTTGATTAGGCGAGGAGCGTGGACATATTCAGCAGGTTCCCAGGATCTCTCTTGGGGGCCGTAGCCTTTCCAGTCAATTAGGTAAAATAGTTTAGATTTGGAGATCTTGGAGTCCAGAATGCTTTTGACTTCAAACTCGAGTTCTCCATCAACTAGGATAGGTTTTGGAGATTTAGTTAGTCGGGTTTGAGGTTGCACGGGTTTTAATAGAGAGACGTGGAAGACCGGATGTATCTTCATGTGCGGGGGCAAGTCCAACTTGACCGCTACTGGGTTTACTATGGTAGTGATGGAATAGGGACCAAGGTATCTTGGGTTGAATGTGCGTGGCCCTTTTAGAGGTAGATATTTGGTGGATAACCAGACTTGATCCCCTACTTGATATTGAGGGGCTTCCTTCCGATGTTGTTCTGCTCCTTTCTTGTATTGTTCTTTAGCCCTTTGAAGGTGAGAAACAGCTTCCTTAAAGGCTTGGGTGATTGTAGAATGCAGGTAGTCTACTGCTGGTGTTTCAAGATCATGGAGGGGATCCAACTCCGAGGTTCGAGGGTGTCTGCCGTACAAAAGAAAAAACGGGGTTTTCCCAGTTCCCGAATGGACAGAGTTATTGTAGGCATATTCGGCTATCCAAAGGATGTCTTTCCAAGTTTTTTCAGTTTGTTGCAGCATGCAGCGTAAATACTGTTCCAGAGTTTGATTGGTCCTCTCGGTTTGTCCGTCGGTCTGAGGGTGGTGACTGGTCGATAGTCTCACATCAATTTGAGCCGACCGACAGCAACTTCGCCAAAAATGAGAAATAAATTGACTACCTCGATCCGAAATTAGAACCGAAGGAAAACCGTGCAGTCGGACGATGTTTTCGAGAAATTCTCGGGCCAGAGTTGCTGCTGTTGGCAAGCCTTTGAGCGGAATGAAATGCGCCATCTTGGAGAATAAGTCCACGATTACTAGAATCGTATTGTATCCGGAGCATGGAGGTAGATCGGTGATGAAGTCCATAGAAAGCGTATGCCAAGGGCGAGGTGGGATGTCAATAGGGCGTAAGAGGCCTGCTGGTCTTTCCTTTTGACTCTTGTTTTGGGCGCATACTCCACAGGACATTATAAAGTCTCTGATATCTTTTTTCCAAGACGGCCACCAGAAGTAGCGCTTGATCTTTTCTGAGGTCTTGGCCATACCGGGATGTCCTTCCATTAAAGAATCGTGATAACAAGAGATTACTTTTTTCTGTAAATCTGTGCTGGGTAGGTATAATCGTTCTTGGAAATACAATAAGTTGTCCTTTACTGCAAAGTCCTTTCCCTGCAGATGCCAATTCTGTATGTCTGCTGGAGTTACAAGTTGCCTGGCTTTATCCTTAACTTCCTCTATGGATTCTGTGGCGATTACACCCAGAATTCTTTGTTCGGGAATGATTGGTACAGGTGTAGGGTTGATCAAGTGTTCTTCCACTCCCATCCGAGAAAGGGCATCAGCTTTACCGTTCTTTGTACCAGGTCGATAGGTAATTATGAAGTCAAACTCGGCAAAGAATAATGCCCAACGGAGTTGTCTAGAGGATTGGGCTTTTGCGGTTTTCAAATATTGCAGGTTTCGGTGATCCGTAATCACAGTAACGGTGTGTCGGGCCCCCAGCAGATAATGCCGCCAAGCCTTAAAGGCAGACTTGATAGCCAGAAGTTCCTTGTCAGTAATCGTGTAATTGATTTCAGGAGGCGAGAATTTGCGGGACCAAAATGCCACGGGATGCAACTGATTGGTTACCGGGTCCTTTTGTGATAGAACTGCCCCCATGGCAAGGCTTGAAGCATCAGTTTCCACGATGTAGGGGAGTTCGGGGCGAGGGTGTTTTAAGATTGGTGCAGAGATAAATTTAGTCTTCAAATCCTGGAAAGCTTGTTCCGCCTCGGTAGACCATTCAAAACGTTTGTTTTTCTTTAACAAGGCAGTGATGGGCTGGACTATTCGAGAGAATTCGGGGATAAACCTGCGGTAAAAGTTAGCGAAGCCTAACATGCTTTGCACACCTTTTACGGAGGATGGTGATGGCCATTTGAGAACTGCATCGACCTTCTTTGAATCCATACGCACTCCGCCAGGTGATAATATGAATCCCAAGAATTCAACTTCAGTCACGTTGAAAACACATTTTTCCAATTTAGCGAAAAGTTTGTGTTGACGCAATCTTTCGAGGACCATTTTCACGTGTTTCCGATGTTCAGATTCCGATGAAGAATAAACGAGGATGTCGTCAATGTAAACAACAACACACACATCTATGAGCTCTCTGAGGACATCGTTCATAAAATATTGAAAGGCGGCCGGGGCATTGCAAAGTCCGAAAGGCATGACCTGATATTCAAATAGCCCATACTTGGTGCGGAAGGCCGTCTTCCATTCATCGCCCTCTTTTACTCGTACCAAGTGGTAAGCTCCTCTAAGATCCAGTTTTGTATATATGCATGCTTTTCTGACTTGGTCCAGGAGTTCAGGGATCAAAGGTAACGGATATCTATTCTTAACGGTGATCTGGTTCAGGGAGCGATAATCTATACAAGTTCTAAGGTCTCCTTCCTTTTTTGGAACGAAGAACAAAGCTGAAGAAGCAGGGGACTTGGAAGGACGAATAAACCCATTTGCCAGGTATTGATCCAGGTATTGTCGAAGGTGAAGGTTCTCAGGCTCGGTGAGGGCATAAATTCTACTACAAGGAGGAGTAGATCCAGGTATCAGGTCTATCTGGCAGTCATAAGACCTATGAGGAGGTAGAAAGTTAGCCTGATCCTTCCGGAAAACATCTTGGTATTCTAGGTATTCGGGAGGTAACTGGGGAGTCTCTGAAGAAATTGCTGCCAGTGCAACACCAGGTGGAGGGTGACAAGTAGAGGCACATTCTGGAAACTGGACCGTTCTTGCTCGCCAATCGATCAGAGGATTGTGTTTCTCTAACCAAGGTATTCCTAGAATAATCTGAAACTGAGGGGCCTTGATCACATCGAACACGATCTTCTCATGGTGTCCATCTTGACTTACTAGCGTCACCTCTTGAGTGGTATGCGTTACTGGCCCGGAGGCTATCTCCGTACCATCCACCGTAGTAATGACGTCCTTTAGAGCCTTGGGACAAAGAGTTAGATTCATCCTCAAAACCATTTCATGAACCACATAATTGCCGATGGCACCGCTGTCGACGTAAGCTTCAATTGCATGTAATCGATCCGGATTATCAGGGCTAATGAGGACCATAGGTATCACGAAATGCGAGGTCACGGAACTGGCTTTCACGCTCGGCAAGAGGACCTCTATTCTTGTCGGGCGAGGTTGTTTCCCTGCTCAGAGTTTGTAACTTTGGTAACTGCAGCTCCTACTGCCTTCTTGGGAGGTTTCACCGGACAGTCTCGAAGAAAGTGCCCTGAGTTTCCGCAATAGAGGCATAATTGCAACTGTTTTCTCCTTTCCCGCTCCTTTTGTGTTAGAGGACCTTTCAGACCCCCTATTTGCATGGGTTCCCCGAAGTCTACTCCTTTGGAAGGAGTTGGCGGTTTGGAAAATACTCGAGCATCAAACTTGGAACGATCGGCCTTCCTGTTCTGCAGTCTGTGATCTATTTGAACGACTAAGTCTATATAGTCCGAACAATCTTGTGGGGGATTCACTACTTGGGCTAACACATCTTTGAGCTCTCCACGTAGACCTCTATAAAACAGCGTAATCCTTTTGTCCTCAGGCCATTGAGTTTCCACTATCAGCCTGTTGAAAGACGCAATATAAGCCAAAAGGTCTTGATTACCTTGTCGCAACGAAAGAAGCTCATTGTCCAAGGCCTGCCCCTGTGAATGTCTTGCGAACAGTTTTTCCATACTGAGCTGAAAAGCTTGAAAATCATGGAGGACCGGATCATCTTGATTTACTAGAGGGATCGACCAGTCCGCCGCATTGCCACTAAGGTACGAAAGCACGAAAGCTACTTTAGCTTGATCAGTTGGAAAGGCTGCTGGCCGGCATAAGAAATGCAACCGGCACTGATTGATAAATACTGCAAACCTCTTTGGGTCACCAGAAAATCGTTCGGGCGGAGCCAGAGGTACATTCCCAGGTAGGTTGATCTGCACTGGATTCATAGATGATGTAGAAGGAAGATTTCCCCCAGATGCGGGTAACGGGGTCTGTCCGGCTTGTGACTGTAGCAATTGTCTAGCGAGATCATCTGTTCGCTCCTTGGAAATAATCAGTTCCCTTCTTAGAGCGTTCGTTTCCTGACGGGCTGCATGCACTTCTGCCCTTAGTTCCCCAAGTAACTGGGCTAGTTGGTCGGTATCCGAGGTTTCCATAGCGCCTGGACGGGAGTTTTGTGGTAGGCTTTGCGTTCTGTAACGCTCACCTGATTCCTGTAGAGGCGCCGGTCTTGACTGGGCGTGTACCGTATCTTCAAAGGTGATGTGTAACACACGGCTGGCTCTTTGGGCTGGACCTCTGTGCACTGTATGTTTGACTCGAAGGGTAAGATGTCTGCAGATAGAAAATATGGGATTAAGGAACTGGGTTATTGAATGTCTCTCTCTTCTTCCCTTTCTCTTCTCCTGTAGAACCCCAAAGGTTAACGCTCTCACCTTAGGTAAGTGAACGCCGTGCTCTCCATCTGCCTCGGGGCAGGGTGCTGTAACCAGTTTCTTCACTGGATAAGGGGAGCAGGCCTCTTGACTTCAGAGGACTGCTGTCCGTCGTTTACTGCACGAACGGTAAGTTTCGAGTAATTCTAATGTCTTTAAAGTCTTCAGTAATGATGTTTCTTGTTTTGCAGGGTTCCGGCGATGGCGGATGACGGGCTGAAGTGAGTTGAAGATGGAGCCCGTGTGATGAATAGAAGCGCCTGGAAGCACGTAAGTAAGCGCTAGTTGCCTGCTTCACGATGCGCTCTAACTGTCTTTTTATTTTGCAGGTACAAGTTCGGAGCGGCTGCAGGGTGCCGGAATACCCACTGGGTTAGATGTGGAAAGGAGTAATGGCACGTGAGTATTAAAGTTCCCCAATGTCTTTAAACGCACCTTGTTTTGTCTTTCAGATGTGGGATGCAGCGCCGAAGGCCTCCGGAGCGTGCAAAGAGTTGGTAAGCTTTTGTCTTTCAGATGCCGGAATGCAGTGTGAAGACCTCCGGAGCGCACGAAGAGTAGGTAAGCCTTTGTCTTTCAGATGCCAGAATGCAGCGCGAGGCGTTGGTGACAGCCGATGGACCAGGTAAGTGAAGAACTGTCACTGAAGACCGTAATGCTAACCTGTTCTTTCTTGTCTTTATAGGTGTTGCTGAAGACTGGATTCAGGATGGTAAGCCTTTTTCCTTAGGCCCAGGATCAGATGCAGAAGACACGATGAGCGTTCTGCTGCAGAGGATGCAGAATAACGCAAAGCAAGATTCATCCATCGGGTGTGGTTTAAATAGCCTCCTGTAGTGCTTAGGTGTCTCCTTCCACAGCCACGCCTAGGTAAGAAAAGAGTTCCTGCTTTCCAGAAGAGTTCCAGTGTTCTGAATCTAGGGAGTGGCTCCTGCCCCACCCAACAGGAAAAGTAGTTCCAAACAGAAGAGGATCAGAGGCTCAACTGGCAGGCAAGTAAGCAGCATGGTCTGCTGCAGGTAAGTCCACCCAAGCATAATGAGCCCGGCGCTTCCAGCGCTGGGACTGGGCATATTTATGAGCCTGGTGCCACTGGCGCCAGGACTGGGTCCAAAAGGTCCCAATTGGGACTGGTTGGCACTCGGAACCTGGGTTATGGATCTGCTTCCAAGGGAGTTGGGAAAACCCTGACCTTTTGGAAGCAGAGATCATGACACTATGGCCCAACTGATAAAACATGAGAACCATCATAAAGATCCTAGTCGGAGGTTAAACGAAATGCCAAAGAGTGGTCTCTGGAAAAAGATCCTAGTCGGAGGTTAAACAAAATGCCAAAGAGTGGTCTCTGGAAACTGCAATTAGAAAACATCTTAGAAGAAGAGATCGAAGTGAACTTGAATAGAAGCAACATAATAAAGCTGCTCTGTAGCATTCCTGCGTTGCGCACAATACATCAGACGACATAGCGATTGTAGAATATATGTCAGAAGATCGCTCAGTTTGGGTGACGTTACATATCAAATCAAAGTTCATAGTAAAATCCCTAATTGATGCAAAAGAGGATCTAATGTTCTTTGGGTTTGATTTGCAGCCATCTGATGACAGATCTACAGCCCCGGAGCCTTCAAAAAACCATCAAGTTGAACAAACAGCAAATGAACAAAGGAGAAGGGAACTATGGGAAGATTTTAAATCCAACCTACCAACGGCAGTAAATGAGAAACAAGAGAGGAAACCTCAAAGCGGCTTGCGGCATTCACAGCACTATTTAAAGAACCATTGCCAACAAAAGGCTAGTGATAATGTCTCCATCTATGTGCTGACGTCGTGGAATACCAGAGGCTTTGCTCACTTGTTCCAAGAAAAATGGCATCTAACGGATCAAAATTTCACAATCTGTCTCCAGGAAATCTGGATTTGAGAAATACCAGTATGTCAGGGCTATTCAATCTTTCTAAATGCTGCAGGGAAAAATGTATTTGGCCGCCCGTTTTCTGGATTGATCAAAATGATCAAACATAACTGCAATTGGAAGATATTAAGTTCCATAAATCCTAACATGTTCGTGCAAGCAACCACCTTACAACACAGCTCTAATAATGTATCAAAACAGCGATAGCTTTTGGTTATAAACACATATTGGAACCCGGCTATGATTTCCCAAACAAAATGTATTTCAGCAGTAACATCTCTTATTGATGATTGTTTAGCATCCTTTGACGATCCAGCCATTTTAGTGTGTGGAGACCTAAATTATTCTTGGTTTAACGATTTAAAAGAACCACGTAAACTCAAAGATACAAATGGAGCTGTCCAAACCCTCGATAGAGGTGAACGGTGGGCTAACGAGTTAGCATTGAGAGATTGCTCAATGCTAAATGGATGCACTACAGGAGACATCCCGGCTACTCATACATGGCACTGAGGCCCAAGTAAAAAAACACTGGATTACATTTGGGCTTCAAGAAACATATTAAATCGAATCACAGACTTGTCAACAATGAAGACCACTAGAAGTGACCATGATGCATTGATTCTAACTTGGCAGTGGTTACCCAATGTTGTGCCAGTAAGATACAGTGGAAGCTTGCCTACAAATAGCAGTGCAAACAGGATACAGATAAGAGCTAGGCACAATAACATCTAAATTTCTTTCGGCAGACGACTGTGCCGTCAATGTCAATTATGCTCCGTTGCTGATGCAGTTCAAAGTCGGAAAAAATTGTTATAAAAGGGAAATTACTGCCGACAAACATCCATACAGTTCAGCAGTAAGTGAAGCAAAGAAGTTGCTCCATAATGATCTTAGGGCTCTGAAAAAATCCCAAATTGGAAATTATGCTGTGCTGTTGAAAAAACAGCATCTCCGCTATCGAAATTGGCTTGTGTCATTCAACACAATTCATGTACAAGAGCAAGCTGAAAAGAACTTGCGGTTTATCACGCAAAAAGATAGCAGACACATATGGGAAATTATAAATACAGGAACAATAAAACAAGCCTTTGAAACGTTAAATGGAGTAAATAGTGCAAATTGGGTAGAGCACTTTGTTGTTGTATTTGAGGCCCAGAGATGTTCTAGTGTAATACCTCAAATGCCAATAAAGTCGAGCTGGAATGTCATCGAATCGCCTGGAGATATTGAAAGAGCTATTCAAAAATTAAATGATTCAAGAGAAGCGAGCCCTGACGGCATATCCAATGTGATGCTCAAGGCAAATAAATCATTGTGGGCAATTTTAATCGCAGCCCTATTTGAAAGAATAGCAGTAACACAAGTATTGCCTGATCTTGGAGAAAAGCAATTGTAGTGCAGATAGTCAAGAAGGGCGATCGGGACGATTCTACAAACTATTGCCCGATTGCCCTTCTTGATACTACTGGGAAGGTTTTTGCATCATTCCTTCAGAGAAAACTTGCAGAGTGGGCTGAAAAAGCAGCTGTAGTAGATGTGCGTCAAACTGGTTTCACTAAGGGAGTCACAGTGGAGTTAAATCTAATTCTCCTTAATATGGTCAAACTTGAAGCCTTGAAAGGACAAAAAAATAACTATTTCTCGCCTTCATTGACTTCAAACAGGCCTTTGCACCTAAATGCTATGGCAATTCCTCTCTGAACAAGATTACCAACAGCAACCCCATACATGTGTTTCAGCCTTGTTGGGCCTCATCAGTGAGGTGAAGCTGTGCCTCTCTGAGCACAGTGAGCAGGGAGTCCACGTCTGGTTGGCCCCAGGTAACTCAGGGTGACCAACCCCAAGTCCCTTGCAAATATTTCAAAAAAGGTAGTAGGCACTCCTCTCCAGAAAGAACATGGCATGATAACCTTTTCTGAGATCAGAGTTTGCAGCACACGCTTTGTGCTCACTAAACCTTTCACAAATGGGAAATATCCATTTGATAGCATCAACTAGCAGTTATTGTGGTTTAAACTGCAAGCATGGGCCTGCCCAAATGAGCTGCTGCAGCCCCTAATGGCACTATATACAAATACCTCAATCTGTGTGCGCTTAAATGCGCAAGGTGATTTAAATGAGGAAATCCGGACTAAGAGGGTGGTTAAACAGGGCTGCCCACTAGCAGCACTGTTGTTTAAACTATTCATATCTGACTTACCAATAGCCCTGAATCAACTAAGGACCTTCACTCCAGGAGTAAATGGACAGCGGATGAGTTGGGTCATCTATGCTGATGACATTGTACTTTTGGACTCCACTCAAATAGGACTCCAGAGATTACTAACAGCCCTACAAGGTTATTTTGAGAAAAATGATTTCAAAATAAATGCAAAGAATTGAAAGATAATCACTTTGGATCAAGAAACAACAGGCGAGATAAGAAATGTACTTGGTGGGCAGACAACGAAACATTAGAACCAACAAACAGCATACGCTATTTGGGAGTGCTCTTTAACACCTCTATACGAGAATGGGATTAGATGCAAGACTTAATTACGCGACTGCAGATGTTCGCCTTACAAGGGGCAAAACTGAACGCCGTTTATGGTAAATTCACACTTAAACGGGTTTTGTCTTTTTAGCTTCAAAAAGTAGTGCCTGCAATATCATTTGGCAGCGGAACTGGCTGGAATATTTGTGCCGATATCTGATGTAAACTAGAAGGGAAATTTTGGAAAAAGGTCCTCAAACTCCCACAGAATATTTCAATAACAGTCATTCCTTATGAACTGTGTATTGATTCATTGTATGGCACAGTTCTATGGAAAGCAATATCTGCTCTCTGTAAAATGCGGCTTGTTCCAACTGCAAAACCCTATGAAATACTTAGTTTAAAGCACAAACATCCATCGTCTGATCTACTAAGTAAATGAGAAGCAAAACTATTAAAAATAATGAGAAGGGAAAAAATGTAACGAAAAGTTTGTTTTCTTTTTTACTAAACTAATGTTACAATAAAAGAAATAGTTATCAGGTGCATGCCTTTAGTTACATTAGCCACCACACACCTGTCAAGAAAACCCATCAGAAACCCAGCATTCAAGCCATCATATCATTCAAGAACTTCACATGGGCACACTACACAATTACGCACCACCACCATTTCCGATAAATATTTCTTTTGCCACCCTTTACACATTGTTTTTTTTTTTTTGTCAAAATCTTTTTTATTGAAATATCAATTCACAATGTAGTCTTCAACAGTATAAACAATGGCAAGGATATTTGAATGCAGTTGAACATTACATCATTATTCTTCTGCCTAGAGCTCAACGAATAGCGCTGAGACTAATTAATTTAACAGCGGGTTGACATTTCATTTTGAGCATTATTATTCATTTGTAACATCATTGTTACTCTCGGGGATGTATTGCTGCAATTGTATATAAAAGAAGAAAAGAAGGGAAGGGGGAGGGAGAGAGAGGAGAAAGGAAAAAAAAAAAAAAACCCACATTCTTTTCCACCTGCTCCCCCCCGTGGTACGGGTGTTGTTCTTAGTATCCGATATTCTCAGGTTCTGATGCTAAATCAGCCATGTGCCTTGTTTTTAGTGAGATTCTCAGGGCTGGAGGAGGCATTTGATTAGTTTTGGTTCCCTATCTTCCACATGGTCTAGAAATGGGCCCCAGATTTGTCAAAATTTGTCCGTTCGATTCAGTAATGTGGCTGTTAGTTTCTCCATTCCCAAGATTTCCCAGACCCCACCATTGTGCAATACAGGGGCCCTCCGGCTCTTTCCAGAAGCGCGCGCGCGTAAGGCGGGCTGCCATCAGTAGTTGGGTAATGAGCTGCGCTCTAGGGCCGGACTGTGGGTATGACCCATCCTCAGGGGAATCTCCCAGGACCATCACCATTGGGTCCAGAGGGAGGAGGGATCCGCAGATGTCTTTAATTTTGGAGCGAATCTCCAGCCAGAAAGATTGAATGGTCGAACAGTGCCACCACATGTGACCCAGGTCCCCTTTTGCCCCGCACCCGTGCCAACAAGTCTCAGGGTATTCAATATTCATAGCATGCAGTCTCTGCGGAGTGAAATACCATCTGTAGCATATTTTGAGTGCACATTCCCTCACTGTCGTGCATCTGGAGGACTTGTGTGCTCTGGCCCAGATTCTCTGCCACGACTCAGGAGAAATCTCTTTCCCCAGCTCTTTCCCCCATGATACCATGTACGGTAGTTCCTCCTCCTCTGGGGCTATTTCTGTAAGACGATAGCATGTGGCTACATTATGGGCGCGTTGACCTTCGATCGCAGTTAGTTCAAGGCCTATGGGGGGTCTGCTGGCGGCTTTCCTAACTAGTGGGTTGGTGATCCAGTGCCTAAATTGAATGTATCTAAACCTTTCGGATTCTGGGAGGTTAAATTTCTCCTTGCACTGAATAAATGTTAAGGGGACACCGTCCGCGTATGTCTCCTGCAGCCTCAAGATTTTGTTTCCCGACCATTCATGATAGGATCTAGGTTGAAGCCCCGGAGTGAAGATAGGGTTCTGTGTGATCGGAGTCATAGGGCCCAGACCCGGGGTCAGTCCTCTTAGGGTGAGCTGTCTGTCCCAGCATCTGAGTGAGGCGCATGTGGTTGGGAGGAGTGGGAATTGGGTAGCTCAGGCTTCCCGCGGCAGGAAAGGGAGATGAGATAGGGGGGTCGCAGTGAGTGTCTGTTCTATATCTTGACATTTAGGGGAGTCCTCTTGGAGCGCCCATATCAGGATAGGGGCTATCTGAGATGCACGATAGTATCTTACTGTAGACGGGAGCCCTAGTCCGCCAAGCTGTCTACTTCTAATGAGGATCTTGCGCTGGATTCTAGGTGTTTTACCTTGCCAGATGAATTGGGATATGGCTTTCTGAAGGTCTTGTAGGTCTCGCTCTGGGATATAGACTGGAAGCACCTGAAATACGTAGAGAAGGCGGGATAATAGGGTCATTTTAACAGCTGACATTCGCCCCAGCCAGGAAATTTCCTGGGGGCCCCATTTTAGTAGTGATTCCTTAGCTTCTTTAAATAGTGGGGGAATATTGGCCTTCATCAGTCCAGAGTAACTTGCAGTCAAGTACACTCCCAGGTATGTTATTTTGGCGGTCTCCCAGCTGAGGGAGAATTTGTTCTGTAAGGTGTTTAACACCTCAGGGGTTTCGGACAGGTTCAGCCCCTTTGATTTGGCCGCGTTTATTGAGAAGCCCGAGGTTCGCTCAAATTTATCCAGCAGAGCCATAAGTGGGGGGACTGAGGTCTGGGCCTCTCGCAGAAAGCAGAGCACGTCGTCTGCATATAAGGCCACTTTGTGCGTCTGATCTTTTAGTTTGAACCCTTGGATTTCGGGGTGTAGGCGGATATGCTGGGCTAGTGGTTCCATTGCAAGCGCAAACACCAGCGGCGATAGGGAGCAGCCCTGCCTGGTCCCTCTGCCGAGAGGTATCCGCGGCGTCCAAAGGGCGTTGACTCGAACCTGGGTGGTGGGGATCTGGAAGTTGGCTAGTATCAGCTTGAAGAAATGCGGGCTAAACCCAAACCCCTTCAGGACCGAGTGTAGGTAATTCCATGACATGCTGTCAAAGGCACGATGGGCATCTAATGACAGTAGGGAGAGAGGAGCTGGAATGGAGGGGGCAAGGGCTATCAGATCAATTGCTCTTCTGATATTGTCATGGGCCGATCTACCCTGGATGAAACCCGTCTGGTCCCGATCTATTAACTTAGGTAGTACTTCCCCCAGTCGGCGCGCTATGATTTTGCTGAAGATTTTACCGTCGGTATTAAGCAAAGCTATGGGCCGATAGGAGGTGCAGTCAGCCGGGTCTTTTCCAGGTTTTAGTATTAGGGTGGTAAATGATTCAGCCATGGATGTGGTGACTGATCCCACTTCCCACAGGGTATTAAACAAAGTGGTTAAATGCGGTGTGAGTTCCTTCACGAAGGTTTTATAGAATTTGTTTGTAAACCCATCTGGGCCCGGGGCCTTTCCATTGGGGAGGGATTTGATGACTGCTTCTATTTCTTCCCCTGTTATTGGAGCTTCTAGGGTATCCTTCAGAGATCGGGGTATTTGTGGAAGCTCTGCTTTGTCTATGAACTCCTTAATGAGGGCCGGGTTCCCCGTGTGCGGGGTAGCAAGTTCCGTGAAATAGTCTTTTATGATGTGGCATTTACCCTCCTCTAAAAATGTGCCTCTACCCGTCTCGTCTCTTAAGAAGTCTATTCTATTTTGTTTAGTCTGCTTCCTTATTTTGGCTGCTAATAGCCTGTTTGCTTTGTTCCCTTTAGTGTAAAAAAATTGTTTAGTGCGCATCATGCCATAGGCCGCCCTCCCCACGTGGTGTGCCTCCAGCGCTTTCTTGGCCACCCTCAAGTCCCTTAATGTGCGCCGAGTGGGTTTCCTCCTATGCAGCCCTTCCAGTCTGAGAACTTCCTCCTCTAATTGCTCCCGCAACAATTTCCTGGACCTCCCCCGTTGCGCAGCCTGTTCTATTAGGTGGCCCCTGAGTACCGCCTTCCCTGCATCCCAGACAGTCCCCATACTCACGTCTCCCGTGCTATTCTCGCTATAGTATAGCTCTATAGTTTCCTTGATGTGGGCCCGAACTATTGGGTCATCTAGTAGAAAGTCATTTAGCCTCCAGGGAGGTTTCGTGGGAGGGGTGACTCGAGGGGGTGAGATAGATAATAGGACCGGGGAGTGATCCGCTAGTGCCTCTGGGAGAATCTCTGCTTCTAACACATTTGGGATCAATGAGTCGGCTATCATGAACATGTCGAGTCTTGAGAACCCGCCGTGTACTGGTGAGAAGTACGTGTAATTTCTTTCATCTTGGTGAAGATATCTCCATACCTCGATCAGGGAATGTTCTCTCAGTATAGAGGTGAGGGCCTTGAAGTTGTTACCATCGTTTACTGTGGGGGGTAGTGTTTTGTCAGCTGTGGGGTTGATTACTGCATTAAAATCCCCTCCTATGATTACCTCGCCCTCAGCGTGGTCGAATAAGGCTTTGGACAACTTCGTGAAGAACTGACTTTGATTAGAGTTCGGGCCATAGATGGAGACTAGTGTGACCTTGCGGCCATCTAGTGTAGCGTTAACCAGTAGGAACCTCCCCTCTTCATCCCGAAACTGTCCGTTAGTTTTAAAAGAGATCCCTTTGCGCACCAAGATGGCAACCCCGCGCTTTTTCAGACCGCTCGATGCAAAAAATCTGATGGGGTAATTTCTGTCATTTAGGCGGAATTCGTCCGCTGGGCATAGGCGTGTCTCTTGAAGAAACAGGAAGGAGGCTTCTAGAGACTTCAGTCTATGGAGAAGTGCTTTTCGCTTCAGGGGGGAGTTCAGACCCTGCACGTTAAGTGAGATAAATTTATAGCTAGGGGTTGCCATGACTAAGTCGCTCCGGTTCCATGGGTAGTATGAAGCTTCCGGCCATCACCGGACGAATGCATTTCCTTGGGTGGGGCACAGAGGTCCAACCGGGGTGAGGGCCGTGGTGGGTCAGAACATAGACCTTCTCTGGTGGCAGCAGGTGGGAACAAAACATAAGAAACTCAATAAAAAACTTATAAAAAGAAACTATGGCAGCAAATACGTTAGTCATTTCCATCAAGAACTGCGATGATCGGAGTCCCCAAGGTACGTTGATCTGACTAATATCTTTGTCGGGCGCCATCCGGTCTGACGCCCAAGTCAGCTGCAAATAGAGAATCTCAGAACCCAAACTACGTTTAAACTTAAGGCTCAGGGGTAGCAAGTGGCTGCCGTGGTTAAACTGGGGTTTAACATGGGAGAGTTGATCGTTAATTGCAGGTAAGAAAATGCTTGAGGGCCTTCAGTGAGACCCGGCAGGGAGGGGTGAAAC
Source organism: Ambystoma mexicanum (assembly GCF_040938575.1). Taxonomy (NCBI): domain Eukaryota; kingdom Metazoa; phylum Chordata; class Amphibia; order Caudata; family Ambystomatidae; genus Ambystoma; species Ambystoma mexicanum. The sequence continues at coordinate 1,246,408,234 of NC_090937.1, read as the reverse complement.
AAGGGGAGAGTAATATACCAGTGCGTGGGGGAAAACTTTGTTGGGAGTGCCATCTCAGAGCATAGGGGAGAACTCTGTTGGGAGGTATGTACCACACTCTCACAGCTGGGCTCCCGCCTCGGGTTCTGGCGTGGGATAGGTGGTATCCTCGCAGGGAGCCTTTCTTCTGGTGAGGTTAAAACAAAAGTCGCTCTCTCACCGTCAGCCTGTACAGATCTCTGCCCAACTCTGCTCCTCCGAGGACGCCGGCGAAGGGGCCCCGCCAGGGGTTTTCGATGTCTTCCTCAGGTCTGATTCGCCATTGGGGGCTGTCGCATTCCCCGGCCTACGGCGGGATCTTCCCCTCCTAGGCTTTGGAGCAGGGTGAGAGGTGGGCTCGTCGTCCACCGGGGGCCGTGGGCCACGGTCCGCCCCGTCAGGAGTCTCTTCCATCAAGCTTTTCGCTTCCTCCTCGGTGGATATTATGTGGTGTTGGTTGTTGAGTTCAAATATGAGTTTACAGGGAAACCCCCAACGATACCGGATCCTCTGATCCCTCAACCAGGATGTCACTCTGTGCAGGCGCCGTCTGCGGGCCAGGGTGTATGGGGCAAGGTCCTGGAATAGATGTATCTCAGTGCTCTGAAATCGGATTGAGTCAGAGTTCCTGGCTGCCGCAATGATGTCCTCTTTCTGGCGGTAGAAATGCACTCGGGTAAGTACATCTGGAGGCAGATTCTTCTACAGCTGAGCCGAGGAATACACCCGGTGTGTTCTGTCCAATTTTAGTTCCTCATTCGGTGGCAGCTCTAAGAGGGATCTGAAGAATGTCTCGACGTATTCCGCTAGGTCTCGGTCGGGAATCTTCCGGGGAACTCCACGCAGGCGAATGTTGTTTCGTCTCGACCTATTTTCAAGATCGGCTTGTTTTGCCCATATGTCCTCCAGATGTTCTTCAATAATCTTTACTCTTCCTGCCAGGGCATGATTATCATGGGATTGAACGCAGGTGACATTTTCTAGGTCATTGACCCTGGATTCCAGGCCTCCAAGTTGAGAGGTCAGGTCTGCAAGTGACTGGGCCAAAGAGTCCTTGGAGGTTTTAATCTCCTTCTTTATTTCCTGGGTGATATCTTGTTTAAGGGACTTGAACATATTCTCCAGATCCTCCCTGGACACAGCCATATTGGAATTCAGCTCTGGAGTTAGAGTAGGGAAAGTGGATGGGTCTCTTGGTTGAGGTGATAAGTAGGCTTGTATACCACGTGTTTTCTGCCTGGTCCCAGATTTGGGCATCCCCAGGGTGCTGTAGGTTGCGCCCGATTGGCTTCATGTGGAGACCCCAAGTTCCCAAGGAGAAGAGTATGTAAGCGCGCTCAGCCTGTGCTTTGGTATTGTTGAGAGCTTCTAAACCTTGTTGTGTCGTAGTGCTGCTATAAATCAAGCGGGGTATACCAGGGCGCTTGGGCCCTCCAAAAGAGATTCTCCTTAACAGTGGCCCCTTCTCCCGGCTCCCCGGCTCTTTTTAGGGTAATTTCAGGACCCCCTGGTGTGTTTGTTCGTGGCCCCTAGCTTTCAGTACCTGATTAGCTTGCTGTCTGTGATGTCCGATCCCATAGTCACGCGGTCATGGAGCAGAGTGGCCTCGTAGTGTTGTGAATCCGCCGGGTCGGCGGGATGATCAGGGTCACTCTCCTTGGGCCCATGTGAAGTGGGCTGAGAAGGCCCGTCCGCCCTGTGCCGCACAGCCCCGAGCAGCGCTCCCAGGGGGGGGCAGGGCAGGGCACTCCCGAAGGTGCCAGGAGGCGGGGGGCTCACCCGCAGGGAGGGTCGGCTGTAGCCCGGTCTGGATTTCCCGTCGGGACCCGGGGCCTGGTTCCCAGAGGCCGGCCGGGTCCGCTCTCCGGCGCTGCAGGGGGGGGGCTGGGGACCCAGCGAGGGAAGCCCGTCTGTTCTAGGGCTCGAGTAGTCGGGAAGTTTGCTGTGCTGGGGTCCTAGATGGAATCTCCCCCGGGCGCCGGTGTCCTCCGGGGCCTGGTTTTCAGGATCCGGCCAGGTCCGCCCTCCGGCGCTGCAGGGGAGCCCATCCGTTCCGAGGCTCAAGTAGCCGGAGAGTCAGCCGCGCCGAGAGGTCGTCGGTGGGATCTCCTCCAGGCGCCGCCGCCCTCCAGTCAAGGCGAGCTGTCCTGGGCAGGGCTCGCAGGGGGGATTCAGAGTCGCTTCCGCGGGGGTAGTCGGATGGCTGGGTTATGGAGGCTGTGAGCGCTCCATACATAGCTTCGCCACCTCCGACGGCACCCGGTTTTGACCGCCTCGGACCTCGCTCTCCACAGGGCACTTCCACCGGGCTCAGCGTCGCTCGTGTGTCCGTTCCACCTTCGGCGCCTTGGATCTGCTGCTGCCGCAGGGGCCCTCCGTCTCCCCACAGGGATTGCCGAAAAAGGCGCGATCCGCCATCTTGGGATTCCCAGTGCCAAGAACCACGGCACTAAAAGTGCATAAATCCCGAGTCTTCCCCTTCAGTAATTCGGTGGCGGGTCCCTCCGCATGTCATCTCGGTTCAGTTTTCGCATGGGGTCGAAATTCTTCCTTTGAGGGGGTTAATACGGCCGACTTGGGCACTGTAGACCGGAGCTCAGAGGAGGCACGTCCGCATGGTGTGCCGCCTGGCCACGCCCCTCCAGCTATTATTTTTCTTATCAAGTTCCTCGTGTGTTGTTGAATGAAACAGATTGCTCACATTGTTTTAAGTTCTGCGTGTAGCTTAGGTAGCAGTCCAGAAACAAGAGTTAGCAATTGCTTCCTGCACGCTCTCATCAGGCTTAGTAATGCCAGAGTGCTGAGTGAACAATATCTTTAACCGCCCCAGATAGTCTTCCTTTGATTAGCCCCTATTGCAGTTTCTGAATTTGCCCAATCGGGCTTTCAGGAGCAAATCTCAGGAATAGCCATGATTAATCTAGTTCTGTTCTATGATAACCTGTCAATCTCTGCCTAGCCTCCAGTGGTATAATCACCCTCACAAGCTGATTCAAATCAACACACACAGGATTATACCACTGTCTAACAGTAAGAATCTGCTCAATAAAACATGAAGGCTCTTCCCAAATGTTGGGAAATTCTTTAGCCAGGTCACACAAATCTCCAAGAGTCCAGGGGACATGAACCGTAAGCAAGCAGGGATCTTAACCTTCTCCTTCTGGGGGGCCTGCATCTGCCGAAAGGATGCCTGAAGGTGCGTAGTATCTGGCCCCATAGGGTGTGTCTTCCCTCATCACTGATGGTGCATAAAAGGGAGGTGAAATGGGCATCTGTGTAAAGCCAGGAACACCTAAGTGCTAGGTCCTGACTGTACTTGGTGCCTTAGTGATTGCCGGGGCATTTGTAGCTGCCGCTTGACCTCCCCCCCGAGTTACAGCGCACGTACTAGTATAGAAAACAATAATATCTTCAGCAGAGTATTCATCTTGCCTTATGTTTCTCTTCCTTGATTATATGAGGGAATAGTTGAACCACTAGCCTTTTTTCCCTTGAAATCTAATCGGTTCTCTCAGCTATTCATTCGAGTCTTTAAGTTCCCTGATTTTTGCTGCATTGTGTTTAGTTGTTGCCTCTTCTAGCCATATAGCGTACTGCCCTCCCCATTTTCTTGGACTCACCTACCCTTTCTGTGCATACAGGGGTGGCTCGAAGCCATCAGCTTTTCGAAATTAAAATACCCTTTACTTGGAACCCAGTATAGTGGTTGTCCAGCATGAACAGGTGTCCGACATCGAGAAACATGCACATAGCATGTTTTACTTAGCGTATATGAAGTGAGCAGGTGTGCACTTAGGTGGTGCATCCACCTGTTTAGACTGTTTGACGCCCAGGCATGACCCTCATTTTAGTACCACTCACTCAGTAACACTTACCCCTGTCCCTCTCACTCTGTGACTTTATGGTTGTGCGGTCCTATGAAGGGAGGGGGCTCTTCGGAGACTCTGCAGAGTGGTCCTGAAAGGTTCATAAGGATACTCAATCCGTATTTTCCCTTACTGCCATTAGTTATTCCAGGCCATATGGTTAACCATTACCAGATGTGTCCCTTTTATATCCCCTTTTACTGTTAGTCGCTGTCCATACCAGAATACCAGAAATCCTTTAGGATCCACAAGCTTTTACAAGACCAGAAAGCAGAATATATCACAGAGCCCTTCGACTCTTACCAGACAAGACTTACCTAATCAGAAATTGCCTATACTTTACCAGATTTACACCAGGATACAGTAAATATATTACACACTGTGACGAATCTTCAGATGCTGTCCCTTCTCCCCTAGGGGGAGACCTTTATCAGGGGGCCAGGGTGGTGCATCCATAGTACACTAGCCCCCCTGAGAGTGTTGCACCGGGGTTGGATCACATGAGATAGGGAGCCCCTTCTGTGATGAGGGACGACTATTCCCATAAAACACAGTATTCTGCATATAGGCCCACCTTTCCTGCTCTCACAGAACCCTTAGATAAATTATCAGGCACAACACACACGTACTTTGGTGAAGTCAATCCAGCCAACACAATCTAAAACAGAATACTTCAGGAAGATCAAACTCTCCAGGCCTATACCTTTAACTCAGGTACTGCGAAGATGATGATAAGGAGTACGAAGAACAGTACGTAAGACTGTGTTAAGCGATCTAGTCCTCCGCAGTATCTCATTCAGCAACAAGATACAAAATAGCAGAGGGAAACCAAAGCTGTGATAGATATCCTCTGGACAAGAGCTGTCAGAAGAAGCGGACCTGCCACTGTGTAGGAGAGAGTGGAGACGCTTCCTACTGAGGAGTGAGTGAGAGCGAGCATAACCCAAGAGCTGGGTACTCCGAGACTCGCTTCCTGAGTAGATGCTGGGGCATCTCATGATGTCCACTGCACTGCCGAGTCCAGAGGAGACTGCGACAGGGACGTGAAACGCTGATGATGGGTGAAAGACTCCAAAATGAACCTGATTGCTATTGGAGCCTCGAGAAGGAGTCCCGTGGCCCAGAAGACGCAAACCACAACCAAAGGTATGCGGGCTGGTGAGAAGAGGCAGGAGGTCCGGGGAAGCTGGGAGAAACATGGAGAGAACTGAGTGAGAGGGTTGGGAAGCCTGGAAGTCAGAGTACCATGGGCTGACTCCCTGTGAGAAATACAGACATAAAGGGGGTCAGATACACTAGTTAACAGTAAATCAATGCCAAGACCAAGGTTAGCTTAGCAGAAGAGTGACCCGAGTTACCCAAGAGGAGAGTTACGAGTCAGGAACTCGCACCCACATATACAACAGAGGCTAGAGACAGAAACACAAAAGAAATCCAAGCCTGACAGGAGGATGAGCCAGGCTATAAAAGAACTGTATTCTGAGTCTGGGACTCATACCCACAGTCAACCCCGAGAATAAGAGTGACAGGGACCCCAAAAAGAAGAGAGGGAGACACAAAAGAAATACATGCTTGGCAGGAGAGTAAATCAAGCTATCAAAGGAACCAACGGTGAGACGAGGGCTGAAACCCTCTGTCTAGACCAAGGGCCTCATCACGAGTTGGGCGGTAACGCCGGCGCTATTAGCCCTAACGCCAAACCCCCGGCGCTATTAGCGCCGGATCATGGGTTTGGCGGAAGGGTTATTGCCCATTACCCATTGGGCCCATTCGGGAATTCCTCATTCCCCATTGGAGAAAATTCGCGCTATTACCGCCGGTGGATTTCCTGCCGGTGGTAATCGCACCAAAAATCACCAATTTGTCCGCGGATTTCCCCCCAGCTCAGAGCTGCGGGGAAATCCGCCAAAGCCAAGGGGCTTCATCACGATTTGGGCAGTAACGCCAGCGGTATTACCCTTACCGCCAAACCCCCGGCGCTATTAGCGCAGGATCACAGGTTTGGTGGTAATGGAATTCCCCATTCCCACTGAGCCCATTCGGGAATGCCTCAAAGCTGGTGAGAAATCCACCAAAGCCCTGATTTGGCGGACCCTTAAATCCAACGGTAATAGCGCGACCGTGGATTTAAGGGTTACCGCCAAACTTGTGATGAGGCCCATGATCTGGCGGACCCTTAAATGCGACGGTAATAGCGCTACTGCTGCATTTAAGGGTTACCGCCAGACTCGTGTGAGGCCCCAAGAGACAAGGAGGGTTGGGTACTCTGAAGGAGTACGTAGGGACTACTGAGGAGAACCCTCGGTGAGAGAATAAAACCACCTAGGGATAAAGAGCACAGCAGGTCTGGGACCCAACATGACAAGCAACACAGCGGGTCTGGGACCCTACAGAAGGAGATTCTTGGAAACCGTGGTATTCCCCTGGATGATATCTGCTGTGAAGTATTGGGCATCAGAACCCCTCAGATAATAAATAAGGAACATGCTTTGCATTTTGGCACAATGGGTCCAGGAACCAACACCTAGAGAAGAAAATACTAAGAAGGCCCATACTTGGCAAGAGAGTAAACCAAGTTGGTCGTGACCAATACCGCACATCTGGGACTTGCACCCATATTAGAAACCTGGAGAAAAGTGAACTTTGTTGTCTCTTATAAGTAAACTTCTGGACTTGTGAAGTGGAACAAGTCAAGAGCCAGGGGGTAGGAGTAGATTGGAACACCTCATCTTTGGAAGAGGACAATTCTTTTGAGTAATAGCATCACCACATTTAGAATTTTCCATTGATGAAGGGTTTCATGGGTACCTTTTTGAGAACGATGTATCCTTGCACTTTAGATTTATATTATTAGTGTTAGGGTCTGAAGTAGGGTTTTGGGACACAATGGTGACTGGGGTTTTATGCTGTCATCCTGACAGTTTCACTACTTTTCTTTTTGGGGCAAGGAAACCCCTCTTAGTACTTGGGGACAGAGAGGCATTTTGGCAAGTCCTCATTTTTCCTTTAATAAAGGTTTACGACAGTAACTTCATCACCTGTGTCCGAGCCTTCCTTTTACACCATTACGACCCATAATCATGATAATTATCCACGCAGAAATAAACATCAAATCCAGATAACCCATACAGAATATGCAACCCATGTTAATGTAACCCTGAAGCAAAACAGCATCTTGTTTACCCAACATAAAATCTCTTGGCTCCTTTTCACCCATGCAAGCGCACTACTTACATTCAACTTTCTCAAAACACCCCTTGTCGTTTTTTTTAACCAAGATTCCTTAGCTGTTATTTCTGTCCTGCATGGAGGGTGTTTGCGAGTAGGCCACCTTCCAAGCTCAGCAGTGCACCAATGTTGCGTGACAGAGCTGAGATCCTGTGCAAAGAGATACCAGGCTCATGCATAAATATGGGGTGCTGGCAAACAGAGGACAATTATTTATTGGCACACAAATGAAGGAGCAACTGACCTCTTCTGCCCTCTACAACCCTCTTACCTTTATAGGTCACTTGTCACCTGACCAGGGAAGGTTTGGGAACGCTGTGACTGCTAGGCCTTATCCCACCTCCTGCCAATACAAAGATTTCATTAACCAACGAATGGTTCATTTCCGGTTATGACATTATCTGACAGTTTCCGGTCATTCATTAAGTTCAGAGAAATGTTCAGCCTCCACATCATTACCACGTCTGGTCAGGAATGAGCAGTTCCAGTGTCCGTACCTGTTTCAACCAGTTATCCCGAACAACACTTCTTAGTCTGTGAATTCGTTCAGAGCCATTCATTTCCACTGGCAAAAGGGAATGGTGGAAAACTATAATGTCTACTAAAAAGAAAAAAAACGAAACGATATGGGAAATATGCAGGGCTCAAGTCGAGGGTACATGCGGGGAATGGAGTCCCCCCACTTTATTCAGAGGGTGGACTCAGTCGCCCCATCTAAAATGAGGAACATTGAATGTGCTCTTTGAATTTAAGCCAAATTCGGGGATCAAACTGCAGTAGTCGGGATTGTAGGCCGGACACTTCACCACTTCACTATATAACCTGATGAAGAATAACAAACAACTAAAGGTGAAATGTCCCATTGGTACTACAACTCCAATGGAAAACATTTGTACTGGTTCTTGGAGTTTAAAACATGCACACCTTTTAACGTTTTCAAAAACTCTATTAGAAGAAAATATCCTCTTTTGTGTGTTGATTTTTTGAAAGGCAAATGCCATTCCTCCTGTGCAATTTGGGTGATTATGCAAAACCAATTTTATGAAATGTGCATATTTTACCTTGATATGATAATTTCTGGCTACATCACATCCCATTCGTTTGTTGATGAGTCCCCCCACTTTAATTTTTAGGACTTGACCCCTGGAAATATGATATCATGAAGGCGGGGCAAAGATCAATTTAACTTATGTCGTGAAAGTCCACCTGCAAGAGAAATTCCTGCTGCTCATTCTTTATTTGGATATTAACACGTGCACTCACAATATTCTGTGGAAACAACGTAGTTAAACTAACGTTATGATTGCAGTGCAAAATCTAAAAGAAACACAAACATTCACCCCTTATGGTGAGCCATCAAACCATAACTTGTGCCTCCGCCATGCACTGTTCAAATTGGCATCATCAGTGTCATTACTGATGGCATCAAAAATGACATTCTGACCAAACGCGTCTGGTAGAGGCTGTGTTTATATGCTGAGCACCATGTACAGGATATCAGGTAGGCCTGTCATGAACTTGGCCATGCTGCCCAACATATTCGGATCCTAAGAGAAACTGTTAACTGACATGTTGTGGACCATGTAGAAACTTTATAATAGTTTTGCCTAGTCCATAATAACATCTTAGACCATGAAAGTAGAACATGCCTCATATGGTATACTCAGGCAGTAGGATTAAAAATCCAGACACATCATAACAAGGGCTAAATATACTAGGGATGGGCGAACTGTCCCGAATCAGATTCAAGCCTATCTAAACAATGGGAGTTTGATTAGGCTGAACTATTTGAACAATTTGGAACTGAAATTTTCAAGCCAGAATTCATGTGCTCATTTAGAAATGAGTATTTGATGGTTTACCTGCAGGTCAAGGCTTCTGATTACTGTAACTAAGCAAGAAGAAATTTGCAAGGCATTGCAATCGTGCAACCTCTTTGCGTGGTATTCCTAAAGTGCCATCATGTAGATATGATGTAATTAGTGATGCCACATTTGATGTCATGTGTGTCGGTTTGGTTCTTATTGCTCGGTATGAATATTTGGTCACTTTATATTCAAGTTTATGATATATGAGAATTTTTATAATTAAAACGCTCAATTCTCTATATTAAGATATTGCTTTTGCATAAGGATGCCAATTGAATTTCTATACATTTCCCATTATCATAACACCCCTCCACAAGCGATGCATGTTTTGATGCCTTTAATTGGCCTAACTGAAAGTAACATGCATAAGTCCCACAGATGACTTCGTCAGATGGTACAGTGTGAAATGTATCACAATGTAGAATCTGAAGAAGAAATCTTCAATCTAATGCTTTGTTACATCTCTGCATATTATTTTCAGTTCGATGTTTCCACCATAAACTCCTTGTGAGGAATTGACATCTGGCAAGGGTGTGGAAACAATTTTATTTGTGTTGACTAATAAAATTATGCAAGCAATTCCATCTCTGAAAGGGAAATCTGCTGATCGGATTCCCCTTTCATAAGCCCCATGCCTAAAGCATAGTGTTTGTTTGTCTGTTTATTTACTTATAATGCGCAGAAGACCCGAAGGTGACCAGGCGCAGCAGTACAGAAAATGCAAGGCTTGGGGTTACATAGTAAATTAACAAGGGACTAATGTCTGGCAGAGGGACTCCCAGGACCCCCCTTGTTAATTTGCATATTTAAGTAACTTTGGGGTCTCACCCTAAGTTACTAGGGGAATCCAGACGTGGACCCCTTGCTCACTACTCTTAGAGTCACAGCTCCTCCCTACTGATGAGGTCCAACCAGACCGTAAAATGTGTCTGGGGATGCTGTTGGTACTCTTGTTAAGAGGAGAATTGCCTAGCATTTCGGTGCTGGACTGCCCCAGGGCAGGACAAAGACTGATATGTTTGAGATATTTCTTCTCTGTGAAAGATAGTGAGCTAAAGACTCAGGGTAAGTCTTTCGTAACCAGGACTAATGTCTGGCAGAGGGACTCCCAGGACCCCCCTTGTTAATTTGTGGTTACATAGATACATTATTCAGGTTACATGGTTACAAATTACAAGCACAGACTAAAATATATACAGGCATTAGAGGGTCAATGGGCAGGTACATCCAATCAGAGATAGAATATATACAGACCCTAGGGGATAGTTACAGAATATAAGCAATATAATCTGTATGCAGAGACAACAGGGTCGTCAGAGTATTAGCCTGAAGGGAAGAAATACAGATGGGCAGCAGGATAGTGACAATATATCTATATATACACTGGGAGGTATTAGATCTAGTAAGCAACTAGCCATCAGCAGACTTCAGTAGGTTAATATAATTGGATATGAATTTCAGATAAGGCTGCTCCTCACGTAGGGAATGTGGTAATGAATTCCATGGTTGCGCTGCTCGGACTTGGAAGCTGCCTCCCCCAGCCTTAGCCTGCCTGAATCTCGGTATGATAATGCTATTAGCATTGGTAGTTCTTACTGGTCGGGTAGAACTTCGTTTAAGGAATCTGTCCATAAAATAGCTGGGTGCGGCATTAGTCAGAGCTTTGTGAACGAGTGATACAGTTTTTAGATGAATTTTATTTTGGGTGGCTAGCCAGTTATTTTGGTTCCTAGTCTTTGATATATGCAATCTTTTGGATATGCCAAGAGCTGCTCTCAAGGCATTGTTTTGTAGGATTTGAAATCTGTGGATGATAGATTTGTTGGCACCGATGTATAGGGCATTGCAATAATCAAGCCTAGACAGAATTAGGGCTCTAGCCAAGATAATGCAATTGTCATCTGAGAGAAAGTGTTTCCCTGCTCTGATCAGTGTGTATCTGTGATCTGCTGCATCAGTATACTGATTAGAAGTGCCTGCTCTACCAGTGGCCCAGAGCAGGGGGCTCAGATGCTACAGTTGCCCATTTTACAGTTGCAGTGACAATCAAGTGCCTGCAGTGCAGGGGCTGGCTGCATTTCAGATATGGGCCCCTGTACCAGAACTATGATGATCATTAGCAGCCCATGCTGGTGGCAGAGTAAACTCTACAAATAGGTTGTTTCAGGTTAAAGGCCTGGTGCATGGCACTATTCATGATCATTGCAGCCACATCCAATTTGATATCACGCATATGATATGACATGGCATTTATAACGCGTCTATACACAAGTGTTTCATGGTGCGACGAGGCAAGGAAGGGGGAACAGAGGGAAGACAGACAACAATCTTACTAGGCCAGGTGTCATTCAGATCGTGCAAGTGCAAAGAGAAAAGTGCAGGGGAAGGGGGAAAGAGAAAAGGGCGGGGGGAAAGGGGAGAGGAAAGTGCAGTTCATGGGATAATCAATTAAGATAAATAGATGAACGGCGAGCTGGTGGCAAGTGCAGGGTGAATGCAGACATAATTGCTGGTGGGGGGAATGTAGGGATACAGAAAACAGCCCCCAGGTACTGGGGTTGCCAGGGAGGCAGTGCAAGCGTGCAACTGGCAGGACTTGGGCCCGAGATCAGATGGGTAGCCAGGTAACCAGTGCAGTCTCAGTATCAGCCAGGACTTCAGCAGGGGAGAGGGGGAGAGAAAGCAGAAACAAAGAGGAAGGTTTTAAGGTGCTTCCGGAATCGAAGATGGTTCCCCTCAAGTTTTAGGGGGGCAGGGAGGCTGTTCCAAAGGGAGGCCCCAGCCGAAGAGAGAGATCTACCACCAACTCGTTGCTTGGAGAAGTGACTGACCCTGAGGAAGTTGGAAGCGGATGAGCGAAGAGCTTGTGCAGGAAGATATTTAGGAAGAGAGAGTTGAAGGTATTGAGGCCCCAGGCCCCAGAAGGCCTTGTGGATGATGCAGAGGGTTTTGAACTTAATCCTTGCAGCCACTGGGAGCCAGTGCAGAGATTTCAGTCCTGGAGAGATACGATCCCTGGGCTTGAGGCTAAGGACAAGTCTTGCAGTCCTCTTCTGGATGAGTTGCAGAGGGTGCAGAGTAGAAGCAGGCAGATTCAGGAAGAGGCTGTTGCAATAGTCCAGCCTAGAGAGAACCATAGCTCTGGAGATAGTGAGCTTCTGGGGGAAGGAGAGGAAGGGGAAAATACCTCTCAGGAGGTGCAGCTGGTAGTGTGACTTCTTAGAGACGTCAGAGATGTGAGGTGAGAAAGAGTGTGTGGAGTTGAAGATGACCCTGAGGTTTTTAGCCTTACAGGTGCGAGCAGGTAGAGGGCCAAGAAAGGCCGGCCAGAGGGCTACAGGAAAGGAGGGAGTGGGTGTGCCAATGAGCAGAATCTCAGTCTTACTGGCATTAAGGCAGAGGTAATTGGCGGCACACCACTCCTGGATAGCAGACAGACAGTCAGAGATGAGGGACAGAGAAGAGGTGGCTGAAGGTAGCCTGAAAATGAGCTGAGAGTCATCCGCATAGCACTGAAAGTTGGGGCAGAGAGTGGCAATGCGGTGGGCAAGGAGTGCCAGGTATTGGATGAACACCCAGTGAGAGAGGATAGACCCCGGGGGGACACCACAGGTAGAGAAAAAGATAGCAGAGAAGAAGGCCCCAAGTTGGACCTGGCAGGGTCAGTCAGAGGGGAAGGTAGTGAACCATGCCAGGGCCTGACTGGTGATACCTAGGTTATCATGGAGACAATTAAGCAGATGGCATGGTTGATAGTGTCAAAGGCAGAAGAGAGATCAAGCAAGATGAGGACACAGAGGGTGTTAGAGTCAAGGTTGGAGAGCAGGTCTTCACGGATGTTCAGGAGAGCAGTTTAAGTGCTTTTGGCAGCTCTGAAGCCAGACTGATGGTCATGAAGACCACCAGCAGATTCAGTGTGGAGATTAAGCTGGGAGATGGCCAGTTTCTCCAGAAGCTTGCCCAGGAAGGGAGTGATGGAGATTGGGCGATAGTTAGCCGGGCCGGAGGGATCAGCAGAGTGTTTTTTAAGAAGAGAGTGCACAAGGAAGTGCTTCAGGGGGGATGGGATATGTCAGCACCTATGAGCCATCTCAGTTGTGTAAGGTGTTGTGTATTCTGCCCAGACAGGCTGATCCTGCCAAGTGACAGGACATGAACCTTAATCACCATGCCTCTTCTTTGATCTTTTTGTGAGGGTAGGTAAACCCTTCCTCCAGAGTCAGCCGCACAACAGGCAGCTTTCCTGAGCCCAGGCATCAAAGGAGCATACCCATCCAGAGGGAGTAACACGAGGGTAGTGCATTTCTAAAGGCTGTTGGTCCACGTGAGAAAGTGAGAAGGCACGGGTGAGTTTAGAGTAGATCAGAGATCTCTGTATAGTGGGGGAAACCTTCCACCAGCTCTCTCTCTTTCTGGTCCCCTCCACTTCCTCTAGAAGAAAGTACTTTGGGTGTGATGTCAGAAGGGTGAAGTCCACTTCTTTCAAGAACAGGGAATGGACCCCTATGGCAGGCTAGCTTTAGCCCAATCACCCGGCTTTTACCTTTTAAAGAAGGGGCCTCATACCACTTCTTTGATTCATCTTTGAATCACCTCTGGACTCAAAACCTTGTATACGATTTCTTTGGACCCTACTGGGAGATCAGTCCTTTCTAAAGTTCTCCAGGTGTGAGGCAAAGGCAAGTGTTCAAAGGCAAATGTGAGCTCTGTCCCCTAAACATGCTGAGGTACCATTGGGGGTGAACTCTGCTGCTGGATCAAGACCTGTATGTCTACCAGCCACACTGTTCCCCAGGACCTCACTGTGCTGCAGGACCCCTGACGGTTTGTGCCAACCTCCCCCATATTTTTAAGTCTGAGAAAAGAACTAATCTTGGTGTTTGAGACCCTGGAGTGGGACTCACAGCTCCTGAAAACAAGGGCAGCTACCATACCTGTGTTCTTGATGTCGACACACTGCGAGCCATGATGCGAGTGTGTTTGGTGCTGAGTGCAACACCAGGACCCTTTGATGCTGACTTTGGTTTTCATTGTTCCTCAAACTGTCATGATGCCTGCCCCCGGAAGACCCGACCAGGCCCAGCAGTCCCGGAAGCAGGCATCATGCCACTTGGAGCATGCCCAAAAGCCCCAGTTAGGGGCTGTTTGGGTGCAGTCCTGGCGCCAGGCTCATAAAGATAAAGTCAGTCCAGGCACCATGGGCGCCAGGCTCATTATTGATAACTTACCTGAAGCAGACCATGCTGCATACTCACCTGAGGCAGACCATGCTGCATGAAGACTCAAGCCAAATGAGGCTTAGGAGGGACTATTTTACTGAAGGGACTATTTTGTTACTTGGGTGGGGCTGTGGAAGAATACTTACCTGGAACTTCTTCCAAGGCTATTTAAACCACGCCCGGACAGCCACACGTGCTTCGCGTTATTCTGCTTGCTGCAGCGTAACGCTCACCGTGTTTTCTGCAGCTCCAGTCTTCAGCCATGCCCGCTTCAGTCCTGGGACTCCTGAAACAAGAAGAAAAGAAGGATAAAGGTTAGAACAGGAGTTTTAACTTTAATCCTTACCTGAATCCTGATCCATTTCGCCACAGAGCTGAAAGACAGAAGTCTTTGAAGCATCGCTTCGCCTTCCTACGGCGCCGCGCTGAACTCGCCTGCTTGGCGGTACTTCAGCATTCCATCACGCTCTCTCCATCTCGCGGCCGCCCTCCGACACCTAAGGAGACAAAGACAGCAAGGTGAGCAAGGGAACTCTCTAAGGCTATACAAGCTACCCCAAGGACTTACCTGATTTACCACGGGGGGTACTTACCTCATCTCGGGTCGGCGCAGTCAACTCTGCTTCATCGCCGTACCCCGGCCCCTAAGGGGAAAACCCCAATAGACTTACCTGAATCTTACCAATTGCCATTTGGGAATCTTCGAGTGGATTAATCGGCAACCTGCAAGGAATTGGACAGAGTGAAGATCAGACATTTGAACTCTTATGAACAATTGGACTTTAGAGTCAATACTGGAACTCACCAATTCCTCTACGCCAGTGAAGTAACTGGTCATCAACGCGCCCCTGCAGTCGACGCAGGATGGAGAGCTCATCCTTCCAAACCATCAGGTGAGACTAAGGAGGGGACATCAAGAGTGATCTGTGGGAAGACAACGGGAGTGGGGAAGGTGGGTTGACACTCAATTCCACGGGTGGTTAATTCCCCTTCTCCTTTGCAGAAGAATATTCCTGCGAGCCAGACAAACTAGGCTGAGCGGGCCAGTCCAGTCAGTCATCTCAGCGCTACACGTCACGCTGGTGGAAACAACAGCGGCCCAGTTCCGGTCGACGCCCCCGTGGGAACCAGGTGAGCGTAACAGAACGCGAAGCCTACCCACAAATACCCACCTAGGCGTCATGGAGACCTCGGAAACTGATCAGTTGGCCCAATTATTAGGGGAATTAAGGGCCGAAGTGCATTCCGCCCGCCAAGAAACCAATGCCCTCAGGAGGGAACTGATAGTGTCAAAAGAACGAACTGATGAGTTGGCCAGACAACTATTACAGAGCCAGGCTGGACAAACACCTCTACCAGGACTTGGGGCAAGTCCAGCTCCTGTACCATCGAGTAACCCGGTGCAGATAAATTTACCTGGAGCCGTTCCTTTGGCTCCGCCTGAACGCTTTGCCGGAGACCCAAAAGGGTTTGCAACATTCATGAATCAATGCCGCTTGCACTTTTTATGTAGACCTGGAGCTTTACCAAACGATCAGGCCAAGGTAGCCTTTGTACTGTCATATCTCAGCGGCAGTGCGGCGGATTGGTCCATTCCACTAGTTAACCAGGATGACCCGATTCTTCGAGATTTCCAGGGTTTTTGAACAAGCATGGAAAGACTATTCGCCCGACACTCCCGAGGACAGGCTTTGGACAACAAACTTTTATCCCTACGGCAAGGTAACCAGGATCTTTTATCTTACATTGCAACTTTCAATAGATTAGTAGTGGGAACCGAATGGCCTGAAGCCAAGCGAATCACATTATTCCATCGAGGACTTCGGGGAGAACTCAAAGATGTTTTGGCCCAAATCGTGAACCCGCCTCAAGACTGTGCTGAATATATAGATGTAGTGGTCCAACTCGATCACAGACTTCAAACCAGGAAGGCTGACCGAACCAAGTTTGAGAACAGGGTGTTGGTTAAAACCCACGTAAGCTCCAAGGGAGTAGATGTCTCAGAACCTATGCAAATCGGGGGGGTTAAAGGACCCTTAACCCAGAAGGAAAGAGATAGAAGACGGCAACTGCAATTATGTTTATATTGCGGAACTACTGGTCATTTTCTTCGGAACTGCCCTGTAAAACCACCCAAGAAAGTTATAGGAGCAGCAGACGAAAACCATGTGAAATCTGACTCGGGAAACGACCACGCCCGGCAAGCGTAGAGGTCCGTTTGCCGAGCTTAAAGAAGGACACTCTGACCTCGCATTTCACCATACCCATGGTCCTTGTAGATCCAGAGCAGCCATCATGCATGCACGCGGTAAAGGCGTACGTAGACAGTGGAGCCATAGGAAATTACTTGGACTGGGAATTGGCTACCAGGATGAATCTATCTCTCACCCGCAAGACCACGGCCGATGTTGTCACCACTGTAGATGGAACGGAAATTGCCTCTGGACCCGTAACTCATTCCACTGCAGAGATGACATTGCTGAGTCAAGATGGGCATCGAGACACTATGGTGTTTGACTTAATCAAGGCCCCACAGTTTCAGCTGATACTGGGGATACCTTGGTTGGAAAAACATAATCCCTGTATTGATTGGCGAGAGAAGAGACTAAGCTTCCCAGAATGTGCTCACACCTGCTACCCAAGGAAAACTCAAAACTCAGTCCTGGCCCCAGTAATTCCAGTAGCCATACAATTACCTGTTGAATACCAAGACTTTCAGGATGTCTTCCAAAAGGAACAAGCAAACACCTTACCACCTCACAGATCGTATGATTGTCAAATAGATCTTGTACCTGGAGCACAACCACCTTGCAGCAGAATCTATGCCCTTATGGAACCCGAAAATCTCCATTTGCGCCAGTACCTTGCTAATGGCTTCATTCGCCCGTCCAAGTCCCCTGCATCTTCAGCTTTGTTCTTCGTACCGAAAAAGGAAGGCGACCTTAGAACATGTATAGACTACCGCGCACTGAATCAGATAACCATCAAGAATCGATACCCACTGCCTTTGACCCCAGAACTACTAGACCAGGTGAAAGACCCTTGTATATACACGAAACTAGACCTTCGGGGGGGCATATCATCTGGTACGTGTCAAAGAGGGTGACGAATGGAAGACTGCTTTTCGCACCAAGTACGGACTATTTGAGTACCAGGTGATGCCCTTCGGACTATGCAATACACCAGCAGCCTTCCAGTTCTTCATGAACGATGTCCTCCGAGAGCTTATTGACGTTTGTGTGGTCGTTTACATTGACGACATCTTAGTATACTCTTTATCAGAATCTGAGCATGTAAAACATGTCCGAGCAGTCCTAGAGAAGTTACGCCAGCATAAATTATATGCTAAACTGGAAAAGTGCATCTTCCACACTACGGAAGTGAAATTCCTTGGATTTATTCTGACCCCGAGAGGAATCCGGATGGATACACGAAAAGTGGATGCCATTCTTAATTGGCCTTTGCCAAGTTCAATCAAAGGAGTTCAAAGCATGCTTGGCTTTGCCAATTTCTACCGCAGGTTTATCCCGGACTTCTCGCACATTGTACATCCCATTACAACGCTATTGCGAAAAAACAAACGCTTTGTGTGGACAGAGGAAGCCGAGACGCCTTCCAAGATTTAAAAGCTAAATTCACATCTGCTCCCATATTAAGACACACGCGCCCGAGCTTCTCTACATAGTGGAAACAGATCCATCCAGTTCAGCCATGGGAGCAGTCCTTTCCCAAAAGGATCCCGAAACTAACCTGCTTCACCCAGTGGCGTTTTGGTCAAGAACATTTTCAACCCCTGAATTAAACTATGCCATAACCAACAAGGAGCTGCTGGCCATCAAGTCCGCCTTCAAGGCTTGGCGGCACTATCTACTGGGTGCCAGACATACCATCACGGTCATCACCGATCACCGCAACTTACAATACCTAAAGACAGCCAAAGCCCAATCTTCGCGTCAACTCCGTTGGGCATTGTTCTTTGCCGAGTTTGATTTTGTAATAACCTACCGACCAGGTTGTAAGAATGGTAAAGCAGACGCCTTGTCCCGGATTGGAATGGGAGAAGCAGAAATAACTTTAGAACCCATACCCATAATTCCGGAACAGAGAATCCTTGGCCTGACATCCATACAGACACTGGAGGACATTCAAAACAAGATCCACCAACTCTTTGATTCCGTTGCCCTACAGGACTGGGCAAAGAAAGGTCCAGAGTACTCTGTCATCGATGATTTACCTTATTACCAAGGCCGGCTATTTTTACCGCAAAAAGAACTACAGGAACTTGTCATTTCCCATTACCATGACACCTTAGTAGAAGGGCATCCGGGTATTGCAAAAACCGAAGCTAAAATTAGGAAGCAATTTTGGTGGCCCACCTGGCGAAAGGATGTCAAGTCATTTGTCATGTCTTGTGGCATTTGCGCACAAAATAAAGGGCAAAAGAAAAAACCTGCTGGATTATTGCAACCATTAGACATACCACCTACCCCTTGGCATACCTTGTCATTAGACTTTATCACGGATTTACCCCCGTACCAACGTTATAATACCATTCTAGTTATTGTAGATCTTTTTTCTAAAATGGCCCACTTCATTCCTTTAAAATGGATACCTTCAGCTTCAATCCTGGCCAAGGAATTCCTTGAAAATGTTGTCCGCCTGCATGGCTTTCCTTCAGTGTTAATTTCAGATCGGGGCAGTCAATTAATTTCACATTTTTGGAGGAAATGCTGCCAACTGGCACAAATTGATGTTAGGCTTTCGACCAGTCACCACCCTCAGACCGACGGTCAAACGGAGAGGACCAACCAGACTCTTGAACAGTACCTCCGTTGTATGCTACATCAGTCTGAGGGGAATTGGAAAGACATTCTGTGGATCGCAGAGTATGCGTACAATAATTCCGTACACTCAGGAACTGGACAAAGTCCTTTTTTTACCATTTATGGGCACCATCCTCGAACCTCGGATTTGGACTCACCCCAGCATTTAGAGATGCCCGCAGTGGACCATCTCCACGCTGTTATTACACAAGCCTTTAAAGAAGCAACCATCCATTTGCAAAAGGTTAAGGAAAAATACAAAAAGGATGCGGATCAGCACAGAAGTGAAGCTCCTCAATACCAAATAGGGGACCAAGTATGGTTAGCCACTAAGCACTTACCACTCAAGGGGACTCGGACCTTTAACCCCAGGTATTTGGGACCTTTTTCTGTCAAGGCATTTATTAACCCAGTGGCCGTCAAGTTGGACCTACCTGCTCATATGCGAATCCATCCCGTCTTCCACGTGTCTCTTTTGAAGCCAGTGCAACCAGGAACTAGGCTAACCACTCCACCTGAACCTATCCTCATAGACGGGGAGCCGGAGTTCGAAGTCAAGAATATTTTGGACTCAAAAAGGGTGAGATCAAAACTCTTTTACTTAATTGACTGGAAAGGTAATGGTCCGCAGGAAAGGTCTTGGGAACCTAGTGACCACGTGCATGCACCTCGTTTAGTGAAGAGGTTCCATCGGGAATTTCCAGACAAACCACGGCCAAGGGGGAGAACGACTTTAGGAGGGGCCTTGAGGGGGAGTGCTGTCATGATGCCTGCCCCCGGAAGACCAGACCAGGCCCAGCAGCCCCGGAATCAGGCATCATGCCACTTGGAGCATGCCCAAAAGCCCCAGTTAGGGGCTGTTTGGGTGCAGTCCTGGCGCCTATGGCGCCAGTCTCATAAAGATAAAGTCAGTCCAGGCGCCATGGGTGCCAGGCTCATTATTGATAACTTACCTGAAGCAGACCATGCTGCATACTCACCTGAGGCAGACCATGCTGCATGAAGACTCAAGCCAAATGAGGCTTAGGAGGGACTATTTTACTGAAGGGACTATTTTGTTACTTGGGTGGGGCTGTGGAAGAATACTTACCTGGAACTTCTTCCAAGGCTATTTAAACCACGCCCGGACAGCCACACGTGCTTCGCGTTATTCTGCTTGCTTCAGCATAACGCTCACCGTGTTTTCAGCTGCTCCAGTCTTCAGCCTCGCCCGCTTCAGTCCTGGGACTCCTGAAACAAGAAGAAAAGAAGGATAAAGGTTAGAACAGGAGTTTTAACTTTAATCCTTACCTGAATCCTGATCCATTTCGCCACGGAGCTGAAAGACAGAAGTCTTTCAAGCATCGCTTCACATTCCTACGGCGCCACGCTGAACTCACCTGCTTGGCGGTTCTTCAGCATTCCATCACGCTCTCTCCATCTCGCGGCCGCCCTCCGACACCTTAGGAGACAAAGACAGCAAGGTGAGCAAGGGAACTCTCTAAGGCTATACAAGCTACCCCAAGGATTTACCTGATTTACCACGGGGGGTACTCACCTCATCTCGGGTCGGCGCAGTCAACTCTGCTTCATCGCCGTACCCCGGCCCCTAAGGGTAAAACCACAATAGACTTACCTGAATCTTACCAATTGCCATTTGGAAATCTTTGAGTGGATTAATCGGCAACCTACAAGGAATCGGACAGAGTGAAGATCAGACATTTGAACTCTTATGAACAATTGGACTTTAGAGTCAATACTGGAACTCACCAATTCCTCTACGCCAGTGAAGTAACTGGTCATCAACGCGCCCCTGCAGTCGACGCAGGATGGAGAGCTCATCCTTCCAAACCATCAGGTGAGACTAAGGAGGGGACATCAAGAGTGATCGGTGGGAAGACAACGGGAGGGGGGGAGGTGGGTTGACACTCAATTCCATGGGTGGTTAATTCCCCTTCTCCTTTGCAGAAGAATATTCCTGCGAGCCAGACAAACTAGGCTGAGCGGGCCAGTCCAGTCAGTCATCTCGGCGCTACACGTCACGCTGGTGGAAACAAAAGCGGCCCAGTTCCGGTCGACGCCCCCGTGGGAACCAGGTGAGCGTAACACAAAGAGCGGTTTGTGTGTTTGACTCCATTCACCACTGCACCAGCTGAAGCACGTGGTTGCCTCGGATCAAACCAAAGAAAGTAACACTGCCATGCTCGGTGCACTGTTCAAACCAACAGCTTCTTCAACGCCACTCCCGTAAGTCAATCGACCCAACCATGATGTCTCCTGAACAGCGACCCCCAATCCTCTGCATCGACTAGGTTGGGCATCCTGGCAGCGGCTCAAACTTTGATCACTGAACCTGGTGAACCCCCGATCCGCACTGCTCGAGTATATGCTTCGAAGTCACAGCGACTTCCCGTTCGATCCCGACTCCATGCCAACTTGCTGCTGGAGGACTGTGACTGCTACATCCTCAAACCAAGAAGAACCCACACATGATGCAGAGAAGTCTGGTTTGACACCAGGCAACTAGTTAGCGCTGCAAACAGGTAGGTCAGCAGGGGAGAGAGAGAGAGAAAGCACAAGCGAAAAGGAAGGTCTTGAGCTGCTTCCGAAACCTCATGTGTTCCGGCTCAAGTTTGAGAGGGACAGGGTGACCACTCCAGAGGGAGGCACCTGCAAAGGAAAGAGATCTACCACCCACTCTCTGCCTGGGGAAGCGTCTGACCCTCAGAGAGTTGGAAGTGGCTGAACAAAGGGCTCAAGAAGGAAGGTATTTATGAAGAGAGAGTTGGATGTAGTGCGGGCCCCAGCTCCAGAGAGCCTTGTGTATGATGCAGAGGGTCTTGAACTTTTTCATTTCAGCCACCGGGAGCCAGTGGAGAGATTTCAGAGCTGGAGAGATACGAACCCTGGGCTTGAGGCCAAGGAAAAGTCTTGCAGTGCTGTTCTGGATTAGTTGCAGAGGGAGTCGAAGATGACACCAAGGTTTTTTTCCTCACAGGAAGGCGCAGGAAGAGGGCCCAAGAAGGGCAGACAGAGTGAAAGAGGGAAAGTGGGAGGTGGGTCCCAATGAGAAGGATCTCAGTTTTACTGGCACTAAGGCTGTCAGGCTTCCAATTTCCAGGTCCAGGAGTGGCACGAACCAACCATCCCCCTGCGGTCTAGGTGCCTGCAAGCCAAAGCCCACACAGACTTCCGAGACCCCAGTGGGGAAAGAGGGTTAGGGAATCATTGATTGGATGGGTTCAGTTTTTGAGGGTAACCGGAAAAAGGTTTAGGAGAGGGGAAGTGGGTAGGACCGGGGACGTGGGAAAACACAATGAAATACTACACGATGTGCATATTAACACTCCAGCATGCAACACATTTTAGATCAGAAAGGCACTTAGCTTCGGGGTGAGTGCTGCCCTCCTGCCTGCGCACTCTCAGGTCCGGTTATGGAGCAGTATCAGTGCTGCAATGAGAGCAGGCATTACTTTTCTGCAGGCTCCTTTCTTGCAGTGAGGGCAGGTATTAGCCTTTTGTAAGGCTGTAGTTTGTTCCTTTTTGATGATGTTTTTAGTTTGCCAATATTTACATGTGTCTTAGCCCCAATTGGGCTTTGTTCACAGGATTCCAAGGTTTGTCCCCTGACAGGCAGAGATTGTTGGAGGCATACCACTCCTGAATAGTGGAAAGACCGTCAGGAATGAGCGAGATAGGAGAGGAGGCTGAGGGTAGTATTAAGGAGAGCTGAGTGCCATCCGCATAACACTGAAAGTTAGTGGAGAAGGTAGAAATGAGGTGGGCCATGGGGCCAAGTAGATGTTAAAAAGCCAGAGTGAGAGGTTGGAGCCCTGGGGAATACCACATGTTGAGAGGGAGGTGGTGGAGAGAAAGGACCCAGAGACTATAGAGAGAGTAGGGTTACTGTGTCCAGACCACCAGCAGGAGGAAGTGTGGGGGCAGCGGGTGGAGGGTGGTGGAGGAGTGCCATGCAGTAGAAAGGG
Organism: Ambystoma mexicanum; assembly: GCF_040938575.1. Taxonomy (NCBI): domain Eukaryota; kingdom Metazoa; phylum Chordata; class Amphibia; order Caudata; family Ambystomatidae; genus Ambystoma; species Ambystoma mexicanum. The sequence goes on along the minus strand of NC_090937.1, from coordinate 1,246,385,247 downwards.
GGAGATGGAAGGGTGCAGTAATCAAAAGGATGAAAATGCGCGTGCAGCCTTCTCAGCCTGGAAGACAGTAGTTCAATTTACGGCATTCGAACCCCAAACCAATAACCTGTGTCATATTATCACATTTCCCGAATTTCAAAAAGGAGCCCACTATTTATTTATAAAACTAGAAGGAGGGCGACCCAACACACCTCCTTTTTTCCCAAGCACACACATGGAATCTAATAAACTTTCTGTGCCAAGCTCGTGCTTATGCACACAGATACAATTATTATTATTAATAGGGTATTTATTAAGAGCAGACCTAGCTTTGGGAATTAACAGAGCGCTTTACAATCCTGGGTGAAGAACAAGATTAGGGACCAGAGAAACAAGGGAGGGAGAACAATTGTCAGCAATGGGCTCTACAAGTAACCAGGGCAAGAAAGAATGGGGATCAAATCACCCAATCCCTGGTATGGTGGGGAGTGGATGGTGTATGGACCTAGGTGTTAGGGACGAGCCATTCCTTGAAGAGGAGGGTCCTTCCTGAACTGTAGAATCAAGAGGGCAAGTTGCATGTTGATGAGGGTGGAGGGTCTAGAGTCTAGGTGCATAGATAGAGAAGGCCTGTCCTCTGTTTTTTTCTTTCCTGCACCGGTGGAGTTCAATTCGTCACATGTCTTTACTTTTGGTGGAGCGTAGGCCTCCAGAGATGCTGAGTTTGATGTAGTTTGAGGACATCGGGGTGACAGACTTGTAGATGATGCAGTAGGATTTATTTGAAGATGATACAGACATGCAGAAGAACCAGTGCAGTTTGATGAGGCTCGAGGTGATGTGGTTGAATTTGCGGAGTCCTTTGATGAGTCATGCTGCAGCATGCAAGACACATCTCAGGGGAGTCAAGGCAGTCACCGGAAAGGCCTTCCAAGAAGACATTGCCCCAATCCAGGTGGAAGAAGACCAAGGCTTGGGCAGCAGATCTGAAGTTGTTTTCTAGGGGCTTGATTTTCCGTAGGGGTGAAAGTTGGTACTAAACAGTTTGTGTCTTCCTTGCTATGTGCTGTTTAAAGGAGAGGTGTCTGCCGATCTCAAACCCGAGGGACTTGGTACAGGTGACTAACTGGGATGTGAACCCTTGACGAGCATAGAAGAGAGCCAGGTCTGGATGTCCAGGTGTTCGGTGTTGTTGGTTAGCAGTAGGAATTCACTCTTGGAGGACTTTAGCTTCAGGTAAGCACTAGACATCCACAACTGGAGCAATGAGAGGCAGGCTTTGAGTCTGTGGATGTCTTGGATGGAGGATATCTTGAGGTTGAGCTGCGTGTTATCTGTGTATTGGTGGATGTGGATGTTGTGTGGAGCGAGGTGGGTTTGAAGCGGTTCCATGTAAACATTGAAGATCAAGGGGGAGAGGATGGATCCTTGTGGGATTCCACAGGAGATAGGTAGAGTTTTTTGATCTGGAGGAATCCATTTGTACAAACTGGTGTCGAGTAGCAAGGTGCAATTTGAAGCAGCTGAGGATGATCTCACTGAACCCCATGCAGTAATGTAGATTGTCGCTGAGTGTCTGGTGGTCTACTGTGTCAAATGGTGCTGAGAGGTTAAGGAGAACCAGGAGGCATGGATGGCCATCATCAAGGATTATACAGGCATTAATGATAACTTTGATCGTAGCCTTTTCTGTGCTGCATCTGGTTCAGAAGTCAGATAGGTAGGACTGAAGAAGGTTGTTGGCTTCAATGTGTTGGAGAAGTTGCGTAGCTAATGCTTTCCCACGGATTTTAACCTTGAAAGAAATGATGGGTGATGGGGCGGTAGTTGCTAAGGTTGCCAGGGTTCAGTTTTGGTTTCTTGAGAAGTGGGAGGATTTGTCCAGTCTTGAGGGTTGAGGGGAAGGTGCCTTGAGTTAGAGAGCTGTTGACTGTCAGGTAAGGGAGGAGTGCTTCAGTTGGAAGTGTCTTCAGTAGAGACAGGGAGAATGTCTTCCGTATACGATATGGTCTTGAGGGATGCTAGAATGGCAGTGAGGTCTTCTATAGTGAGTGTCTTGAAAGTAGCACAGGTAGTTGTGGTTTTGCGAGATTGGATGTGCAATGTGCTGTCAGTTGTAGTGTTGGTGTCTATGTGTTGGCAGATCATGCTGGTCTTACTAATGAAGAAAGAGTTGATGGCGGTGGATTTCTCAATGGAGTGTGGTACGGGTGGGTCGGGCATATGATTGATGCAGTGCTTGATGACTTTGAAGTGAAGAGGGCTCTGCTTTCATTGTTTGCCTTGGCTATGGTCTTTTGATAGTAGCTGGCCTTAGCAGTGGTGATCAGTTGTCTGCGTGTACCACAGAGTTCCTAGAGCAGGACAATGTTGAATGTTCTGCAGGATTTTCGCAAAGCCTTCTCTTGTTTTCTGATGATTCTTTTGTTGAAGTTGAATTCTTAAGTGTACAGGGTACGGAAGGTTTAGGCTTGAGGGTGCGTTGTTCCATTGGGGCATGGTGGTTGATGTTGGTTGTGAGGGTGGTATTGAGTTCTTGGAGGAGCGAGTCTCAGTCCTGGATCATCAGAGGTAAATCAGCCCATGTTAAGTGGAGGTTGGTGAGGTCTTCCGTGAGAGCCTCCGCTCGGAAGTTCTTGAATGATCTGAAGGCTTGTTTCCAGGGTTTCCGATGGGTTTGCTTGACTGGTGTGATGAATGTCAATGGGGATTGTCAGATGGTCTGACCAGTCGATCGGGATTGGAGAGCTTTGATGGAGGATGGGTTGGGCAGTGATGATGAGGTTGAGGATATTACCTTTCCTGTGAGTTGGTGTCATGACCCTCAGCCCTGATCCCCACTGGCAAGCACATAGGCCAGGTGGAATCAGACTTTGGATCGCAAATAAGGCCTGGCATCCACTTCACAGGCCCTCTTGGGGCCAGTCCTGGCGCCTTTGGCGCCAGGCTCATAAACAGGGAAAGACATCAGTTTAAGGAACTACTTTATTCAGGCTTTCAGCCAACATGGAGGCAGCCACATAGCTTGATTCCTAGAACCAAGCTATGCGGTATAGTGTTTTGGGTGTGGTGGCCTAGGGGACTACTTTACCTGGACTACTTTGCAGAGGCTATTTAAACCACACCCGAACAAGACAACACGCTTCGCGTTACTTTTCTACTCGCAACGTGACGCTCACCGTGTCCAGCTTCTCATGAGCCTGGAAAGATCCGGACCTGCAGAAAACAATAAAGAACATCCTTAGCAGCAGAATCTTACCTGCAATCTCCATCCTTCACTGTTCACAGCTCCTGGGCAGCTCCGTGTGGATGGTTTGCCACCCGGATCGAAGGACCTGAGAAAGGAAGAAAGACATCATTAAAGAAGGTAGTAGAGACATTTCAACCACAAATTGCTTAGAGACTTACCTGGCTGGTGGTTGTTCAACCGGTATAGCTTCGGAACTCCACCGCGCTGGGAGCACACTGCGACCTACGAAAAAGAGAAAACACAGGTCAGTAAAGACAAGACATCGCCGCGCTGCGCAAAGCGCTTACTTACCGCATCATAGCACTATTGTTTGCCATCATTTACCGGCGAGAATCAGCCTACCCAGTTTGCCAAGCGGACACTCCGTGCACCTAAGGGAGATAAAAAAGACACATTACCGAACAGAGAAAAGGCATGCAAGAATAACCACTCCATAAACCGCAATAAGACCTACCTGAAAGACATTACTTGGACCGCTGTCAGTGAAGTAACTGGACCACACGCGCCCACGAAAGACAACGCGCCTCTGCCCAGAAAGCAGGACGGAGAGCCCACCAACTTCGATAACAAGGTGAGAAGAGAACCCGGAGGGGCTGACATCACAAGGGAGGTAGGGGAAAGCTTTACCTTGGTTGTCCAGTCCTAAACATAGTCTTCATTTCCAGGCGGAATTCCACCGAGAACCGGACCAGGGAATCATTGAGAAGGGTACCAATGACCAACTGGCTGGGTGGCGTCCCCGTGGATACCAGGTGAGCGTAGCAGTTTGGTCTTTCATGTGCTGTGTGAGGTTCAGCGTGGTGAGTAGGTAATGGAGATCTTTTTTCATTGACTTGGTTGCTGGGTTGACAGGGATGTTGAAGTCGCCGAGGACAATGATGTTGCCACACATGAGAGTGTGCTCCGAGACCCCAAACCGGCCCATAGTCAGTGTTTGCTCAGAAGCACTTTAAGAAAAGATAGCAGCACCCGTGAGATGGATGGGGGTGCAGATTAATACTCCAACACCAAATCAATAATGACAACTCGACGGTTTGGCAAAGGGAGTCTGTTTAATGACAAGTAAAAAAAACAGGGAGTCTCATGAATATCAGCGGATGTGCGATCTTCCTTCTCGCTTCACAACTCCAACGAATTTCATAAACAACACATCATTTACACTAATAACTCATCAGTGATGTTTAACTCTCAAAAGTTGGCATACAATTCCATTGACTTGGGAAAGGTAACTTTAGTATAGGTACTATATCTGTATATGGTAACGGAGTAAGGGGATTGGGTCAACACTGTCAGGTGGGGCATCTAAGCCCTACCTTCAAACTGGCTACTGTAGACATCACTAAAAGTACAACGTCCTATTGGTTCTACTAACTATAGGACCCTAGACTACTTGGTCCATTGTGATTAGCCTGGCACTAACCCCACTCATACTTTTCCACTTTGCTTGCAGCACGCAGGATGGTCAGCCAGGTGCAGGGTGCCCCTTAGTTCCCCCGGCCTTCCTCCAATTATTGTTACAGTCAATCATCACTTTAGTGGCCATGTGTCCATTATTTCACTGTGGTTGACCTTGATACTGCATCTCCTTTCTAGATAAGTTCTGATATCTTCTCCTGGCCTGTTGCCATGCGTAGGTGTGAAGGTCTTGCTTCTGCTCGCTCGGCTGGTCACGTGATTCAGACACCGTGAATTTGCCTCTTCTTTAACAGCTTGTGTATTTGGTTTTCGTTTCACCCACCACCTGCCTTCGGCTTCTTATCTTGACCTTTCAGAGCAGTATATTCTATTCTTTGCTTCAATTAATTGTAGCTACTGCTCGTCTATTCCATTGACACAACCTTGGTTGTCCCAGCACGTGTTGCCTCTGCTGAGTTTCGTTTCTACCGCTTTATTCTTGATTTGACATGTTCTTGTGTGGTCTTTAGTAACCCTTTTGGTAGATTCTGTTTCTTGTGAAAAGTGGAAATATACTTATATAACATGCTTCTTTTGAGGTACATGTGTATAGGTGGCACTTGCCGCACTGTCTTTTTACTAAGCATAGCAAGCCGCACAATTTTCTTAGCTTTCTTGCGGTTTTAAGCATATGTACATGTGTAAACTGGTTGAATATCTTCACCATGCTCATGGCTTAAGCTTCTTACGTTTGACATTGTTCTTTCACTTTAGGTTCACGATATCCTTTATTCATGGCGTTTCATCTCTTTTCATCAATCTCAGGTTGTTATATCTTCTATATGTGAGTCAGTCCAGGTTCTTGCGACATCACGATTCGTCTTCCATTAAGACCTTTTTGGTTTCTCCAGGGACTGTATTTAGACGATCGTCATTTTGTTTTATTGTTTGATATGGCTTTCTCAATGGATACCTTACTGTTCATGGTTTCCTTGGTATCGGTACTTCAATGGGTGCTGTTCTTCTGATAGGTACTGGACAGAGCCCCACTGCAGTTCTCTGCTGGTTTATTTGCTCATCATACGTCACATATTTTGGTGTGAATGTTCCTGGTACTTCAAAATGGAAGGTTGGAGTGCGAGCTGCATTTGGGACCTCCTCTACACTCCCCCGTCTGGGTGATTCATTGACCACTTTCACCTCTTTCTTCAGTTCTTCCAGTTTCGCTTTGGCTTCATTGTTTTAGTCCATTCTTTCTTCATCTTCTGGGTCTATACATGATGGTTTGAATAAATGTCTCTTTGGGTTCCATATCTTTATTACTTCTTTCAAGCTTTCTGCTGTTCTTACGTGTTCGTTTTTGTTCCACGTCATCAGTCGACACTGTCCATTTCGGCTGCAGTAAACCCATCTTCCCACATAATTTCTGTATTTCTTGGGATATTGAAACTTTGGTCCTTCTGGTGCATGAATGCTGGCCTTCACAAATTCTCTTATTTCCTCGTCAGTCAGGTCTTTGGGCTTCCATCCTGGCTCGACATCAATCATGATCTTCATCCCTATGGCTTTTTTTGCAGTTTTCTGGCACTGAGAGATTATTATCTTGATAACACAGAATCCTAGCAATATCATCACTAGCAGAGCTCCTAGGAATTTGACTGCATCTGCCATCCATTGTGGAACCCACGAGAATAGTGATCCAAACCAACTGTCATCATCAACTTCGTTAGTTTCATCAACCATTTGATTCTGTAGTTTCGTCAGCATACCTATGGCTTCTGTTAGAGTTCCATTTTCTTCATCGTGAGAATGTATAAATGTGCTACATGATTCTCCAATTTTTGCACAAACACCTCCATCCATACCTGTGATCAAGTCAAGGACATATCTGTTCTGGAGAGTCATCAGCCGAACTGCCCTTAACTCTTCCTTTATGGCATTGAATCCTTTTATGGTTGTGTTGATAGTCTGTAGTAACTCTCATCTGGTTATATGCAACCATTTAGTATTTGCTCCAACTTGAAATCTTGGCATGAAGATTGTCATGAACACTGATGAGGTGAGGCTAAACAGCCTGTGTTCATATGGGATTGCATGAAAAGCTTCTTATGATTTGGCAGAAAAGTAATTCTCTCTCTTCATTCGATTTAGCAGTTCCACAGATCTCTTCTTCCTTAGGTGAGCATCTGCTTTCTGGAAACTGTCAATGCTCAGGTCACTCTTCGGGATCATCAACGCTAGAACGTGGACATTCACTATTGTGCATATACTTCCACAGTTTCTCAGCAGTCTGATGTATGCATTGGATCCACATGCCCAATAATGATCCATAATTACTGCAGTTCCATGCACCATTCCTTGAGCATTAGAAATTCATCCACAGTTCTGATTATCTCCCATATTTCTTGTGCCATTAGTCCTGAAGCACAGTTTTGGGCTTTCCAGTGGCACTATTGCAAGGGTCCTCCTCTGTATTCAACCCATGTCAATAATTTTGTGAGTTTTGGCCATAATGGCTTGCATAACCTTTGTGAATTTTCAACTGCTTCTTTGCAGGCTCCAAGGACCATCCATGCCCTGCAAATTACAACCCCATTTTCCCATCTATCTGGTGAAAGTACTGTTCCCCAGATTTGCATTTGGCCTCTGTTCTTCTATCCACAAGCCTCTTCTTGAGTTTTCCCTTGGACATTTAGCTTCTTGTTCACTTCCCATCTGATTTCAGCTCCTTTCACTCCAGGTAGCTCGTACCTGATCACATGATTCTTAGTATGAGCTCTGTTTCTTGTCTTCATGTCCTGGATATAATCATCTTCATCAGGATCAGTTGATTCAGTTGCCCATTTCAATGAGGCATCACTTCCCATGAACTGGCCTCTAATCTTGAACCTTGCTACGTGTGAGAGACAGTGTGTTGTCTGGACGTAATTTTCTACAGCTACGAAGATCTTAGACTTCCCCATGCTATATGGTAGGAGTGCACAAACAGAGCATTCCCCTTCTAAACTCCGTCTTCCCACTTCTTGTTGTTTCCCAAATTTGCTGTGCTGTCCAAATAGTGGTTCAGTTCAGTGTCGTCCCCATGTATGCTTCTCTTGATTCTTAAGGTTTTCATGTAATTTGCTACAACTACATCCCTGAATGCATCTGTATGGCTTTTTCTTGCTGGAGGATTCTCAGGTATCCCGGTCCATGGTGCAGGCCTCCTCATCTGTACCATTTGAGTAGACAAAATTCTGGTGATTCTTTCTATTTCCTCTTGCCTCTTCCTGGCTCTGGCTAATGACGGCCATATTGATTTTGCTATCAGCTGTGCTTCAGAGATTTTCTTTGAGCTTGTCCTTGTCTCTATCAGTGTAGGATCAGGGGTGTTCATTAATGTCACTTCTGTTGGTGTCTTCTCCAACTCATCCTGCATTCTTTTTCTTCTGGTTAGAAATGCCCATATCATCCACTCTGACATTGGTCTAGTATATGGCTGTATTGTAGAACTTGTACTTGTCCCCTTCACTGGAACACATGTGTTTGTCGATGCTGTCTCTGTCGGTTTATTCTCCAATTCCTCTTGTCACTTCGAGAGTTCAGTTTTTTCCACTTGTCTTTTCACTTCACTTGTAGTGGAACTTCTCATAGTAGGCAGTCTCTTCTCCCATGCTTCGGATTGTGGTTCTTCCATTGTTGACACTAGGCCTGGCGTGTGTGTATTCAATGTTTGCGTGCGTGTGGTTGTCAGTAACCTTTTTACATTCACACTCTGTCGACCCTGTCTCTGGCTTTTCCCTTTGCTTGTTACCATAAGAGTGTGTGTGTCATTGCTAATCACATCCATCTCAAGGTCACTCACTCCACCATAAGATTTCCTAGGGACTGGAATAACTATATAAGGTCTGGGTGCCTTTGCGGGCTTCATGTATGCACGATTGGGTGGGTGCACTGGTATTGGAACGCTATGTACACCAATAATAAATGCAGTTCTGATCGTCAGTGACAGTAAAATAATGATGAATATAATACATAAATACATTGGGCCTCATTATGACCCAGGAGCTAATGGGTTAACGGCGCCGCAAAAGGCTGCAGCGCCGTTAACCTATTCGCGCCTAATTACGAGGTCCCTTTGCGGGACCCGACCTTAACGGCTGGTTTTACCAGCCGTTAAAGTAGGGACCCGCAAAGGGACCTTGGTGCTAAGTACAGTGCCGCAATTTGTGGCACCGTACTTAGCGCCTTCCCCATTCTCATTGAGCCATATGGGGCAAAAATGGGAATGGGGAAGGGCCATGGCGGTATGGGGAATTACTGCCCCGGCAACCTCGGAATGGGGTGGTAATTCCCCATTCCGCCATGGCGGACACCGGCATGGACCATGGTGCTAATAGCACCATGGTCCTCCGCCTGGGTCGTAATGAGGCCCATTATAACCCTGTAGGTCAATCGGCAGTATTTACTTCCAGAAAAGTACGGATGTCTCTCCACCTTGGGCAGGACAATAGTGCTGCTCTGGATCCCCATCTCAATCATCTGTTGAGAGATACTAACTTTTAATATACTTTCTAACCAATATTATTTCTGGATCCTGCTGGTTCTGCTTGTGAGTTGCAGGTACTAAAACAATTGCCTCTCTTTGACTGATCAATGGTTTGTCTCTTGTCTCTGGATACAGTTTCTTTTTCTATGTAAAATGTCAAATTTAGGTAATAATTCAGAATATACTAGATCCTAGTCTACGCCTCTGATATGCTTCATTCCCGAAGACATGTTGTGTCCTTGTCAGTATATATAAAAAAATGAAATCTCTGGCACTGCTCTCTCAATCTGTCACTCGGCGGAAAGTTTTAAAATCTTCTCATATAGTTTTGTTGATGTTTAGAAAGTTCCACTTGCATCACAATACCATGCAAGAGCATGCCCATCTGCGTAGAATTAGCTGGGTCTCTGATGAATGTGAGGACGTCAACATCTTCAGGTCTCCACACAAGCTCTGGAAAATCCTCGATTAGGTGAAAGAAACATTACTCGCCAATCTGCTGTCTTCTGGTGACAGGGACATTTGTCTGCCTTTGCTGAAGTTTGGGACTGTGGGCTCTCACTTACTGTGAACAGTCTCTGCAATTTCCGGTGTGCATGAAGAGCTACTTGCATAAAAATTCCATGTATGATTATACTCAGATGTTCTGTATTTGCTGGATCTCAAAGAAATGTCAATACATCTGTAGTTCTTCCGACAAGATCTGGACAGTCTTCAATTAGGTGAAAGAACAGTACATTAACAAGCCTATTCGCTTCTTCCTCCGCTTGGGACATTTGGTTTCTCCTCGCTATATTCCGGAAGTAGGAGGAACTGTTCGGCAATTACAGTAAGCAGCCTCCTTATAGTCTTTTTTTCGTTTTCAGGATCTTGAAGAAAGTCAGTGACACTGGTGAGCCTCCCCACCAATGACGGGTATGATCTTAGTACTAGCTCGAAATATCTCAAAATGTCCTTAGTGATGTCACTACTGTGGGATACCATGAGTAAGTCTGAACAAAGTCTCTGTGTGAAAGGAATCTGGATACTGTATTTTCTTCCAATTTATGTGTCCTCGATCAAAATTTGGCATATTCTTTTCTAATCAAGGCTTCGGTGTGCCTCAGTCCAAAGTTCAAAGTCAACAGACTGTGTTGTGGCTTCCACATGCACTTTTCTTCTTTACCCTGCAACTACGATGCACAGAATGTCTGTTTTTTATGTCCTTATCCTCCTTTTTGCTCAGAGGAATGTCCAAAATAAAGCCACAACGTTTGCACAAAAGTTCTTTGTCTTTGCTTTGCTGCTGCTCATGCGTCCTTCTTCCTCATCATGGATCTTGTCTGCACGTGCTGTGGTTCTTCCCCGTCATCTGTAGTCTCTTCACACTGGGGTGCAGGCAGGGGGCATTCTCTGATATATGGCTTGATGTCACCCAAAACGATCCAAGCTCTTCCTTATAGCTTTACTGCAGACGGAGTACAGTCTTCCACTGTAAAGGGACTGTTCAAACTTGGCTCGTCCCACTTTTTTCTCGTGTGGCTCTTTACCAGGACGGTATCTCCAGGGAAGATGGATGGTGCACATAATCCTTGAGCTGTGTCAGCAGTAGTATCTCCTTCTGTGTTCCGTGCTGCCCTGCACCCTATTTGTTGTCGCTGCAGCTGGCCTGAAATTACAGTAAGGCAAGATGTCATGCAATTCAAGTAATCTTGCATTTCAGACCCTAAGATTTCTCCTGTTGACTGGGCATCACATCTAGCTCTGCCAGAGGGAGTCAGGGGAGTGTGCATTCTTCTTCCTGTGGCTATTTCGTGCGGCGTAAGATGATGGTCAGAACCAGGCTGGTTTCTGAGTGCATACAGTGCCAAAGGAAGGCAGTGTAACCATCCCTTTCTTAGAGTAAGCTTCAACATGGCTATCCTCTCCTTTAATAAGCCATTGAGCTTCTCACATAATCCGTTACCTTGCGGATGATACGCCAACGAGAACTTGTGCTTTATACCAAGCAACAAGCTAATCTGCTCAATAACTTCATTTACAAAGTGAATCCTGTTATCTGATCTCATGACTTTGCATACCCTCCACCTGGGAAATACCTATCTCACTATTAATGTGGACGCACAGGTAGAGTATGGGTGTGTACATGGGCCTGCTTCTATCCATCTAGAGAATGGACACACCACGACAATTAGATACCTGTACCTGTTACATACTTGAATCATATCAACGTAATCGACATGCAAGTGCTGAAAAGGTCCATTGGGCCTTGGGATGACTCCTCTAATTACTTTTAGTATGTTCCCAGCTGTGAACTGTTGGCAGATTATAAAGTTCACCAGAAAAAATGCAACATGCTCTTCTAAGTTCGGTATGAACCAGTCTTCTGCGAGCGTTGCCGCTAGATTCTCTTTTGTCATGTGTGCTGGATAGTAACTGCTTCAGTGCTATTTTTAACAGGGCTATAGGCATTACTGGTTTACCAGTGCTGTCTTGTCGCCACAAGCTTTCGGAGGGGTTTAAAGAACACCCTTGCCGCTTCCATACGTTTTTATCCTCCTGTGGTGCCTCCCCTTGGAGTTCCATTAACTGTGTTTGTCCCATATTATTGTAGCTCTCAGGTATACTCTGTGCGACAATCATTTTCTCATTCACATTTGCGACTCCTACATCCCTGATCGTCTCGCTCTTGGATGCCATACGCTTGGCTTCTGTGTCTGCTGCTTGATTTCCTCGTGAGATCAAATCTGTCTCTTTCATGTGGGCGGCGCATTTCATAACTGCTATGCCCACTGGGATCTGTAGTGCCTTAATTAGCCTGTCCAACAAGGCTGCGTGCTGTACTAGTGTGCCATATGCTCAGAGGTAGCACCTCCTTTTCCAGCGCGCTAAGCCTGCGTGTACTGTAGACGTCACATATGCGGAGTCACTGCACACCATCACTTGCTGGTTTGCGTGGTTCTCAATCGTGAGTATCAATGCCAATAATTCTGCAGCCTGTGCCGAATAGTGAGATGGTATTCGTGCACCAAGAAGCACTCAATTCTTCATTTGCTGTGTGCTTCATCGCAGCAACACCTGTATATCTTTGCCCATCGTTTTGATCGATTCTCGAAGAACCGCCAATGAAGACAATTTCTCCTTCTGCCAATGCATTTTCCTTTACTCTGGTGATTTCATCATAGAATTCTTCGTAATTTGCACAGTCATGTATTGGCTCTCCTTCAGTGACTGGCTCTGCTATAAACGTAGCTGGGTTCACTATTTTGCATCGGACTATCTTAATCGATGGATTCGATATGATCACTTCATAAGCAGAAGCTCTTTGAGATGTCAGTGTGCCTTTCGGTTTCTCTAGAATAGCAAATAACGAGTGCTCGACGTATAATATCATTTGAGCATCCCATTACAATGGTAGTAGCCTTTTCAATGGCGAATGCTGCAGCAGCTAAACTTTGTTCGCATGGGAAATGGCCCCTCATCACTGGGTCCAAATTTCCACTATAATATGCCAGGGGCTTGTACCCCAGTGTGGTTCTCTGTGTGAGTGCTGCCGTCATAACGCTGCCATTCATGTTCGAAAACAGGTAGAATACCTCTGCATAATTGGGAATCCCTAAAACTGAGGCCATGCAAATGGCTCTTTTGAGTTCAGCAAACCCTTCCTCCATGGTCTCGGACCATTCAATATTTTATTTCATCACTTGTGCCTTCTTTAGGGCCAGAAGCAAAGGCTTGGTGTATATGCTGGAGTCAAAGACCCATGCCCTGACATAATTGCAAAGTCCTAAGAAGCTCTGCATCTGCTTTACTGTGTGTGGTTTGCCTATGTTCAGTATTGCTTCAGCTCTTTCTGGGGTAACTCTTTTCCCCTCATGTGAGATAAGCTGAACTATGTATAGCATTTTTGTTGACAATATTGTAGCTTCTCCTTGTCAACCTTATATCCTTTTTCCGCCAATATAGTCAATAGCTGAACAGAATCGTGAATGCATTTCTCCTCTGTCATGCTCCAAATTAAGATGCCATCCACATATTGTAAGACAACACTTTCTAATGCAATATTGCTTAGGTCCATCTGCAGGACTCTGTTAAAGATGGACGGAGACTCACAGTAGCCCTGGGGTAACCTCATGCTTTTCAGACGCATTTGTCTGAACGTAAATGATGTCAGATCTTGTGACTCTTTGTGCAATGGGATTGAGAAAAATACATTTTTCAAGTCAATCACTGTGAAATATTACACCTCAACATGTATATTACTTAGGATTGTAGCCGTTTTAGGGACTAAAGGGAACTCGGCCTCCACAATATCATTTATTGGCCTCAAATCTTGCACTAGCCTCCAAGACCCCCCCTTTACTTTTTCTCACAGGGTACACTGATGTGTTACATGGTGACTTTGACATCACTAAGATGCCCTGATCTATCATGGCAGAAATTGTCTTAAAACTTCCGTCATCGGCCTCCCTGGACATGGGGTTTTGCCGTGCTTTTGGTAAAATTGTTCCTGGCTTCAGTTTAATTTTCACTTCTCTGACTCCTTTCAATAATCCTACATCATAGGGGCCTGTGGTCCACACTGAGACAGGCACCTGGGTCATATCATCCTCAAAATATTCAGGACGGTTCTGTGCTAACATCATTCTCTGAGGCACTTCTATTTTGATCATTTTCACTCAAAAGTTGAGGTTCACATCAACTGTTGTTTCTCCCCCATCTGCTTGCTCATCAAACAGATAGTCGTCAATGACGTCAGTCAATCTGTATTCTTCTTCAATTGCGATTACTGTGCACCATTGTAGGCCTTCATCATCACAACCATTGATCAAAGCCATTTTCCCTCGTATCACGGCTGTGTGCATTACTAAAGGAAATACTTGTCCCTTTTCTTGCCTGAACAGAAATTCATCTAGGGTCCTCATGGTTTTCTCAGCAAGGCCTGGCAGCCCTGCCATTAAAACGCGGACTCCATATGCAAATATTTCTGGCTCTAATAGCCCTCATAGCTGTGTACCCTGCGTATGCTCTAATAATTTTGCATACGTTCAAATAGTGCATTCCTGCAGTTGAACATACTATGCCCTCCTCCGTGAACGAGATTGTCATGTTTAATTTCATCATTAAATCTCAACCCAAGATGTTAACTGGTGTTTGTCATGAATATAACAGCGGTACATTCATATCACATTCTCCTATAGAGACTGGAAGTGCGTCTGTAAAAGGAACGCAACTTGTAGCTCCTGTGAAACTCTGAGTATTTATTGCATCGCCGGACAAGGAAAATTTGCCTTCACGTATACACAAATGTGTTGTAACCGTGTCAACAAAGAAGCAATATTCTTTATCCCCTATAACGACATCCACCCTTGGTTCCTGGTGAGGGCCTGGTGTCACTGATAGGATAGAACACATCAGGGTTCCCAGTGAGCTGTCCTAGTCCATATATAATTTTGTCCCACCCTGTGTGAATGGACTTCCCCCATTACCAGTGTTATTCCTCATTCCAGTGTTCACGGCCTGTCCTGTACTTACTGTCTGTGACAGTTGTATCAGTAACTGTTGAGACTGTCCCTGCGGAACATTCACTGAATTCTGAGATTGCAACCTTTGCTGTGCTCCTGGCGTTTGTTGTTGCACTGTGTGATTCTGTGCAACTCCATTTCCCCCCTGCTGTAAAAACACAGGTGGATTCACCATAACTTCTCCTGTTCCTTGGCCGTTTTGCATCATGCCTTGATTTCTGCATGTGCGTGCTAAATGACCTGTCATCCCACACATCCAACATACTGGCGGTGGTCTGATCATTTGCACATTTGACCTATCTTGATTGCCATTTTGCATGTCTTGAAAGCCTCCTTGATTATTCTGGAAACCTCCCTGATTACTCTGCCATCCTCTTCCTCGGAATCCTCTTCCCTGGGTTAAAACCCTGTATTGCCCTGATTATTCTGCTGTGGATTATTGACTTGTTGCGTGCTCGATCCATCTGCGCTAGTTATCATTGCCCCTTCAAGGGCGTATTTTGACAGTTTTTTCTGTATTAATTTGCCTCTTTACCCTTTCGTGCAGCTTATTTTTTGCGATTCTTTTCTTGCAGTAGTCTGCAATAGTGCACGGTGATCAGCTGTATTTCTGACCACGGTGTGACCTTGATTCCTACCAATTTCTTGAGCTTTTTCTGTACCGGATCTGGCAGCCCTTGACATAATATATGGTACAATACAGGTATAGATTTACCCCAAGATTCACGAGTCTCGAGTACCCACGTGTCTTGGAAATTCTGAATGTAAATCAACGGGTTTTCCTACTTTTTCATTTTACGTGTCATTATAGCTCCCATGTTGGAAGTGTCTGTATATAGCACTCATAATGCTTTCCATACCGTGGCTCTGCAATTGTTAAATGGAGCTCCGTCAAGCAGGGTATTAACTGTGGTCACACCAGGGTAACCTGCCCGTGTCCACACATCGTCTGCTCTATCACCAAGTATGGCAATTAAGAGACCTTTGATATCCCCTATAGCTAACGTGTTCCCTCCTGTCATTTTTTCTAGCTCGTGTATCCATTTTCTGGCTCCCGAGGACAACATTGGAAGCTTATTTTTCAGGTTTTTCTGATCCATTTGTGGCCATGGAATATACTGTGGTCTCGCTCCACCTTTCTCGAGCAACGGAAATTGGGACGCAAAGCCCTCCCTCTCTTTTCTCATTGTTCTCCTGTCTATTGCAGGAGTAATATTCCTGCATCACCGCCTTTTGAGTTCAGCAAACCCTTCCTCCATGGTCTCGGACCATTCAATCTTTTATTTCGTCACTTGTGCCTTCTTTAGGGCCTGAAGCAAAGGCTTGGTGTATATGCTGTAGTCAAAGACCCATGCCCTGACATAATTGCAAAGGCCTAAGAAGCTCTGCATCTGCTTTACTGTGTGTGGTTTGGCTATGTTCAGTATTGCTTCAGCTCTTTCTGAGCCTACCTGGCAATGTCCTTAGCCAGCTCACATAGGGTGGTGGAGACACCCCCTCTGACCTTGGGATACTTCTTCGTGTCGGACTGACTGTGTGGCTGACTCGGATGCCCTCGGTGCAGACCCCCTAGAGTCTGACCATCTTATCCCTTTCCCTCCTGAGACTCGTTTTTCACATCTTCTCTCTTCCTCCTTTTCTTCATGCTCCTCTCTTTCAGCGTCAGACATTGTCTGCGCCCAACTCGTGCAACTTCTCATGCAACTTCTTGCATCATCTTTGTTCCTGCTTATTTCCAGCCTATCTAGGGACAGTTCTCTATTTCCACTACTTTGGGAGACGTCTGTGTCCCTCCAGCCGCTCATCTTCCCCCTCCCCTTGGGGTACTTGTTCTAGCCCCATTTCATCATATATTCTATCGATCGTTTCTCTGATGCTTCTGGTGTCGAAGTCATCCTTGATATTCGCCGTAGACGTGCCTGGTACTGAATTCTTCTATATCTTCCCAGTCTACCACTGGCTCAGGTTTTGTAACCTCCCTTTCCAGATATTCAAGATCGCGTGCTCTCTGTCTTTGCTTGTGTTCTACATCGTCATGAAATTCTCTGTGCTTCCTCACGTCTTCTCTGACCCTATCTTCTTCCTCTTTCTTTGCGTCTCTACGTTCATTTGCCCTTCAGATTTCCTCATCCCTTCGTCTCTTTATTCTTTTCTCTCGCATCCTTTGTTCTTCTTCTATCCATCGCTGCTCCTGTCTGTCTTGATCATTGACTATCTGTCTAAGATCATGTTGCCTTTCTTGCTCTTCGCGATATAATTGTTCTTGTCTCTGCCTATCTTTTTTCCTTATTCTTTCGTCTATCAATCCTTTTTCCTTTTTTTCTCCCTTCTCTGTACATCGTCTAACTTCTCTTTTTGTTTCGTGTCATCAATGCCTTTGCCAACAAGCTTCAATAGGATCTGCCCTCCCATCCATTCGTTCTGTGTGAATACTATCTCACCAGTTCTATCCTCGCTTCCTTTCCATCTTTTGCCTTCTCTCTCTGTATCGAGAGATGTACTTGCTTGTGTCTGGTCTTTTCTCTCGTTCTCGCATCTCTCCTTGTCCCTCAGGACTTTGGAGGTGATATCTCTATCTCTATTTTTGTCTGGATTTTCATCAATACTTTGCATAGTTGACTCATACGCCAGGTTGCTATATCCTGTAGCTGCTTTAAGTTCTCTTAGCGGGTATAACCCTTCGTCCTTACTGTTTTCAATTTTCTTTTCAGATGGGGCAGGTGGCGCTGAGGGCGTCTCACCCCCTCTGTACATACTTTAAGTATCCAGTCTAATGGCGGCTCCTCCTCTTTATCCTGTTGGTAAATTTTCCACAACTTTAGACTAGCTAGGCGATTTTCTAACTTGTTGCCCGTGTATGTGGCGTGCAAGTATGTCATCATGTGTTGCAAGACTGCTTTAGATAACGATTCACCCTGTGGCCAAGGCATAAACATCTTTTTTGCGGTTCCTTTAACCCATTCTGCACTTTACTTTTTCAGCTTAGGTGCATGTTTTGGCAACTGTTTGCACAAGTGTACTAATGGAGTTATGTCTTCCATATATAAATTTGTTCACTTTCTCTTTATACAACACTTGTTGGGCCTCATTCCGAGTATGGCGGTAAGGGATAGCGGCCACCGCTAACGAGAGCGGTGGCGGTAATCCCTTACCGCCATACTCCGAGTTCCCTTTGCGCCATGGAGGTTTTAACACCTGCTCTTAGCAGGTGTTAAAAACCATGGCGCTAAGGGACCTTGATGTTAATTACGCCACCGTAATTTACGGTGGCGTAATTAACGCCTTCCCCACTCCCATTATGCCCTATGGGGCAAGAATGGGAATGGGGAAGGATAAATGGGGATTGGGGAATTACCGCCCCGCCAACCTTGGAATGGGGCGGTAATTCCGCCATCCACCAAGGCGCTGCCGGTCCGGGTACGGCCTCAACCAAGGCGTTAATAGCGCCATTGGTTAGCGCCGTACTCGGAATGAGGCCCGTTATGTCTTTCGTTATTTAAACAATTCCAACAATATGAACGAGCACCAATCGTCGCAAGCTCCAATCCCGTTTTTCCACAAAATGTTATATTTTCTATTTTACTCAATGAACATCAGGTTCCATTCTTCAACATTTCAAGTATCCAATGGCATAATTTTTATGCTAGTTCCTCGAAGGTAAATGTTTGACCTATGACGTCACAACAAATAACTCTGATCTCTGCTACCAAGTGTGCTCCGAGACTCCCAACCGGTCCATAGAGTCGGGGTTTTCTCAGACGCACTTTAAGACAAGATAGCAGCACCTGTGAGATTGATGGGGTGCAGATTAATACTCCAACATCATAAATCAATAATGACAACTCGACGGTTTGGCAAAGGGAGTCCGTTCAATGACACAAACAAAAAACGGGGAGTCTCATGAATATCAGCGGATGTGCGATCTTCCTTCTTGCTTCACAAGTCCAACGAACTTTATAAAAAACACATCATTTATACTAATAACTCATCACTGACGTTTAATGCTCAAAAGTTGGCATACAATTCTATTGGATTGAGAAAGGTAACAGGTACTATATCTGTATATGGTAAGGGGATTGGGTAAACACTGTCAGGTGGGGCATCTAAGCCCTACCTTCAAACTGGCTGCTGTAGACATCACTCAAAGTACGACGTCCTATTGGTTCTACTAACTATAGGACCCTAGATTACTTGGTCCATTGTGATTAGGCTGGCACTAACCTCACTCGTACTTTTCCACTTTGCTTAGCAGTACGCAGAATGGTCGACCAGATGGGGCAGGTGGCGCTGAGGGCGTCTCACCCCCTCTGTACATACTTTAAGTATCCAGTCTAATGGCGGCTCCTCCTCTTTATCCTGTTGGTAAATTTTCCACAACTTTAGACTAGCTAGGCGATTTTCTAACTTGTTGCCCGTGTATGTGGCGTGCAAGTATGTCATCATGTGTTGCAAGACTGCTTTAGATAACGATTCACCCTGTGGCCAAGGCATAAACATCTTTTTTGCGGTTCCTTTAACCCATTCTGCACTTTACTTTTTCAGCTTAGGTGCATGTTTTGGCAACTGTTTGCACAAGTGTACTAATGGAGTTATGTCTTCCATATATAAATTTGTTCACTTTCTCTTTATACAACACTTGTTGGGCCTCATTCCGAGTATGGCGGTAAGGGATAGCGGCCACCGCTAACGAGAGCGGTGGCGGTAATCCCTTACCGCCATACTCCGAGTTCCCTTTGCGCCATGGAGGTTTTAACACCTGCTTTTAGCAGGTGTTAAAAACCATGGCGCTAAGGGACCTTGATGTTAATTACGCCACCGTAATTTACGGTGGCGTAATTAACGCCTTCCCCACTCCCATTATGCCCTATGGGGCAAGAATGGGAATGGGGAAGGATAAATGGGGATTGGGGAATTACCGCCCCGCCAACCTTGGAATGGGGCGGTAATTCCGCCATCCACCAAGGCGCTGCCGGTCCGGGTACGGCCTCAACCAAGGCGTTAATAGCGCCATTGGTTAGCGCCGTACTCGGAATGAGGCCCGTTATGTCTTTCGTTATTTAAACAATTCCAACAATATGAACGAGCACCAATCGTCGCAAGCTCCAATCCCGTTTTTCCACAAAATGTTATATTTTCTATTTTACTCAATGAACATCAGGTTCCATTCTTCAACATTTCAAGTATCCAATGGCATAATTTTTATGCTAGTTCCTCGAAGGTAAATGTTTGACCTATGACGTCACAACAAATAACTCTGATCTCTGCTACCAAGTGTGCTCCGAGACTCCCAACCGGTCCATAGAGTCGGGGTTTTCTCAGACGCACTTTAAGACAAGATAGCAGCACCTGTGAGATTGATGGGGTGCAGATTAATACTCCAACATCATAAATCAATAATGACAACTCGACGGTTTGGCAAAGGGAGTCCGTTCAATGACACAAACAAAAAACGGGGAGTCTCATGAATATCAGCGGATGTGCGATCTTCCTTCTTGCTTCACAAGTCCAACGAACTTTATAAAAAACACATCATTTATACTAATAACTCATCACTGACGTTTAATGCTCAAAAGTTGGCATACAATTCTATTGGATTGAGAAAGGTAACAGGTACTATATCTGTATATGGTAAGGGGATTGGGTAAACACTGTCAGGTGGGGCATCTAAGCCCTACCTTCAAACTGGCTGCTGTAGACATCACTCAAAGTACGACGTCCTATTGGTTCTACTAACTATAGGACCCTAGATTACTTGGTCCATTGTGATTAGGCTGGCACTAACCTCACTCGTACTTTTCCACTTTGCTTAGCAGTACGCAGAATGGTCGACCAGGTGCAGGGTGCCCCTTAGTTCCCCCGTCCTTCCTCCAATTATTGTTACAGTCAATCATCACTTTAGTGGCCATGTGTCAATTATTTCACTGTGGTTGGCCTTGAGACTGCATCTCCTTTCTAGAAAAGTTCTGATATCTTCTTCTGGCCTGTTGCCATGCGTAGGTGAGAAGGTCTTGCTTCTGCTCGCTCGGATTGTCGGAATAGAAAGTATATTGTGCCTCCTATTGTAAAACAAATATATTTAATATTGGCCTACGCCAAGTTGCTCGAAAGTCGCTTGCGAGAGGAATCTGTGTTGCAAGGTCCTGACTTTTAATCTATGTAGGCCGCCATTTTAGGTCAAACCGCCATTTTAGGATTTGTTGTGGAAAAGTCACCCATGTGAGCTAAAATGGTGGACGATGTCATTGCAAAATACAACATGGCCGTCTTGACCTCTGTACATAGCTAATGTGTAATCTGCCTGCAGGCCACTTGTTGAGGTCATGAACTGAGACCTCGTCCTTCATTGACCTATGTGTAAAGGGATCACTCGTGCGATGAAACTAATCCACAAGCATATATTGAGATAATGTGTTTCCATACTGAACGAAGAACATCTGTCTTACTACATTGTATTTATTTTTAAGAAGGCCTGCATGCGAAACTTTAGAATACACAGTTAATGCATACGCTTGTTGTTACATGTATTAAAGACAAACCAGTTATATGTGGTTATTTGAGACTCGGCACGAACCCTAGAATTGGTGATGTATAAAGTAGAATATTAACCCGAAGTGGGGCTGGACATAGTGCCCACAAAATGTATAAAAAGCTAATGCATTCTAATGTGCAGCGTCTCTCACTGAACACACTGAACCACGCTGGAGTTCGTTGTGTTGTACTGAGGGCCGATAGCTATCTGACTTTGCACTGTTTTTTAATTGAATTCAGTAGAGAATAAAGTACTTTGCATGTTCCTTTGTAACCCGTGTTCGGTGTATTTCCTTTTGGGGTACTCAGCCTCGATATTTTATTTCTGTTTTCACAGTTGCCGCCCGAATATGGACCCTCAAGATTGATGCCGGATTGTTGAAGGTTGACACACGCTATCGGACGGTGTGACAAAAAGAAAGGGGCCCCTGGATGAGACGCGACACCTCAGCAACGCTGCACGACCTGATCCCTGGACGATTAGCCTGTGGTCTGAGACGGCATCTTTACGAGGGTCCACTTATCGAGGCGGGCAGATTTGCCGAAATCACCATACACGAGGTAAGATTAGTTAGGTAAGATTCTTAAAAGTACCGATCGGTCCTCCTTAGGTTTGGTCAGGTGAGTCGTGTCCCGATTCTTAATTCAACCCTGACAATTTGAATTTTGGCGCATTGTATCTGCAGACACAATTATTGACCAGGTAACACCAAGAATTTGAGATATGGGTGGGAAATTGTCTACCTGCTTTAGGGCATTATTCCGCAGTGATAGACAATCATTGGAATTTAGCCATCCGGCACCACAGGAGGGGTCGCCGGCATGTACTATGTACTGTAAGCATGGCATTGGAAGTATAGTATTTAATGATATTTGGCACAGACAAACCAGACATGCCTACGAACTTCAGTGGCCAATCAATGGTAGTTTTGAGATCCCCCGCATTGAATATTTGGAGTCAGTCTTGTTAAAGAAAAAGGCTAGACCTGCAGCATTTGATGTTTTGCAGAATTGGAAAAAAGAAGCGTTACAACAGCTTAAGAGTAGAGAGAAACATGCGCGCCGTCATAAAAAGAATGCCGGAAAAGTGTTGTTATATGACTAGGATAAACAGTCTGAGTCGGCTAAAAATATGGAAAGGGCTTTCTCACTTGGTATTCAGAAAATCTATCCTTCCAAAGACCTTCATGTTTCTGATGAGTTTATTGATAAAATATTAAATGAACAAAGGCCTGGTGCCTCTGCACCACCTCCGTATGTTCCTCTTCCCGCTGCTGTACCTCTTCCTGCTGTTATTCCTGCTCTTCCTACTCAACCTGTTGATCCTACTCCTCCGGTTTTTGTCCCTTCACCTGCTCCTCTGCCTCTTTTTATCGCACCAGTTATAGTACCTCCATCGAATTTGCCTGCTCCCTCTCTTCCAAGTGGTCCTGAGCTGCTTGTAATCGATCGTGGTGCAGTGTCAAAGGTTGTCACTCGCAGTACTGTACCACCAGAGAAGAAACATGAGTTAATTGCATGGGCTAAGCATTGTATGGAGAAGGATGATCAAGCTAGCGTTTTTTCCACACTTTTTAATACGGATAATTTTCCTGAGAAAAATGTCTCTATTGAAGGTTTAGGGATTCAGTTATGTATAATGTGGGGAAGATTAAATAATGCAGATGTTCCGCAAGCATTAAGGGATCTAAATACTTTAGCACTTTCCAGAGACACTGTGGAGAAGGTAAATGAGCATGTCGAGAGGTTATTTGGGTATAGAAAGGAGTTAGAAAGGATACAGAATGAGGATGATGAAGAGGAAAATATGTATGTACAGAAACGGTTCCTTCCGTGTCACAAACCAATATCGGAGGAAATGCGAATTTGTAAGAAAGATGCGATTAGATGGATTTCAGACATATCGATAACTCCAGTTGAGGTATATGACACATATGTCAATATACGTTGGAAATGCAAAGGAAAGTGATACAGGTAATGGTAGAGTACCTGCAGGATGAATGTGTAAAAAGGAAGATTAGTTGTCCCACAGAGTAATTGAACATTTATAAGAGAGCTTTTTCACTTGACACTTCTTCGACTGCTTTAGCGCTCGACTTGGCTCTGTTGCTTAGTAAGCGTTCGGAGTTGCCTACATCTCAGTTGCCTATGAGAGAGGTACCTCCGACATTTGTCCCGAAGGTTGAGGTTGCGGCCGATGCTGCACAGGGTATAATCGCTGTGAACATTCCCGCACATTATGTATCACAGTTTGTTCACGTCCCGTTTTCACGACAGGAAGTGAACACCATTAGACAGTCTATTTGTGATATTAGGAAAAAATCGGACAGGGTTTTATAAAGAGATGGAATCTGTTTTGCAATCCTCGGTGTTCACCTTAGGTGACATTGATTTGTTGTTTCCTGTACTCCTGCCCGTAGATTTATGGAAACAAGTTAGAACTATTGACGATGTACCCGGGTTGGGAGATACATGGGCGAATATAACTAGACTCGATGGGGAAAGGCCAGCTGGCGAAAGACCACAACAGGTGATATTAACTCTGCCTGATAGAAGCATTGCTAAATTAAAAACCATAATTCCCGAAAAAAGAATTATTTGGGACAAGCTTATGGCCTGTGTCCAAGGAAAGTCTGAAGGTGCTACCGAGTTCTTTAATCGGTTCGAACAGGTATTCTCAGATTTCAGTGGACAAGACTTAGGAACAGAGTCTGGGAAAAGATTATTTGTGGACAAATTTGTACGTGGATTACTGCCTGACATCCAGTCACAGATTATTTCTTCTGAGAGCGCTTGGCAGGCAAAATCACAATCAGAAGTACTGCACATGACTCAGTACTTTGAGAACCGTGTCAATAATGAAAAAGATAGGATTGAAAAACGGAAAGGCGATTTAAAAAACTAAGGTGCTATTGCAGCAAATTGTTAGGGACCCAGAGGGGGTAACTCTCAGGTTAGAGGTCAGTATGTCCCGCAGGGGAATGTGCCCTTGGGTCCTGTGAATATTAATCAATGTGCTTATTGTCGTCGAGAGGGTCATTGGCGAGCACAATGCCCCGTCCTTCAACAGAGGTCGAATAATACATTTGGTAATATGGGTAGGGGATCCAGAGGTCGCCCGGGCGTAGGGGGCCCTGGTAGAGGCCAGTTTACACAGGACCCACAACAACCTTTTTCACAGGACAATCGGACTCCGAGTGCGGACACTAGGCATATATTTTATCATCCTTACGCTGCATATTTATCTGAAGAGCTTCCTTTTGATAATATTCTGTTTCGTTAGGATTGCCCGAAGCAGGGTTTGGAACCTACACCTATTCCCGTCAATCAGAAAGGTCCCTACATTGAAATGATGGTGGGGAATAGGAAACATCAGTTTTTGATAGACACTGGAGCACAGAAGTGTTCCATTGATCATTCACGGGTTCCAAACATTCCACAGTCAGGGCAAACCAATGTTTCTGTAGGGTTTTCCGGTACACCAGTTGTTTGTCCGGTTTCTTTGCCGGTACCTATTTCTCTGTGTCCCTTTACGGACCAGTGTCCTTTTCTGTTGACTTCGGATTGCATTGTGGGTTGAATTTGTTAAAAGAATTAAATGCAGTGACTTATTGTTCTTCTGATGGAGTGCGCTTGACGATTTCACCACAGCAATCTTCTGCCTCACAATTTTTGACTAGACCTTTGCCTCCATAATTCATTGATGTACCAGAGAGCTTGTGGGCTGTCTACGACAATGATGTCGGTGTTTTACAGATTGAGCCTGTTAAGATAGTTTTGAAACATGAAATTGAGCTGCCACGCATTCCCCAGTATAAGATTTTGGTTGAGGGCGAGCGAGCTTTGAAATGTATTGTTTCCGATTTTGTGCATCGCGGTGTGATTGAAGAAATTTCAGGAAGTGTGTGTAATAGTCCGATTTTACCCGTGTACAAGAAAGGCAATAATGTAATCCCATTCCGTTTTATAATTGATTTACGTGCCATTAATAAGGTTGTGGCACCGCAATTTCCAATTGTGCCTGACGTGACGACAATCATAACCATGATTCCAGCTACAGCTACTTACTTTAGTGTTGTGGACTTAAAGAATGCGTTCTTTAGTATTCCTATACACAAGGATAGTAGATATTTGTTCGCGTTCACATTAGGGGGCAGCTCGTTTACATTTACTTGTGCACTTCAAGGGTACACAGAGAGTCCTAGTATTTATAGTAGGGCTTTGAAAGAACAACTTGATACCCTTGAATTGCCCTCTACCTGTAATTTGCTTCAGTACGTTGACGATTTGCTTCTGGCTGCTGACTCTGAGAGTGCCTGTAAGGAGGGCACTGTGTTATTACTTATTAATCTAGCTAAGCATGGTCACAAAGCTTTGCTTAAAAAAATTCAATACTGTTGTCAGGAGGTCGCCTATTTAGGCTATCTCCTGTCAAAGGAGGGAAGAAGATTGACACCTGAAAGAATAAAACACATTTCTGGCATGTCTGTCCCAAATACGCAGAAGGAAGTTAGGGCCTTGATAGGTATGGCTTCTTACTGTAGGTTGTGGATCCCAAATTTTTCACTAGTGATAAAACCGATGCTGGCCTTGACGAAGAAGGGCATTTCTTCGCCGTTGCCATGGACCTCGGAACACCAGCAATCGTTTGACTTGCTTAAGACTGCATTATGCTTTGCACCAGTTTTGGGCACACCAAACTATGAAAAGGCCTTTGTATTGTTTGTGCATGAATGTGATGGATGTGATTTGGCTGTATTAACGCAGGAGCATGGAGGGAAGAATAGGCCATGCGGTTACTATTCCTCCGCCCTTGATCCTGTAGCATGCGCTTTGCCAAGATGTTTGCGCGCTGTCGCTGCTACCGCGTCTGTAAAACAGAGTGATGGAATGGTCCTAGGCCATGATCTGACCCTGATGGTGCCTTACTCTGTAGATATTCTATTGAACCGAACTCAAACGCAACACCTCACTTCCGCACGGTTGACGAGATATGAATTGATCTTGTTTGCCCCTCACATTCAAATTAAGAGGTGTTGTGTCCTTAATCCGACTGAACTCCTACCTTTTCCGCAAGATACTACTTGCGGCGATGAAGAATCACATGATTGTTTGTATATGACCGAACAAGAAACAAAGGGCAGGATTGATTTGAAAGATACCCCTTTGGATAATCCGCAAGGAGAGCTGTTTTGTGACGGCTCCTGCCTTAAACTTCCGGATGGTACATCCACAGCTGCTTATGCAATCACTACATTGAGCATGGTTGTGGAAACTAAGAGAATTACGCATAATTCTGCGCAGGCCGCAGAGATTATAGTATTAACCCGAGCTTGTGAACTTTCCAAAGGGCTTGTAGTAAATATATATACTGATAGTCAGTATGCCTTTGGGGTGGTTCACAACTTTGGGAGACTTTGGTCGGAAAGAGGGTTCCTAACCTCGCATGGCACCAAGATTCAACATGGCTCCCTAATAGCGCAACTACTCTCAGCGCTTGCGCTCCCTACTCGGTTAGCAGTTGTAAAATGTGCAGCACATCGAAAGATTGTAGATAATATTGGAAAAGGGAATGCTTTCGCTAATCAAATAGCTAGACAAACTGCCACTGATCTCTTTACAGAGATATATGTTTCAAGGGAGACTGAAAATGCCTATGTAATGGAT
The DNA here is from genome assembly GCF_040938575.1 of Ambystoma mexicanum. Classification (NCBI taxonomy): domain Eukaryota; kingdom Metazoa; phylum Chordata; class Amphibia; order Caudata; family Ambystomatidae; genus Ambystoma; species Ambystoma mexicanum. The sequence goes on along the minus strand of NC_090937.1, from coordinate 1,246,358,396 downwards.
GAGGGCATTGGGTCTGTGCGGGATATCCAAGCCAATGCCACATTAGAAGAATCCAAGAGGTGGGCTGAGGGCTTGGGAAAACTTGATGATGATGGGTATTGGGTGGACACGGTTGATGGAAAATGGCTACTTCCTGATGCTTATGTGATGATGATGGTTGTAATGGCACACGTTCCTACGCATGTGTGTGCCCAGCAGATGACGAAAATGTTAGAAAAAGTTTGGGTAAACGACAGAATTCCAAAAATTGCTCAGCATTACGTCCAGAACTGTATGATTTGCCTACAACATAATGTGGGAAAGGGGACAGCAACCCCAAGGGGAAGTTTTGGGCCACACTCTGTCCTATTTGAAGTAATCCGCTTTGATTTTATTGAAATGGAACGATGCAACAATCTAAAATATGTCATTGTGGTAATTTGTGCCTTTAGTAAGTGGGTTGAGGCTTTCCCTGTTAAAGATGCTATAGCCATGACCACTGCGAAAATCATGTTAAAGGAGTACTTTCCCCAGTTCGGTTTGCCAAGAGTTATCTGGTCGGACAATGGTCCCACATTTTGTCGCCGCTGTAATCCTACAGATATGTACAGCGTTACAAATTGACAAACGGTTCCATTCGGCCAGACATCCTCAGAGCGCCAGACTAGTAGAAAGACACAACGGTATCATCAGGAACAAGCTCGCTAAGACGTTTGCCGGAACCAATTTAAAATGGCCGGACACCTTACCGATCGTGTTACTAGCCATGCGTACAACCCCTCAAAGACTGGGCTCTCTCCATTTGAGGTGGTAATGGGGAGACTTGCCAATATCTGGAATGTTCCAAAATGTCGAAATTTGAAGAAGGTTGAAAATGTACTACTTTCAGATTATTGTAGCCAATTGACTAAAAACCTGTATTTGATTTACCACCAGGTATGAGAGGCCTTACCTGTGCGATACGAGGGCCCGGGCCACGGCATACGACCGGGGAGCTGGGTGCTCGTCAAATCATTTGAGCGCACCTCCTGCCTCACGCCTCGCTGCCGTGGGCCATTCCAGGTCCTGTTGGTCACCCAGACAGCGGTGCGGGTAGCTGGGCGAAAGAACTGGATCCACGCGTCACACATCAAGAAACTTCCTCACCCTGTGCCACACGCTACAGAAGAAGCAGAACCCCTCGCTGATACTGCAACTGATGATCCCAAAGCAGTAAGCAGCACTGAGAGTGTGTCGGAGAATATCTCTAAGCCCAGGTGGCTTAGGGAAGCTGCCATTTTGTCTCCACACTCTCTGCAAATTTTGTACCCGGAAACGGCTGTTTCAAATTCAGCCTCCTCACTTGCCTCTGACACGTTGCTTCCAACGGGAAGTGACGACACATTGTTTCCGGATCAATCAGTACCAGGAACAGCCAGGTACCACTTATGTTCGAGAAAATACACATACGACACGGTTCTGCTGTGCATCTGACAGACATACGGCACGGTTCGGCTGTGCATTCAAGGAAGGAAAAGAGTCATCGAGGGCTTGCTTTTGCCCAAATTTGAGAAAGGGGATTCTGTTGGCTAGGGTTGTGGAAGGACTAAGAAATCGCGCGACCGTGGGGTCACCAGCAACGAACATTGGGGTTTCCATTTGAAGACTGCAATGCCTGCTACCGCCGCCGCTCGTATTGGACTTGTAAATAAGGGGGTGACCAACAGGGACATTGGACAAAATGCCTGGGCCCTGAAAACGTATTGCTGTATTTTTGTAATGATATTTGGGTTTCTTATAGTCGCTGCCTTAGGATTATGGTACCCTGAGGAAACTCATTCCTTAGAACTTTTGTTGCCTGCTGAAAATGCACCCATTGTTCCTACTCCCTTTGTACATTTACACAGCTTCTCCCCTCGGGATTCCCAGCACAGACACAGGTACCATAATAACACACTACTACTTATCATGAATGCTACACATGCCATTTTTAATAAATCCAATTGCTGGGTCTGTTTGCATTTACCGCAACATGGGGATAAGGGGCTAGGTTGGTATATTCATCCTTTACCGTTGACAACTGCCTGCTATGCTTCTCTTAGAGCACTGTTCTTTGGCTGATGGAATGATAGTGTCTCAGGGAACTTTGATGGCACCAATTTGAATAGTTTTGAGAAACGTGTTTTGACTCCCATGGGATGCTCCCTTTTTGCAAATAGGAGTAAACCAAATGTTGCTTCTATTAGGCCTTCTGATAAACTGTTTCGTCCTTTCCAATCTTTGATTTCCTTTAAAATGGCTCTGATAGGCAATAAGGATGCCATGACTCCTTCCTACACTGTTAACCATAGCCCCGATTCAGTTTCTTTCTGCATACAGAGGAATGGCACTCGGTCAATGGGAGATTTTAAAGGTTGTGCTAATGTTGCAAATTTGACTGGGGAAGACAGACCTTTGTATGTAGGCAAACCTGTCTATTTCGTTTGCGGTAATGTAGCGTTTCCATGGTTGCCCAGAGATTGGCAGGGAACTTGTTATTTAGGGATCCTGTTACCTGGGGTGTTCATAGCAAGTACTATAGAAATTTCAAAGGCTCGCCCACGGCGGGACGAGAATGGTGACACCCCAGCACAAGTCTTGGGAGATATAGCAAAATCAGTTGTGCCATTTTGGGGGCAGATAGCGAATTTAGAAGGTATCAGGAGACTAGCGAGAGTACTGGAGAGAACCATCAACCGGACCACGGATATACTCTACAACATGACATTAGAGCAGAAAGCAATAAGATTAGTAGCACTCCAGAACCGGATGGCATTAGATGTCATTCTGGCTGAACGTGGTGGAGTATGTAAATTAGTGGGGTCCGCTTGCTGCGCTTTCGGACCAGATTCCTCCCCAACTATCTTCAAGGCAATACAGAATCTGCACGTCCTTAGTTCCGAAGTGCATGTTCCCAAGGGAAATTGGGATCTTGGCGCTTGGTTCTGGGACTTCTTGTGATCTTGGGGTTGGAAGGTACTTTCAGTCTTATTAATTATTTTGGGAATTCTGTTGATTCTTTGTTGCTGTATTCAGTGTCTGCCTGGTATGTGTTCGATGCTAGGGGGATGTTGCGCACAAGCAATAGATTTGATAGGACATAAGGTGCATGCCTCAGATAAGACTTCCAAAGAATATGTGTTAAAGGATATTTTAGCAAAAGACCTAATGGCAATAGACATTTCAGATAGTGATTCAGGGTACATGGATAATGATGCATGGAGGTATTTGCAAGGAGACCCAAAGTAGTTTTTAGCACTTGGCATAGGCCAAAAGGAGGGTTTGTCGGAATAGAAAGTATATTGTGCCTCCTATTGTAAAAAAAATATATTTAATATTGGCCTACGCCAAACTGCTCGAAAGTCGCTTGCGAGAGAAATCTGTGTTGCAAGGTCCTGACCTTTAATCTATGTAGGCCGCCATTTCAGGTCAAACCGCCATTTTAGGATTCGTTGTGAAAAAGTCACCCTGTGAGCTAAAATGGTGGACGATGTCATTGCAAAATACAACATGGCCGTCTTGACCTCTGTACATAGCTAATGGGAAATCTGCCTGCAGGCCACTTGTTGAGGTCATGAACTGAGACCTCGTCCTTCGTTGACCTATGTGTAAAGGGATCACTTGTGCGATGAAACTAATCCACGAGCATATATTGAGATAATGTGTTTGCATACTGAACGAAGAACATCTGTTTTACTACATTGTATTTATGTTTAAAAAGGCCTGCATGCGAAACTTTAGAATACACAGTTAATGCATACGCTTGTTGTTACATGTATTAAAGACAAACCAGTTATATGCGGTTATTTGAGACTCGGCACGAACCCTAGAATTGGTGATGTATAAAGTAGAATATTAACCCGAAGTGGGGACTGGACATAGTGCCCACAAAATGTATAAAAACTGAATGCATTCTAATGTACAGCGTCTCTCACTGAACACACTGAACCACGCTGGAGTTCGTTGTGTTGTACTGAGGGCCGATAGCTATCTGATTTTGCACTGTTTTTGTAATTGAATTCAATAGAGAATAAAGTACTTTGTATGTTCCTTTGTAAACCGTGTTCGGTGTATTTCCTTTTGGGGTACTCAGCCTCGATATTTTATTTCTGTTTTCACAGGATGGTCATGTGATTCAGACACTGTGAATTTGCCTCTTCTATAACAGCTTGTATATTTGATTTTTGTTTCACCCACCACCTGCCTTTCTGCTTCTTATCTTGACCTTTCAGAGCAGTATATTCTGTTCTTTGCTTCAATTAATTGTAGCTACTGCTCGTCTATTCCATTGACACAACCTTTGTTGTCCCAGCACGGGTTGCTTCTGCTGAGTTTTGTTTCTGCCGCTTTATTCTTGATTTTGCTAAATATGAAACTCTTCTCGTGTGGCCTTTAGTAACCCTTTTGGTTGATTCTGTTTCTTGTGCAAAGTGGAAATATACTTATATAACATGCTTCTTTTGAGGTACTTGCCACACTATCTTTCTACTAAGCATAGCAAGCCGCACGATTTTCTTAGCTTTTTTGCGGTTTCAAGCATATGTACATGTGTAAACTGGTCGAATATCTTCACCATGCTCATGGCTTAAGCTTCGTACGTTTGATATTGTTCTTTCACTTTAGGTTCACGATATCCTTTATTCAAGGCGTTTCATCTCTTTTTATCATTCTCAGGTCGTTATATCTTCTACTTGTGAGTCAGTCCAGGTTCTTGTGACGTCACCATTCGTCTTCCATTTAGACCTTTTTGGTTTCTTCAGGGACTGTATTTAGACTATCTTCATTTTGTTTTATTGGTTGATATGGCTTTCTCAATGGATACCTTACTGTCCATGGTTTCCTTGGTATCGGTACTTCAATGGGTGCTGTTCTTCTGATAGATACTGCACAGAGCCCCACTGCAGCTGTCTGCTGGTTTATTTGCTCATCATACGTCACATATTTCGGTGTGAACGTTCCTGGTACTTCAAAATGGACAGTTGGAGTGCAGGCTGCACTCCTCTACAAGACACATGGTGGTGATCAAGTCTGTGTAGTCTTCGATGAAGGAGGTGTTGGGTTTGCATGGTCTGTAGAGGAGGTGAAAAGTGGCTGTGTCCATTGGGTAGAACAGGAAGTGGTAGGAAAAGATTTTGAAAGAGCCAATGGTGCCGACGTCTAGTTGCGTGCATGGTCATGATGTATTATTAATGAGGACGAGGCCTCCGCAAATCTTGTTTGGATAGTCTTGTTGCAGAACTATGTAGCCATTGGGGATGAGGACATCTAGGATGTAGGTGTAGCTGGTTATCATCCAGCTCTCAATAATGAAGATGGTGTCCAGGTCACGTGTGGTGATGAGGTTGGCAATGTTTGCTGCATGTTTAGTTGCTGAGAGGACATTGACAAGCATCAGTTTTCTTAAAGTTGTGGCTGATGGAGTGCTGATGGGGTCTATGGTGACGCAAGTGAGATTTCTGCGATGCAGTGTCCTTGATGTTTCTGGTTAGCAGCGTGGTTGGTGATGAGTGGTGATGGTCGGGATGCGCTGTTGGGAGAGAGGGGTGAAACACATATTCAAGGAATCTTACCTGATGTTAAGGGGGGCAGGGGTTCTGGTCCTGGTTCATCCCGTTCCAAACAAAATGTGCCCTTTTCCTCATCTGCCTTTCACTTCAGATGCCCGGGTGAGTGACATCCTTGATCTAAGAGTTAAGAAAGGAAAGGAAAGGAAGGGGCAGGGCAAATCGGGTGGGTGGGGCTTAGGTCACGTGACCAGTAGCCTCCTCAAAGGTGTCTGCCTGGAGCTGGCACGGAGTCCTTAAGTAGCTGACTGTAAAGCACCAAAACAGGTGGTGGGCAGAGCAACTGAGTGGCAGGGCCTGGTGACCAGCAACCGCCTCAAAGCTGTCTGCCTGGAGCTGGCCTGGAGTCCTTAATATATAAGACTTCTCCTAGCATAATACCATAACCTAACTGTGTGTCTATAAGTCACATTCATATCTGCACGTCAAATGCATCATCCACCTACATGAACACTAATGAGCATCCCACTCATATTCATGAGCATGCAACCCACAGCAGACATTAAGCAATACATTTATCAAAATAATGATATTAAAATCAAATATTATTGTAACCTTACTCTAAAAGCCCGTTTTTGTTTCGGAATATTTAGGTTGGGTTGTAAAATGTTTTACATTGAAGTTGATGTCATTTATTTTTGTAATATGTGTTGTAATACTTAAAAATGTGTTTTTTATAGATGTATATTACATGTGTGCTTTTTTATAGTATTTAAACTATATATTTAGAAGATAGCATAAATTACACCGTTTTTTATAGTATTTAAATTATACTTTTATTAGATAGCATACATTACACGCTTGCATTTTATTTCATTTGAAGTATAACTATTGCTAGCTAAAGGTTCATAGGTTTGTAACACACCATGGGTAATAATCGTACTACACACTGTGGGTAATAATAAGCAGCGCTCAGATACCTGAGGGTTCATAGCGCTATATAAATGTGCATTATTTTTATTATTAAGTTGTGTATATATCTGTTATTTGTTCTTGCAGAGGGGCACCCATACCTATTTTTTGATTGTTTAAGGGATTTAGGGTTGGTCACCCTACGTTTCTTAGGGTCATCCAGACGTGGACCCCTTGCTCAGAGAGGCACAGCGCCATCTCACTGATGAGGCCCGACTAGGCTGGAACATGTGTCTAGTGCCGCTGTTGGTACTCTTGTTCAGAGGAGAATTGCCATGGCATTTTGGTGCTGGTCTACCCATGTGTCATGGTTTGCCCGATCCTGACGGCCTCCCGTTCCCTCCATACCAGGCAACACCAACAGTAGCGGCTTTCATGGCATTTAGGGCAGTAGACATCACACTGATGGCCACAGACTACATTTCCCAGGAAACCTGGGAATTCATTCACGTGACTCGTCAAGTGTTCCGTTCACCCACGCAAGCCGGAAGCTTCCTGTACTTCAGCAATTGGAACCAGACGGGCGGTGCTCCTTAACCGTTGCTTTTTGCCCAGCAAGCAGTTATTTGGGTATCATGATCTTTCTTGATTCCACCCAGCTTCCAGACCTCCTTAGCCCCCGTTTCATTTTGGAGTTTGATTCTGCTCTACTCTTGTCTGTTCTGGCGCTTGATTCCCCTGACAGATCTCCCGGTTTCCCCTGGATTCGGCTTCTCATTATGGACTGCTCACTCTTCATCCCTGTGGGCTGTGACCTCTCTGCTTCATTCAATGAATACTTCACCTGTCTGCCCCAAGAACTCTTTTAGCTTTTTGATTTTTTTTGGCTGAACTGAACTTGGTACAAACTGGGATTTCCTTCGTCTTTTTAATTTCCTTATTTTTTGGTCATCCGCCCAGAGACTTACTTTGTGGATTTCTTGTCTATGGGAATTGGACTACCTTCAACACCCGAAGATTGCGCCTTCGTGCCGTATGGGTCAGGTGTCCTTTTTGTAAAGAAGATTTTGACAGAACTCTCTGTGGTGCTTTCTTTCTGGAATTTCTGGACTTCCTGGACTTCCTGGCAGGAGCCTGTCAAGAAGGTGCTTCGCCTCCATCTTCACCACAGCAGGTAGGAGTTTGGGTACTGTCTGAGGGAGGTGTGACCTGTCAGTTTGAGGCTACTGAATGGGAATATTAATATTGTGGTATTTGTTTTCTACCTCTCTTTAGCTCTGCTAGTGTATCCTGCCTTTTTGCCTGAGCACCTAGCCTGACAGGTACTGATTGTTTCTCTGGAGGCTGTGCTCTCGGGGGGAAAGTCTCCTTGTGAAAGAAGACCTCGGTCGTCATACATGACTGGAGTTAACAGAGTGGGACTCGATCCTGACACCATGTGTGCAGGACAAAGATTGATATGCAAATGGATCCCCCGCGAGAAGACCAGGGTTTTAACAACGGGCCCGTTATTAGCATCCTCCCCATTCCCATGGAGCCCTATGGGGGCTGGAATGGGAATGGGGATGTTCAGGGTCTGGGTTCCCTGAATGGGGAATTACTGGGCCCTCCAAGGTCGGAATGGCCCATTAATTTCTCATTCAAGGAACCCGGACCCGGTACCCGGTAAGGGGGTAGCCATGCCGCTAATAGCGGCATGGTTACCTCCTACTGTGTAATGACCACCATAGTGTGCCAAGATGTGGCTGCGGACACTCGAGTGGGTACCTTCCAAAAGAACAGGTCAATTGGCTGTGTTTGGTCTCACAGAGGAGCGCTGATACCTATTTTTTGATTTTTTAAGGGACTCCAGATTGGTCACCCTAGATTTCCTAGGGCCATTCAGATGTGAACCCTTTGCTCACAGTGCTCAGAGAGGGACAGCTCCACCTCACTGATGAGGCCCGACTAGGCCGAAACATGTGTCGGGTTTTGCTCTTGGTACTTTTGTTCAGAGGAGAATTGCGATAGCATTTCGGTGCTGGACTGCCCATGTGGGCGGGACAAAGTCTGATGGAAATTTTTTTCGTTTTGCAGCTTTTTTTCCTGCTTTGTCTTCCAGCTGCATTTTTTTTTTTCAAATTGTGATTTTATTGAGTTTTGTCAAACCGAGAGAGCTTTGGTTTACATCTACATTTGAAGCACTTTAGTATATTGATATCATATATTTCGTTCATAAATTTCAAACAACCTGGAACCTCAAGCGTAAATTATACATTTCAAATTCTGTTTTCTCCCCTCCCTCCTCCCCCCACCCACTCCACATGGCAAAGATTCGTTTTATATGTCACTCCTTTCGTTTCAGGATTGTCCGTGGCCCATTTCAAACGGCTTTAAAGCAGGCAGTGTTTTATCTGCAGGTTTTACCTCGGGACCCAGTGTTTATTGTAATTTAATGAGGAGCATATTCCTTTGACTAGTCTATATTCTATCATGTAGCTTTCTAGTGGGAGCTGGGCAAGTATTCATTCACGAAATCGCTTCACATTAGTTCATTTTGCCCCGCTCTTCCATGTAGAGCAGCGGTAATCCGCTCCATTGTTCATATATTGGCTGCAACACTTGACCATTCTTTCTGACTCGGGGTCAGGTGTGATTTCCATTTTATCGCTAAACAAGCTCTTTCAGCTAGGAGCAGTGGGACCACAATTCCATACACTCTATTCACTTTGTCATTGCATTCTTCCAGATTGAACAGTATAAGTGGGGTCGAGGGTTCCCTCTGAATTCCGTCTAGCTGTTTCATCCATCCAAGTACCTCATTCCAATTTATTTGACCTCTGGGGCATCCCCACCACATGTGCCAATAGTCTGCTTTCATCCCACATTGTCGCCAGCACACCGGCTCTTTTGTTTGGAACATTTTAGACAGTCTGTAAGGGTCATACTGCCATCTATATAGCAATTTGACATCGTGAAGCTTATATTGTGCTGCAATGGATGTCTGTGAGGCCCCTTTACATATCTTGGCCTATGTTACATGATCTAGTTCCTTTCCAAAATCCCTTTCTCACCTTTTCCTCAGGTTGTCTGTCGAGCCCTTTCCCACATCTAATAGTGTTTTGTACATATTTGAGATCATCCCTTTAGTCGCTTTTGTTGTGTCTACTAGTTTTTCAAAGGGGGTGAGGTTTCTCTGAATTTTATCACAGCATTCTCTTCTCATGAGCATGCCTTTTAGCTGCAGGTAGGGGAAAACTGGCAGCAGATGGATTACCAGTGCCTCCTCAAGTTCTGTGACCGTAATAAAAACACCACCCCTCCATAGTTGTCCCACTCTCTCGAGGCCCGCATCGTACCAGGTTTGAAATTTCGCATTGGTCTACTATTTCTTCACGTATTCCTGGTGACAATATGTGGCTTAGAGGTGAGGGCCATCTAGTGACACCTTTCATACCCACTCCTTCTCTTCAGATGTCTCATATTGTGCAAGTATAGGGTGAGTTAGGAGCCTACGCACTAGCTTCTTTCTTGGGATCCATAACCACTCTGCTACTGTAACTGGAGTTAGGTTGTGGTTATCCAAATGGACCCATTGTAAATCCCTTCTCCCTCTCAGATCAATATCCTCAGTTGAATGGCTTTATAATGCAACAACAGATCTGGAAGGCCTACCCCACCTTTCTCTTTAGGTAGGGTGAGAGTATCGTATGGTATTCTTGGCCTCTTCCCCTGCCACAGGAAATTTAAGGTAATTCTCTTTGCTTCTTTAAAAAATGCATCAGGGATTTTTATGGGGAGCATTTGGAATGGGTATAGGAACCTTGGTAGGCAGACCATTTTGATTGCGTTCAGTCTTCCCATCCATGATATCGTTAGTTTTTGCCATTTTGTTCAATCTTCCCTGAATCTGATTAAAAGTTGGGAGAAATTAGCCTTATATACATCGTCTAGCTTTCTGGTCAGGTTTATTCCCAGATAGCGGAGGGTGTCATCTTCTATCACTAGTCCTAGGGATGTCAGTGCTGTAGTGTAATCGGGAGTTGGGTCTTGTAGTGGAAACAGGATGGATTTGGATCTATTCATTTTGAAACCAGATAGTGACAAGTACTCTTCAATCAGCTGGAGTGCTCTTGGTATTGATGCCATAGGCTTTGTGATGTGGAGCAGTAAGTCATCGGCGTAGAGGGAAACCTTGTATTCTGTGTCTGTCACTTGCATCCCTTCTACCTGGCAGTCTGCCCTGAGTGCCTGGAAGAGGGGTTCTACGGAAAGCACAAACAGGATGGCTGATAGGGGGCAGCCCTGTCTCGTGCCTCTAGATAGGTCAAACCACCTGGAGTATTCCGCATTGACCATCACTGAAGCCTTTGGGGACGTGTATATAGTCTTAACTCCCTTACAAAAGGTTGGGCCAAGGCCTACTTTTGCTAGTACTGCTTCAAAGAAGGACCATTCGACCCTATTGAATGCTTTCTCACTGGGTTGGTCGTCATTGTCCTCGCTTCATGAATTAGATGGAGCGTTTTGTGCATTGTGTCTGCCCCTTGCCTTCCTAGTATGAGTCCGACCTTGTCGGGATGTACTGATTGAGGCATATGGCCTTCTAGCCTTGCTGCCATCACCCTAGTGTAGATCTTTGCATCTATGTTGAGGAGGGAGATGGGGCGGTAGGAACTACACAGCCTGGGGTCTTTACCTTCTTTGGGAATTACTGAGATCGGTGCCTGCGAGAATGTGTCAGTCGCCACTCCGGTTTGTATGATTTCTTTAACTAGATCGACCAGGAAGGGGAGGAGGGAGGAGGCGAAGATCTTATAAAATCTGGCCGTATAGCCATCATTCCCTGGAGCTTTCCCCATTGGGAGCCTTTTTATTGATTTTTCCACCTCGTCTGACGTGAAGGGGGAATCCAGCTCTTCTGCCGTTTGTCGGGGGAGTTTCAGCATGTGGACCTTCTGTATGTATTGATCTATTTCAGTTTCCCTTGTTCCCCCCTCAGATGTATACAAATGTTCATAAAATTTGGCGAAAGCCTCTGGGATATCCCTCGAGTCTGTCCTATGGGGGTCATTCACTTCTTCTATAGCTGCGACCCATCTCTCCGCACGTTGCCCCTCAACCTAGCCACTAGTAGTTCATCTGCCTTGTCACCATTCTTATAATGCTTCTGTTTAAGAAACTGCAGTTTGCGTATTACCTGCGCCTCTTCTAGTGTCTTAAGTTCCTCTCTTTTTTGTGCTGCCTATGCTAATTTCTGGAGCCTACCGTCATGTGCATTCCATGCTGCTTCGTCAAGCTGGGCAATCTCCTTCCTAAATCTATTTTCTATCAGGGCCCTTTACCTCTTTTTCACTGCCCCTTCTTTGATTAGAATCCCCCTCCAGGTCGCCTTTGCTGCCTCCCATACCGTTCCTTTCTACACTTCTCCTGTATCATTCACCTTAAAATACTCCTTGATTTCACGTGTCATTTCTGTTCTGAATACTGTATCTTTCCAGAGTAATTCGTTACTGTAAAGACTGGAGGGGGATGTCTGTACTCCTGTTCTCTATATGGCAGAGGAGAGGCACAGAAGACCCCAGCCAAGATTCTCAATAAGGTAGCGCTGGTCGAGCAATCAAGGCCTAGCTTCTCAGGAGGTGATGCAGGCTGGTTCTTAAGTACAGTGCAGTCCCCAAGCCCCCACAAAGGAATATCCACACACTGTATTAGTTAAAAAACAGTCTTTATATAATTAATATTCAAGGTTATGTACACTATCACAATAACTCATTCTGTGCTCAGAAAATCTACAATGGCAAATATATACAGTTCTAAAGTGGTACCACAATTATCAGGTCTCATCAAAGTGCATCAACTATACTCTGGTCAAATGTCACACAGATCAAGGAATAAAGTAACCAACAATAGATATTGGAGGAAAGCAGTTGGTTAGAACAATTGGCAGAATATTGACCCCTACCAACTAGGCACAATTCTGTGTGGAGTTCCCCCCACCTGGGCAACCTGTAAATAACGATATATCATACAAGCCCAGTCCATATATTGTTCAAAAGAGTCTTATTTCCTTCTAAAATAGTTCCACAACCCCAATGTACCTGGAATAGCAGAGTTCGTCATCGTGTCGTTGACGGATCCTTCTTGAGCAGCTCCCTTTAAGGCAGGAGCCACGGATCGTCAAGATCCCACGAGGAAAAAGGGGTGAACGATGAGGCGAGACGGCAGCTTCGTTCCTAGCGGTGCTCGGCGACGACAGAGCGTTGGCATCTTGCAAGGAAGAGGCGTGCGGGGCACCTCGATGACGATAGTTCAGGACCGCAAAGAGATTGTGAAGAACTGTGGCCCAGCAAGGGCGTTGAGTCGTCCAGCGTCTCTATGGTCGTCAGGTGGCAGGAAACCCACCGGCGGATGCTCCTCGGCGCGTCGGTGGCCTCGACTTTCTCCGGCGGGACAAAGCGGTCGATGGTGCAGGTGAGAGCGTCCTTGGATCAAATGTTACTTAGGCAAAGGGAGCATGGCGGCTCTGGTCAGCGAAGGCGGTCGTCGACTATGATGGACAACAGTGTCCGGGCACTTCTCCTTGTGTTTCCGCGGTGGTCCCCATCTCCGGTCGGCAGCCTGTCGTAGGTCTGTCTACCAGGGAGCTTTGGCAAAGATCAGCTGGTGCACAATGGTCCCTCGTAGCTCGGGAAGAGGGCACCTTACTAGGTCCTATGTGGGTCAGTCCTTGGAGACACAGCAGCTTTCAGATTGATGAAGTAGAGCAGCATCAAGACTTATCTTCCATGAGGGCTTCAAGGTTAAGCTTCAGTTTCAACTCCAGCTTCTCTTCGCTTCTGAACACGAATTCTAGCACTGAGAGGCCCCCAGATATACTAGTTGATCTCCCATTCATTCTGCTGGGTCACGCTCAGGCAACCAATCGGTCAGAAGGGCATTCATGCAGGCAGGCAGCCAATCAGGTGCATAGTGCATTCAGGCCATTCACTTCTCTCCAGACACTCACAACATGTTATGTGTATTGGAACAAGTACCCAGCCATTCAACACTCCACACTGCATTCATACCAGTTTCAGGCAGGGCTGTCTCAGTCATTGTGTCAAACACCAGAAACCAGACATCCACAACAAGAAGTGCATATTGGTCACATACTCAATTCACCCAGGTCCCACCCACAGGTTGTACCCACAACATACAGTCACTGGGAAGGCTCCAGCCAGTCTCGTCTGGACTTTACAACACCATATATGGAACTTCCACCCAACATCCAGTCAGGAGGAAGGGACAGAGTCAGGGCTTCCCAGGACTTTGGGAAAACGAGGTAACAGGCAATAGAAAGGAAGAGGCCACAGGGGCCATCTTGTTTCCTATCAGGAATCAACTGATTCCAATGGCAGGGCCTGGGTATCTCAAAATGGAGGATACTCGGAGCACCTGTCAAATTCAGCATGGAGCTGCCATTAGCCCATACCCTGCTCTGTGGGCCACACACATGTGCCCAAAAACATACACTAGGGGCACAGGGTTGTACCCCCACCCATCGGTGCCATAAGGGTATCCCATGGGTCTGTACACCAAACCAAAAACAGGAAGAACTGCACTGCCAGGAGTTCCAGATGGACTCCTGGGTAGAAAACAATACAGAACACCAATGAAAACGGACTACAGGACAAAGACAGGGAGGCCCTGTCCCTCCAAAGCATTTCCAGCATCACAGTTACAGCGCCACCTCAAGTTTTTTGTGGTGGAGCGTGCAATTCGATGTCTACTGTGACCCTGTCATGGTTTGACCACGTGATCAGGACAATATCGGAGGCGTTTACTACTTCATTTATCTCATTTGAGAGGGAGAGGTAGTCTATTCTAGTGAGGGTCGAGTGCGGGGCCGAGTAGAATGTGAACCCTTTTTCGATGGAGTGGGAGATGCACCAGGTGTCACATAGCCCGTACAGTCGCATCATCTCCACTACATCTGTCCGTCCTCCATCTTGCGGGAGGCCTGCTTCCGGGTTGCCCGGCAGTCTATCGAGATCTGGGTCGACCCACAGGTTAAAGTCTCCCCCCATGACAATATACCCTGTTGCTTCTAGCATTATCTTCGGGATTGTGCGCTTGAGGAAGCGTGCTTGACCAGCGTTGGGGGAGTAGAGAGTTGCTAATGTGATGGTAATATTGTCTATTCTACCCACCAATACCAGGGTCCTATCCTCCGCATCTGCCCATATCTTGGTTAATATGAAATTGAGTCCCCTCCTCACTAATATGCCCACTCCAGCCTTTCGCAGGGGGCCGGAGCTCCAATGTTCCGAACCTAACCTGGAGTGGAGAACTTTGCGTTCCTCCCCCCATATGTACTTGGTTTCGTGGAGGAAGAGGACGTCCAGCTGTGCCCTCTTAAATTCTCTGTTCACTAGTGATATTTTATTAGGTTAGTTCAACCCTTTCACATTCAGTGTGCCCACCCTAAGTGCCCTGGGTATTTTATTTATCAACGGTACTGCCATAGCCCCTCCTTCATCTATTCGATATACGTGAGGGCAACATACATTTTGCACATATCATTTTCTGTAATTTCTTGGAACTGTTCTGAAATTTCGTGTACTCTGCCATAACCCTTTCCCAAACCCCACTCACCCTAGTCCCCCCTCCCCCTGGCTTCCGGGTCGACCAGGTCATTGTCACCTAGTCAATTCCAGACCACCAGGGTGGATCGTGCAACCCCGATCCCCTCTTTAAACACCTCAATCAACCTTGAGCCCCCTTTTCGTCCCCCCCAACCTTTCCAATAACTCAACTTTGTACATCATGTGTTGACCAACTTTCCGTGTGCTTTCGTTCCTCAGCCGTGATCTCTGGTCAGAGCATTTCTTAATTACCTTCAGGAACAGTCCCATTCATCTCTTCCTGTCGTGTGTACAGTTTATTCTGAGATGGTCCGTGCTTCTCTTGAGTGTTCCGATGTCGTGAGATCCAACGTCTTGGATCAGGTCCCCTATTAATGTATGTTTATTGTTGGAAATTATCCTCCGGAGGTCTTTCACTTCAGAATTCGGCGCCCGGGGAACCGTTTACTCTCCTGTGTTTTCTGGATGCTGGGATTTTCTTTCGCCTCAGTCCCTGGATATGCCATTGTCGCTCTTGTTGCTGTCCTTCCTCTGGGTTTCGTTTGTTGGTCTAGTTATTGACGAGATCTGTAATGCAAGTGGTTATGTCTTTTTCGGTCTGCAGTCGTATGGTGTTTGCTTCCCATTCAAACGTGATGGAGAATGGATATCCCCATCGGTAGCGGACCCCTTTCTCTTTAAGCCATTTGGTCAAGGGGGATGCACATTCCCCACATTGCTAAGGTGAGCGAAGTTAAATCTTGGTAGATCATCACTTGCTCATCATCTAGAAGGAGTTGTGGTATGTTTTTGGCTTTGTCCAGAATTCTTGCTCTATCGGCATAGTTGTGGAACTGCACCAGGACTGTGTTCGGGCCACCTGCTGCTCCTCCTGCTCTATGTATTCGGTTGATTTTAGGTTCGTCCACCGTATCATTGGCGAACAATGTTTTCAGGATCGTGTGGAGGCTCCTTTTTAGATCTTGTTCGGTTTCTCCTTCACAACTTGGTATGCCAAAGATTCTCAGGTTGTTTCGCCTCTCGCGATTTTCCAAATTGTCCATCTTGCAAAATTCTTCCTCTCTTGCTTCCAGATCAGCTAGTCTCAAGTCCATCTGGGACTCCAGCGTATCCAGGGATGTCTGGTTGTGTTCGACCCCATCTAGCTGCTCCTCAAGTTTGTCAATTCTTTTGTTATTTTGCCCCCAATGTCCGCACTCATGCTCTTCATCTTATTAAGGAGGCCTGCGACGTCGGCCTTTGTCACGGCCGCTTCGGTCCTGGATGCCGCCATTATCGTAGTTGGGCTGGGGGCTATCTCTGGGTTGGGCAGGCTATATGAATACTTTTCAAGCTTGTGGCGTATGTCTATGTGCTAGTTGTGTCAGGATTGTTATCCAGAAGTTTGTTTTATCTTGCTTGCTGTGCATGGTGCTGTCGGTGTGGTCAGGTGCGGATCCAGTTTCCTCTGCTCATTGTTGAGCTATGAGGGTAAATCCATTTGTATCAGGTCACGGGGTTCCAGGCCTTTCTGGGCCGAAACTTGCTACTATAAGGAGGTATACCTTGGTAGACTGAACAGTGGGGTCTGAATTGTGGAGGCGTGAAATGGGAGGTGGGGCAGGTCCCAGTGTTTTCAGTGAGGGCTTTCCTTTGTTTGGCTCTGTGCGGTTAACAGGCTGGATAGATTAGGGGCCTGTACACAAGGCACCACTCTCCCTGAATTAGGGGTGTTGTGGGTTTCAGAGGAGGGCACATGCCCCGAGATCAGGGGCCCAACCCTCTGGTTGTCGGCTTTGATTGTGCTCCTCTATTCTGCAACCGGGGCTCCACCATAGTCTGTTTGTAGTCGGGCATCTATGTGAACCCTCTGCAGAGTTAGGTTGGGGTCACCTCTAGTGTTGTTCTGGTTCCTTTTGCGTTGTATGATAGCCCCAGCTTAGCCAGTGGGGAAGGTCAAATATTGTGCAGATGAAGGAGTGGGGTTTCACTGCCTCTAATGATTTGTAGGTTCACAGGCCAGTGGTTTCAGAGTGATTCCAGGATTACCTGGGCAGGGGTTCCGACCTTCCACTTGTTGCTTGGCACGATATCAGGCTTGTGTTTCTTCGCTTTTGGGATACAGGAGTGGGATCCTACGGTGCGCTCCTCAGTAGTCTGTAGTTTTCAGAGGAGGACACACGCCCCGAGATCGGGGGCCCAGCCTCTGATTGTCCGCTTTGATTGCGCCCCTTTACTCTGCAACCGGGGCTCCACCAGAGTCTGTGTTTGGTCGAGCGTCTATTGGGACCCTCTGCCGGATTAGGTTGGGGTCACCTCTAGTGTTGTTCTGGTTCCTTCTGCATTGTGTGATAGCCCCAGCTTAGCAGGCGCAGGCGGTCAAATAGCGTGCAGCTGAAGGAGTGGGGTTTCGCTGTCTCCAGTGTTATGTGGGTTCACAGGCCAGTGGCTTCAGAGTGATTCCAGGATTACCTGGGCGGAGGTTCCGACCTTCCATGTGTTGCTTGCCGGAATATCAGGCTTATGTTTCTTCGCCTTTGGGATACGAGAGTGGGGTCCTACAGTGTGCTTCTTGGTGATCTCATCACCCTCGGGGTGGTGCTGGGTACCATTTTGGCCTATGATCTACTGCTGGCCGGGAATCCTCTAGCACTGTGCTTGCTATTATGTGTGTCTTTCGTGTCTTTCGTTCTCGGATATTGTGATAAAGGGGCATAAAGGGGGCGGGGAGGGTGTGTGGGTGGGAACAGGTTTGAATGGGCTCCCCTTTTGTCTATGTGCAATGCCATGCCATTTTTGAAAACTGCATTTCCGACAGGGCCGCAAGGCCCCATCATTGGTTAACATTCAGAAGTGGTGAAGCCTGCCAGGCTGTGTGCTTAGAAAGCTGCGTTCCCCCAGAGCGGGGCTCTGTCTCTGAAAGTATGAGAATACTATAGGCATAGCATTTGATGCAGTGGTATGCAGGCAGGAAGATGTTTCCAGTATGCCCCATGTAATCCACTGGTGCAGGGATGCAAGGTGATGGAGAGAATGCCATGCAACAAGGTTAGATAGAAAGGTATGAGCGAGAGATGGGTCACTCGTGAAAAAGCAACATCTGCCAACATTAAATAGTATGAGAATCGAGCTAGAATGCAATTTAATATGTAACATCCCAAAATGTATATCTTAGATATTTTGTAAAAGGAAAAACCTATACAACTTTGTAGTATCTTGGTTGGAGGAGATTCTTTTGTCTGATTTTGTTTACTTGCATTGGAATGGAATAAAGCTGACTTTGCCACCTGTTGCTTCTACATTAGAGTGCCAAACATGTTTTTCTGCAACCATATTACCATCTTTAACAGCCATTAAATCTGTCCTGTGTGATTTAAAATGAACGGTTGAGTGGGGGGTGTTGTATGCCCACTGGTTTGACGGCACTTTGGCCGAAGAACTTGACTAATTCTCATGTGTGTGACTCTTGTGCTGCACGGATACCCCAAACCTTTTAAATCAGTCTTGTGTTCCAGCTTCTGCTTACACTCCCCCTGCCTGTGCACCCCCTTTCCTGCATCTTGCTGCAGTTCCTCTTGGAATGCACCTTCCTCCTCCTTGTGCCCCACCCCTTGATTGTGCGCAGCTGCTGCCCGATCTACCTTCTTGTGTTTCACCTGCCACCTCACATCTACCTCCTCATCTTCCACTCACTCCTCGTGATCCTCCTGCTGCCCACATCCACCTCAAAGTGTTGCATCTCCTGCATTTCACCTGTTGCTGTTCATGTATCTCCTGGTGCTGCTTCTCCTCTTTTCCCACACCTACATCCTGGCCCCTCACTGCTGCACGTCATCTCCTGCTGCACCACATGGATCTAATTGTCTTCATTCTCCTGCTGCCTCTCACCATCAACATCCTGCTACAACATCTCTTCAATACCTGTAAACACCATGGCTAGCACCATGGCTATCCCCATGGCTACCATATCCTTTTAAATAAAAGCAGACAGACCACCTCACTTTGTTACTGTCCTTTGCTTAGCACCTCACTGCTTTCATCATTCCCAAGGCTTCCAGATGTACATCCCCAGAAAATGTCAGCCTCAGTCTCCATCAATTGTGCATACTCTCTGACCCCTCTCTGACATGCATGCAGGGACCTGAGTCTGGGTGACGAGATGCCCGTCCCACTCCAGGTTGCTCCGTCTGTATGTGCGAAAAGGCGCAGCAGAGACCCCTTGCACATACAGACATGTAGTTCCCCAGCCAGCATTTCCAATAACTTTGCAAGGCTGGGGAAGCAAAACGCCCCCAGCCTTGCATGGCTCATCGAGCCTGCACGGTCAAAGGAGAACAGTGTTTCCCTTAGACAGTTCCGAGCGCTCCCTCAGCTGGAAAAAACCAGCCGAGAGAGCGTTCAGTGTTTCACTGGGCTAGCTCCTCCATAATGGGCGAGACGGGGGCCAAGGCCTGGTGGGTTGACTCCCTGTATGGACCTTGTCGAATTGCTTTATGATGCCCAGCAGATCTTATGTGATTGCCAAACTCGACCTTGTTTGTAAACGAGTTCCAGCGAGAATTTGTAAGTCCCAAAATCCTAACTGAGAAGTAATGAATAGTCACGGCAGATTCAAGACAATATTGCACCCATGACAAAACACCCACATGATTTGACAGGTTATTTATAACGCACTTAATACCCAGGTGTTTCTTTGGGCAGACCGGGGATCGAACCTGTGTTGCTCTGCCTTGCTTCCAAGGCGAGCACGTTGCCCCTGAGCTATCCATTGCTCCTCTGCTGCTCCCTGCTCTCTTCGTTTATCAATTAGTGGAGATTCACAGCACTCGGTGGCTGCACCAAACAGTCCTGTGGAAGAAAGGAAGATGGGTGTGAAATAAAGGGAAAGGCTTAGAGGGCGCGGATAGCATGACGTTTCCAGCTGTATTACGTGAGGTTAGTTTACAGAGTGCCTTGCAGCTACATAGGTATAGACTGGGAAGACTGGAGAAGTAGGTAGTCTAGAGGTGAATCAGTCATAGTGCCATATGATCTGAGTACCTAGACAAACTATGACAATACCTGCCAAACGGTGTGAGTGCACACGCCTGTTATGGGGACACCTGGTATATGGTGAGAGTCCCTGAGGATAGTATGGCAATACCCAGAAAATGGCATGAGTACTTAGGCATGGGATAGCAATAGCTGCCTAATTATGTGAGCACCTGTGCATATACTGCTAACTTCTGGCAAACAGTTGCATGCCGGGTGGGTAGCTCATGTTCGATGTGCTTATTTTGGGGTTGGAACCATGCCATTTGACAGGTTTGAAACCATGGTTGTGGGAAGCAATAACACTGATTAACACAGAGCTTAGAAGTGATACTCTATATGAACAGTCAAGGGATGCATGCTGCTAAATTCGCACAGCCTGGCGAATTCGACCAAGTCCTTGTCAGATCTCTAGCATTGAACATGGAAACTTAAGCTGCGGCGGGTGGCAGCAGTTAAAATGGAAGCCACAGAGAACACTCTTAAAATAGTTGACAAATAGGAACATGTGTGTGAAATTGATGTTGTATCCACAGCCTACTTGGGTTGCTGTGATTTCCAATTTGCATACCAAATGGCCATTTCTTGAAGATTTCGACAAGAATCCTGTTTTGTCTGCTGAGATTTCTGTTTTTTCGTGTTTTTGCACACGTATTTATTTCTCTATTCTTCTTGACGATGCTTAAGTGTTTGGTGAAGTCTGAAATGTTTTCCTTGTTCTTTATGGTTTTATAATTCATTATCTGAGTGGTGCCCGTCAGTCTTGCATGTAACCAATCCAAATGCTGTGCTTTGAATCAGTGCTGCTGCTCTCCTCTCAAACACCTCCCATCAACACCTCCCATCGCCCTATGTTCTGCAAGCAGTTGAGGTGCTTTGCTGTTATTAGGAAGTTTGCTATGTCCATGTTTCATAGAATGGACTTTGATCTGAAGAGATGTGAGCAGAATCCCCTGCTCCGCGCTGGTAATATGTAGCCGCCCAGGCAGTGTATGGGCGCGTTCCGTGCATGCGTTTTGCACGATCCACGTGATGGTCTCAACTAATAAAGGGAAATGATTTTCAAAACAGCTGCACGGCAGGTCTCACAGCATTTAATCAATAGTTTACAAAAACATAGTAGTGAATTAACATTTCGGAACAAAGGGTAGGCACAGCACGTCCAGCTATTGTGGCACAGGCATGCGATATAATGGCCTGGCCAAGGCTAGGCATTTATTCACAGAGCGTTTTCCAGTGGAGTTTTGCCATTATAAAAACGTTCTTTGAATTAGGTTAGTGTTTGTATTGTGCATTGTGTGTTTTATGGTGACATCATGTCTCAGGAGGATAGCTTAAGGGCAACGTGCTCGCCTTGGATGCAAGAGAACCCGAAGCACCACGGGTTGGATCCCGGGGTCCGCGCTTAGAAACACCCGGGTATTAATCGCGTTATAAATAACCTCTCCTATCATATCATGCATTCGAACGTAGGGAGAAAAATGTTAAGCCGGAAAAAGATATATGAAAATGACCCAGGCGTAAACAGCATTACCAAAATCCATGACGCAATTCCTTCTAAAGAGTAAAGAAAGTGTCACAATCTCTTATAATAAAGATGAAAAGCCAAATGATTCTGCAGGGCTGTTAAAGTTCCTTCTTCTTCAAAGCTGGGATCTCTGGATGGAAACAGCACTGGGTAAGGCACACGTGTGCTTCCTAGAGGCGGCCACTGCATGGCACTGCAGCCCCACACAACCTCAGACAGAAAGGCTCGCCTGTTTCTCTTTTGGTCCCAGAAAGAATTCTATACAGAGCGATGCAGGGTAGGTTGGGATTCTTTTTAAGGTTTTAAAAAGCGTGGCACATGCGCTTTGGTGCACTGGCCCGCCTTCATCGTTGCGCTTCTTCTCTGCAACACGTAGTTGGGGCATTGCTCGACATGAGCACTATTAAAATCAGTCCAATAAATGATACTTCTGTATGCACTAGACGAAAGGATGGGGATGTGGGCAACATCAAAGACACCCTGCAGGAAGAAAAGACACGACAGACGGTAGAAAGTGTTACAGTAAGACATATGGAACGCTATGTCAGTGACAGCGCTGTAGAACATATGCTTTCGGCGATCAGAAAGTGTGGCGCATTCAGGTTCTAAAGCTTGCATTCTATGATTGTAAAAAAGAACTAGAGTGCCAACATCCCACTGGAAACTGTGTCCACCCTGGACGTCATGTTGGTGGAAAAAACACTCTTTCCATTGCAGGCTGTGGCTCCTTTTCCACCTGCATTGCGTCCACGGCTGCCTCATTTTTCGCTCTCATAAAGTATGGAATGTTAGCCTTCTAGTTCTTCATTAGAAATCTGTGGCTTGTCATTTGTTCTTCGGACAGCTTCCGGTTCTCTAGCCAATCCGCTCCAACCACCTATAAAGGTTCCCGGGTTCCGTTTGGGAAGTGGACACACTGGGCACTGCACAAGGAGACATGGGGGGTGATTACGAGTTTGGAGGTAACCATGGCGCTATTCAGTGAACCATTCCCCATTCCCATTTGAGCCCCCATAGGGCTCAATGGGGAAGGCGCTAATAACGGGCCCGCGAATAGCAGGCCCGTTATTAGCTGCAAGGTCCCTTAACGGGTCCCGAAAAGAATGGCCGGTCAGACCAGCTCAACCTGTTGGGACCCGCTAAGGGACCTTGTAATAGGACGGTAAGGGTTCACCGGCACCGGCATCCTTACCGGTGCCCGTAAACCTTTACCGCCCAACTCGGAATGACCCCCATGAATAGACTCACAGGAAGCACCATGATTACCTCTCAACATACATGCTTTTGGCAGGTGTCACCCACCTTGCAATCAGCTAAATCACCTGCCAAGCCCCCAACATGATGCCATATGGGCCCTCACTCTGCAAAAACAAGGTTGGGTGTTTTCACCCTCCCTTGCAACACAAAAGGTTCAGAGATATGCCCAGGTGAAGCTGCCATTTTCTATACCTGCACTCGCTCTTATAGCGTTAGAGCCCTCACCATTGAGCTCTGTTGTACTGACCTTTGCCGTGTTTAGATGCCATTATCTTTGGGCCTTATTCCGAGATCGGAGGTAGCCATGGCGCTATTTGCGCCATGGCTGCCTCCAATACCGGGACCGGCACCGGTCTTGTTCAATGGGGATTTACTGGTGCAGTCCGACCCTGGCGAGACCGGTATGTCCCATGAACAAACCATTCCCCATTCCCATTTGAGCCCGCATAGGGCTCAATGGGAATGTGGAGGCCGCTAATAACGGGCTCGCGACTAGCAGGCCCATTATTAGCGCCCTGGTCCCTTAGTGGGACCCGTAAGGGACGTGTGGTCAGACCACGCGTTCCTTATGGTCCCCGCCAAGGGACCTTGGAATAGGGCGGTAAGGGATTACCGGCACCGGTCTCCTTACCGGTGCCCGGTATCCCTTACCACCCAAGTCGTAATGACCCCCTTTGTCTTGGGACCAGTAACTTGTGTGCCAGTCACTAACCACACATTAGGACCCTCTAGTGCAGGCTTCATTATAAGCCAATTATGTCATACACGTTTATTGCATCCCTGAAGCCTGATATAGTCACATTGTAAAGTCAGAGACCATTTAGGGCAGTGGTCTTCAAACAGGGGGCAGGTCACTGCTTTTATAAAAAACATAGGCAGAAATGGTTAGGGGGTTGTGGGGTAGCAACAGTATTTTTACTCAAGGAGGGGGGCTTGGCAACAACACTTTTACCCAAGGGGGGCTTGGTAAATTATAGTTTGAAGACCACTGATTTAGGGTCGGCATGCAAAGACAGGGAAACTGGATTGAATGGGAAATATTACTCTACATTCTCAATTTTGATTAGGGAAAAATTAATTCCCAAATAGGAATGCAGAATGAGGAGCTGTTCTTTCACTCTGGTTGCTGTGAGTGTTCATTTTGATGTACCAAGTTTTCTTCTACAGTGTATTCGTAGCTTCCGGGGTTGCACGACATATGATACTCTAGCTTTTTGTTGCTGGTAATAGAGTGGCCTTGTATAGTTAATGAATAAGAATCTATGGGCCTCATTACGACCCAGGCGTTAAGGGGTTAACAGCGCTGTAAAAGGTTGCAGCGCCATTAACCCCTTAACGCCTTACTACGAGGTCCCTTTGCGGCTCTCGACCATAACGGCTGGTCTGTACCAGCCGTTAAGGTAGGGTCCCGCAAAGGGATCTTGAAGGTAATTACTGTACCGCCATTTGCGGTACCGTAATTACCGCCTTCCCCATTTCCTTTGAGCCCTATGGGGGAAAAATGGGAATGGGGAAGGGCCAATGGTAAATGGGGAATTACCGCCCCGCCAACCTTGGAATGGGGTGATCATTCCCCATTTCACCATGGCAGATTCGGTAAGTTACCGGCATTAACCATGGCGCTAATAGCGCCATTGGTTAACGCCAGGGTCGTAATGAGGCCCTATGTCTGAATTTCAGACTACATTAGACATTATAATAATCATACATTGTTTTCCATTATCCTTGATTTCCCTCATTCGGTTGTTTCATAGGGATGGAATTGATAGGCTGTGAGGACCTGACATAAGGTTTAATAGATGGTATGGGTCGCATGGTGTAGTGGTCAAACAAAGAAGACGAAACACCACGTGGTAAGAAGTCTGTAACGTCCGCCTCATATTCTTGCGCCACCGTCCATCCTCACCACGTCTCGAGGATGCTACACCCCCCCCCATCCTTGGGTACATATCTAAAGGTGTCATAATAAAATAAGCACAAACACGTCGAACAGTGATTCTCAAACTCCAAAGGAAAAAAGGAAGGAACACCGGAAAAGAGGAACATTTGAACAGGTGGAACTCAACACCATACAGAGGGAGCGTTACACCGTATGAAAAGAATGGTTCATTGACCTATGGCACACTAACCCATTGTCTATTCACCATCTAGCACATAGTCCCGCGGGTGCTTTGCTTTCTTGCTGCTATTCACCATCTACTACACAGTCCAACAGATACTTTGGTTTCCTGCCAACCCTATTGCCAACTTTCAGTCTTAATTCTCCTGGCCCACTGTCATTTTTGTGACTTCTGGGATTTAATTTGTCTCGTTTCCTCCCCCCTATGATGTAGTTTTTTCTGAGTACTTATTATTGTTCGTGCCTTTACTCCCTTCTCTACTTCCCACACTCTGATAAGAGGGAGGTTGGATCCCCCACTTGCACAACTGATTGATTTTCCCTGTATGTTTTTGACTGAACCATGCATGACTTGCGTTAATGTGGTAAAGCTGCAGATTCAGCGCTGCCAATGGGTTCGCACCTACCAGCGGTGGGACTGATGGGGGAAGGGGCGCTCCCAGAGGTTGGAACATCATTGACAGCTGCAAAGTGTAACTTATGCGCTGTGCATGCTGGGGCAGCTAGAGAAGCCCGAGGGGGAAGCACGGGGATGGGGGCCCCCAGGGGAGATAGAGATCAGGGGCAGGGACAATGGGGAGAAACCGTGGTGCAATGTAATATGAACCAAGAACAGCCATTTTGGAGCATAGGCTGCAGGTAAGTAAACCATTTGTCCCTCTACAGCCACAGGCCCTGTGTCTTGGGCAGACATGAATTTTCGAGCACTCAGCTACAGCGATGTGCTGGAGAAATGCTGCAAGCTGACCATTCCTAGGAGACTATAGTTACTGGGAAATGGGATCAGCAGATACTTTTCAGGTCAGCGTGCCAGGCACCTGGGCACTCGCTGGGCAATGTAGGGATTCAACCAATAAATGCAGGCAAATAGGAGTAAAATTACAGTGGGGTAAGCAGTTTCAAATCACCCCTTGGCAGATGGGTGTAGGAAGATGGCTGTGGGGCAAGGGGGTGAGCCGGGGAAGGGTGGACCAATCATTGGGAGAGTTTCAGCATCCCTAGGGTGCAACAGTGTTTTGTGTCCTTTCTGATGTCCGCAGTGCACCTCATTGGTTGAATGCTATGTGAATATCCCCCATTTGCCAAACTCAGGTTGTCTTGCGTGTCTCATGAGAATTGGCAGAATAATAAAGTTCCAGTGGTTAGCATAATCATACAATGTAATAAACATCATCTTGCGGTGGTGTGGGAAGGTTTGTGATGTCATGAGGGGTGGTATTGGACAGCAGGGGTAAGGGTGACCTGCTCCAATCATGAATAGGCAATGTATGCTTAGCTATAGTGGGCCGACGTAGTCCCACTAATAAGCTTTGTAAAATGATTTACTAACTGCTAAAAAATTTTATTGTGCTAATTATGTGAGGAATGGATACAAAGTTTGCCTGCAGTAGGCGACGCTGATAGCTCTCTTTATTCAGTTCCGTTCTGCCAAACACTGAATTGAAACACTTGTGTATTGGCGTGTTACAAATGCCATATCATATCATATCATGCTGTTTGAACGCTGTTCTCCCAGCTGCATCTGGACCTGTAATAAACTGGTTACTTCCAGCGTAGTGTACGCTCCTTTTTGGATTACTGGTGTTCCAGTCGTTACTTGATTTTAGAGGACCCCTGATACATTACCTTAACAGGTTGTGACCACTTCTGGGATGGATTCTGTAATCTTAAAGGTAGTTTAATGCAAATCCAATCCCCTATCCTTAAATTCTCTATTACAAACTGACATATGATTGTCATATGCCGTCTTATTGATCCTCTGTCTCTTTTCAATTCTGTCCCTAATTCCATCCCATTTTATCCTTGACTGTTTCACACTCCATATCCAGGCAGGACATACCTTTGTGTTGGTTTTTCTTCCTCTCAAGCCTTCAAAAACTCCAGTGTCTTATACTGCTTTTTGCCAGTTTTTCTCTATTGCAGTTCCACGTTGTATTCTTTCCTTGAGTACGCTATTCAATTTCTCAACTATTCCGTTTGATTTTCAGTGATATAAGGAACTGGTACGCTATGCAATGCCATTATTTCGGTGAAAGAATGCCATCTCCCTTGAAACTAACTGAAAGACATTGTCATTCACCAGAATTGACGGATTGGCTTCTCTTTGAAATGTATCATTCAAGAATGTTACTACATTTTGACCGAAAATCAATTAAAACCATACAACATGTCTGTACACTAGCATATTTTACAGGTCCCACAATGTCTAAACCCACCCTTTCCCATGGTAAATTCGGAATAGCTGATATTGTCATGGGATTACGTCTAGTGACACACATTGTTTCACTACTCGCACACGAGACTTTTTTTTATAACTCTTTCTACTTGTTAGTCACATAACAGTCATCAATGGTGCTGTCTGATCCTCTGTTTGGTTTTAAACATGCCTTAGTGACCTTGATGTGCTAATTCTATTATTCTTGTTCTTACTCCTGCTGGTGGAATCACTTGTTCTCCCCATAATACTAGACTTTTTGACACATGAAGTTTATTCCTAACCATCAACAATACTTCATAATTCAATTTCCGCAAAACACTCGTCTGCTGAAATTGCTACTCTCTAATGCCATTTTCATCTCTCATAATGACGTATCCTCCTCCATCACTTTGTGCCACTCTTCTTTTGATACTGCATTTTGTTAATTAGCTAGAAATTGGTCGTTCCCTTCATGATCTTACAATGCTTCAAATTTCTGCATTACAGACAATCTGCAGCTTTTATTTTAGACCTGGAACATATTCAATCTCCCAGGTATATTCCTGTAGACTTTTAACCCACTTTGTTATGCAGAAAGATACTTTATCCAACCCTTTAGTTGTTAACATTTCTTTTAGAGGTTTATGATCAGAATGCAAATCAAATTGTCTTCCCCACAGAAACAGTCTGAACTTTTCTACCGCCCACTTAATCACCAATAACTCCTTTCTAATTGTTGCGTAATTACACTCAGCTTCCCTCAAAACTTTGGAAGCAAAAGCTATTGTTCCCTTCCTCTTCTTCCCCCAGAAGCTCACTGTCTCCAGAGCCCTGGTTCTCTCTAGGCTGGACTATTGCAAAAGCCTCTTTCTAAATCTGCCTGCCTCTCCGCAACTCATTCAGAACCGGACTGTGAGACTTGTCCTTGGCCTCAAGCCCAGGGTTCGTATCTCTCCAGGATTCAAATCTCTGCACTGGCTCCCAGTGGCGGCTGCGTGGATTAAGTTCAAACCCCTCTGCATTGTCCACAAGGCCTTTGGGGCCTGGAACCTCAATACCTTCAACTCTCTCTTCCTAAATATCTTCCTTCCCAAGCTCTTCACTCATCTGCATCCAACTCCCTCAGGGTCAGTCGCTTCTCCAAGCAACGAGTTGATGGTAGATCTCTCTCTTCTGCAGGGGCCTCCCTCTGGAACAGCCTCCCTGCCTCCCTGAAATTTGAGGAGAACCACCTCCGGTTCCGAAAGCACCTCAAAACCTTCCTCTTTGCTTCTGTTTTCTCTCCTCCTCTCCCCTGTTGAATTCCTGGCTGAAACTGTACTGGTTACCTAGCCACCCTCTGATCTCAGGCCCAGGTTCCATCCCCTGCCAGTTACACACCTGCACTGCCTCCCTGGAACTTGGGGACTGTCTCTGTACCCCTACAGTCCCCCACCAGCACTTGACACCTGATGTCTGCACTTACCCTTGCACTTGCCACGAGCTGGCTCTAATTCTCTTATTGTTTTAAATTTTTTTTATTTATTCTTTATCCCATGTAGTACACTGTCCTCTCCCACCTCCCAATCCCGACTTTTCCCCTTCCCCTGCACTTGCGCGATCTGAATGACACTTGGCCTAGTAGGATTGCTGTCTCTGACTTCCCTCTGTCCCCCCCCCCTTCGTCGCATCACGCCTTGAAACACTTGTCTATAGGTGCGTTATAAATGCCATATCATATCATATTATGTCATATCATAGTCCATATTTCTTTCTGTCTGGCTCAGATTGGCACCCAGCCCTTCATCACTGGCATCCGTGGTAACTAGGGTTTTCCTCAGTGGACTATAATTCTTTAACAAGGGAGCTCTGTTCAAAGCCTCCTTCACTTGCGTGTCTTCTTTTTCACACCCCTAATCCCATTGGAAGGGTGTCCCTTTTATTAACAGTCTCCTTATCTTACTTGTGATGGATGCAAAATTTTGAATGAACTTGGCATAATATTGAACCATTTACAGAAATGATGCCACTTGCTCTTTATTCTTCATACTAAATGTCTTCCTTATGTTGTACACAGGACCCTTTTTGGTTTTATGCCACTTTTTGATGTCTCATGCCATAGATATTGTATGTGCTCTTGGCTTATTTGCCTTTCTCCTTACTTGATATCATATCAGCTTCTCCCAGAATGCATAATTCATGTTGCAAACGTTCTGTGTGTTCCTTCATGTCCTTCCCATCAGTAGCCACATCATCCTGGAAACACACTATCCCTTTCTCTCCTTGAAATACATAACCCTTTGAAATGCAGCTGCATCCAAAACTCAACCAAATGGCATCCTGGCATGATAAATGCTGTAAGGTTCTAATTCTGAATACTGAAGCCAGGTCTAATTCTGTCTGGTGGTATGCCAACTTGAGTGGAAAACACTTCTGCTTCTCCCATGGTGCTCAGCCATTCCTTTATTTTCGGAAGTGGATGTCTGTCCAGAGCTATGCAACATTCGATATCCCTTAGGCCTATACATTTCTTTCTTAACAACTACTAAAGAAGAGACCCACTCGACTGATTCTACTCCCTCTACCATGCCTTATTTCTCCATAGACATTCATTCTTGTTTAACTTCATCACACATGTCATAAGGAATGAGGAATGCTGCTGACTTTATGCACAACTGGTTTGTTCCTGCTTATTCGATGTTCAAATGCCTTCAAACGTCACAGTTCCTCTCTGAAAACATGGGCATATTTCAGATCCTCAGGTAGTTTCTTGTGTGTGTTACCCTTACCCTCTTTGCATGCATATGATTCCGCTGCATTAAAATACAATTAATCTGGTACGACGACGTTCGAACAGTGGGGTTTTTTCTGATTCGTTTTTTGGCAAAAAACTCATTGAAAAATATAGGCGTGAGGTGCATATAGGGATATAAGAGGTCGGGGTGGGAATAGTTCAAAAAAGGTAACAGACACCCCTTTCCAGAAAGAACATGGCATGATAACCTGTTCTGTGTTTTTTTCCCCCACTTTGAGAGTTTGCAGCCATCACTCTTCGCTCACTGTACCTTTCACAGATGGAAAATATCCATTTGCATATCAGTCTTTGTCCCGCCCACATGGACAGTCCAGCACCGAAATGCTATGGCAATTCCTCTCTGAACAAGAGTACCAACAGCAAACCAATACACGTGTTTCAGCCTTGTTGGGCCTCATCAGTGATGTGGAGCTGTGCCTCTCTGAGCACAGTGAGCAGGGAGTCCACGTCTGGGTTCCCCCAGGTAACACAGGGTGACCAACCCCAAGTTCCTTGCAACTGATGTGCAAATGGATATTTCCCATCTGCGAAAGGTACAGTGAGCAAAAAGGAGATGTCTGTGAATTCTCAAAGTGGTTAAAAACCACTGAACAGGTTATCATTGATAATGACGTGTTCTTTCCAGAGAGGGGTGCCTGCTACCTTTTTTGTATGTAAGGGGGTGGGAATAGGTAGTAAATAATAGGGCATGGAGGGTCATGGTGGAACCCCCCCCAAAAATGTAAACGGGTGTTTTAAGAACATAGAACCATGAATCTATTACCATCTCTATACTTGTGGTATTTATGAAAATAGATGCCATGTTTTTTTTTGGGTTAAATATTTCTATTATAATCGTAGTATGATACAACATCGTTAGCTTTAAAAAACGTCAAAATCACGCACCCCTCCTCTTCCTCCGCCCGACCAGAAGTATTGTCTCTCCCATCCCATTCGATTTGTTGCCATGGGTTTTTTAGTGTCAGCATCTTCATCACCAATAATTAAAATGTAACTCACTAGTTAAGACAGTGCTGCAGAGCTTCTCTGTTGTTTGGCAACATGATGTTCTTTGAACACCCTGCACGTGTTGCAAGTTCCTCTTCTAATGCAAGTTAACAGAATGGATAGCCCTCTATGTGGAAGGATGTAGGGCTGGAGAGTAATACAACAAAAGGGTATCCTACCACAGGTTCAGTTCATGACAATACATTAGTCATGGTATGTCCATTCTAGTTTAGAGAATCAAAAAATAGCTTTAAAAGATTTGCTAGATGCCCCCAAACACTGTTGCTAGTGTGTGGACTCAATTTATATAGTTACTATCAAACAAATATTTATTCACAACACAGCTTTATTAAGTTTGCTGGTAGCTTGTCTATTTTTCTGACCATTTATATTTAGTAATGTCCGTACAATAGTTCATGACAAGGCAATACAAAACACAGTACACAAAAACAAGAGGTGTATGGATGTAAAGCGGAGCAAACAATATTGCAAACACACAAAAAATAAAAAAATACAAATAAGAAAAGTTATTACAGCATATTTTTTTTTCTTTTTTTATTGTAACATTAGTTTTGAAAAAGAAAACAAACTTTTTGTCACATCACTGTATCTCTTCAATTTCAACCAACCATCAGTCTAAAATGATCTAATGCATGCATTATGAATCCATCACTATACCATCCATGAAATGTATAACTCCACAAGTCAGTTGTGAATTTATGCTAGAAATTAAGTAACACCACCACTCATCCATATTGCCATTATTCGGAGCAAATATTCACAAATGTAACGAGCACAAGGATGAAATTGCTGCACATTCAATCACTAGATCTTTTACAGATTCAACTGCATTCATACAGTAACGGCAATGATTATTTAAAGTTTTACTATCATGCTTCATCATCAGACTCTCTTTAGTTTTGTAAAGATTTAAACGTAGTCTTATGAATTGATCGCAGTGGTATTGTGATCGTAATTTTGACAAGTGTTTTGGAATTATGCCAATTTCATGCATGGAGGTTCCAAAGTCTAACGCTGAAGACAAATTCTTGCGTTTTTCATTAATTAGTATGTAGTTCCAGCGACGGATCAGTTTCTTTGCAGTTTGCGGCATTCGCAACACTTGTTCCATTGATGACACATCTGTGTCATTTAGTATCTTTAATAGTTTCTCCGCCCAGGTTGCAAATAAATCAGCAGATGTGTGATTGCATTTTACGCATAGTACCTCGTACAGTTTCACAGTGGGCACAAGACGCATCTTGCGCAATGCTGTAATTGCTTTCCGCAGAACTGTGCCGTATAAAGATTCTATGCATAATTCATAGTGAATTGCAGTTATTGACACGTTCTGAGGAAGTTTGAGCACCTTTCGCCAGAACTTCCCCTCAAGTTGGCACTAGAATCTTGCATTAATATTCCAACCCACTTCACTATCTAAAGTAATTGCGGGCACTACTTTTTGGAGATAGAATGTGAGAACCGGTATCAGTGTACATTTACTGTGCTTAACATGCAATTTTGCCCCTTGTAGGGCAAACATCTGCATTTGTGAAGTTAAGTCTTGCATTCAACTCCATTCGCGTATAGAGGTGTTGAATATGACACCCAAATAACATATTCTGTCTTTAAGTTCTAAAGGTTCATTATTCACACGGCAAGTAAAATTCTTATCACGTTGGTGATTTCTTGGACCAAAGGATATTATCTTTGATTTTTTTACATTTATTTCCAGTTCAATTTTCTCAAGATACCCTTGTAGGGCTGTGAGCAATCTTTGTAGCTCTATTTGTGTTGAGTCCAAGAGCACAATATCGTCGGTATAGATGAGCCAACTGAGCTTCTGACCATTTACTCTTGGAGAAAAGGTCCTGGGTTGTTTTAGGGCCGTTGGCAGATCTGCAATAAAGAGTTTAAACAGCAGTGCTGCCATTGGGCATCCCCGTTTCACCCCTTTTTTCATATGTATATCACCAGTTAGATCTCCTTGTGTATTTAAACACACTAGAATCGAGATATTTGAATATAGCACCATTAGTGGTTGCAGCAAATCATTGGGACACCCACAGGCTTTCAATTTACTCCATAAGGCCTGTCGGTTGATGTGGTCAAAAGCCTGTTTCAGGTCGATAAAGGCAAGAAATAATTCTTTGCCGCATTTCAAGGCTTCTAGTTGTACCATATGAAGAAGCATCAAATTTAATTCTACTCCGACCCCCCCTCGTGAACTCAGTTTGCCGATCATCTACCACTGCTGCACCTTCGGCCCAAATTGCGAGTTTTTCCTGCAGAAATGTAGCAAATACCTTCCCCATAGTGTCAAGAAGGGCAATCAGATGATAGTTTGTCGGATCGCCTATATTGCCCTTCTTGAACACCGGTATGAACACCGCACCTCTCCAAGAGTCGGGGAGAGCCTGTGTCTCAGCATTTCGATCAAACAGTGCCTTGATAAAAGTGGCCCAATGGGATTTATTCCGTTTAAGCATCACATTTGATATACCATCGGGGCCAGTGGCTCTTGTGTTTTTTGATTTTTTAATTGTCATTTCGATGTTTTCGTGTGATTCGGTGACCCTTCAACTTGATTTTGTTTGAGTGTTGGGTGTTTTGTTTGTCTAACCATGAGCATCAAAGACTGCAGAGAAATGCTTAACCCAGCTGGCTGCATTTACGCCATTTGACATTGCAAAAACTTGTTTTAACTGTCCAGTGTTTATTATTTCCCAGATGTGCCTGCTGTCTTTTTGCGTAATCAGCCATAACAATTTTTCGGCCTGATCTTGGTCACGAATTGTTTTGAAGGACTTCAACCAGTTTCGATAGCGTTGACGCTGTTTTTTATCAGCGCCGCACAATTTGTAATTCGGGATTTCTTTAAAAGCCTTAAGTCCATGAGTAGCAACTTCTTTGATTCCCCTACTGAAATGCTGCAAGGGTGTTTATTTCCTATTATTTCAGTTTTGTCTCCATGTTGTCTCACTTTAAATTGCAACAACAGAGAAGCATAATTGACCAGCTCATTGCGCTCTTCAACTTGAATGAATTTAGATGTTAATTCACCTATTTGTTTAGCATTTATCCGAAGTCTGTTTTTTCTGCTGTTAATAGACAGGCTTGTGTTATATCTTGCAGGAATAACATCCTGCACCCAAAGCCAGGACAGCACCAAAGCATCGTGGTCACTTTTCGTCGTATTCAACGTTGTTAGCTCAGAGATTTTACTTAACAAATTTCTTGAGGCCCAGAATGCTGCAAACTGCTTGTTATCGGATGCACCTCTTGAAGACTTGATGCATTTCGTCTTATTTTGCCTATTCTACTGTAAGATTGTCACTGGTCTTACTGCGTGAAATTTGCCTCAGACAATGCAAACCGCCTACATATGTCCTTTTATTAACTGGTTTGCCACTGATTGCTGGGCCCCTTTTAACATATGTTCAAATCCACTAAAAATGAAACGTATTGATGAATTGTGTTCCTTAAGTGATTCGTTTGTCTTACTAAAGTTAATTGATTTTAATTATTTCAAAATACATGTTTTTATTGCTTATTAATTACTGAATATATAATCTTACTGTATATGTTATCATAACTGTGTGTGAACTTTTATGGATTCTTTTTTTCTGAATAAAGTTTATTGATGATGATAAAAAATAAACACAAGAATATCAGATCATCATTTTCTTTTTTAAATTCTTGTTATTGATATTTTGACATAAAAGTAAACAAACAACACCAACCGAGAACATGCAACCCCCTGTCTGACCCTCCACCTTGGCCACCCACCGTCCCCCGCACAAGCCAAGGAGGCAAAACTGGCCACAAATCGCCCAACAATTTGCATTAAACAATCATAAGAAGTCCATTACCCTCAAGTTCTGCAGGCACCACTGAATCCTGAAATGTCTTTGCAAGTATACCAGTACCAGTCCCGCCTGAAATCCTCATGGCCACCCTGAATCTTGTAATTGATATACTCCACGGCCAAAAACTTCCAAACCTTTTGCAACCAGTCAATGTCTTGCGGGGGCTGTCTCTGCTTCCATTGTTGCGCCACCACCAGCCAGATAGCTATTAAAAGAACCATGAAAGCTTTTCTTTGCTCTCTGGTCGCCAAGCCTTCCACTGAGTCACCCAATCCCAACAACCATTTGTCTCCAAGCCACATTCGATCCCAAACATCACTCTCATCTGCTGGATGACATCTTGCCTAAAGGGTCGGATCACAGGGCAATCCCACCATAAGTGCACCAACAACAAAGCTCCGTCAACAAACTGGTGTAACGCTCAGAAACATTTTGTGCAGTACCTCTGGTGTGTTGTGCCATTGTACCATTATTTGATACCAAGACCCTTAATTGAATGGACCGTGTTAGCTTGGGTATATTACGCCATACGCACTCCCACTGCTCTTCTGGGATCCCCGCAGAATTGCTTCCCACTTAGCCATATAAAGCCACCTTTTTTGCAAGGGGGGCTCCTGCACCAGTTTAAATAGGGAAGTTACCACCTTTCTCAATCCATCATGTGTGGTGATGAATCTCTCGAATGATGTGAGTGCCGTAGTCGGCGCAGCCCTAAGAGCCAGGTTGGCCAGCCAGTGCCACATTTGGTAGTACCTGTGCTTATCATTTTCAGTCAACCCGATGTTTTGTGTGTACTGTTCGAATCTTAGAATATCAGGGCCTGTATACATATCATCCACCTTCGTACAACCTGCCCTCTTC
Organism: Ambystoma mexicanum; assembly: GCF_040938575.1. Lineage (NCBI taxonomy): Eukaryota > Metazoa > Chordata > Amphibia > Caudata > Ambystomatidae > Ambystoma > Ambystoma mexicanum. The sequence continues at coordinate 1,246,322,755 of NC_090937.1, read as the reverse complement.
CACTGTTGGAACGCACCTGCCTCCACCCCGGGGTGAACAGCAGATTTTAAAATAGAAGGGTGAAAGTGGATGGTGAGGTTGACAACTACCCATGCGCCACGTGCCACCAGGGAATCCCAGACATCCACCAGCACTGAAAGTATGCTACTTATACGTATATTGGGTGGTCTATCCTCCCCATCTAACCACAAGGCACCCTGCAGCAGAGTAGCAGCCACCGCCCTATCCATGTGCACCCAGCTCCTTGACTCATCCCCCGTGAGCCATTCCCTAATGACCCAAAGTTGGGCAGCCTCATAATACTTCTGAAAATGAGGTGCCCCCAACCCCCTCTTTTCCCTAGGGGCCTTCAAGATGCTACTAGCAACCCTAGGACGCTTGTTCCGCCAGATGAATGACAAGGTAATCCTATTAAGGGACCTGAAAAAAGACTGGAGCAGAGGGCAGGGTAGAGCCTGAAAGTTATAGAGGACCTTGGGTAGGACTACCATCTTCACCAAGGCTATTTTGCTGAGCCACGAATTAGCCAAAGGGTGCCATCTTGACATATCTTTGTTTACCTTTTGTAATAGTGCCGGGTAGTTGGCATCGTACAGTTCACCCAGTGACTTAGTTATGGTAACCCCCAAGTACTTTATTCCCCCCTTGGCCCATTTGAAAGGTTGTCTACCTTGGATATGCTCTCTTCTTTCCAGCTCCACTGATAAATTCAGAATCTATGATTTCTGTAAGTTCACTCTCAGCCCCAATACCGTGCCAAGCCCTTCGATTTCAGTCACCAGCGCCCTGAGCAACGATTTCGATTCTGTAAGTGTCAGCAGCTTATTGTCTGCATATGTCATAATCGCATGCGTTTCTCCTCTGAAGTCAATTTCATATACCATGCTGGAGGCAAAAATTCGTCATAAAAAGGGTTCCAAAAACAAAGCATATAAAAGGGAGGAGAACGACTAGCCTTGTTTCGTACCCTGAGTGAGGGGGATCCGCCGAGACAGGTGGCCGTTGATAGCAAGCCGAATTGAGGGGGAGGCCTAATGAGCCCTGATCATTTACACTAATTTAGGCCTAAAACCCAAAGGAGTGAGGGCCCTAAAAAGGAACAACCACTCAATGCGGTTAAATGCCTTTTTGGTGTCTAATGCCACCACAACCGCCAGCGTTTGCTTAATCTCTATCTTTTCAGTAAGGTGGCAGACCCTTAGAATATTTTCAACCGTCTGTCTCCCCGGCACAAAACCTAATTGGTCATGGGCTACCAGTCGAGAGAGCAGTGGGATCAACCTCCTGGCCAGAAACTTGGTATAGATTTTTGCATCCAGGTTCATCAGCGCTGTGGGTCTGTATGAACCACAGCTGTTGGGGTCCTTCCGAGGTTTAGGGAAGATATCCCATTTTGCCTCCTCCATCAACCCGGTGACTGACCCCGTCACATGGAACTTGTTTAAAAATTGCACCAACCAGGGCGCAAGTTTAGATCTAATTCTTTTATAAAATTGGGCTGTGTGTCCATCTGGTCCTGTCGCTTTGTTGAGAGGGAGAGACTTAACTGCCTCCTTGACCTCTTCTACCCGGATATCTTCCTCTAACCCATCCCTTTCTGAGCAAATCAACTGATGTAGCTGCACAGAGTCCAGGTAAGAGTCCTGCCACATCCCATTGCGGAGGTCCGAGGAGTAGAGCCGCTAATAGAAGACTGCAAATGATTCCACTATTTTCTCGTTCTCGGTCACCATTTCCCCTGTATCCGAAGCAATCTTTAGGATAGTCTGGGCGGCTACCTTCCCTTTAAGCTGTCAGGCCAGCAAGCGGTCGACTTTGTCCGCCCCCACATAATATTTCTGTTTGCATAAACCACAGGTTCAGTTCATGACAATACATTATTCATGGTATGTCCATTCTAGTTTAGAGAATTAAAAAATAGCTTTAAAAGATTTGCTAGATGCCCCCAAACACTGGTGTGTGGACTCAATTTATATAGTTACTATCAAACAAATATGTATTCACAACACAGCTTTATTAAGTTTGCTGGTAGCTTGTCTATTTTTCTGACCATTTATATTAAGTAATGTCCGTACAATAGTTCATGACAAGGCAATACAAAACACAGTACACAAAAACAAGAGGTGTATGGATGTAAAGCGGAGCAAACAATATTGCAAACACACAAAAAATAAAAAAATACAAATAAGAAAAGAGAGTGAAGTTATTACAGCATATTTTTATTTCTTTTTTTATTGTAACACTAGTTTTGAAAAAGAAAACAAACTTTTTGTCACATCACTGTATCTCTTCAATTTCAACCAACCATCAGTCTAAAATGATCTAATGCATGCATTATGAATCCATCACTATACCATCCATGAAATGTATAACTCCACAAGTCAGTTGTGAATTTATGCTAGAAATTAAGTAACACCACCACTCATCCATATTGCCATTATTCAGAGCAAATATTCACAAATGTAACGAGCACAAGGATGAAATTGCTGCACATTCAATCACTAGATCTTTTACAGATTCAACTGCATTCATACAGTAACGGCAATGATTATTTAAAGTTTTACTATCATGCTTCATCATCAGACTCTCTTTAGTTTTGTAAAGATTTAAACGTAGTCTTATGAATTGATCGCAGTGGTATTGTGATCGTAATTTTGACAAGTGTTTTGGAATTATGCCAATTTCATGCATGGAGGTTCCAAAGTCTAACGCTGAAGACAAATTCTTGCGTTTTTCATTAATTAGTATGTAGTTCCAGCGACGGATCAGTTTCTTTGCAGTTTGCGGCATTCGAAACACTTGTTCCATTGATGACGCATCTGTGTCATTTAGTATCTTTAATAGTTTCTCCGCCCAGGTTGCAAATAAATCAGCAGATGTGTGATTGCATTTTACGCATAGTGCCTCGTACAGTTTCACAGTGGGCACAAGACCATCTTGCGCAATGCTGTAATTGCTTTCCGCAGAACTGTGCCGTGTAAAGATTCTATGCATAATTCATAGTGAATTGCAGTTATTGACACGTTCTGAGGAAGTTTGAGCACCTTTCCCCAGAACTTCACCTCAAGTTGGCACTAGAATCTTGCATTAATATTCCAACCCACTTCACTATCTAAAGTTATTGCGGGCACTACTTTTTGGAGATAGAATGTGAGAACCGGTATCAGTGTACATTTACTGTGCTTAACATGCAATTTTGCCCCTTGTAGGGCAAACATCTGCATTTGTGAAGTTAAGTCTTGCATTCAACTCCATTCGCGTATAGAGGTGTTGAATATGACATCCAAATAACATATTCTGTCTGTACGTTCTAAAGGTTCATTATTCACACGGCAAGTAAAATTCTTATCACGTTGGTGATTTCTTGGACCAAAGGATATTATCTTTGATTTTTTTACATTTATTTCCAGTTCAATTTTCTCAAGATACCCTTGTAGGGCTGTGAGCAATCTTTGTAGCTCTATTTGTGTTGAGTCCAAGAGCACAATATCGTCGGTATAGATGAGCCAACTGAGCTTCTGACCATTTACTTTTGGAGGAAAGGTCCTGGGTTGTTTTAGGGCCGTTGGCAGATCTGCAATAAAGAGTTTAAACAGCAGTGCTGCCAATGGGCATCCCCGTTTCACCCCTTTTTTCATATGTATATCACCAGTTAGATCTCCTTGTGTATTTAAACACATTCGAATCGAGATATTTGAATATAGCACCATTAGTGGTTGCAGCAAATCATTGGGACACCCACAGGCTTTCAATTTACTCCATAAGGCCTGTCGGTTGATGTGGTCAAAAGCCTGTTTCAGGTCGATAAAGGCAAGAAATAATTCTTTGCCGCATTTCAAGGCTTCTATTTGTACCATATGAAGAAGCATCAAATTTAATTCTACTCCGACCCCCCTCGTGAACTCAGTTTGCCGATCATCTACCACTGCTGCACCTTCGGCCCAAATTGCGAGTTTTTCCTGCAGAAATGTAGCAAATACCTTCCTCATAGTGTCAAGAAGGGCAATCAGGTGATAGTTTGTCGGATCGCCTATATTGCCCTTCTTGAACACCGGTATGAACACTGCACCTCTCCAAGAGTCGGGGAGAGCCTGTGTCTCAGCATTTCGATCAAACAGTGCCTTGATAAAAGTGGCCCAATGGGATTTATTCCGTTTAAGCATCACATTTGATATACCATCGGGGCCAGTGGCTCTTGTGTTTTTTGATTTTTGAATTGCCATTTCGATGTTTTCGTGTGATTCGGTGACCCTTCAACTTGATTTTGTTTGAGTGTTGGGTGTTTTGTTTGTCTAACCATGAGCATCAAAGACTGCAGAGAAATGCTTAACCCAGCTGGCTGCATTTACGCCATTTGACATTGCAAAAACTTGTTTTAACTGTCCAGTGTTTATTATTTCCCAGATGTGCCTGCTGTCTTTTTGCGTAATCAGCCATAACAATTGTTCGGCCTGATCTTGGTCACAAATTGTTTTGAAAGACTTCAACCAGTTTCGATAGCGTTGACGCTGTTTTATTATCAGCGCCGCACAATTTGTAATTCGGGATTTCTTTTAAAAGCCTTAAGTCCATGAGTAGCAACTTCATTGCTTCCCCTACTAAAATGCTGCAAGGGTGTGAAGAGGGAAAATCGAGACCAAATCCATGCCCCCGCACCCCAAGCGCATACATAGAAGAACAACAGGAAGAACAAGGAGCGCACTTATCATTTGAACCAGGCCCCAGCGCACCCATGGGTGACAAATATGCTGAAACACACCCACTTCACCAACAGTGCAACTTCTATGCTACATTAGAATCAATGCTGCAATATCAGAATCTACAAACACAAAAATCCCTGTTTAAAGGCTTGCAAATGCCTATATGAATTAACATGGTCTAAATGCACAGTGTAAAGCTATGTTTCAGGAAAATTACAGCTAAGTTCATTTCACTCACTGAACACTGGCTGCGGGAGCCTTATCAACATTCCTCGCAAAACAGTCCGACCTGCCAAGGCCGCAAATTCAAGATAAAATTGCTTTCTGCAGACAGACATTTTTTAATTATCCACAAATGCGAATAAATCACGGCAACCCAGTGTGCTTTTTTTTTCTTCCTGGGAAAGAAAGACATTTTCTCAAGGACACGCACAACATTGAAACATAACTTGTAACAAGCCAGAGCCCAGGTGCGAACTGCTTGTTCAGCTAAAAGTTATGGGAACAAAGTCACATTGCAACAAGATTAGAATTAGGTAATGGGGGCTGGCACAGCTAAATCAACCCACTGACGCAGGAGGTTAATATCCAATTATCAGGCTCTCTATAAGGGCTACATATGTAACCCACCACTTTGCAGCCAATAACAGGAGGAGATAGGTTTCTGGGAGCTGATCCAATTCTGTGAGGTCAGCCTGCAGTGTGATTATAAAACTTACTTGCAAGACAGCCCCGGGGGAGACGGCGCCTGAACTCGCGATGCACGATGCTCTGTGCTTTTCTTTGGCTTTTTTCTTTTTTCTTTGCCTAGAAATAAAAGCAGTTTGAAACATGCTGCTGCCTGCTTGGGACTCTGTTGCATTTCTGGGGACCATATGGGAGGTGTTGTGGCCTCCCATAGCTGGTGAGGGTATGGCTGCTGGCCCCCCACTGCCCTGGGGGGGGGGGATCCAGCTTCTCCCCGACAAGTTGGTGCCCTCTGTGAGGCTCATTGTAACATGGGTAAATGAGCTCTGCCTGCGCAAGCCCTGCGCTGGACTGAGCTCCCTGCCGCCGACTCAAGGAAGCTGTGGGACCCTCGCCTGCACCTGAAGACCACCGGAAAACGCGTAACCGGCTAAAGGCTTCGGGGGCCACTTGGAAATACCCCGCTTGAGGGCGGGTGAGAGCCCTGCAGGAGAAGGGGTCCGGTGAAGTGCATTGAGGGGTGTCCAGCAGCGGTGCAACTGCCAGTGCAGCATAGGAAAATGTAAGTAAACCAGCAACATGGGCTCTGAGGGGGGGAAATGTTTAAAGTAGAAATGTTAAAGTGTTTTTTTTTTTGGGTAGAAAATGAGGGAGGGATTGTAAATTGGGTGGTGGGTGATTGTACATTGTCGCAAAATTCAGCGCATTGGTAGTGATCGGCACGTGAATTGTAGTTGGGACTGGGGTGGTGGCAGTGGTCCCTTCTTGTGTTTTTGAGCATATTGGGTGGGGTAGTGACTCCCTACACATAGAACAGGAGTGCCGCGCTGATTGGTCTAGAACAGGAGTGCCGCGCTGATTGGTCTGGATGGTGATTTCATGTACGGGGTCTGGATTTCCTATGAATTGACGTTATAGATCAATGAGTAGATGAGGTTCCCTGCTAATTGAGCGTTTAGTTCAGTGAGTGGAAGATAGTTGGCTGGTTAAGGTCCCCTGGTGAGGAGCGTATCACACACTAGGCGACGCAGTGTGTGCAGTCCAATTATAAGAGTTTATTGTGGTTTACCTTGTTCCAGTTGAGACAGGAAGACAGCTGTGGGGATTGTGGGGTTTTATTTTGGGATTTTTGTGGGGTTGGGAGAAATGGGTTATTGTTCTGTGTATGCACATTTGTCTTTTCATTTGCATTGTGTTTTTAGTTTGGTGACGTCACCTTCAGATTGATGCATAAGGACACAAAGTTTTGATGGTGAGGAGATAGTGGTGTGGTTTTGGATTTGGAGAATAGGTGACCCAGAGGCGTTGTGTGGAAGACACATGCGCAAGATTGTGGGGGTGTGCCGGAGAAGGCAATGGTTTGGTGAAGATGGATTGCACGTGGAGTGCACTGGCTAAGGTGCGGAGCAAAGAAGGCTCACAGAAGTTGAAAAAATGTTCAATTATCTTCTAACTTTTGCTCCCTGAACAGCGGACTATCGAAATTTTCGAATTGAATAGAGGTAAAATGTATCACACAATACAGAAATGACTCCCCTTCACTTGTTGTGTAGCACACAGCTTCCATGCTGAAATAAGTCAGTAAAACATAGTGTGCAAAGATTCAAAAGTACTGAAGGTAAATTAAAAAGACCATGGCTGCTCATAGGCGGCTTCTCCAGAAGCGTGCAGCAATCGCTAAGGACACACATACACAGCACTTACACGGGAATAGCTTTAAAAGCACATGGCTACAGTTGAACTGTGTGCACGAAGGAAAGGGAAAATGCGAGGGGTCAGCTGATGCTGAACCAGCGCGAGCATAGGGAAGAGGGGACTCACCCTTCTGAACCTCCGGGAGTGTAATATTTGATGACACAGGGGCAGAGAAAGGCAGATGAGGACAAGTAGGCACAAAATAAATCATTCAAGCATGCGATGGGAGGGGCAGTTAAAAACAGCTTCAACACACACGCACAAGAATCACAATAGCAGTGTCAACAATCACCACAATATGCACCGCCCATGTGGGGAGGATACATGGGGCAGGATGGGATCATTTCAGCAGACACCACAAGCACCAATGCAGGTACTGTCACCACTACATGTACAGACACAACAAATGACAGCACCACTACCCCAGGACTGACTAGAATAACAACACAGGGGCACTGCACAGCAGCCAGCACCCATACAGAACACTGACACAATAGCAATGGTACCGGTTGCATGACTGGGAGGGGTCTTCCTGATGGGGAACAAACCTTTCAAAGGACATAGATTGACATTATACCGCTAATAGGACAGCCCAAGACAACCTTGATTTGACTGACTCTGCCACACACACTCATGCTCCACCTCCCCGACAGAGCGGGCGAGACGCGCGCCGACACACACACTCACGCACACTCAATAATGCAGAGGACAATTGCATAGGGGTGGTGATATGTAACAAAACATTTTCTTTTCTGGGTGACAGTGGGGCGACTAGGCCATGCATTAGGGAAGAGACATTTGTGACATCATGAGCAATGTGGATATGACCACCTTATTAACAGAGAAATCCATAACTTGTTAAACACCAGACATACACATGTTGAAAGTAAGGAAGATTGTTTAAGCATAATGGGGGTGCACGGTACAGAGGGGGGTGCATAATGATAGCGCATCACAAGAGAGTACATTTAGCTACATTTTGAGCACGCATCTTTCAGTGAGGAGACTGGGCTCATGAATACACGATTAACACAGAACAATTAAATGAGACACACAAGGTGGAAGAAGGTGCACTTGAGGGGGAAGGCCTACATTTCATTGACAGTTCACCACAGGAGGAGAGAAATAGGGGTAAAGGGTGGATGATCCATGTTCCCAACAGAATTAATTTGGCGACAAAATGACAGTGCAAGTGGGACTGCCACTAGCACTTTTGAAAAAAACACTGGCACAAATGCATTAGTAAACACACATAGGGAAAGAGGTCATTGCTGCACGAACCGGAGAATAATGGTTGTATTAAAATTTGAGAGCAGATATTGGGGGGAGAAATATATATTGTTTAAATGTAACAGTAATTAGAAATATATATTGTTTAAATGTAACAGTAATTAGAAATATATATTGTTTAAATGTAACAGTAATTACAGTAGTGGAGTAATAAAATACTAGATTAAATGAGTAATTAACAGAGTAGGTAGGCTTTAAAAAGTGGACATGGGGTGGGATAGAGAGAATGGGAGTAAATTGGTAGCGGATTTCATTAGTACCAGCTTAAAGTGCCTGCAGTTCACTGCGAGGCACACCCTGAGAAGTGTGAGAGGAGCCATAGAGAAAAAAAAAAAAAAAAAAAAAAAAAAAAAAAAAAAAGGGATTTAAAAACCCTGCGATTATTTTAACTAAGTAACATGGTGCACTTAATTTAGAAACACAGCCACCCTATATGACAAATTTACCACCCTGATGTTTCCCTATTTAGCTTGTCAGTGCCTGATGCCCCACGGGACAAAGGCACGCACTATAAACAGCTTACAACAAAAGCACAGTAAATACAAAGATCCAAAGGCCCATTTGTACACTAGCACCCAAATTGCATATATATGATCCAAGTGTGTAATGAGTATCTTCACATAAATTAAGTGCCTACCCATTTTCTGGGTACATTCCGAATTGTGTAATAATTTACAGTCAGACCGCCATTGAACGCCACCAGGTGGTGACAGGATGGTGCATAGGTGTACCATTGGCTCCTCCCACTAGGACACTGAATAGTGTGAGAGTAGTGCAGAGAGGTTAGGTCAAGAAAATGAAGAATATGTAAATTGTCAGGTCTCAAGCGCTTCCATTTCATTTCTCGCCAGATCCAAAGGACCCAGGGCAGGCCTGAAGACAACGGACAACCAACACCCAATGGCTATGGATTACAGTGGGACATTTTCCCCTCCTGACAGACTTTGTCAGAAGTGTAAGGCGTCAAGCCCTACAAAGCGGTGGCCACCCTGGCAACGAGGGAGCAACGATCAACAGGGCCAACGCAAGAGATTTTCATGAACTGCAAAATAGCACGAACTCTCCCGAGTTAGGGAAACATGGCCATCCCATGGTCCAACGCACACTAGCAACTAGAATAGGGACAGACACACGCATTTCCAAAGTTTAATTGAGTTTCATATTACATTTTGTGCACCTACAGCTGTAACACTGTTTTGTTTCTTCTCTTTTCCCCGCACATGCAGGTTGTTGCGTATGTATGCTGTTAGAAATGTGTAGGAAATTTCCTTAATGTTATCTTCCATTAGAAACTGTGAGGTCTACTGAGTAAAACATTGTGAAGCATTCCCCACTCAAATGCCCACCCTATCAAGAACCTCAGACCCCTTAGAGCATGTTTCCGTGAAGTATATTTCCTTGCTTCCATTGAATAAACAGCCCAAGATTTTCCCTACCCATATTGAGAAATTTTGAAAACACGAAATGTCCAGGGGGAGGTTTGATTTTGCCCTTAGTGATTGTTTAGTTCGCGGAGCTTGATGTTACTAACATGTACTAACGTATTAACGCTTTTCTTGCGATTTTCAGGCGGGCAACTTTATCATCTCATCAGCTGCAAGGACCCAGCAGCATAAGTGGTTATGGGCACGCAAATAAGGACTTTTACCTTCACGATGGGACTATTAATGATGAACGAAATTATGGGGGTGGTACTTTGAAAATTATTTGTAATAATGAGCATTACCGCTGTATCCCCTGCTAACATTACCTAACCTAAGCAGGAAGAGTTACGGCGTCAGTGGGTAAGGAAAAGCTGCTGCTAAAGTAAGGAGAGTTAAAGGCAGACACAAGGGGAGTAAAACATACACATAACACACATATCAGAAGTGACCAACAACATGCACACATGTACAAAATTGGTAGGGACACCACTGGAGAGAGCTGTCCTGACTGTTCTTTAACATATGCCGGAAGAGAATTGATTACAACAGAAATTACTACAGCAGAGCACGACGCCCATGTATGACAAGGTGCGAAGAAGATTGCAAGGGAAGACAGCAACATTGAGATTGAAATAAATAAATAAATAAATAAATAATAAAAGAAGAAAGAAAACAAAAGGAGAGAAGAAAAAATAAAATAATAAAAGACAAAAATATGATAAGTGCCTAACGGAGTGAGAGAAAAGAGCAAAGATGGTCACTGAAGAAGGACGTATACTGTTAAGGTACCAACGTTATGTTACCAGCACAACAGTGACAAGAAGTGGACAATCATGATGGATGCAAGAAGGTTGAGAGAAGTTGCGAGATGAGAGCAGGAACATCACTGCTTATGGACTACTATTGAGCACATGCATCCAAAGGTCAAGAGAAACTACCACTGAATTGGGGAGGAGAGTGTTCATTGGTGCGCATCAGCATGCCCTTGTTGGTGATGACCAAGGAAGATGTGAAGAGTGACACATTAACAAAGATGGAAAACAACGGAAGAAGAGAAACAGACAGAGAAGTAAAAAGAGGGGGGAATTACTTCTCGAGCGAGACAGAAGGATGAGTGGGTGAAGTACCAGCATACCAAAGAATGATCAGCAAAAAATGCATCTGAAAAGAGAAAGCAAAGAACTAGCTAGTGCTTGCATGGTGATGGATGACATCATGACTGCCTGGTTGCTTGAAGGTGATAACGGAAGGACGAGTACCGAGCACAGCACCATTGTGCAAGATGGAGATACATTGCAAGAGAACAACAGAAGAAGTTATCGGAATGCAAATAAGAGACATGGTGAAAGGAAGAGCCGGACCAAGATAGCGGTGCGCAACATGGTTCCAGCAGTAATAAAGGTGGCCACTCCCTGTGATCAGAGGAAGTACGAAGGGAAGTGAGTGTGGTGGAACACAGAAGGAGAACACTCCTATATGTACTGTTGATCAACAACAATGCAGAAAATTATGGACACTTCAAGGAATTGGCAAGGATATGCAGACCGGAAGGAGGTGAATGTTGCTTGGTGGTGTGGTCGACAAAGTCGACCAGAGGGGGGACTGAAGAGGGAAAATCGAGACCAAATCCATGCCCCCGCACCCCAAGCGCATACATAGAAGAACAACAGGAAGAACAAGGAGCGCACTTATCATTTAAACCAGGCCCCAGCGCACCCATGGGTGACAAATATGCTGAAACACACCCACTTCACCAACAGTGCAACTTCTATGCTACATTAGAATCAATGCTGCAATATCAGAATCTACAAACACAAAAATCCCTGTTTAAAGGCTTGCAAATGCCTATATGAATTAACATGGTCTAAATGCACAGTGTAAAGCTATGTTTCAGGAAAATTACAGCTAAGTTCATTTCACTCACTGAACACTGGCTGCGGGAGCCTTAACATTCCTCGCAAAACAGTCCGACCTGCCAAGGCCGCAAATTCAAGATAAAATTGCTTTCTGCAGACAGACATTTTTTAATTATCCACAAATGCGAATAAATCACGGCAACCCAGTGTGCTTTTTTTTTCTTTCTGGGAAAGAAAGACATTTTCTCAAGGACACGCACAACATTGAAACATAACTTGTAACAAGCCAGAGCCCAGGTGCGAACTGCTTGTTCAGCTAAAAGTTATGGGAACAAAGTCACATTGCAACAAGATTAGAATTAGGTAATGGGGGCTGGCACAGCTAAATCAACCCACTGACGCAGGAGGTTAATATCCAATTATCAGGCTCTCTATAAGGGCTACATATGTAACCCACCACTTTGCAGCCAATAACAGGAGGAGATAAGTTTCTGGGAGATGATCCAATTCTGTGAGGTCAGCCTGCAGTGTGATTATAAAACTAACTTGCAAGACAGCCCCGGGGGAGACGGCGCCTGAACTCGCGATGCACGATGCTCTGTGCTTTTCTTTGGCTTTTTTCTTTTTTCTTTGCCTAGAAATAAAAGCAGTTTGAAACATGCTGCTGCCTGCTTGGGACTCTGTTGCATTTCTGGGGGCCATATGGGAGGTGTTGGGGCCTCCCATAGCTGGTGAGGGTATGGCTGCTGGCCCCCCACTGCCCTGGGGGGGGATCCAGCTTCTCCCCGACAGGTGTTTATTTCCTATTATTTCAGTTTTGTCTCCATGTTGTCTCACTTTAAATTGCAACAACAGAGAGGCATAATTGACCAGCTCATTGCGCTCTTCAACTTGAATGTATTTAGATGTTAATTCACCTATTTGTTTAGCATTTATCCGAAGTCTGTTTTTTCTGCTGTTAATAGATAGGCTTGTGTTATATCTTGCAGGAATAACATCCTGCACCCAAAGCCAGGACAGCACCAAAGCATCGTGGTCACTTTTCGTCGTATTCAACGTTGTTAGCTCAGAGATTTTACTTAACAAATTTCTTGAGGCCCAGAATGCTGCAAACTGCTTGTTATCGGATGCACCTCTTGAAGACTTGATGCATTTCGTCTTATTTTGCCTATTCTACTGTAAGATTGTCACTGATCTTACTGCGTGAAATTTGCCTCAGACAATGCAAACCGCCTACATATGTCATTTTATTAACTGGTTTGCCACTGATTGCTGGGCCCCTTTTTTACATATGTTCAAATCCACTAAAAATGAAACGTATTGATGAATTGTGTTCCTTAAGTGATTCGTTTGTATTACTAAAGTTAATTGATTTTAATTATTTTAAAATACATGTTTTTATTGCTTATTAATTACTGAATATATAATCTTACTGTATATGTTATCATAACTGTGTGTGAACTTTTATGGATTCTTTTTTTCTGAATAAAGTTTATTGATGATGATAAAAAATAAACACAAGAATATCAGATCATCATTTTCTTTTTTAAATTCTTGTTATTGATATTTTGACATAAAGGTAAACAAACAACACCAACCGAGAACATGCAACCCCCTGTCTGACCCTCCACCTTGGCCACCCACCGTCCCCCGCACAAGCCAAGGAGGCAAAACTGGCCACAAATCGCCCAACAATTTGCATTAAACAATCATAAGAAGTCCATTTCCCTCAAGTTCTGCAGGCACCACTGAATCCTGAAATATCTTTGCAAGTATACCAGTACCAGTCCCGCCTGAAATCCTCATGGCCACCCTGAATCTTGTAATTGATATACTCCACGGCCAAAAACTTCCAAACCTTTTGCAACCAGTCAATGTCTTGCGGGGGCTGTCTCTGCTTCCATTGTTGCGCCACCACCAGCCAGATAGCTATTAAAAGAACCATGAAAGCTTTTCTTTGCTCTCTGGTCGCCAAGCCTTCCACTGAGTCACCCAATCCCAACAAACATTTGTGTCCAAGCCACATTCGATCCCAAACATCACTCTCATCTGCTGGATGACATCTTGCCTAAAGGGTCGGATCACAGGGCAATCCCACCATAAGTGCACCAACAACAAAGCTCCGTCAACAAACTGGTGTAACGCTCAGAAACATTTTGTGCAGCACCTCTGGTGTGTTGTGCCATTGTACCATTATTTGATACCAAGACCCTTAATTGAATGGACCGTGTTAGCTTGGGTATATTGCGCCATACGCACTCCCACTGCTCTTCTGGGATCCCCGCAGAATTGCTTCCCACTTAGCCATATAAAGCCACCTTTTTTGCAAGGGGGGCTCCAGCTCCAGTTTAAATAGGGAAGTTACCACCTTTCTCAATCCATCATGTGTGGTGATGAATCTCTCGAATGATGTGAGTGCCGTAGTCGGCGCTGCCCTAAGAGCCAGGTTGGCCAGCCAGTGCCACATTTGGTAGTACCTGTGCTTATCATTTTCAGTCAACCCGATGTTTTGTTTGTACTGTTCGAATCTTAGAATATCAGGGCCTGTATACATATCATCCACCTTCGGACAACCTGCCCTCTTCCACTGTTGGAACGCACCTGCCTCCACCCCGGGGTGAACAGCAGATTTCAAAATAGAAGGGTGAAAGTGGATGGTGAGGTTGACAACTACCCATGTGCCACGTGCCACCAGGGAATCCCAGACATCCACCAGCACTGAAAGTATGCTACTTATACGCATATTGGGTGGTCTATCCTCCCCATCTAACCACAAGGCACCCTGCAGCAGAGTAGCAGCCACCGCCCTATCCATGTGCACCCAGCTCCTGGACTCATCCCCCGTGAACCATTCCCTAATGACCCAAAGTTGGGCAGCCTCATAATACTTCTGAAAATGAGTTGCCCCCAACCCCCTCTTTTCCCTAGGGGCCTTCAAGATGCTACTAGCAACCCTAGGACGCTTGTTCCGCCAGATGAATGCCAAGGTAATCCTATTAAGGGACCTGAAAAAAGACTGGAGCAGAGGGCAGGGTAGAGTCTGAAAGTTATAGAGGACCTTGGGTAGGACTACCATCTTCACCAAGGCTATTTTGCTGAGCCACGAATTAGCCAAAGGGTGCCATCTTGACATATCTTTGTTTACCTTTTGTAATAGTGCCGGGTAGTTGGCATCGTACAGTTCACCCAGCGACTTAGTTATGGTAACCCCCAAGTACTTTATTCCCCCCTTGGCCCATTTGAAAGGTTGTCTACCTTGGATATGCTCTCTTCTTTCCAGCTCCACTGATAAATTCATAATCTATGATTTCTGTAAGTTCACTCTCAGCCCCAATACCGTGCCAAGCCCTTCGATTTCAGTCACCAGCGCCCTGAGCAACGATTTCGATTCTGTAAGTGTCAGCAGCATATTGTCTGCATATGTCATAATCGCATGCGTTTCTCCTCTGAAGTCAATTTCATATACCATGCTGGAGGCAAAAATTCGTCATAAAAAGGGTTCCAAAAACAAAGCATATAAAAGGGAGGAGAACGACTAGCCTTGTATGAACCACAGCTGTTGGGGTCCTTCCGAGGTTTAGGGAAGATATCCCATTTTGCCTCCTCCATCAACCTGGTGACTGACCCCGTCACATGGAACTTGTTTAAAAATTGCACCAACCAGGGCGCAAGTTTAGATCTAATTCTTTTATAAAATTGGGCTGTGTGTCCATCTGGTCCTGACGCTTTGTTGAGAGGGAGAGACTTAACTGCCTCCTTGACCTCTTCTACCCGGATATCTTCCTCTAACCCATCCCTTTCTGAGCAAATCAACTGATGTAGCTGCACAGAGTCCAGGTAAGAGTCCTGCCACATCCCATTGCGGAGGTCCGAGGAGTAGAGCCGCTAATAGAAGACTGCAAATGATTCCACTATTTTCTCGTTCTCGGTCACCATTTCCCCTGTATCCGAAGCAATCTTTAGGATAGTCTGGGCGGCTACCTTCCCTTTAAGCTGTCAGGCCAGCAAGCGGTCGACCTTGTCCGCCCCCACATAATATTTCTGTTTGCATAAACAAGGGACTTCTCCGCTCTGAGACTGGAGCAAGTCAAGCTGGTCCAGGGTATGTTGGTATTCCCTGCGCAACCCTCTGGTCCTTTTCTCATATAACACCTGCCTAAACTCACTCAACCGATCTTCTAACTCCTTCTCCAGCTACACCCACTGCTTTTCCCACCTGGCCTTGATCGCTATGAGTTCCCCTTCAGAACGGCCTTAAAGGAGCCCCACACCGTTGCCCAGCTAACCGCAGGCATGTCATTTTCTGAAAAGTATAACTATCTTTTCCCCACTCATAACCGCGAGGACTGGTTTCCCCAGAATGTCATTGGGAAATCCCCATCCCCACATTTTTTGCCCACTCCCAAGGAAGCCAAGTGTCAGTCTCAGAGGGGCATGATCAGATAGTGAGATTAGGCCCAGTGCCAAGCCCCACACCTACCCTATTACCCAAGGAGTCACCCAAATGTAATAGATCCAGGACATGGAGTGATGTACATGCGAATAACAAGTATACCCTTGTACCTCCGCATTCAGAACCTTCCAGGCATCTCAGAGAAGTAACCCTTCACACTTTTCCTTCAACGTCTTAGAAGGTGTTGAAGTGCCCCTGAGCACTCCCGAACTCTTATCGACCTGATGAACCCAGGCCATATTAGGGTCTTCCACCAAGGTTATCTCTTCTTCAGCAAATCTGTCCAGTCAAGCGAGGACTGCACTCACAAAGCCGCCCTGGCCACTATTGGGGGCATTCACAGAAGCTATTGTTACCATCTGCTCCTCTACTTGATCTTTTCCAAATATGTATCACCCTTCTATGTTTCTCAGAGTATTCAGATCTGCATGTTTGAGGAATCCTTGAAGGACACAAGCACACCTCCCGTTTTCCCCTGACCATTCATTTGGAATACACGCAAGTAGTGTGGGAGCCTCCCTACCAGCCGATCCTACATCCTAATGTGTGTCTCTTGCAATAATAAAACATCTACCTTTTCCCTCTTGAAATATGAAGTTAACTTTTTCCTTTTGACTGGCATGTTCATCCCCGAAAATTGTAAGTTATCAGGTTAACCAGCTTCCCCATACTCCCTGTTTCCCGTCTCCGGGATGCTCACTCATTGGACCTCTAAGGTGTACCCCCCTTTCATCGTGGGCCCCCTCCAGCCCCCTTAGCTCCCCTAACTCCTATCCCCAATCCCCTGCCCTTCCCCATATTGCCTCCCCCCTCATCCGGGTCTAATCATTAATCCATAGGATCCCAGGGACCTTCTCTCCCTGGGCATGACCCTGTTGAATACCACGACCGGCCATACAGCGTGGGGCTGAAACGCACCTGCAATATCCAAAATGGCCCCATATCCACTATCCACTTCCCCAGGCCTCCAGCAGCAGCACATAATAAACCTTCTCCTCCTTCTACATTGTATATCGACCCCGGTCACCCAAGGGAATCGGCTCCTCAATCAAATTCCCCACCTGGAAGACAACATGCTTCTTTTGTCTGTCATACAAGAGCCAATTGTTCTGGCCACGTGGGCATCCTCATTTCTCACATATCCATAGCCAAGCATCAAACCACCCCTTCTCTGCCACTGTCTTTCCTCAGAACGAGCTCCCACTTCCACCCATGTCTGCTCTTTCCAGCAGCTTCCAGGCAGTTTTGTCTGCGTGCTCTCCTCAGCGAGCTGCAGGATGCTTTCACTTTCCTCCACTGTTGTTATTCGATGCTGCCTGCCATCCCAAGTAAACAGCAACACAAAAGTGAAGGTCCACCTGTCTCTGACACTTTTTAAAGCCAAAAATCTGGTGATCGTTGCCATCGACCTCCTCTTTTGCAGAGTGGGCTGTGCCAGGTCCTGGTATAGGGAGATTTCTGTTCTGTTGACCGTGAGATGCTGTGCTGCTCTTGCAGCTCTTAAAATGCTCTCCTTCCGACCATATGATGTCATGGCCACCAGAACATCCTGTGGTCTAACTTCCGCCTCAGATTTCTTTGGACCCACCCTATGAATCCTGTCTATACAAATCTCCTCAACAGGGATGTCAGTGATCAGGCCCTCAAAGCAGTGCTGAATGGTGGCTTTAAGATCCTTGTCTGCGATATCCTCAGGAAGGCCCTTTATCCTGATATTGGATCTGCGTTATCGGTTTTCCAGGCCCTCGCACTGGATCTCCAGGTTGGGCGAAAGAGTGGCGAGCTGATCCAAGGCCTTGTCCGGTTTTCTGGTGCTGTCTGCTAGGCCCTCCAGGGCCCATTCTGTAGTGTCCATTCTTTCCTCCAGCTTCCCGATTTCTGCTTTTCATTCCCTTGTGGACCATTTAATCTTCTTGCTAAGCGCTGTGAACTGGTCCTGGAATGAAGATGCAAGCTTCTCCTGAAAGACCACTAGTCACTGAATGAGTTCTTCCTTACTTGCTGCCATAGTGTCCATGGCTGCACCTAGAGCTTTCTTTCTCCAGCACCTTTGAGGCCCCCCTCCCATGGCTGAACAGCGGGGGAACGGGTGGAGTAGCTCTCGACCTCCCCTGTGTTGCCTTCACTTTCTGCCGTGGCATCGGCCGGTGTTTCTGATTTTCTGATGACAGGCACCTGCCATGGCATCGGGCGGTGTCTCTGACGAAAGGCACCTGCCAGGGCTCACCTACTGGCTTGCACCCCTTGTTCCTCGAGTTTCCCATGACCACTGCAGGGTCACCACTACTACGCTCACACTTCAGTTATTGAACCGTAGTGGTTGCAGCAGCCTTTAGTCCACACTCTGCCCCCTGCTCCCTCCATGATGCCTGTATCTCACTCCCCAGTGTCTTTGATGGGCGCTCACAGTCCTGCCTCCATTTTGTGGTCTTGTGCTACAGCGGCCGTGTCCTGGGTGCACCCTGGCCCCTTTGCACTCATGTGGGCCTGCCTGTCTGTGGAGACCAGGCCCCCGCACCGCAGCCGTGCCTATGCAGTGTCCCAGAAAGGAGATCCTCCCCTCTCAACCTCCTTACACTTGCCTGGGTATGCACCACCCCGGCCCTCAGTGCCACCCGGGGAGGCAGGAGGGATTACTGCTGCCACCTCCGGCCCTGCTCACCAGCTCCTCAGCACCAGTCTGGGAGGCGTCCTCGCCAGTCCTCCGCAACATTGACAGCAGACTCTGCCTCCCCCGCCGTGGCAGTGGGGCTCCCTGCCGTGGACCTGATCCTCCGCTCTTTCAGCTGAGTCCCTTCTGAACCGGGCACACCATGGTGGTTCTCCCTCAGCTAGCAGGACGCTGCTCACACTCCTGCCATTGGATCTCCCCACTGGGTTTCCTCTCCACTCCAGCCACAGTGCAGCCTCTCCAAGCACCGTCACTGTGGGATTCCAGCTGCTGCTCCAGTAGGTGCTGTCTGTCTTGCAGTGGCTGCTGGGCTCAGCAACAGGGGGGGAGGGGGGTGTTGGTCCTCTGTTTCCTCTGGTGAGCCCGTCCTTTGGCTGAGGCTCCCCCGGGGAGTTGCTGTCAGTTTGAGACCGCCATTCACTCTGCCGCCAGTGGGTCCCTTTCCCGCTCTAGCTGTCGTGCAGGCTTACAACACCATCACCGCCTTCAGCTTGCATCACCGCTTCATTTTAACCAACCCGCAGCCGAGAGTTCACTTGACCCTCTAAGGGGGTAACTATATCCAGCTATGTTGTCAGCTGCCTGGAGGCCCGGAGGGAGAGCACCGAAATCACGTCCTCTCCTTGCCGGTGGCCATCTTAGAATCTCTCATCATTTTGTAGATAAATTCATGAAGCACACATTTGCCGGAAGGCAGTTGCCTTTTTCAATGTTATCTGAAATATCCTATTAAACAGAAAAATATATTTGTGATTACAAACTATTTTATAAAGTCAGTGCAACTTAGTTGACAAGGGTAGTATAGCTCAGTGGCAATGCACTTGTCTTGGAAGCAAGACAACACAGAGGAACACAGGTTAGAGTCCCGGGCCTGTGCTTAGCACGATAGAAATAACAATTATAAATTATATATTTCATTATAAGTATTCCCTTATCAAAATGCAAGCACACAGAGCTCGGTTTCTCCCATTCTACATGTGACGAAATGACTTCTGCTCTGCAAGAGTACAATGGTGAGTAAAGGCTAAACCACCAACTCAGCCCCCATACTACTACAAACCAACAGTGATTCCATTCATAAAGGTAAAACAGCCACAGCCACGAGATGTACCTCCTTCACCTTTTGTGGTATAGTGGGCTGAGGGAAGTCTATACTCTTAGAAGGGGTGTGAATGGGATCCAGTAGCAACCCAAAGAACAATATGAGAATAGTTTAAAAACGAAAGAACGTCCATACTTTAATCAAGCAAATCCATTATACAACTATCAAAAACCAACCCCTGTAAGGAAGACAGAAAATGCAGAACAGGAAAGTATAATGCACTCTGGCTACTTTGTCAGGGAGAAAACAGGGAAAAAATACAACAATGTTGTTCAAAAGGATAAGTCTTGGTGGAAAAATGTTGCAAAAGGGACCTGGCAAGTCTTTGTGGTCCCAAAAGGTGAGCCAGAGGGATAGGCTCACTTGAAAGTACCTGATTTCAATGCTAGCTGGTTTGAAGGTGTTGAATCAGGCTTTGAATATGTGTGCTTTTATTATTATTATTATGGTAATTATTGAGCGCAGACCTAGCTTCGAGAAGCAATGGAGTGCTTTACAGAGGTACACAACAATACAGGTACATAACGGAGCGCTTTATAGATG
Organism: Ambystoma mexicanum; assembly: GCF_040938575.1. Taxonomy (NCBI): domain Eukaryota; kingdom Metazoa; phylum Chordata; class Amphibia; order Caudata; family Ambystomatidae; genus Ambystoma; species Ambystoma mexicanum. Next base: position 1,246,302,334 of record NC_090937.1, on the reverse strand, counting down.
TAACAATAGAACAGATATACGGCAGGGGTGGGATACAGAGGGGCACAGCTGTATTGGGTGGAGGAGAGGGGCGGGCAGCATCTAGCTAGTCAGGTGACACGAGGAGCAATGTGATGGCCTAGGTGTTGATGCAAAGAGATTCCTTGAAGAGGTGGGTCTTGAGTTCATTTTTGAATTATAGGAGCGTATTGGCGAGTCTGATGCTGACAGGGGGAGGTTCTATGATCTTGGGGCATAGGCAGAGAAGGCTTGTTTTCTGGTACCTTCCTTTTTGCAGTTGCAGATTTCAAGTCTGCACGTCTCCTGGCTTCTGGTGGTGCACTGTCCACTGGAGATGCTGAGTTTCTCCGCAAGTTAGCTGGGTGACTTGTGGGCGACTGCCTTATAGATGATGCAGCAAGACTTGAAGATGATTTGTGCGTGCAGTGGGAGCCAGTGGAAGTCAATGAGGGTCGGGGTAATGTGGTCGTATCTGAAGAGCCATGCAGCCATGTGTAGGACATTTCTCAGGGGCACAAGGGAGGACAACGGGAGGCTTTCGGGAGTGCATTTCCCCCATCCAGGTGCAATTGACCAGTGGTTGAATAGTGGATCTAAAGCTGTCCAGAGGGAGGAAGGGCTTGACCTTTGGTAGGAGGGAGAGCTAATACCAAGCTGTTTGAATTTTTTTAGCTATGTGTGTCTTGAAGGAGAGGTGTTTGTTGATGTGGTACCCAAGGGACTTGACACAGGAGGTGAGCTCAAGTGTGAAACCCTCAGAGTTCATGGTTGATAGCCAGGTCTGTATGTCTGAGTATTCGGAGCGGGTTTGAGGTCATCAAGTGGCATTGATCACAGGTGGTGAATCAGCATATAGTCTGATTCGAGCGGGTGCTCTGTAAGGTTTGAATGAGGTGTCAAGAGTTGAAGGTCAACTAGATAACCAGGAGTAGTTCATTGGCTGTTTGTGGTTCGTAATGATCAGTTCTGCTGGTTCGGGCTGACAAGTGACACAATGGGCCTCATTACAAGTTTTCCGGCGCCCTTGAATGGGCAATTACCGGGTCATTACGGCCCTGCCGGACCTGGTAATTGCCCATTTGCGGGTGCCAGAATGCTCTGCTCGCGGGTGCCGGTACACCCGCTAGGTCAGACCTGGCAGGCGGGAAGGCACCCGCGAGCAGAACTCATAGTTTGCCGGTCCGGTAACAACAGTGCCAGCAAGCCTACCAGTACCGTTGTTACCAGAATTGCAAACATATAATGAGGCCCAATGATCCAATGGTTCGAGTTGAGCTTCAAGACAAAGTCCTAATATTTTGAAGCTTGGTTCGATGTGGCTGTTTGAAGTCATTTGCATGGCACCCTGGTGCTGGAGCTGTAAAGGTGAGAAAGCTCTTCTGGGGGGGATGCAGTGCCAAGCTGGTTCGGTGACGCAAACAGCAGTGGTTTGAATTTGAGTGAGTGCTAAAAGCAGCACCTGCGGGTCCTGCTGGTTCAAATGCAGCAAACGTGGTTTGAATGTGATTTGATCAGTTTAAGCTGATGGAAAACAGGTATGCTGGTACAGGTATCCTGGTTGTAATGGCTCTCAGGATGTTGAGAGTCAAAATTCAGGGTCTCATGGACAAGATGGGTCCATCTCCTTAAGCCGGTCACATAGCACAGCGGGCTAAGCATTCGCCCCTGATATCTGTGCGCAATTTGCTGTGGCAGGTTCGAATCCTGGCAGGGTCAACTCAGCCTTTCATCCTTCCAATATCAATAAATTGAGTACTACTCTGTGGGATAATAATGTCTTCTGTTGTTTCAGCGCTCTGAGACTTATGGGTGTGTAGCGCTATATAAGACTGAAATTATTATTATTATTATTTGCCCAACCCGGGGAAGCTGACTAACACCTACATGAGAACTTCACCTCCAGTGAGGCCCTGGGTATCAGTGTAGCTGCAAGAAAGGCAGTTCTTGTTAGAGAAACATTTCACCCCCAATGTGCCCTGGAAGTGGGTAGCGAGCAGAGCTTGCCTCTTCCAATCGAGCACTCCTTTTTCACCTCAATGACTAAGGGCTTTAAAAAGATCAAAGAGGTCAAAATTAATTCTTCTTGGAGGCCCAAAATGAATCAAAGGAGTGGATGACCCCTTCCTTTATAGGCAAAAAGCCACTGGGGATTGGAGATCCAATGCCCATCCTTGAGACAAGTGACCCTTGTCACCTAATGTTATACCCAGTGTGCCTTGTTCCGCAGGAATTGGAGGGATCAGAAAGGAGAGAAAATCCCATAGAAAAGCAAGATGGAGTAATTATTTCCCAAACCCATCTATGCTCTCTGACTGTACTAACTCCACCCTTTTCCCAGCCTGCAGATTCAAAAGCTTTCTGGTGTGCAGCCCCATAGATTGAGACATGCTTTGTTATGAAATTGGCTCTTTGAAGCAAAGATCACAGAGCACCTCCAGCTGGGAGATTCCATTCTTGTCAAGGGAGGGGTCTTTCCTCCCAGAGTGTCAACAAGGGCACCGGAATGCAGAGAGGCAAGTGCCTGAAATCTACACATAGCCTTCCATAGCTGTCAGAGCTCTCAAGGATGATGCTGGGATGATACAATCTGATGTGGCTTTAATAATTATGTGACCTTTCAGCCAACATCCCAAATGAGGTATTTACAGATTATCCTGCCAACAGGTGGGTAATTTACCATAATAATGATGATTTGGGAGTTGAGGTGTAGATTTAAATGTAACCTTTGCAATGCAGCGACCTAGACATCACAGCAGCTGTTAAACCAGGCACATGCCACTTCTTAATTTGCTCTGTGCCACTGGAGAGCAGTGGCTGCAGTTCAGGATACTGAGGCAGCAGGGCACATGTGTACACTTTGCTTTTGTCATGGAGTTTAATGAAAAGAGAGTAGCGGTTAAGAGACAACCCTTTTTGAGATGAAATTATGAAATTCCCTGTACCATTTTCTTATTTAATAATAATAAAAAAAGCCAGGGCTTTTACACCCTTGTCAGATGGCAATTCCTCACACTGCACACATCAACCCAACAGCAAAGCAATCTTGCATTACTTCTTCTGTTAAGGATTTTAAAGATGCGGCACACTCCAGACCAGGACTCTTTCTACTGGCCAGGGATGCGGCGCTCAATAAAACACTTTTAAGTTTATTACATTCAGATTCAGTTTTTGAGAAGGCAGCAAACCCGTCTCACGCCCCCTTAGACCCCGTGTCGCAATGGACCATGAACCAGGCTGGTGTGTAATCAATGAAATATGTATTTATTTTAAATTTTGAATAAAAATCAAACATATTCAATATAGGGCAGCAATCACCAGTGTGGTGATAATTACACAGTAAAATGACAGGATACACTTAGTTTAACCTTCTAACATCAGATACACAATGCACAAATGAATGAAAGCCAGATTACTTTTCGGGTAGTATTTTCAAATAGCACCACAGTTAAGCATTCCCCCTGCAACCCTCCCTTAAACCCCCTGTTAACCATGTTCTCTCTGGCTGGAGAGGAGTAGCAAGGAGACCGGTATATTAGGCAAAAATCAGAATGAAAATCCGACCTAATACCCCTGAATGGGAGGCTCCCTTGAAAAATGAGCAAAATGGCACTCAGAATTACTGAATGTTGCTTTTACATGTGCGGTTGAATGGATGAGGCAAGAATGTGTGTGGCTGTATCAAAGAAGCAAGAAAACTCACAAGCTACAAGGCAAGGTACTAAACAACGGGTATACAGTTTAGAAAATCGACTTTGGGAGGAAAAACAGAGCAGCAGTAATCACACGTGGCAAAATTGTAATAGCTTAGTTTTCACAGGTTTAAAAATAGCAAACAATTTAGGAATGAGGTTAAACAATCAAACAGGTATGATACTAAAGTGGAAGGATGACTCTGGATGGGTGACAGTATGGGATTCTTTAAGGAAAAGAAAAATCTGATTTGGATACGGGAAACACTTTCACAGGCAACTCAGTTTTGTTAGAAAAAGGATGTATTCTACTGCTACTATATTTTAGTGGCTAGGTATTTAAAGAAAGACCCGGTACGTGAGGAGGTTACTTGCAAGGTTAGCCTATCCACGCCGCGTTCATCTCTATGGGAAATTAATTAAATTATTCTAAATAGTACCAATGACTTACACAAAGACTGAAATGATTAGAAAGAATTGCGCTAACACATGAAGACTAACTCAGATGTTTCGAAAAACAGGATACACAGAGGATTCTAACAATTTAAGAATTAACTAGGTTACTTATAGGATTTCTTATAGGGTTTCTTATAGGGTTTGACAAATGGCAAGGTAACAGAGCAAAGGATGCAGCTTTTTGATATTGAGGAGGGGTGATACTTACAAGAAGCACTGGAATTGGGTAGTTTGGACAGCTAAGTGGGTCTCTGGACAGCGGGACAAGGGTTTGGTCACTGCACAGCGGCGGGACTCCTCTAGGGACACAGTGAGGCAACTGGGATCTGGTCTCAATGGGCAGCGGGGTGCTGGGCAAGGACCAGGTCTGGTCATGGATTTTCCATCTGGGTCAGCAACCTTTCCCCCTTTCTCCCTGAATTATTGGGATTTTTGTAGGGTTTAGATCTGGCTGGTGCTCCTGCCTGGATAGGAGGACTGCATGGATCTGGATCAGCTACCCCTGGCCTGGCACTGGAGTCTAGAATCTTGCCGGGTGAATGTGGAATGTCTGGATCTCTGGTTGTTGATTTGTGAAGAAATCATTCTTGAAGGTCTGATTCTTGAAGTCCTGACTCTCCCTAAGTTTCCTCCTTTTATAAACCGAATGACATCAGAGGATTTTTTACTATGTGGGCAGAACTAAGCTGGACATACCACTAAGATCGGAGAGGTCAGGCTGAGGATGTTGCCGCCTCCCTGTACGCAGATTGGACCCAGGGAAGTGACATCAGTTTTAGTGTGGGTGTTTTTATGAGGTGCTTTGTTTAACCACAGCTACTTTTGCCAAAATCAGTTATGAAACAAAACCCTTATATTTACAAATGTTAGCCTCCTGAAAATCAGATGGGCAGACCCCATATTTTACAAGGAATATGCTGTTCCAGCTCCCAGGGTTGTGCGATGCTGTTTTGTCCTTCTGGCAATCTTTCACCATTTCTAGGGACAACATTTCACCTAAAATTCTACAAATGGATACACATGAACCTAACAATGTCGGGCATATTCCCATCAAGTTTCATAACTGTACCATGTATGCTTTCTTCAGAAATACCTCTTTCACGTGCCCACCACGTGTCAGGAACACCTGCATCGTCTTATCTTGCTGCTACCAAAATCACATTTAACCCATCATAATTTCACATTACTGCTTATTCATATCACTGAAATCCATGTTTTAATGCAAAAAGTCTTTTGATTCACATGGGCTGGCTTTGTTCCCAAAAGTGGGCAGTTTTTCCAACCCCCCCTCCAGCCAAATGTCTTGCTCTGGTCAGCTTTGCCCAAAGGCTGCTATGACTCCCCTTTGATCCTAGGCAGTTGAAGCTGAGGAAAGATGTCAAAAGAATTCACACTTCAGTGACAGGGCTGTCCATTGTCCCATGCTGCAGCAATGCCGGTCAGTCTGACGAAGTCGCCATTTCCCACACCTCCGGGCCTTTCATGTTGTAAAGGGAGTTCCTTTCCCAAGGGGCTGGATATGTTTGAAGTGCCTTCCCAGGCAATTGGTTCTACTGCTTTCAAACAGCTTTCAAAATTTTTTTTTCTTTCTTTCACAAAAGCCAGTCTTTTTGTAAATAAATATATTATACATTTAAACCAAACCACAGCCCCCCACAAATAATGCTGTTTCTGTGTGAATATTGGGATGATTTTACATTTTAGCTTAGAAAGAGTAGTTTTCTTGCTTTTCCAAAAGCAGGTTTTTATGTCAGGACTCAGGGCTGGCAAAGACGAGGAGTGTTTTGTAACGCTCACCTGACTCCCACGGGGGCGCTGGCCTGGTTCGTGCTGCTGTGACCTCCTCTAAGGTGATGCGCAGGGTTCGGAAGACGGACTGGACCGGGCCCCAGATCTGGCTTGTCTGACTCGCAGAAGTATCCTTCTGTAGGTGAGAATAGGGGGTTAACTGTCTGCAGGGTAATGCAATCGGCCTCCCACTTACCCCTCTAACCCTCCTCAAAACCCTTCTGTGCTTCCCCGTAGCGTCTCACCTTAGGGTCTGGAAGGACGAGCTCTCCATCCTGCTTCTGATGCAGGGGCGCGTTGGTATCCAGTTACGTCACTGGATTTTCGGATGGGTGAGAACCAAACTTGCTTGGCTTCCAGGTAAGTAGTTTCTATAAGTGGTTCCCCTTGTGTCCATGCATTAATGTTCTAATGCTAGTGTCTTTTTCACCATAGGGGCCGGGGTACGGAATGCCGGGGAACAGGCACCGACCCGAGGTGAGCGGTGAAAACCTTGTGGAAATCAGGTAAGTCTTTAATGAGTGTTTTGGTAATGTCTTTTCATTCACTCATTAACGCTGATGTCTTTTTCCCCTTAGGGGCCGGGGCCCGAAAATGCCTGGATGCGGCGCGGACCGGAAATAAAAAGGGAATGACTCAACAGGTAAGTCTTGATATGGAGTTTTAGCTTCCCTTTTCCCTTCTTTCTCTCACCTTTGTTCTTGTCTTTTTCTCCCTAGGCGCGGGGGTGCGACTGCGAATCCAGATGGTCGCTGCTGAACATGGAGGCGCCCTGTAAAGTTGAGTAGAATGCGGCGCTGCAGCAATCGATGCGATGTGCTTTTAAAAATAAATGTCTTCCTTTTCAGGATTGTCGGCGAAATGTCTCTGGGATGCAGATTTAGCAGGTGAGGCCTTTTCCTTCTTCTGTTCTCTTGTTCCCTTCCTTTGCAGGTGATTCAGGATGCTGGCAGGTGTGGCAGAAGTCAAGATGCAGGAGCAGACACGGTGAGCGTCCAGCTGCTAGATGCAGAACAACGCGAAGCACGTGTGGCTGATCGGGTGTGGTTTAAATAGCCTTGGAAGAAGTTCCTAAAATGTGTCCTTCCTCCAATCAGGTATGTATCCTTCCCCGACCACGCCCGGGTGGTAAATGAGTCCCACAGGTAAAGTAGTTCCTTTCAGGCCTCAAGGAGGCCGGGGTCCTGCAGCATGGTCTGCATCAGGTAAGTGCACCCAAACACTTTCATAATGAGCCTGGCGCCTATGGCGCCAGGACTGACGTTTTCTATGAGCCTGGCGCCATAGGCGCCAGGACGCTGTCCAAAGGGCCCCTATAAGGGGTTGCTGGGACCTTCCCCGGGGACTTGATGTCCGCTTTCGGGGATGCAGGGCCTGAGCCGGCTCCCCAGGAGCGGGCATCGTGACAGCACTCCCCCCCCAAGGCCCTTGCCAAGGTTGTTCCCTCCGGGGGTTTTGGTTTGTTTGGGAAGAGTCGGTGGAATTTCCTGACTAATCGAGGTGCATGCACATGGTCACTGGGTTCCCACGACCTCTCCTGAGGTTCGTACCCCTTCCAATCAATTAGGTAGAAAAGCTTTGACCTTAACATTTTTGAATCTAAAATGTTCTTCACTTCGAATTCGGGTTCCCCATCTATTTGAATAGGTTCTGGAGGTTTGAGTAGTCGGGTTCCGGGGACCACTGGTTTCAGAAGTGACACATGAAAAACAGGGTGAATTTGCATATTAGCTGGTAAATCAAGTTTAACCGCTACTGGGTTAATTATTGCCGTAATAGAATAAGGTCCCAGATATTTTGGGTTAAAAGTTCGAGGCCCTTTGAGCGGTAAATGTCTTGTAGCTAACCACACTTGATCCCCAATCTGATACGGAGGTGCTTCACTCCGATGTAGGTCAGCATTCTCCTTGTATTTTCTCTTGGCTTGTTGTAAGTGCGTGGTTGCCTCTTTGAAGGCTCGGGTAATGGTAGAATGCAGATGTTCTGCTGCCGGCACTCCGAGGTTCTGAGGTGAGTCGAGGTTTGAGGTTCGAGGGTGATGTCCAAACAAGGTATAAAAAGGACTATGGCCAGTTCCAGAGTGTACCGAATTATTATATGCATATTCGGCTATCCAAAGAATGTCTTTCCAGTTGCTTTCAGATTGCTGTAACATACACCGTAAGTACTGCTCAAGGGTCTGATTTGTCCTCTCGGTCTGACCATCGGTCTGCGGGTGGTGACTGGTCGATAATCTTACGTCGATTTGTGCCATTTGACAACATTTGCGCCAGAAGTGGGAAATGAATTGGCTTCCCCGGTCAGAGATTAGTATAGATGGAAATCCATGTAGCTGAACAATATTTTCGAGGAATTCTTTGGCTAGGACAGAAGCTGAAGGTAAACCTTTCAAAGGAATGAGTGGGCCATTTTGGAAAACAAATCCACAATTACCAGAATGGTATTGTATCCCGAACAAGGAGGCAAGTCCGTAATAAAATCCATTGATAGGGTGTGCCAGGGTGCTGGCGGTATGTCTAGAGGTTGAAGGAGACCGGCTGGTCTTTTCTTTTGACCTTTATTTTGGGCGCAAACACCACAGGACATCACAAAAGATTTAACATCTTTTCGCCAAGAGGGCCACCAGAATTGTCGTTTCACCCTTTCCATTGTCTTGGCAATACCGGGGTGTCCCTCTATTAATGTATCATGATAACCTGAAATAACTAGTTCATGTAAATCCATGTGCGGCAGGAATAAGCGTCCTTGGTAATAAGGTAAACCATTATCTATGGTAAAGTCTGATCCCTTTTGTATCCAATCCTCTAGGACTGTAGGGTCCAGGAGCTGTTTCACTCTGACTTGAATGTTTTCAAGCGTCTGTAACGAAGTCATGCCTAGAATTCTCTGTTCGGGAATTATTGGTACTGGTTCTGAGTTTGTATCCGATTTTCCCATTCCAATTCGGGATAAGGCGTCTGCTTTGCCGTTCTTGCAGCCAGGTCGATAGGTAATCACGAAATCAAATTCAGCGAAAAACAAAGCCCATCGGAGCTGCCGTGATGACTGAGCCTTGGCGGTTTTCAAATACTGTAAATTCCGGTGATCAGTGATCACTGTGATGGTATGTCGAGCGCCAAGCAGGTAATGCCGCCAGGCTTTAAAAGCGGACTTTATGGCTAACAGTTCTTTGTCAGTGATTGCGTAATTAATCTCTGGTGCCGAGAATTTTCTGGACCAAAATGCTACGGGATGCAGTTGGTTGGTTTCAGGATCTCTTTGAGACAGAACTGCTCCCATGGCTAGGCTGGATGCGTCAGTTTCGACGACATACGGGAGATCTGGACGTGGGTGTTTCAATATAGGTGCGGAGGTAAACTTAGCTTTTAAATCCTGGAAGGCCTGCTCGGCTTCTTCAGACCATTCAAAACGTTTATTTTTCCTCAAGAGTGCAGTAATGGGTTGTACTATGCGTGAAAATTCCGGGATAAACCTGTGATAGAAATTGGCAAAGCCGAGCATGCTTTGAACCCCTTTTACAGAGCTAGGTGATCGCCATTTGAGGATGGCATCCACTTTTCTTGAGTCCATTCGGACTCCTTTGGGTGTCAGGATGAAACCGAGAAACTCAACTTCTGTGGTATGGAAAACACATTTCTCCAGTTTAGCAAATAGTTTGTGTTGGCGCAGTTTTTCCAGAACTGCCCTAACGTGTTTTCTGTGATCAGATTCCGAAGAGGAGTACACTAGAATGTCATCGATATAGACGACAACACAAACATCGATGAGTTCCCGAAGGACATCATTCATGAAGAATTGGAAGGCAACAGGCGCATTGCACAACCCGAAAGGCATTACCTGGTATTCGAATAATCCATATTTTGTACGGAAGGCTGTTTTCCATTCGTCGCCTTCTTTTACTCGCACCAGATGATATGCCCCTCGGAGATCTAACTTGGTGTATATGCAAGCGTCCTTCACCTGGTCAAGGAGTTCAGGAATCAGAGGCAGAGGATAACGGTTTTTAACCGTTATCTGGTTCAATGCGCGGTAATCGATGCCGGGAGGCCAAGGAGGCCGGGGTTCTGCAGCATGGTCTGCATCAGGTAAGTGCACCCAAACACTTTCATAATGAGCCTGGCGCCTATGGCGCCAGGACTGATGTTTTCTATGAGCCTGACGCCATAGGCGCCAGGACGCTGTCCAAAGGGCCCCTATAAGGGGTTGCTGGGACCTTCCCCGGGGACTTGATGTCCGCTTTCGGGGACGCAGGGCCTGAGCCGGCTCCCCAGGAGCGGGCATCGTGACATGTTTAGATATGCCTCTTAAGCTGGGAAGGTCTATAAACTACAATTCCCAGCATTCTCTGGGTCTGCTTGTAGTTCAACAAGCGCGCGCTTGGCCAGCTGTCTGGAATTAAGGACAGCATATTAACTGGTAACGGCAGCCTGCAGGTGTAGCTTATTCTGATTCAGCGTGGATGCATACCGGCCGCGTGCGGAGAGGAACGATGGAGAGCAGGACTGCATGAACTACAAATGGCCGCATTTCGGAAGGAGCAGGAGAGTGCTCATAAGCATCACAGCTTTACGGTCATTGTCTGTGAAGTCCCGTGGGGCTCCCCAGACCAAAGATAAGTACGGGGAAATGCATGGTGATTGCTTACATTGTTGGGAGTGATTTACAGCGGGTCGTATTTCGTCTGGGAAGTCCTGAGGGGCTCCCAGACATAAGATAAGTAGCGGCAAATGTTTTTTGGAATGTTGTGCTGAGAAAACACAGTGGCCCTCATTACGACCCTGGCGGAGAGGGGTTTACGCCAGCGTAATGCATGGCGTACCTCTCCGCCAGATTACAACTTCCCGTAGCGCCATGGTGATTTTTACGCCTGCTTTTTGCAGGCGGTAAAATCCATGGCGCTACGGGACTTGTTGTTAATTACGCCACCGTAAATTACGGTGGCGTAATTAACGCCTTCCCCACTCCCATTATACCCTATGGGGCAAAAATGGGAATGGGGAAGGGTAAATGGGGATTGGGGACTTACCGCCCCGCCAAGGTCGGAATGGGGCGGTAAGTCTGCCAACCCCCATGGCGGAGTTGGCAGCTCTGCGCCATGGTCCATGGTGCAAATTGCACCATGGATCTCCGCCAGGGTCGTAATGAGGGCCAGTGTATGCGCTCATGTACTGCTGCGTTGGAACATCCAGGGTGTTCACTCATTTACGGTTGTGCTGGGCAAACCTAGTGTGTATCAAGCAATAGTGAATCTGCATCTTTAATGGGTCTCTATGAGTAACAAACTATTTACTGACAAAAGACTCAATATGATACATGGATATTACGTTTACCAAGTTCACCAAATCTTCACTGGTGCAGTAAACTAGTGTAGGAGGGAAATCATTTATGTTATATGTTGCTTTGCTGCCCGAAGGGCCATGTGTCTTGTTTATCATGATAGGAAGTTTTCCTAATGTTTGTTTTCATCATGTTGCTTGTTAAGGTGTACTAGATAGGAAGTCTGGTTATTTACGTGGACAGTGTTACATGCTGGAAAGAGTAGGGTTCTTTCCTGGAGCTTCCCCTGTTACATCCAAAGTAGGAGTTCCTTACCCTTTTTCCGGTGTTCCTAAATTCCCCATCCTATCCACAACCTCTCCCTAACCCCTTTTCCCCCCATTGGCTGCCACGTGGCGACCTGTTTTATATATCAGGCGTCTGTGCCAAACACGGTGGGTGGGTCGAGTTCATTCGGCTTCCGTGGTTTGGGGAGAGTGTCAACCTCTCTTCCTTTCCTTTAAAGTGTGATTGTGACATTTTACTTGTGTGTTTATTTCAGTTAATTTTGAGAGTCCCAATGCGTTTCTGTAGCACACATTTTCTTTGGCAATAGGGGTTTTGAAAGTTTCTGTACACGCGGATATGCTTGGCAAATGGGTTCTTTGAAACTGACACAGAGCAAGTGAGAGAGAGAGAGAGCTTCTTTTGAAGCATTTCGCATAAGTTAATTTGTTTCCAAAAGTAAATTCCAGTAGTGTTTCAGTAGAAATCCGAATTCTTGGCCTTTCAATTTGTTTCGCAGAACATCAGCTGTTCTTGGAACACTTTTGCCTCATTCCTTGCTACTCAGCAGAAATGAAACACGCCAGGGGGTGGTGGTTTCCTTGAAGGGCACAATCTTTGTGGAAATGGATAAAGAGCACATTTCAAAGCCGTCTTGGGAGTCATGTGTGCAGTTTTAGTATTTCAACAGGACAGAACAGAAAAAGGTGATGACATTCTGAGCAGAAGTCATTTTCAGCTTGATTTTAGATAACAGAAGCAAATTCAGCCATTCTTTGTGGTAGCAGTATTGAAAGCTTGCCACTCCTGTGCCAGGGAAAGAAAGCGCAGCCGCTTTTGGGTGAAATGGGAAATGTGGTTTTTGCTGTAGGGGATTTCTGTGGGAGCTGGCAAATGTACCCCACACTTCTGATTCACTAAACAAACGTAGCCCATTTCCCTGTAAGTCCAAACACCAGGACACCATGAAAATGTCAGTATTGCACTTGATACAACTAAATAACATAATTTAGAATTAACTGGGAGTTTCATTGGGATAACCCAGAAAGGAAAAGTAGACTCTGTGGGCATTCAGTTTAGGAGGGTTGATCATTCCCAGTCAGATCCCACAGTGCTGGGAGATTCTAACTCCACAAACAGACCACATACACCCTACAGTATGTGGTGCCACTTCCTTAATATGAATGGACAAATCCGTTTATCTACTGTATTACAAAATATAGGAAATGTTTTATTAACACATTATAATGTTATCTCCAGGGCCTAATTGTAGAATGTGGAAAACCAATTGTTTAACCCACCACCACTTTTTTGGAGTTGTGAGAGCATGTGTTACTTTTTTTAAAGAGAAAAAGATGAAGTGGTGAAGTCAAGGTTTCTTCCCGGGCTGCACCTTTGGTGAAGGCATCCTATGCACGTGTGCCATGTGAGGGGCCCTTCATAAATAAACAATGTGTTGCGCACATACAGGTGTGAGAGGAGCGCCAGTAATTCAGGTACAAAAAGACCTGACCCTCACTCAGAAGGGTCAAGACCGCACTTCTCTCAACACCCCTGCTAGGAATACCTGGTTGATCCTGCCAGGTTTATTAGCAGTGGCCCATTGCCAGGAGGAGTGTTGCATTATTGTTATAACTGCTGTTGCAACCTGGATCCAGTTAACATAGTGTAACAAGGGGCGTTGTGTACTACCGCTGAAGCCAAGCATCTACTAACACAGATTACTGTTGCAGGAGGGTTGGCACACATCTTTATGATCACTCGAGACCGAGACAATAGGGGCACTATGCCTCACTGCCACTGCTAAACTTGTATTGAAAGCAGCGCCCCATGAATTGGAAGGGCACCATGCAATTAAATACCTCCGCCGACCATGCTGCACTGCTTTTTACACAGTGTTCCCATTCAGGAAGGGAGGTTCCGTATAACTGTTGAAGGGGCCACAGCTTCCATAGGGAGGCCCATTCTTCTTTCCCAGCCTGTGTTAGAGGACTGTTGTGGGACACAACAGCTGCTATCATTTGTCGTGCCGCATCTGGCATACAAAGCCCTTCTTGAAGACCACAGAATGGGGTCCCTGCTGCTAAGTGTGCTGGGCAACCTTGGCATACACGGCCGGGTCTAGGGGAATCTACAAGGGACCTACCACACCATGTGACACCTGTGGGCTGCACCTGACAGACACAGTCTGGGTAAGGACACTGGAGGCCACCCTCTCTACTGCTACTGTCCTTGGCCACCCAGTACAGGTGGTTAAAACCAGGCCCAGGTTCGCTAGCACCTTCCCTAAGGAGTGGACAACCAAGCAGCCATGGCCAGGCTCGCTGCAAAGTAAGGACAATGTTTTACATAGTTTAATTATAAAGTGGAATTTATAGACTGTGATTATATATATTTTTTAAACCTTTCCTTATCCTTTCCATACTTTTGTATACAGCTGCTTACATAGGCATTGGTTTTCAAATTACTATATGTTTATATTGGTGCATTTTATTTACACTTTTTATATAAAATAAGTAAACTGCTGGTGCACTGGAGACTACTTACATAAATAACACCATCTTATCACTAAAGATTCCTTATGCCAACATGATAGTGTATCCTTGTGTGCATAGTGCATATTCATACATATCGGTAGTGGTTTGTTTTATGGGATGGGGTACTTCCCTATGTTACCTCTTTGCCTCACTGGCCTACCCTTTACCTAACGCAGCGCACCTGGGGTGATCTCGGAACCCAGGGTATGTGGGGATGCTTGAGACAGGAAAGGGGGGGTGTAAGGAACTCATGGTGGCAACAGTAAAGACAGACACACGTGATCACAGTTCAAGTGTGTTTATTTAAATGGATATGCAGGTTGCAAAAAGACCTAATCTAAACCTAAAGCTAAAATGGGAGCAAGCTACAACCATCAAATGAAAGATAAGGCAATCCTAGTGGCGTCTTGTCAAATAAAGCGCCTATATAAAAAATAACTGTTGCCAAATCTTACTACTAGATACAAAAAGGGTGTGGGATAATATTCACAAGAAAGAAAGAAGTGTTCACAAATAATACGTCAGGATGTGTTCACCAGGGTCTTTTTTGGGCATGGGACAAGGCACGACTCCAGAGCATAGCACAAGCTCGAGCTTTCCCACCACGAGACATTTCCTGTCTCAGGTATCAGGATCTTTGGTAGATAAATCTCTTTTCTACAAGAAGTCTTTGGCCTCCAACCCACAAACAGTTCCTAGCGATATCAGGACCTTCGGTGGTTTACTCTCTTGCTTCCGAAGGCCTGATAGATTCAAAATAACAAACAAAAGTTCCGTTCTGATTGCACTTGGGGTGATGATTTTTCACTCCTGGGTCCCCCTCTTCGAGGCTCAGACCCCCCTCGAATATCACTCTCCCTCTGTTGGATTCACTCTGGCTTGTATTCAAAAAGATTTCTCAGTTGCATTCACTTGTCAACGGGGTGCTGGCTTGTCACCCCTGGATCCCCCTCTCTGGGCTCAGACCCCTCTCGAATGTAAGCCTCCTTCTGTCGGGTTCACTACAGCTTTTTCCCAAACTATCTCAACTGTTGCATTCACACGTTTTAATGTCTTTTTACGCAACACACTGTGGACATCCCTCTGTCGGGTTCACCTTTGTCAACACACTGTTCAGCGGGACTTTAGTCTTCGCTCCTTTCCATCGGCATCCCTCTGTAGGGTTCCCTCTTGCCAACTTTTGCCATTCATACAATTTCTTCTACTTTCTTACGATGACGGATTCACTTCCCTTAGCTTTACACTTTTCTGCCGATCAAAGACTTTCGACTGTACAGAGGATTTTGCTAGACCCCTGTATGACCACTTTGATCAATTTCTCGCCCCGGGCCCAAGGCCTTCCTGGTAACGGTAGTTTCAACAATCGGGTAATCACCCAGATTTTCCCGAGTGAGCACTCACATGGTGCTGAACTCCCCTGCAGCCGGTTTTCCCATCTTGTATTAACAGTTCTTTGTACTTTGTACAGCTTCTCTCCCTGGCTTGGTTATTAGCAGCGGAGGTCCCCATGTACTGTTGACATGTGCTGCCATCAATGCTGGCTATTGTTCGTGGCCCTACGATTCCTTCCACAGAGGATTTGCAGGCTTGGGCCAGAAAGGGCACGTTCGCTTCTCTTCTCGTCACCCCTTTGGCTCTCGCCACCCCTCTCTTCCTCTTGAACTACTGTGCTTGGATAGTTGAGTCATTGTGCTGTCTTCTTTGCTTGTCCTGTTCTCTCGTGCTCCACCTTTTTTCCCTGTGGGGAAGGTAAAGGGCCATCAGATGTGTGTGATTTTGGTCAATTGCCTGACCCTTGTATTGGGACATGTCAAATAACTGGCTCTGGTGTTAGTGCGTTGTCTGTCATGGTGTGTGAAAGTGTTCGTGTGGGAAAAGGGGGGCAGTGTTTCAGAATATTTGATGTGGTAGGATGGGGAAAAAGTGCTGGAAGAAGGGGGATACCGCGTCTCACCCGTCAGTGTCCCATTTCCACTCCCTGATGACCCCCCATCCAGGTGATCCTCCCTCACTGGTCCACCCCCAGAAACTAGATCTAATAGCAATGGCCATGTCCTGGCCACCTCGATGACAGATCCCAGGAACTAGTTAGGGAGACACCTGCAGGTTTCTCACATATCCCTCCCCTACGCAAGGTGGATATGCCTGTTCTTTGGTCAGGTTCCTTGTTGTTAAGACCTGGCAGAGAACAGGGATGAGAGATGTCCAGGAACTCACGCTTGTTCCACTGATCAGTTTTAGTAGGCAGAGGTGGAGTGGTTTTATCAGTCTTTTTACAATAACCTATCTATTGGGTTTCGAGGGTTGTCTTGATTTTTATTGGTTCTCAGTCCCATATTGGCGAGTTTCAGGAGTCGTAGTTCATCTCCCAGGATCTCTGGGGTAGAAAATCTCTGAAGGGAGGTAGAGACTCCCGTAAGAGAGTGGAGAAAATGGGGAAATCTCGCCCCAGAATAACTGCTTCAGGGAGTCTTGGAATTATGGCTGATGATATTTCACAGGATTCGCCCGGATTTCAATGTGTACTGGTATTTTAAGGTATACTTCGTTGTCTCCATGTATACATGTCACTCTGACCAGGGCCGCATGGGCTAGATCTTTTGTTGTAACTAAATTGGCACGCATAGCGGTTTGCTTACTGCATGAGTCAATAAAGGCCCTTGCCTATTTCACATTCAAACGAGCAATTTCATATGTGAACTCGGTAGGAGTTTGACAAAAACAGATGCTAAAGGTTTCTAGTTCTTCCTCGGGTTCTTCCCACTTTTCCCCCTTTAAACAGCCCATTTCCAAAGGTTCGCCTTTTATATTCCCTGGGCAGTGTCTAGCTAAATGTCCTGTTTCCCTGCAGGAAAAACAGACCAGAGGAGGTGGTTGGCTTCCTTTTAATTCCTCCCTCCTGCTTTCATCCTTAGCCTTTGGGTCAGTTTTCCTGGGTTCTATTCTCTCTTTTGGCATCCCTTCCTTGATCCTGTGTGACCCCCCCCTTGTTTATCCATTCTCTGAGGATGAGGTTGATGGAAGAGTTTACGATCTCTCAGTTCTTCCCATCGATGGCTTAGGTGGAAGTGTTTAGCTGCGTCCGAGTGGTTTTGCACAGTTTCAATGGCCATGGCTAGGGTAGGTCGATTTTTTGAAGGATGGATTTTTGCCAAAAAGGGGGTAAGGAATTTGTAAATTGTTCTAGGGTAATCATCTCAGTGAGTTCTTCTGAAGTTTTATTATAAGTCCATAGGGCCAGTGTCTTTTTTGACCCGTTCCCCCAGCTCTAAAGCAGTTTCCCCCAGGTTCAACCTAATGGCGATACAAATTTCAGGTTTGCCCCACTCTTTTTAACAATCCTTCGTTGATGGATAGGAAGAAGGCTCCCTGCTTAAAGTTGAGTAGTTGATAGGAAGTTTGGAGTTCACCTTTCAACATTTTCCCAAATAGCATCACTTAAGGTTCTCTTCCCACCCTTGTTGTTCGGCCAGGCATTTGAAGTTTAGGAAAAGATTTCCTAAGTCTTCGCCTTCGAGGTATGATTGAAGTACGCCCTGTGGTAGTTAAGGCCTTGCTTGCAATTCAATTATTCTAGTTCAATTTTCTTGGAGTCTGTTTTCAGCCTGTATCTGATGGGCTGCCAATTAGGCAATGTTATTAGCTAGGTCGGCCATTTCTTCCGGGGGTCTAAGGGTTCTCTCTGTGGTGTTCAAATCAGAAAAGAAACAATCCTCTACTCCCTCGGGTAAGATTTCAAAATCATTGGAGTTCTCTGATTCTGAGTATGTTGAAGGAGTGTGTTGGGGTAGACTAACTTTTAACCCTGATGGTCCCTCTACAGATGAAGACTGAATACCATGGAGAAAGAAAGGTTCGAAGGGAGGGGAATTCAGAGCACTGGGTCTGATGAAAAAAGGACTGGCCAAACTTTTAGAATTATTCGGTCCCACGGTTGTATGTTATAATGGGAGAGAGGAATGTTATCTAGCAAGAATTGAGTCTTAAAGAACAGATCCTGTTGACTAGATGGAATAAGTAATTGAGAGGATAACTCATATTTTAATGTGGATACGCGGGCACAGTCTAGGAGATCAACTATTTTATTTTCCCCTTCCAGTGGCACCACAATTATTCTCATGGGATTCCATTTTTATCAGTTGAATCACATCCCATCTGTGACACAATATGTAAGGAACTCATGGTGGCAACAGTAAAGACAGACACAAGTGATCACAGTTCATGGTTGTTTATTAAACTCGATATGCAGGTTGGAAAAAAGCCTAATCTAAACCTAAAGCTAAGATGGGAGCAAGCTACGACCATCAAATGAAAAATAACTATTGCCAAATCTTACTACTAGATATAAAAAGGGTATGGGATAATCTTCACAAGAAAGAAAGAAGTTTTCACAAATAATACATCAGAATGTGGCAGCTGGGGTCTTTTTTGGGCATGGGACAAGGCAGGACTCCAGAACATAGCACAAGCTCGAGCTTTCCCACCAGAAGACATTTCCTTTCTCAGGTATCAGGATCTTCTGTAGATAAGTCTCTTTTCTACAAGAAGTCTCTGGCCTCTGGAGGACCTGATGCATTCAAAATAATAAACAAAAGTTCCTTTCTGCATGCACGTTGGATGATGACTTTTTACCCCTGGATCCCCCTCTTCTGGGCTCCAACCCACAAACAGTTCCTAGCGATATCAGGACCTTCGGTGGTTTACTCTCTTGCTTCCGAAGGCCTGATAGATTCAAAATAACAAACAAAAGTTCCTTTCGGATTGCACTTGGGGTGATGATTTTTCACCCCTGGGTCCCCCTCTTGCAGACTCAGGCCCTCTCAAATATCAGCCTCCTTCTGTGGGGTTCACTCTGGCATGTATTCAAAAAGATTTCTCGGTTGCATTCACTTGTCAATGGGGTGCTGGCTTTTCACTCCTGGATCCCCCTCTTCCGGGCTCAGACCCCTCTTGAATGTTAGCCTTCCTCCGTCGGCTTCACTACGGCTTTTTCCTAAATGATCTCAACTGTTGCATTCACAAGATTTAATGTCTTTTTACGCAACACACTGTGGTCATCCCTCGCTAGGGTTCACTCTTGCCAACTTTTGGCATTCATACAATTTCTTCTACTTTCTTACGATGACAGATTCACTTCCCTTAGCTTTACACTTTTCTGCCGGTCAAAGACTTTTGACTGTACAGAGGATTTTGCTAGACCCCTTTATGACCACTTTGACCCCTTTCTCAGCCCGTTCCCAGGGCCTTCTGGTAACGGTAGTTTCAAAAATAGGGTAATCGGCCAGAGTTTCTTGAGTGAGCACGTGGTGCTGAACTCCTCTGCAGTCTGTTTTCCCTTCTCGTATTAACAGTGCTTTGCACTTTTCTTCAATTAGCCACTTGCTACTTTTGTTGAACACTGTTCGGTTTCTTAACGGCTCTCCTTTCGACTCACCGACTGTGATGAACCATTTGGCTTTCTTGTCTCTGGAGTCAAGGCCGGTACCATGGTGGCCAGCGTCTCTCCCTGGTTTGGTTATCAGCAGAGGAGGGCCCTGTGCACTGTTGACATCTGCTGCAACGCATGCTGGCTATTGTTCATGGTCTTAAGATTCCTTCCATGGAGGCTTCGCTGGCTTGGGTCGGAAAAAACAGGTATGATATGATATGAAATGATATGGCATTTATAACGTGCCTATACATGAGTGTTTCAAGGCATGAATGGCTTCTCTCCTTGTCACCTCTTCGGTTCTCGCTGCCGTTCTCCTCCTCTTGAACTGTCTTGCTTGGATAGCTGAGTCGTTTTGCGGTCTGCCTTGCTCATCCTCTGGTCTCATGCTCCACTTTTTATCCCTGTGGGGAAGGGTCTGTGATTCTGGTCAATTGCCTGACTTTGCCTGACCCTTGTATTGGGACATGTCAGGTAAATGGCTCCTCTGGTGCTAGTCCATTGTCTGTCGTGGTGTGCGAAAGTGTTCCTGTGGAAAAAGAGGGGGTATTGTTTCAGAATATCCTATGTGGTAGGATGGGGCAAGGTGTTGGAAGAAAGAGGATACCACATCTCACCTGTTGGTGTCCCACTTGGAATCCCAAAGGACTCCCAATCCAGGTGATCCTCCCTCACTGGTTCACCCACAGGAACTGGATTCAATAGCAATGGCCATGTCCTGGCCACCTGGATGACAGATCCCCAGGGACTTGTTAGGGAGACACCTTTAGGTTTCTCACAGTGGGTAATATCATAAACTACAGATATAAGTTAAGTTGAGAGTTTTGGAGGATCAGAAGAAGAACGCCGACACTGTGAAGACATTTTTACCATATAGTTTATTTAAAATAAAAGAAGGCCTACCTTTCCTTGTGTCTATGGGGTGTTTCCTGCCTATTTTGCTAACTACGGTGCTAGATAGTCAGTGAATGTCAAAAACAAGTCCTTTCACTGTCCAAATCTAAAATATCTGACACTATCACTAGTATAACTAACTAAGTCCATGAAAATGACTTCCTTCTCCTGGGTGTTGTGTTTCTTCACAGTTTTTTTCTTGATTATATTGTTCTATTCATTCGACCATTGTTAATAGACTCTGATTCTCCTTTGGACTAATTTCTGCAATTCTTTTATGGGACTGGTAGGTTCCTTGTCCTCTTTCTTAGAGATTATCTTTATCATGCTCAAATTCCTTCTCTCTCTCTTGTAGGACTCCCGAACACCTTTTGTATGGTTCTCCCCTCGAGAATATTGGTTGCTTAACTCACAATTAGAGTTCACCTCTTCCTGGGGTGCTCTTTCATGCATGTTATATATCCTCCTGACCTCAGGGGTCTTGTCTACCCAAATGTCTCTCTTTGGTTGTACTAGGGCGAGCTTCGTTCAATTTATACTGAGTTCCTTTTATATTTATGGTCTTCCTCTTTCCCGTGTTACCTTCTGTCTTCAGGGGTAACGTTGTCACTACCGGGAAGATTTTTGACTCTTTTTTCGGCTTCTTGGTAGCTTTGAGGTTCAATTTCAGCAATGTCAATTTCATATGCATCCCGCTCTCGCTTTGTGGATGGAGCTGTTGCCGGGACTCACTTCTGGATTTGCTCCCTCCCACTGGTGTCGTCGTCGTGGTGCAGGCCGGCTACCCACCGCGATTGCGGCGTGGTCACGTCACTACTGAACTCTCAGTTCCGACTTGTCTGGATTTCCTCTGTTCTTGCACGCTTGCCTCCCAGTGTTTGGCATTCCATGCTGGCACCGCTCTGTGTTCTGTAACAGCTCCTCCTCCTCCCAAAGGGAGAGTCTCTCCCAGTGAGGTCCCACTTGCCCAGACCCATAAGGGGAGTGATGTAGAGCGGGCTCACCTCTTGAGCCTCATGTGGTGCTCTCACTTGGGGAGAAGGGACAAATTCCCTGAATTCATCACATACCCCTCCCTTTAATTCTGTGGTTTACCCTTTATTGATAGGAAATTGGGTCAAGAAATCAACATGACCTTGTTCTTGACCTTCCAATGCTCAACCGAAAAACAGAAGGGCTGTAAATCAAAGAACCACCTCATTATTCTGGGATTGGTGTCTTTTCTCAAACTCGTCCTTGTTAACGGGGAGTGGTCTGTGATTGGTCTAAATTGTCAACCTGTCAGATAATATCTCAAGTGCTTTATTTACCATTTTATGGCCAGGGCCTCCAGTTCTACAGTACCGTAGAATTGTTCTCTGGGGAAGAGTTGTCCAGCTCGTATATAGTATAGGATGCTCAATGCAGTTATGTTCCTGTGAGAGTACTGCCCCTAAACCCACTTTCAAAGCAATGGTTTGTAATAAAAAGTCTCAATTGAAATTGGCATTTTAAACAGAGGTATACACGCGATCTTCTTTAGACCACCAAGCTTGGTTGATCCTGTTTGTCCCAGAATAGCTTTTGTTGTTGGGTATTCTTGAGCTTGTCTGTTAGGTTAGCAGCAATTGTGGAACAATTAGAAATTAATCTCCTATAATATCAGTGAACCTCAGGAAGGCACAACGATCTCCTTTGGTCTTGGGGACAGGAGTTAGTTGAACTGCCTTTATTTTCTCATTTTGTGGTTGTATCAGACCATTCCCTATGAAAAATCCTAGGTATTTCACAGCAAATTGTGTGAGATGACACTTTTGTGGTTTGGCTGTGTGGCCGGCTTTTCTCAGGGCCCTTTGATTTCATACAAGTGATGGACGTGCTCTGGCCAACTATTGATATGGATTACAATATCAGCGCTGCAGAAGCCTTAATAAGGTTTTAACAGTTTATCCATTAGCTTCTGAAAAGTGGCTGAGGCCCCATGTAACCCAAAGGATAGAATTTTAAACTGGCATAGCCCTTATGGGGTGGAGAAGACGGTTTTCTCTGAATCAGATGGGTTTAATGGGACCTGCCAGTACACCTATGTTAGATCTAAAGTTGAGAAGTACTTGGCCAAACCCAATTTTTCAATGAGATCATCAATTCTCAGCATGGGTTAATTATCAAACACTGATATTGAGTTCAACTTTCGAAAGTCGATGTAAAGGGGAGGTACGGGAGACCAGGAAGAGATACAAGAGCAGTTGGAAGAGACACTCACACAGTTTTCCATCAGCCCTGTGAGACTGAAGCAGTTATTGGGCCTATCCAGTGTCAGTCGGACCTCCAGCACCATCTTCCTCGTGTCATCGGCAGACAGAAACCCACTGACCACCAGGGAAGGTACGGGACCCTAGCATGAACCAACCAGATTAGGGTCTGGGACCCATTAGTATATGCTGAAGGCATCAGAAGAAATCTTCCTAGTCACAGTGAGAAAGAGAAAACCACTGACCACCATAGAAGGGTTTGGAACCCAAGAGCAGATATTGAAAGAATCATGGCAAGCAAAACCCACTGACCACCAGAGAAGGGTCTGAGACCCCAACGAGATTTGGGACTTTGGTAACAATAGATCAGAGTGGCAAAGTGTGCATCAAAACTGAAAGCAGTCATAAAGAACGGTATCCAGCAATACCAGGAGACGGGAGCCATTCTTCTGGTAGGAAGTTAGGATTTTTGATAAAGACGCTAGGGGAAGAGAGTCATTCCTGCTAGCCTTGTGTTGAACTGTATCGATAGTTAATTACAACTAAAGTCACTGGGTTAACGATTCTGTCTCTACCCATACCATGTTATAACACAACAAAGACAGAATATCTTTATTCAAATTATTCCTCAAGCTTAGTTCCCTGTAAATAACTCACTGTCCCTACAAAGAGCTCTTTCTATCCCTTGAGTGGGTATTCCTGCCCTAGTAGTGCGCTGGTGTATCACCTACAAAGGTTAGGAGATAGAAGAGAGCTCGCCCTGCCCTCTCTTACTACTTTCCTAACATACTAAAAAAGAGGTGCACACTGATAATGTAAATCAATGTAAATATTTTTAATGTTGTTGTTTCCATTTGGTGTGGCTTATCACACTATTAAAAAAATTAAAGTCATATGGAGAGTAGTTCTTCCATAGACATCTCAATGTCTTATTCTTAGTACTTTGGTCACTGGAACATAAAATGACTTGATAGTGCTACAGACCCATTTGTGCTCTATATGGGTTCTGGGGGTTGGTTCGTCAGACCAAACCACTTCTTGTCTACCGGTTTCAGCAGATATGGACCCGCACTCGAGCTGGTCCGTTCCGCTATTATAGTGCATACAATGCTGTATAACTGCTTCGTAAAGTCATGCCAAGTCATGCCTCGTGCGGGCGGCAAAGGGGCTGGGTTGTAATTCAGAGGGGCCGTAATGTTAAGAGGCGCTCGTCTGTGTGTGTGTGCAACCAGGCAAAAGGTGCTCATTAATCGTATCTTGTGCAAGGGGCCAGGCTTAATGTAATCTGACTGTAGGGTCTGCGGGACACCCAGGGTGTATTCCTTACGGATCTTACCTCTGTGAGTTTGGTGTCCGTCTTGGCAACCAGTGTCTATTCCAAACGCTGTCTCATTCGCCATCTTGGTTGTCCAACGTTTATATTGGTTGGTGTACGTTGCGTGACGGCGTCACTCTGTTAGTCCCTTTTTAGTGTTTGCAAAGATGTGTGTGTTATTGTTCTTGAATCGGCACCACCTGTGTGCTAGATGCCTGATCTTAATTACTAAACTATCTCTGCCTAGGCAGCAGAATAGTTTTTCCTTGTTAGGTCACTTGTACCCTTCTTTATTTTATTTATGATTAATTTTCATTTGTTTTTTCATACAAATTCAAACTAAATTCAACATCAATATTAAATCAGGCAGAGTAATAATTTGAATAAAGATATTCTGTCTTTGTTCAACTGTATCGAGCCATACTAGGAGAAGGGAGTAATTCACCTGGTATTAAACCAGGAGTGGTGTAAAAGACGCCAGAGGAAGGAAGTCACCCCCCTGGTCTTGTTGTGAACTCTGCAAAGTCATACCAAGAGATGGGATGCATTCTCTTGGTCCAGAACGGAGAGTTGAGCTAGAGATACCAGGGAATGGAGTCATCTTCCATGGATTTACTGGAAATTGTACAGATCCATATCAGGAGAAGGGAGCCATTCTCCTCAACGTGACATTGTGTAAAGACTGGGTGAAACCCGCATGCTAGGGGATGGGAGTCATTTTCCTTGGTATTTTTGTTGTGATAGAACATTCTTTCTGAACACTATGAAAGAAGCAGGAGAAGGGAGCCATTCTCCTTAAAGAAGGAATGTTCTGTTAGGTTACCTTTTAGTTGTAGTGTGAGGGATAGAAGTAGGTGTGAAACGGGACAGTGGAAATTACTTTGATGGACATTCTGACAGGACCCTTTAGTATTCATTTTTAGGCAGTGAAACCACTCTTAGAAGTTAGTGATAGTGAGGATCTTTTCTTCTTATATTAAAATTAACCAAAACCATGCCACCTTTGTGTCAGCTTCCTTCTTCGACACCCTTAAGCCGGTAAGATAGCACAGCGAGTTGAACGCTCGTTCTGACATCTGTGCGTAGCCTGCTGACACAGGTTTGAACCCTGGCAGGGCCAACTCAGCCTTTCATCCATCCAAATTTGATAAATTCAGTACCACAAAGTGGGAAAATAATAACAACTGTTACTGCAGCGCTCAGATACCTGCAGGATTTAGCGCTATATAAAAACTAGTTATTATTATTATTACAGAGCCCTGGTCTTAAAGGATCTCTTTGGAGAATCCTACCCTTGTAAATAATAATATCAGGTGCTTTAGTATTTGTTGGGTTGTATTATCACGGAGGGGAAAGGCCTCTGGATAGCGAGTGGCATAATCCATAAACACTAGGACGTAGCGATTCCCGAGCTTGGATGTTTCTAATGGACCCACTATGTCCATCGCTAATTTTGAAAATGGGACTTTAATGATGGGTAATTGTAATTGGTTATTTATAACATGCTTAATACCCAGAGGTTTCTAAGCGTGGGCCCGGGGATTGAACCTGTGTTGCTCTGCGTCGTCTTGCTTCCAAGCCGATCGTGTTGACCCTGAGCTATCGTCACGAGTAAAGGCTGTAATGGAGCAGGTGTAATATCAGTGGTTACTGTTTTCTGACAAATCTCACATATCAGAACAAAGTTCTTAATATCAGCAAACACTCCCGGCCAACAAAATCTGGGTATTATTTGGCTTTGAGTTTTTCTAATTCCCTGGTGTCCGGCTGCCAAATGTGGTTATGTTCCCTCTATAAAGCAGTCCTTTTTTTAGAAAGAAGAAGGGATTAGATTGACTTTGTCCCTTCTCTTCTGTAATGGCGTTACTAAAGGCCTCAGTGAGAATGGGGTAATTTCTCTGAGCAAATGCTAGGTCAGTTAACGGGGCGATGTACTCTATCTCTTCAGGAATTTTCTCTACTTAGGGAAGGACTGCCTCCTCAAATCCTTTTGTTCCCCACTTTGCCTTTGTAGTACTTCCTGTGGTACCGGGAATTTCTCAAGAACCCTTGGGCCACCTGATCTCCCTCTTTTTTATCATATATGTGTTATTCCATTGGTTATGGAGGAGGACTTTGATATTGCGGTGGAAGTCTGGATCAATGACTCCAGCCATACCATTGAACCCATATTTCCATGCTAAGCCGGAATTGAAGGCTAGTCTAATATAGGTTCCTTTCAGAGGGGTTAAGGTCAATCCTGTAGGGAGTAGTTGTCTTTCGCCTGGTAGTATTATGACCTCCTCAGTACTATATGAATCAAATCCTATGGTTTCAGCTGTGGCTACAGTAGGAGTTTGGCTTTGGGACTCAATCTGGTAAACAATACAGGTCTCCAACTTTCATCAGTTGGAATATATTCCCCTCTGACACCATATGAGGAGGATCAGAAGGAGGAGGCAGACGCTGTGAAAACCTTTTTACCATATAGTGTTTGTAAAGTAAAATAAGACCTACCTTTCCCTATGTATATTGGATGTTACCTACCTATTTTACTAGGTGCTCATCAGTCAGAGTGAATGTCCAAAACAAGTCCAGCCATTGTCCAAATCTAACCTATTTTACCCTACCACTAACTAAGGCCAGGTAGCTTTCTTGTCCTCTTTCTTAGAGATTATCTTTATTCTGCTCAAATTCCTTCTCTCTCTCTTGTAGGACTCCAGACGCCCCTGTATATAGTTCTCCTCTCTGTAATTTTGGTTGCTGAACTCTTAATTGTAGTTCACCACTTCCTGGGGTGTTCTTTCATGCATGATATCTATCTTCCTGACCTAACAGGTCTTGACTCCCAAAATGTCTCTCTTTGGTTTCTGTTCTTTCTTATCTTCGGAATATGGGTTGACCTTCTTTTACCAAGGTAATAAGGTTCCAACTCTATTTCTCACCCACTCTGTCATTTATGTGTTTCTCTTTATCTCCTTAATGCAGTTGAATTTAATCTTCTTATTTCCAGTTCTTTTCCTGTTAGTATTGGGACTAGTTTTGTTTAACTTATACTGAGTCCCTTTTAACTTTCCAGTATTCCTGTTCCCTATATTACCTTATGTCTTCAGGGGTAACATTGCCAGTACCGACAGCATTTTGGACTCTCTCTCGGTTTCTTGGTAGCTCCGCGGTTCACTTTCCACAACGTCTGTTCCATATGCGTCCTGCTTACACTTAGTGGATAGAACTGTGGCCCGGACTCGTTTCAGGAGTTGCTCCCTCCTGCTGGTGGTGTCATTGTTATTGTGCAGACCGGCTGCCCACCATGATTGCTGCGTGGTCACACCACCACCGTACACCTGCTTCTGACTTGTTTAGATTTCCTCCATTCACGCATGCCAGTCTGCCAGCATTTAAAATTCCACACTAGTGCTGCTGTTGCTTACACGGGCTGTGCGTTCTGCGACAGCTCCGCCTCTTTCCCTGTTACATACAGGGGATATCGCCTGGTATTCTCGGCTTTCCGCCCTTTCTCGGCCTTCCACCTCCTCTTGCTGGTGCTGGCTTGTCATCCATTTTCAGTATCCTTGTCAGAGTGCATTGGAGACTCTGATTTAAAGGAATATCCTCAGTTTCCTGTTGTTGATAATATAGGTTTACTTCATGGGCATGAAAACTGATAACGTTCTGGTGTATTAGGGTAATCCATATAAGCTATCACTTGAAGGGTATGAGGGATTTCCTCACAGGAACGGGAGTCCTTGTTCCTAAAGGGG
Source organism: Ambystoma mexicanum (assembly GCF_040938575.1). NCBI lineage: Eukaryota > Metazoa > Chordata > Amphibia > Caudata > Ambystomatidae > Ambystoma > Ambystoma mexicanum. The sequence goes on along the minus strand of NC_090937.1, from coordinate 1,246,274,715 downwards.
GAGTCTCTCCCAGTAAGGTTACACTTGCCTCAACCCCTAGTGAGGGTGTTGAGGTGCAGGCTCACCCCCCTAGCCACACAGGGGGGGGAGAGCTCCCGCTTAGGGTATGGGACGAAGTCCCTAAATTCATTGCAGAGTTTCATTGTGCCCACCTTCCACCAAATGTACTAAATACCATCTCCTGGATACTGTAAGATGTCAGATAAGACTTTTTTAATTCACTGCATTTCATCATGGACAGTCTTTCTCACAACATAGGTATTCAATGTGATGTAAAAGTCGCACAACGTCTTTTCTCTCAGCATAAACCCTTGATGTGGTGTGGCGATGTGCCCTCATGCTAGAACAAGGGCAGTGCAAAGTTCCAGTGTCACTCATTCCGTATATACAAGGGAGTGCTGTAGATCTTTGCCAACTGGCTCCAATGCTTACTTTCATTTGTTTAAACGGCTTCAATTAAACCAATGAAATCGTCAGTTTTGTTGCACTGTTGAAGTCTTATGGCTGGAAAATGTTGACCGGATTTCCAATTTTAGTGTCTGCATAGTTTCATTACCTACAATTGCTCTGAATTCCCATGTTAAGGAGTAAAGGAAGCCCAACCTGTAGTAGTTATGCAGGGTTTCTTCCATACTATTCCAACAGCTCACATCGGCCAGTCAACATTGGCGAACAGTTTTCTCCACTCTTAAAAGGATAGAAAGCTACTACACAGTCTCTCTCTCTCTCTCTCTCTCTCTCTCTCTCTCTCTCTCTCTCTCTCTCTCTCTCTCACTCTCTCTCTCTCTCTCAAAGTTCCATGTAGTATGGGACAGGTTTTTTTGTCCAGAAAGGGCTACTTTTTTGGGCCATTGTGGGGTAGTTTCTTAAGTTACCACACTAGTTACCAATGTTACTACACAAATATGCTTTCAAATGCACTATTTTCAACATATTTGACCAAAAACACCCCCTTGGGTAGTACTCAGTCTGCTCTGAAAAGCAACCCATTGTAATATTTGTTTGAGGCCAGTTTTACATTGATTCCTGGACCCATTTTACAGCCCAGTCCAACCATACATGCACACACGTACACTCAAACGCACACATGCACACACCCATTAAAGGATTTCCCACACAGAATAATGATTCAAAATATATATTAATTATATACAAATGGTACATTAAAGAATTATTCACAGAGGAGTAATTGCACAATCTTAGCAATGAACATGAAGAAATAGTAACAGTATCTGTAGAGGACACACAATAGAGTTTAAAAGAAAGGTTACACCATCAAATATTATACTGTTAGCCACAAGTTAGAGGTTTTGAAGTGGAAAAAAGCTTTAACAGCATAAATCCTTTAAAAATAGAAGTCATTGAAATTCGAATCAGTGTCCCACAATGTCCTACTCAATCACCTAAGCAAGTTTTAATCACAGTTGTTGATGTTAATTATTTCTAGTCGGTCACAACTCACCCATATTCCTCAGTGCGCAGCAATGTAAGAGAGCTCAGACTCAAGGAGGCATGGAGAAATAACAGGGGGGTGCCAGGTGAAGTACCAGGGGGACGCCAGGAGCTAGTCAGCTCTAGTCGTTAGAATTGAAAAGACATGTCTTATCACATATCTTTTTGTGTGCCTTTTGGCAATTTGAAAGAGGTAGGAAAGTTCTGTCCACAGAAATCACAAACCCAGTTTATGGTTTTGGTGACAGGTTGCTAAGTATTACTTCCAGGAACTAAGAACGTGGCATACAGCGAGCTGGGGAGTCTTGAAGCTCCCACCAGCATCACAAACCAAGGCTTGCATACCAGGAAGCCCAGGAATGAGTGGATGCACTGGTGGAGCACCAGCCCACTGAAGAAAATAAGGCTTCAAAGGCGGATGGATGTTGCAGAGAAAGCATGTGGGAGAATCAGAACAACAGGGTCTACGAGGTTGAAAGACCCCCTTCACCCAATCTGTACTCACCGATCAGTGAGAACACATTGTGTGTGTTTTCTAGCAGCATTCTCTATGCTGTGCTTGAAACAGATGGTTGGCAATGTGGTTTTCTTGTGGTTCGAACATGCCCATGTTCTATTTGGAATGTCAGTATTATTGCTTCAAATGGCAACTATTAGAAATAGACATATCTCAAAATAATATTTTCCTGGGGGCCTATTTTAGGATGTTGTGTCTGGTAAGCCTGTAGATGGACTTTCAAAATGGATGCAATTGGAATTTCAAAGCCATGACCCTCCTTCAGCATGAATAGTTAGAACTCCCATGTACTGTGTTTGATTCTGTTGATGACATTTGCGGCAATCAACTCATCGATCACTACTGTTAAGCAAGACATGGCTAGCCCTGTCTGCATATTCCCTCTTATGGCTTCTGTTTAAGTACAGATCGCCTGTGTGTCTTTCAAGCCACCGTCCACCAACAAAATCACCAGCGTCCGCTACACTATTTAGATCCAAACTTTCATTGATCCCAAATAGACTTGTGTTGAGGGTGATGATCCAGAAAGCCTCACAGTTGTAGAAGGCATCCGTTAAATGTCTCTGCCACATGGAAATGGAGACAGTAATTACAATATCTGAAACTGTATTTATTGTACACAGTGTTGATTCCAGAGGAAAATATTTGCTCAGGGAAATCCTATCTGCTTACTTTTTTCTCATTAATGTATGTTAATTCTAGAGCATTTCATCTGCAGGAATTGTTCTGATATGTATTGTTTTCCCCATGGGGTTTGATGATGTAGATTACAAGGGCAGACTTTTAAATTGTCAAGCATTGCAATTCTTACACCAAACAATCTACGAGTACTGGGGGTTCTCAAATCTATGTCCCTCTGGGTATTGAGGTGCAGTTTTATGCACAAACCTCTGTGTCTGCAAAGCAGGGAAAATATTAACCCAGCCACTAATACATTCTTTAAGACATTTAGGGTATCAAAGATGATGTTGTATAGGAAGATTTAAAAGTTCTTGAGACTGCTGATGGCGGCTTCCAGACATGTGCCAGGCTCAACAGCAAGGGATTGTCTTTGGCACAGTATCACAGGAGCCCTGACGGTGGGTCAGTTGGGTGATCGTGAAGTTGAGGAATTAATCCAACTCACTGGTTGCTCAAATATAATGCAGAAGGTTGTTTGTTTGGTAATCCTGCATTTTTTTCTTTCAAACTGAGTCAGGAAATGCTCAGCCGCACAAAGCTGGAAACTAGCCTATGCAGCGAGTCACAAATTGTCATCTTTGCCACTTCAGGGAGGAGACAGGCTGCAGAGAAGGGATCCTCAGATTGCACAAACGAGTGGATGCAGGTTCTAGACAGATTATCTCTGGTCCAGTAGGAGACAGAGCCTAATTCTGCCTGGCCCCTTTTCAAGCATGGCACGCTTCCACTGGATGCTGGATTCACAGATACAGAATGTGGACATCAGCTGCAGGTAATGACATGAGTGACATTGTTTAAAAGTGTTAATGATTCATGCTTGATATGAATAGGGACCTTCTGGTATTGGAATCCTAAAGGCTGGGATAGGAAAGGTCAGCAGTGTGTCTCTTCCCAACAAAAGCTACATAGAACACTCAGAGGTCTTTGTTCATTAATTTTTCAGCTCATGAAATGGTGTGAGAGCATGTGTCGCCCCCTTAGTGTGTCCAGTAGCCCATCAGTGCACGATGCACCTGAAGTAGGGCAATCACTGCATACATTAGGACAAGGACTGAGGGAGAGGCAATCCTTACTTACAAAGAACACATACACACTGAACTTGGAACACAGGGTTTATTGTGCTTTTTGGGGTGGGGTATTACCACCATTTTAAGCCTTGGTCCTTTCACTTTGGCTGTTAAAAGTCTAAATGCACTATTAGTGATTTGTTTATGGACTAATTCACACTATATGCTGATGACATCAGGCAGATGCTAAAGTTACTGTAGATATCAGATATAACTCTAATGACAAGTCATCTGATTGCAAGCCCAAAACTCAAGATGGGATGAATGTGAACAGCATTTGCCTACACTCCTGCTAAACAGAACTCATGGCTTTTGGTGCACCTCTTGACTGGGTCTCCTCTTTGAATGGCCTGGTTGACTTGGCTACCCTCCCACTCCAACAGACGCATCTAATAAGTTAGGAATGTTTTTTAAACAATATCCTTTCCTTTACCTAGAAAAATGAGCTGTCTAGAAAGGGCCCATTCCACCATAACCATCTCAAAATGGTTCCTATTAGTCAATATAGGGCACAAAATACAATGAATTTGTCGAAGGCTGGCCCAGACGGCAAAACTTTGTTTTACAGGGGGGAGAAATGAGGTGGACACCGGAGGGGACATAACTCAGCAATACAGAACTCAGTACAATCTAGGGCCGCCCGTGCAGGCCGGAGATACACAGAGCCAAATATCTCCCACCAGCCGCACAATATCTATTTTGAAATAGGTGCTTCCATAAAAAACTTAACGATGACCACCTGGAACGTTCAGGGCTTAAATTCTCCCAGGAAAAGGAAATCTGTGGAACACCGCCTGGCCCATCTGGAGGCAGATATAGTCTGCCTACAGGAAACCCACCTTTTGGCAACGGATGAACAACGCGTCAAATACTGAAGATTTCCGAATAAGTATTTTGCATCTTCGGGCCAGAAGAGAGGAGGAGTAGCAATCCTACTTAGTCAAACAGCGATCCTATCAAGGGTCACAGTGAAACGAGACCCTGAGGGAAGGTATCTACTACTCAAGGGCCTCCTGGTTGATCTCCCAATAACCATCATAGCTATCTACTGCCCAAACGAAGCCCAGGAACACTTCCTACGCAGGATTCTTCCAGTAATCACATTCTTTGCAGAAGGCAACTTGTTAATTGGAGGAGATTTCAACCTCACTCCGGACCCATTGATGGACAAAACCCTCCCACCCTCCGGAACAGACTTTGCGAAAGCACTAGGCCTTGCAGAGTTTCTGAGCGAGACGGGGGCAGTGGACGCTTGGAGGCTGGCACACGATACAGCAAGGGACTACACCTTCTTTTCTCATGTCCATAGAGGCTTTTCCAGGCTAGACCTCCTTCTCGTATCAAGTGTATTATTCACCTGCATCGCTGACATTCATATTGGTTTAAGGGTGATCTCCGACCACTCCCCAGTGATAGCACAACTCCAAACAGAAGGCAAACCAGTACCACAGCACAGGACCTGGAAACTACAGGATTACCTCCTCACAGACATGGCAGCTAGCCAAGAACTAGTGGAATCATTAACCAACTATTTCGCGAAGAACCTAGGCAAAGGGCCCGCGCAAGCCACAGTCTGGGACGCCATGAAGCTGGTGGTCGCAAGGGGTGGCCATGATTTGTACAGCGGCGTACAAGCGCAGGCACCAGAACAGACAAGAATTGCTGGAAGCGGAGGTCGCCCAGAAGGAATCAAACCATAAAAAATGTCTATCAACAAGGTCATGGAATGAGTTATGCAAAGCTAAAGTAACCCTGGAAATGCACCTGGCAGACCAAACAGCTTGAGCGCTAACATACACGAAGCAGCATTACTACCTGAACAGCAACAAAGCCAACCGACTACTGGTACATAAGCTCAAGAAAGTCCACACCAGAAATAACATCACATTCCTACGGGATCAAGACGGGACCTTCCTCTGCTCAGACCCAGAGAAAATGTCCGCCATGACCGAACACCACAGAAACGTGATGACAAGGAATCCCACAGAGGCAGCCGCACACAAGGCTTACCTGAGCAAGGTCCCAAGCACGGCACGCCACCCGCAGATCGACTCCCTGGAAGACCCCATAACTCTGGAAGAGGTAGCGAAAGTAATCCGTTCATTGAAGAACACAGCCCCGGGCCCCGATGGTCTCCCGGCTCCATTCTATAAAAAATTCAACCACATCCTGGCCCGCCACTTGGCCTCACTCTTCAATTCATTTCTGGAAATAGGAACTACCACCCCCTCTATGGAAGAATCAATCACGATCCTGATTCCGAAGCCGGGAGCACACCCAGAACTCTGCTCATCTTATCGCACCATCGCCATAATGAATGTGGACTCCAAAATCTTCTCAAAACTACTAGCAAGCAGACTCGCCAAACTGCTTCGAGATCTTATTCACCCAGACCAAACAGGCTTTATCCCGGGACGCAACACCATGGACAACATCAGACGCACCTTGAACTTTATCGAGACGGCCAACAGAACTGGAAGAGAACTAGCAATAGTATCGCTTGAGGGACATAAAGCGTTTGACATGCCAGACTGGGGATACATAGGTGAAACTCAGAAACACTATGGGCTGGGGCCAAGATTCCGGAAATGGACAATGGCAAATTATCAGCACCCCACCACAAAGTTGAGAATCAACTGAGCCATGTCCCCCAGGATTGAAATCACTAGATTAACAAGGGGGGGCCTGGGAGTCCCTCTGCCAGACATTAGTCCTGGTTGCGAGAGACTTACCCAGAGTCTTTAGCTCACTATCTTTCACAGAGAAGAAATATCCTAAACATATCAGTCTTTGTCCTGCCCTGGGGCAGTCCAGCACCGAAATGCTAGGCAATTCTCCTCTGAACAAGAGTACCAACAGCATCCCCAGACACGTGTTTCGGTCTGGTTGGACCTCATCAGCAGGAAGGAGCTGTGCCTCTCTAAGAATAGTGAGCAAGGGGTCCACATCTGGATTCCCCTAGTAACTTAGGGTGAGACCCAAAGTTACTTGCCTATGCAAATTAACAAGGGTGGGTCCTGGGAGTCCCTCTCCCAGACATTAGTCCTGGTTGCGAGAGACTTACCCAGAGTCTTTAGCTCACTTTCTTTCACAGAGAAGAAATATCCTAAACATATCAGTCTTTGTCCTGCCCTGGGGCAGTCCAGCACCGAAATGCTAGGCAATTCTCCCCTGAACAAGAGTACCAACAGCATCCCGAGACACGTGTTTCGGTCTGGTTGGACCTCATCAGTAGAGAGGAGCTGTGCCTCTCTAAGAATAGTGAGCAAGGGGTCCACGTCTGGATTCCCCTAGTAACTTAGGGTGAGACCCAAAGTTACTTGCATATGCAAATTAACAAGGGGGGTCCTGGGAGTCCCTCTGCCAGACATTAGTCCTGGTTGCGAGAGACTTACCCAGAGTCTTTAGCTCACTATCTTTCAAAGAGAAGATTTGCATATTTAAGTGACTTTGGGTCTCACCCTTGGTTACTAGGGGAATCCAGACGTGGACCCCTTGCTCACTATTCTTAGAGAGGCACAGATCCACCCTACTGATGAGGTCCAACCAGACCGAAACACGTGTCTGGGGTTTCTGTTGGTACTCTTGTTCAGAGGAGAGTTGTCTAGCATTTCGGTGCTGGACTGCCCCAGGGCAGGACAAAGACTGATATGTTTGGGATATTTCTTCTCTGTGAAAGATAGTGAGCTAAAGACTCTGGGTAAGTCTCTTGTAACCAGGACTAATGTCTGGCAGAGGGACTCCCAGGACCCCCCTTGTTAATTTGCATATTTAAGTGACTTTGGGTCTCACCCTTAGTTACTAGGGGAATCCAGACGTGGACCCCTTGCTCACTATTCTTAGAGAGGCACAGATCCACCTACTGATGAGGTCCAACCAGACCGAAACACGTGTCTGCGGTTTCTGTTGGTACTCTTGTTCAGAGGAGAATTGCCTAGCATTTCGGTGCTGGACTCCCCCAGGGCAGGACAAAGACTGATATGTTTGGGATATTTCTTCTCTGTGAAAGATAGTGAGCTAAAGACTCTGGGTAAGTCTCTCGTAACCAGGACTAATGTCTGGCAGAGGGACTCCCAGGACCCCCCTTGTTAATTTGAAATCACTAGAGGCACCCCTATAACCCCTCATTTTTGCTCTTTCAATGGAACCGTTTGTAACCAGGATCCGCCAAAACACCGCAATCCAGGGCCTCAAGTATAAGAACGATAATTATAAAGCAGCCCTATATGCTGACAATGTGTTGTTAACATTAGAACACCCAGATAGGTCCATGGCAGCACTACGGGAAGAACTGAGCCACTTCAAAGAGTCCTTGGGGTTCTCAATCAATCTTAAGAAATCCGTAGCGCTGGGTATCAACATCCCAAAAGCAACACTGGACTCTCTAGCAGCTACCCTTCCGATCCCATGGGCCAAATCACACCTGAACTACTTAGGCGTCCGTCTGCCCAAATGCGCTGAACACACTTATAAGCTGAACTTCCCAGCCCTACTGAAAGACCTACAAGCAGACATGGTACGCTGGCAAGATCAGAAGATATCCTGGTTGGGGAGGATCACAACGCTCAAAATGAACTTAATTCCCAGGCTACTATACCACTGCCAGGCGCTCCCAGTAACGCTTCCCAAAAAAGCTAAACAGAAGCTGCAAGCAAACATGCTAAAATTCTTCTTGGGGGGCAGGAAACCCAGAGTAGCCAGGAAGGTACTGCTCAAAAGCCCAGGATCTGGAGGATTGGGAGTCCCCGAAGTCAAGAGGTACTGCCTGTACGCTCAGCTGGCTGAAATTGGAAGAGGACTGGTGCCAATATCCCCTGGAATCCCTCCCACACATCAGATGGCCTAAATATCCCCCAAACGAAGGGCCTCTATCAACTACGAGGAACACAGTAGACAGCTGGAAGCAGGCAGCAAGGAAGTGGCAATGCAGATCTACGACAGGCCCGCTCTCACCAATTTGGGAGAACCCGGACTTCACCCCAGGCCAAGGGCAAAACGTCTTCGCCAGATGGAAGGCGGGGGGGCTGAGGCACGTGTCAGACTTCTACGAAGGGCACTCCCTACTGACGTTCGAGGACTGTAAAAGGAAGTTCCAGTTACCAGAGACCGAGAGGTTCTGATACACCCAGCTCCGACACTGGCTGTCCCACGACAATATGCGGCCCCACGGAAGCAGAGAGCTCACGGCATTAGAACACACATTAAGGACCTCACCGCCCAAAGGCAAGATCGCGACCCTGTATAGGCTACTGGACAGGACAAACCCAGAAGTGAAGGAGCCCTACATCAAAAGATGGGAGAGCGACTTGGGCAGGGACGTAACCAGCTGGTCCCACATCTGGGCAAGAACTTACAAGGGCTCCAGATGCATAACGAACAAAGAAGGAGCCATTAAAGTCTACTACAGGTGGTACATGACCCCCGAAACTTTACACAAATGCAACCCCTCTATTCAACCCCAATGGGAATGGGGAGGGAAGTAATAATGGGCACATTACAAATGGCCCATTATTACCTCCCTCTTCCCCTCGCGGGACCCGGAAAAGACGTCTGGTTTTACCAGACGTCTGTTCCGGGTCCCGCAAAGGGAACCTCGTAATCAGCGCTCCTGTAATGAAGGGTGCCAGTCCCGTACCGGCGCCCTTCATTACGGGACCGCAAGGGTCGTAATGAGGCCCTTAGAGTTAATATCTGTGAACCTATTTCTCCTGCCCTATAAACCGCCCACAGGCATCCGGTGGCACACAAAGGCCTATCAGAAAAAGAACATGACAAAGTACCTGACAAATCTTTGTACACAATATCAAGCAACAAGATCACTCAGATCTGCTTCCCAAAAAAAAGTGTTTGCATTTGTCCAAAAAGTAAAATAATTGCTGCAAATCTTCTCTCGACAAAGGACCCACGCTTGGGAAGGCTTTACCATCCGAAATCAAAGATCAAGAAACCATCTTCAGACCATCGTCTGAACAATTGGTTTGTGATACCTTTTCACCATAAAACAGTGATTGCCATTGCCGTAGATACTGTTTCTCATTTGCACTTACTGGCAATGAACCAATGAAGTGAGCAGCAGCAAAGTGTTATAGTTCCTGCTGTGAATCATCTCTCAGTACTACTACATCCTCCTTCCCTTTCAATTTCCCTGATTCCTTTCATTCTTGGAACCCAGAAGGAACCTATTTTGACCTATTTGCAAGAGACTCTGTACAAATCACACTACATAAATGAATGAGATGAGTCAAGATATTGGGCCTCATTCCAAGTCCGGCGATAACCGAGCCGGAAAAACCGGCAGGTTGCTGCCGGACTTGGAATTAATTACCGGCTCTGGAATTGCTGGAAATACCGGGGCATTACAGCCCCGGTGGTCTGGTTTCTGGAGCCGGCATTCCGATGGAGTCCCATAGGACTCCATGGGAATAGGGGCCGTGGAAACACGGCACCATGCTGTAATGGTGCCAGTGTTTCCTCTGTTAATGACTCCAATCAAGCATTCCCACTAAGTCAGTGCCTGGTCTGGGATTGCTCAAGGGAAGCCCTTATTTATATATTTTTATGACAAGTTATAATCTGGATGATGAACCCTTGTATAACGCCCCTCTCTTAGAATCCCCCTGACCCCACTGAGCCAAGAAGTAGGTTTGTTTTGCAAATTAAAAAGGTTTATTTGAAAAATTAACAATAGATATAATATATATCACACCTTTATAATAAATTAATATTTGATATCACACTTAGACATATGACAGTGATCAACAATGGATGATGTTATACTAGCACACTGGTTTAATTATTTAGGAGTAGTATAGAGGATAAGGTAGCTGAGAATGCTTTATATGGTACAAGGAAATGCAAGGTGGAAAAGAAGCAACACAGAGATAAACCTGATATGATTTCAGCAAAAGATAATAGAATCACTTTTTCTCTGACAATTCACTGCCCCCCTATGCAATCTAAGGAGATGGAAATAACACACACAGTCTTCAGGAATACAATCACAGTACAATACGAATTCAGTTCCCCCCTAGCAAGCTCAGAGAAACAGGGATGATTTTAAACACAGGCAAAGTACTTTAAAGGTGGTATGCAAAGAAGGGAAAAATATGCTAAAAATTATTTTAATTCCCTCTAGAGGTTCAGGGTGAGTGAGAGATACTTTAAATCAGTTCAGGCCAGCCCTATCAATGATTCAGGGATGGTTACCAGTTTGAAAACGGAATTCCGTAATGGAAGCAAAAGACAAATATTTTTACACGTGGCTGGAATGAAGCAAAATGTCAAATCGCGGCAATTTAGTTGCGTGCGTCGAGGGCAATTACAAATATAAGGAGAAGCAAGTTGGTTTAGAGCTTGTTGGAAAGCTTAGAATCTCAGCTCGTTCCTAGGACAAATGGTTCCGGAGATAGATTAGTGAAGGTAGATTTTCAGAAATGAAATTTTAAAGTTTCAGAATGACAGATGACAGTTTTGCAGCTTTAATGTCACAGAAGGACACACCATTCTATGATGTAGTTCTAGATAGGTTAAAATAGTTTGAATTAGATTATTTTAAACTAAGAGATTGGTTTTGCACAGTTCTGGCTGAGTACTCACACTATATTTTGGACAGGAATGAGACTTCGTCACGGATCGGGTCAGGTTTGGCTGCGGTTCTCTCGCCACTTGGTACTGGTTCTGCGCACAGCGATTTAGGTCAGCTCTCAGCACTGCACAGTTCTGGTCTCTCTGGATCTCTGGTCTCTCTGGATCTCTGGTCTCTGGAGATTGATGGATTTGAAGTCTGGAGTCTCCCGGCAAAGCATCCCGCAAAAAAGTGGAAAGGGAATGTCCCTACCTGGGTTCCAGTGGCTCTTTTTATGTCTTTTGAAAATGGGTGTGGATGCTAACTTTCTTTGCCCAACCCACTCACGATTTGATAGGTCAAGGATTTCTCTTTGACCTGATTTGAGAAGGGAACAGTGAGGCAGAGTGATGAGGTAGGTTTATGGTCAGAGGATCCTCCCCTTGTCAAATTGCACACAAATCTATTTCTGATCCAAATACCCATTTATCTATGTACCATTTTTCTAATAATATATGTCCAGTTAACATATTCTCTGTAGCACCAAACCATCCGATCCCTGTCTTTGTAAGATGTCGTGACCACTTATGACAGAATTCTGCCCTTTTCATCAAGAACACAACCTCTAAACTTTTCCAGATTTTACACAAATGTGCACAAGAAATATGGGTATCAGATGATAAGGTGTTAGATTTTTAACATACATACATTTGGAGTAACAACCTATTTTCCGCTACTATCCCCAGGAACATACCAGAGAGTCCTAACACCTCTTAAAATGTGCACAGAAAAATCACAAGAATAATGATATTAATTATATAATTTTGACAAGTCCGTACTATGAATTATCCATCTTTTTAAAATTATGCTCTGGCCCCAAAGGGGCATGGTTTCCAAAGCACATGGTGGAATTTCTGGTTTGTCCACTTCCCCCAAGCTCAGCTTGCTCACAGATGCAGTGCCCCTCCCCGTTTCCTTCCAAGAGGAAGCCATTTACGACCCCCCCTAATTTAACATTTGCCTGGGCCAAGGAAGGCTCATTGTTTAGTTTCCTGCAGTCCCCATGTGCCACTCCCCTAATTCAATCAGAGAGGTGTCATCTCCTTTTGGCAGGGGCAGCAGAATGCAGCCAGGCCTGGGAACACAGCTGCTGATCAAGTTTCAACTCCTGTCGGGGGTAGTTGTCAGGCAGAATTCAATCTCTTTAAGCCAGGCTTCAGCTAAATGTCACTTTGGTTCCCAGTTTTCTACATTCAAACCAAACTTGCAATTTTTACACATGCAGCTAGAACACTGATTCTAAGTTCAAAACTATGACATTTAACAGTTGCAAACTATGTGACACTCAAAAGTAGGTCACTCATTTATTCTAAACATTTCGATTTTAGTGGCTTTAAACCCAAATTCACTTAAGCTGCTGACATCCCCAGCTATTTTCAATACATACATTAGACAATTACTTCCTTCAAGTAATTTCAGAATATAGTTTTACATTGTATCCACCTCTTAGTAAGTCTTTCTTTGGCGTGGTTTGGCTCATTTGTTCAGTTTTACACAAGTGTCTGGTGGTTTTAAAACGCCGGCTTTCTGGTAGTGGTGAGCACCAGTATTGCATCCCTTTTTGACATTAATAACAACAGATTTTGAACAGCACCATATTCCTTAGCACTGATTTTGCTCATGGTGCTTCTGGCCCCTCACACTCACACTGGTGGCTGGCAGGTCAGGCGACCATTTTGTTGTGTGCAAAGACTGCGCGGCTCTCCAGGATTCTGGCGCAAATGTGGGTTTTTCCGCCATCTTGGATTTTCTAAGCCCACAGCACCAAATGTTGTAGCATAATAACTTGAACGTGGGTCAAGACACCCAACACCACGTCCATCTGCGGCTGGTGGTGTTACGCCCGCCAGGTCAGTCCTGGCGGGTGTAACACCACTGGCCACAAAACTCGTAGTTAGCCGGTCCAGAAACGGTGCGGTTTTACTGGCACTGTTAAATCCAGACCGGCTAACTTGTAATGAGGCCCATTATACAACTATTACTTTTATACAATTTATGGTACAATTTTTAACAAGTTTGGAAAGTTGAAAAACTGTGTTGGTATTGCTTGGATTCAAATCTTAAACTTGCTCGTTGAGTCCAAATTTCAGCAGCAAGGACTTAACCTGCGGCTCTCTAGCAGGGTTAGACTATGACTCCCATAACCCCTTACTGTTTTCATTTTATATTTTTTCTCTCATATGATGATTTATATCTTAAACATGTCTCCTACACCGCGTGACATACTACTGTAATATCTTAAATATGTCATAAATTTCTATGTGTTTTCTTTGGGTTTTTAAATATGCCTACTGAAATTGTTTTATATTGAATAAAGCTATATTGACTGACTTTCAATAGATGGAGTTTATTTGGATTCGGAAAAGAAAATGAGTTAATCAGTGCACACCCTTGTCAACATTATGTTCATACAATGAATTTACAGAGAATGTGGGTGCTTGGAGGAATCCCGACCCTGACACAGGATCATATTACAAATACTGGAGTTAAAGAGTCCAATCTATGGACTCTCCCGTCCCCTGCACACCTTGGTACTGAAGATCAGTCAAAACTTACAGTATATGTTTCATAGAAAAATCGAAAACAATGATTATGTAACTCAAATGTACAAATCTTTGCAGACAATTTTATTTCATCATGAATCAAATGGAGGCCAAACAGTGAAATTCGTGCTTGATGCGTTTCAGGGATAGATACCCCTTCTTCAAGAGCAATTCACACTACAAATACGAATTATCAATTGACCCAATCAGTAAACATAAAGACATATGAATAACTCAAGATCATTTCCATATCTTAGTGTTCCATCACCTAAGACATCCATGCCCATAGGTGTACATCGATTTCACCTGGTGTACCAGTGAACCAAAGACCTGTATGTGATAGAGTGTCCAATCAGACATTAACAGGTACCCAGGGGATCAGTACACTACCTTGTCCCACATTCTCCACTTAAGTGCGGAAAACGTGCACCACAAAAAAACTCAGGCAACTATGCCCATTACTGGCCTATTTCTTAGTCAGACTAATTCTGGAGAGAGATGGTAGAAGGAAACATATTGCGACATAGGTAACATGGTTCACTGTTATGTAAATAGTCAGTTACAAAATGTGAATATCCAGGGGCAACTGGCTTACCGAAACATCTCTGATTCCGATAAGTCAACTAATGAGTGCCCCAAAGAATTTTGCACCTCTGGCTCCTCTCGGATCAAACTCCCTTAGCCAACACATCCTTCCAGATCTGGGTAGTTCCTACAATAAGGATCAGACATACATACGTACTGTTAGCTTAGAATAGTATCCACTTCGCATCCCCTGTTCCCACTTTTATATTTTGTATTTATTTAATTTATAAAGCTCATTAGCTAATGCTAAATTACCCATGACATGCTCTGTATCTTAATAGCCAACGTAATGTCCAGTTTTTCTAGTTCCTACGCACGAGAAGCAAACAATGTCTGCGCCATATGTGGAAGTTGTTTATGAAAGAAGTTGGGACATAGGCGGAGTCACGTGTGGTATGTTACAACGTGACCAGTATGTGCCAACGTGGATTACTGCTACAATGAAGCTCTACAAAGCCAGTTACGACGCCATCTTGGTCGGAGTTCTCAGGTGGATTACAAGTCAGATACACCTCTAGAAAGGTGTCACCCAGATCGATATTGGAAATGGAAAACCTCTGCGAGTTATGGTAGTCATCCCAACGAATGTCAAACACTGTAATTGGTTTACTGGACACCTTACAATCTATGTTATGCATTTACATAATGACACATTTCTATCCTGTTTTATGAACTCATTGCATCCTATACAGAAATATCACATACAGCGTTCAATATCATTTAAACATGTCCCATACTTATCAAACAATACATAATGTATGGATCGCCATACGTTCAGGTCTAAGGTCTCATCAATCATATTCACAAAAACCAATGTAAACAAAGTTTCTCATTCACAATACAGTGTACAGTTTATCTATACTCCATGACATATTATCAAGGGGTCCTCAATCGCAGACATGACATTTATGCAATTCCCACCGGTATATTAACCAATGAGTTTATATTACATTCTGGCCTAAAGTGACTTCAAGCATTGTTCAAACAAAGCAATTTATGAACAACTCATCATTCAACCCTCTGGGCTGTACTGTATCTAATTGGTGTATCAGAACATTTCTTTCTGTAACAGACGAGAGTTGAAGTCACCCCCCTCCATTTATTTGGATTCGACCATTAGGCAAAATTCAAAAATAACAATAAAACAACTGTTTCATGCCTATAAATACTTAAATCATGATGTGATGCATAAAACCACCCCACTAAAACCAAGATACATGACCAAGAGAAAGTTACAACAGTACTTTCCTCATACGAAGGATTGCAGGTCTATGAATTACAGCG
The DNA here is from genome assembly GCF_040938575.1 of Ambystoma mexicanum. Classification (NCBI taxonomy): domain Eukaryota; kingdom Metazoa; phylum Chordata; class Amphibia; order Caudata; family Ambystomatidae; genus Ambystoma; species Ambystoma mexicanum. The sequence continues at coordinate 1,246,258,962 of NC_090937.1, read as the reverse complement.
GTGCCCTCAAACGTAAAGCCTCATGAATATAGCTGGACACGTCATAATTAAATATGGTATTAAGAGCTAACAGAGCCATGATCAATGTTCCGTCTAATTATTTTTCTCTAAGTGCGGAAATGCTTAGCTTTGGTGTGCAACTTATTTTCCATGTGCGCAACTAAATTACAAGGTGGGCTACTTTGTGAGCATGCACAGTTGATGAGCTACCATCTGAGTGGGAGGAGGGGGTACCAGAACCCCTACCCCATCCATTCCGAGTTAATGCACACTTCCTGGCTGTATTTAGGCGCGGCTGCTTTGGGCGCAGTGCCCCTGCCACAGGGCACCCGTGTGGGAATGCCACCAGTGAACTAGCCCTTGAAGCCAGCCCAGACTAAAACCCATTAGCACTCCATTTTGTGTGCCCACCAACTCCATTTTGTTTTCTCATAATGTGAAGCCAGCGATGAAATTAGAACGCAGGCCTGCAGCTCTCCCCTTAAGACGCGCACATCGAGCAAGCTACTCCCCCCACCTCCTCCCCTCTGTTATACCTGCAACCGTCTGGTTCTCATGGGAGACTGGCCGCGCAAATGAAACAAACTTCGCACTGTATCTTCTGTCTTCCGTCTTACCTCAATGACCCGACCACGGCCCAGCTCAAGGCCTGGCTGCAGAGAGTCATTCATCCCTATAAACCTGCCCCCACCATGCAGACCCAGGCCATAAAGAATGCCACCCCCATATCCTTTGAACATGCTTGAACAACCGATAATGACCCTGGTGTGTAGTGTTTGTTCATGCTTCATTATAAAAAAAAGCAAAAGTCCTTTTTATATTCACCCATGGGTTATTCATGAACTGTTTCATTGCATGCGGAGTATTGAGAGAATTGTAGTATATAATAGTATATATGTTTTGTTGCATGAAATATGTATAAACGAAGCACTGCCATCAGGTCTCATTTGTATAAATGTGAAGAATACTAAAGTGTAATATGATGTTTGATAGAAATATATTGTAATAACAAAATGCACATGCCAGCACAAGCTATCTAATTTTGGAGCTCAATGTAAATATATGCGCAGAATCGTGTAACAGCAACCTAGCATTCATGTGCCGCAAACAGAATGACCGCATTGTGATAACACTTGTTAGGGCCTACACGTAAGAATTTGGTAATGGAATGGTTGATCCAGTATGGAAAATAACACGCATATGCATACACAAGTTACCGCTGTGAGTTTTATAACGATGAAGGCACCCAGCCATATAGTAATGATAACACGCTCTAGATGGTCAAATTACAATGCAATAATGATATGCTAAAAACCTTATGTAAAGAACTTCTTGGGAGATCCCGTCCACTTATGTAACACAGGACTGCACCTTGAAGGTGTTTCGATTCCTCCTTCCACCCCTCATTGTGCCATAACAGACTAGGAGACGCTTAATGATGGTATTTAAACAGCTTGCCTCTAACCTCGGCAGCAAAATGTATGACCATTGTGGTATGTGCCTTTTTGTGATCCGACCTTTCAATGTCTAATCTAGCCCTTAAATCTAGTGCCCTCTTTGTTGTGTACCAGATGGACATTCCAGATCACACAATCGTCTGAAAGCCTTGGCCCCTTAACAGTATGGGCCTCATTACGACCCTGGCGGAACGGGTTAAACGGCGCCGTAAAAGGCTGCAGCGCTGTTCAACCTGTTCCGCCACATTATGAGGTCCCCTCGCGGTATACGTTAAGCACACTTGGGAAAACCAGGCGTGCATCTCGGGTCCCGTGAGGGGAAGAGGGAGCAAACAACGGGCCATCTCGTAATGGCCCGTTGTTTACTCCCTCTCCCATTCCCATTCAGCCCTACGGGGGCTGAAATGGGAATGGGGATGAACCGTGTCCGTGTCCTCGAGTGAGGAATTACCGGGCCATCCGAACTCGGATTGGTCCGGTAAGTCCTCATTCCGAGGACACGGACACGGATGCGGTTTTGCCGGCAGCCATGCCGCAAATTGCGGCATGGCTACCAGCATAACTTGTAATGAGGGCCTATATCTTATAGTATACTAACACATTGTTAAACTGTCCATCAGTAGATCTAACACCAGGCTCAAGAAATGCACTGTGACCTAGGCCCAATGATAACTAACGTACATTTGAGCAATGTCTTTCCTTTTGTGTTAAGGTATACAGGTCATAGTATTTGCAGAGCATGATTGATTGCAGTATTGGATGAATAGTGATGTGTGGCCACAATGGCAAATGTTAAGTAACAAACAATATGTATGATCCTGAAAGCTGCCCGACACTGCATACCAACCCGATGAGCTCAGCTGACCGATTGACCTGAAAAGCATCATCACAGCACCATGTGAATTTGCACCAATCACAATGCACTGACCCTATGGCACCTACATGTGCCAGTCCCTAGTGACCAATCCCAACTCATCTTGTGCCCCCTAGGCCTCCCCTCTCCTGGATGATGCAAAAGCTGTATAAAATCGACTTGTAACATGTTTCCTGCAGAGCGCTCTCGGCATGAGCAGAGTAGATTTTTGCCTACCCTACTTTAGATAAAACATTTTGCTTTCACACACATTTGGTCCTGGTCTCATTCCCTTCGGGTTGCGTCCTATTTGACTCTAATTGGGAGAGTTAAGTGCATTTTTAGGGACTTTCATTGGTGAACCCGACACGATTGTGTCTTTTTGCTCCTTCTGGAACGAGACACGCCCGGTCACGACCCAGAGTGCGCCCCCTCAAGAGCTACCCGCCAACGGCAACCGGTACACCTAGACGTGCACACGCAGTAGGGCGACAGGGTACGGGATCCCCTTTACAAAACCCACTGTACCACTCACCGGAGCCGGGTGTGGCCTTTGAGTGTGGGGCGGGCCCTGACCTTATACACGTGAGTATCAAGTGCAGGTGATCTCAAAAGTTGGGTGGGAGTCAGATTAGGAGGTTTAGGAAATAGGGAGTCAATAAGGGTCAGATAGAAAGGGAGTTCATAAGCCCCGAGGAAGAAGTTTTGGGCTGTTCTATATTCCACTCGATTCTTTTTCTATCGCATATGGCCATTAGGACAGTGACGGGAAAATAAGGTGCAAAGAGGATAAGGGGATCCTATCTCCTTTAGGGGGTGCAAGGTGGCACCACATATTACTATCTTGACTAGTACAGGATATATGTATGTGGAAAAAATAAGGTGAAAACGTAGGGGTCTCAAAGGAAGACTTGTAGTAGTATTTAGAAACACTTTTTCCTACTTTTCCTTTTCTTCTCCTCCCTTCTCGCCTGAGTATAGACAGGGTGCAGGGAGAGAATTCTTTAAAGGTGTTGGAGAATCAGGGGAATATACAGAGAATAAGAGTATTAAGGGGAGGTAGAGTTTATGTTGTTTTTTATGTTGTCTTTGCTATACGTTGCATGCGCTATATTTTATGTTCTAAGGTGTTGTTTTATGTAAAAGCATTGTTCCCTGTTGGTGAAAATTAACGAGAATGTTTTAAAATTGTGTTGAAGGAGATTTGTAAATTGACATGGTTTATGAGTAACAAAGTGTGAACAAACAATTTTAACAAGTGTTTTAAAATATAGTGAGCAGGTTATAAAGGAAGTGTAAGATTAACAGAAGATTTTCCTTGTTTTGAGTAATACCTAGAATCCGATAAAATGGGCGCAGAAACACCTCTGGCCCATATCTGTAAAACACTGCCAGGGTATGCAGAGAAGATTATTAAATACCATGACCAGTGGGTCACAGAATTGTAAGGGGAGGGTCTGTCCCAAGTATGGCCCCAGGGAGGGTCCTTTGATGAGGCTGTGTTGGACATGGTTGCCACTTGTCTGTTTATTAAATACAAAGGGAAACAATTGCAGAATCAAAGAGAAATATTAGACTTGTGGAGACTCTTCGAAGAAGTCCCACCAGGTAAGGGTGGAGAGCATGTCACATCTCCCCTGACAACAGCTGGCAGCGAAGGGCCCATAGAGCAAAAGGAGAACAGATCGTAAACCATACATATATACATACCCCTTACTGACTAATACAGTGCCCGCAGAGGGATATAGTGACCCCATATATGTAGCACAGTGCCCCTCACCATCTGCACCTAAGCCAGCCACCACAGCACCCCCACCGTATGAATCAGGCCAGGTAAGCACCCCCACAATAGATATCGATAAAGTTACACAAGACCTAGATTCACGACTGACATTGGCCCGAACAGAGTTGTCCCGTCTAAAGGGCATGTGCGAGCAAGGGGGGCGACCTACCCCCAGGGCAGAACGGGGTATCACGCCCCAACCCAGTGAAGGGGCAGCAGAGGATGGGTGGAAAAAGGGAGAGAGACTATTTTGAATAAATGACACCCCCACAAGAATCATAGAAATAACTACAGTTGGTAGTGAAGAATACTGGTGTGACTTAGAGAAGCAGGAAGATGAAGAAAGAAGGTTGGGGACAGCTACAGGTGGGACATCTTTAGGAGAAGGGTTGTCCCCCATGGAAGAATGGAGGGGGAGAGTAAGGAATAGAACAGGGCGCATGGCAGTACTAGGGAAAAAAGGGAAAAATGTGAGTACTGGAATGGGGGGAAAAACCTAGAACTACCACTCATCCACAGCGGGAAGGGCAAATTACATACCCTGGGCTGAAATGGATAAGGCTAACCTTTTGAAACAGTTGCCACCACTATCCGGAGGCACTAGTAAATGGATATATGCATTTGAAAAACACACGGCGGGTGTACCCTTAGCAGTGGGAGATGTTAAAAGCTTGCTGGTATCTGCAGTTGGAGACCAGGCAAACAGTGTTTGGGCAAAGGCAGGCTTCCCAGGAATAACATTGGATTGTGATCGGCACGATGGGGCCTCATTTAACACTGTGCAAGCAAGAGTATGGGATGCGCTCCGAGAAACATTTCCAGATACACCAGACTTACAGTCAGTGATGCAATGTACAATGGGAGATGACGAAGATGCAATGGGCCTCATTACGACCCTTGCGGAAATGGAAAAATGATGGCGGAAATGCAATACCGCCATCGAACACCGCTCGTTGCGATCATGACCCGTCACCGTAAAGTACGATGCCATTAGCGACACCGCAGTGAACGGCAACGCTAACTGCACCAAGTACGCGCACGCGCGCCTTGCAAAACCGGAATCACCGCCATGGCGCAACGGTACGCGAATTCTGACCCTAGCGGACATGTACTGAACGCCATCAAGCACGTCGTAAAGTACCATTCCGCCATGGCGAGAAATACGGCAACGCGAACCAACCGTAAATGGCCCACTGAGTGCCTGTACTCCACTCCCTGGCCTCATTGCACAACTCCTGGCAGGCGCAATGTACTCACACTATGCAACCAGTGAAATCCACAATTCACCCATGCATGCCAACGTAGAAAAGCATGCAGGGGTACAAAGCGCCCCGTGAGTGGGCATCCATGTACGGCATGTCACCATAGCCGTACTGACGCAGCACAGGCATGTGAAGGTACAATACATCAAAATGAAAATCAAGAACACATGACACAAAACAACAGTAGTCCCCCATCGCTTGCCACCAGCGCAAGGCAACATCCAAAACAGCATCCTGAGGGGGATCGCACCAGCCCTGTACTCATGCCAGTAAACAAACCAACCATCAGCAGAAGCATGTACCACACAAGTCGGCAGAGTGACTGAGCAGCCAGGCTCATCCCAAGAGGGGCCGATGGGAGCTGCAGGGCACAGATGGCATCAATACAGAAGCTATTCCAATGGACATGACCCCAGTCCCCCTCCAACAAACGCACGCAAACACAGTCACCTGTGACCAGCCACATTCTGAACAACCCATCATTCCACCAATCGACCTGGCTGACAGGCACCAGTCGGCCAAAAGCCAATCCCCCGCCCCTGAACAGCACATCATGTAAACAGTCACAATGGCAGCCCCTATCCGTGACCATACTGTGCTACGTAGGCAAACGCGGCCAGTACTGTACCACACAACTCAACTCAGAAGGCGGAACACAATGCAGATCATCACGCAATACATACCGCCACAAAGCGAAAATCGCCACATCACCTGCAAAGAACAACGCAACACGACAAATATCGGAATACAATTTAAATGCACATCCAAATGACAAAGGCCCCACAGCAATTTGCAAAATACCACCAAAACAACCATCATCACCGAGGGCTGCATCTGCAATAATTGACCGGCTTCCACTTGTGTGACGCCCTGTACCATCATGGCACACAGGGCCTACATCAACGTTCCAAAAGGCAACATGGAAGCGGCAAGAACCGCAGGTCCGTCCCATGAGGCAGGCACTAGTCGAGCTGAAAGGCCGAAATGTTGCACCTAGCCACCAGTACAGCGTAAGGGCATGTGGCCCATTGGCGATCGTCCCATAAGATCGAAATGGTGCTCCACTGATTCACCCGAAGCTGCAGGAGTCGAGAGTAAAAACCATCTGGAGGAGTGGCGTAGAGATGGCATCTGCAATAGGGCAGGAGATACCTGTCACCCAAAAGAAACACAAATTAACCGATTGCATTACGGGACTCATGATGCATTACAATCTTCATTCAACACACCAAATCCACACCCATATGCATGCTAGCCCACTCCAAAGGAATATACACACCCCTAAATCAGTATCGAATCATAACGAAACCAATCGAGCTAAATACACCATTGTCAACGTCGGTTACTGTGCATGCGTCCGTCAAGATAGAACCCATGACATGGGATTAGTAACGTGCCTAGACACAAGTGTATGAAGGCGCGTCGAGACAGGGAGGATCCGACAAGGGCAGATAGACGTATGTCCCACTATGGCAGCCTTGCATCACATAACGCAGGGGAAGGGGAGTGAATCAAAAAACCCATGTACATGGCAGACCCTAAACGGAATCATCAGTCCATGCATCCACACATCATTCCCTCATCCCGCAATGAAAACGCATGAATATTCACTCACATAATATGTGAAACTTCCATCGCGTCTGTGCGTAATGCAGTCCGCAAAAACCACTGTGCCCCTGGCCGGATCTGTAGTGTTGTGAAGCAAGATGGATTTGGGAACGTCCTGCCTTATCGTCCACTACGCTGTTGCGCATCCCATTCAATTCATATCATTCATTGCCTGCTCGTTATGGGCCATGTCCCAAGGACATTCTACAATAGAACGTTACATTTCCAGCCAGACCTGTGGGCGTATCCTCGCCGCTACTTCAAAACCCAAAATGCTGGCCTTCGAATTCCTCACTTGCAACATTACGTCGAAAAGGCTTCTGTGAACGCTTGCATTCACAATTACATCAATGTAGTGCGGCTGTGTGTCATGATGCTAACTGGCTGCAATCACAAATGGCACGCCACGCCCGTCGGTGAAGTACGTTACTGTGCTGCATGAGGGTCGGCCATCGATCGAGCCCTACATACCACTGACTCTTCACAGGTATGTAAGCGGCTGCAATCATAGCATGTGTAACAATGGGAGCATAGCATGAAAATCAGTCAAAGTACATCACACTGCCATCGGGATTTGATACATGATTCAAATCCCAAGATGCCATGCGGCCAAATGCAGCCTTACGTGCGGGACGTGCTCGGCCAGAAGGGATTGCATCTGCCACAGATTCATTCAATCAGCACAGGTGGAGGCCATACAGGCCGACAGCACATATATTGCAGACCCAAACCCCTCCCACAACCACTCCCACTCCAAAATGCTACCGGCAGGACTAGCGATGTTGGGCCTGGGGTACCAGATAGCACTGCAAGTGCTACAACTACAAGAAGACGACGAACAACAACAGGTACAACAACCGGGCGCACAGGGGAGACGGAGGAGAAGGAGGAGGAGGAGGGCAAGGCAGGGTCAGCAAGGCCCACAAGCACTGCCACTACCACCACGCAGGCGGCCCGCAATCCCACGCCTCCGAGCCGATCCGTTCAACCTCACTGCTGAGCAGATCCACACCCTCTACCGTTTGGACCGGGACACCATAATCGCCATTGTGGACATGACACATGCTGACCTCGTGAGCATGATAGATAGCCCAACCGCCATCCCACCCCTACTGAAGGTGGTGTCTGCACTCCACTTCCTGGCCACAGGCACCTACCAGCACACAGTGGGACAGTTGCATGGCATTTCACAGCCACTGTTCTCACGGACACTCTTCCAAGTGCACGATGCCCTCCTGAAGCACGCCGACGACCACATCACACTACCACGCACGTACCAGGAGATTACCAACGCTAAAGTGGGATTCCATGCACTTGGCGGCATCCCGGGTTGCATTGGTGCCATCGACTGCACCCATGTTGAATTGGTTGTCCCACATGCCATGGAGGTCCAGTACCGCAACCGGAAACAATTTCATTCAATCAATGTGCAAATGGTGTGTGACTCCAACAAGATATTTACGCATTGTTGTGCCAGATTTCCAGGATCTACCCATGATTCTATGGTCCTGAGGAACACAAGAATACCACGCTACATGGAGCGACACGCAGGGCACAGATCCTGGCTACTCGGTGAGTCTCATTCCATGCATGACATCGTGGCCCATTTGATGCGTCAATGACCTTGCAGGGGGGGGGGGGCTACTTAGCACTATCATTCCACTGACACCCTTTATTCGTCTCATACAGGTGATGCCGGGTATCCACTGAAGAGATGGCTCCTTACACCAATCCGGAACCCACAGAACGAGCATGAGGAGGACTACAACCATGCCCACTCACGTACCCGTGTGGTCATTGAACAGGCATTCGGCCTACTGAAGGCTCGTTTCCGCAGCCTCAGCAGGTCTGGCGGGGCACTCATGTACAGCCATGAGAAGGTTTCTAAGATGGTCATGGCATGTGTCATGCTGCACAACATGTGCATACGTAGGAATGTGCCCATGCCCCCTGACGCTGTACTGCATGCACCTGAAGATGATGATGATGATGAGGGTGGGGATGTGGAGGCACCTCAAGGAGTCCATGAGGCACAGGATGTACGTGCAATCCGACAGAGCATCATAGATGCATGCTTCTAGCAACCACGCATGGTGCCTATTACACGGAAAGGGGACCTGTGGCACTGTGTGTGTGTAGTACAGGCACATTGTGGACTGTACGCCTATGAAGGCCTCGTACGCAAATATCAATGTCCACACATGTCATTGGATGATAATGAGGTGCTGTATTGTTAATGTGATTTGATTTATACACCCTATGGACCCGCCACCCAGTGAAGCCCAACACACCCCCTCCACCCTACTACCCCCCCCCCCAACACCAGTGTCCAAATATGCATGCTGTCCGTGGGTAGACGCTATTGCAAGCCCCCTCTACGGGTATCAGGGGCACCCCTGCCCGTGGACCGCAGGTTCCTGCCAGATCTGCGTTGGGGGCTGCCCTGGACGGAACTTGCCACGGATGATGTCTCTGCCTGCTCGCGTCCATGCATGTCTCTGAGGGTTTGTGAGAGCTCCGAGAGCACACGGCGCACAGCAGCAAGTTCAGCACAAACGTCTTTGGACGTCGCATGCAGTTCCCCCCTCAGGCTCTCGGTGCTTTTCTCCATTTGTGCTCTCAGGCTCTCGGTGCTTCTCTCCATTTCTCCCCTGAGGCTCTCACTACTTTTCTCTATTTGTGCCCTGAGTGTCTCGGTGGATGTTTCCATGGCTGCCCTGGAACCCCCGCATTCATTTGCATGGTCCTTGAGTAGCGTGGACGCTTCCTGCTGTTGCTCGATCAGCAGGTCGAGGGACTGTTGCCTCTGCTGGGCCATGGACATTTGCGGTGGTGTGACAGGGGGGCTGCTCAACACATGTTGCCTTGGCACAGGACTTGTGGGGGTTGGCCAGTCGTCGTCTTCAGGGTGCCCCTGCGTGGTTTCGTCATGGTGTAGGGGATGGAACATGCAGGGGGATTGGGAAAGGTCATGGATGGTACCTACGTCGCCAGCACTGTTTTCCGTGTCGGAGCATGCTGGCATGACAGCTGTGTCACCTATGGTGCTGCTACCACCAGAGGCAGTGCCATCAGATACGTTCTTTGGGGGGACCTGTGGTGCTGGGGTTGTGGACTTGCTGGCTGCTGGGGTGCCTGTTGCAGTCCCCTCCAGTGTGCTGCCACTTGATTCCTGCTGCTGCCGTGTCTTGATCCTTGCACCTGAGGTGGAGGCTCTTGGGACGTTGGTCCTGGCCCTCTTTGCAGGCGTGCTGGTAGGGGTGTCCTGCAGCTCGTCGTTGGTATCGGACCCTGTGGTGGAGTAAAGAGGGGCGAGCGTTAGTTATGGGTCTGTCGGATTTGGAATGGCAACGTATCAAATGCATTGGGGTGGTACATGAGGCTGATTTGGGACTGGGCCTTGGAGGTGGTCTCATTTTCGTGTGGATTGAGGATGCATTCATTTGGCTGCCTGCAGTTAGGGGGTGCATGCTGCACATGTAGGGGTTGTTTATGGCTTCTTGATTGATTTGTTTGTTCATTCTGACTTTTAGAGGGCGCTGTCAGGGCAAAGTATGTATTGCACTATGGGGTCACATGGTACTGCACATGTTCGTGGTTTGTGGATTTCGCATTGTTTCTCTTGGCCAACCTACCTGATTCTCCGGATGTCGGCACTCCTTTCTCCATCCCTCCGACTCCCTCTATGCTCTCCATTCCTATGGTGGAGGCGCAGATTTCCTCCCAGGGGGTCAACTTGATGGGCGACTCTGAACCCCCCCCGGTAGCTGTGGCGATGTTCCTGTTCGCAGAAAGTATGCTGCGTACGCGGATCCGCAGATCGTCCCACCGCTTGCGACATTGCTGTGGCGTGCGGGGTGTTGTCCCCACCGCACTTACGCGCTGTGCCACCAGGGCCCATATGGCCTTCTTGTTGGCAAGGGCCGTCCTGGTCATTTGACTGGAGAAGACGACGGCGGAATTTTCCTGGAGGGTCTCGGTGAGCACGGTCAGTTCCTCTCGGGAGAAGTGTACCTGCCGCTTGCGGTCACACGCTTTCTTGGCTACCTTTCCCATATTTATTTTTTTAACTGGGGTTGCTAACGGGTTGGGATGTGTGTCAGGGTCGGATTTTTTATGGTTGTGTTGGGATTCGGATTTTATAGTTGTGCGGCGTGCTGTTTCCCGTTCCGGCCACATGCTTTTACTTCCGTTTCCGTATATTTACGGTGGCCGTAATTTGCGGTGCACGCTCGTTACGGTGACCGCTCATTACGGTGACCGCTAAGATGGGTGGCGGTATTGCACCTGGTGCAGCGTACGGCGGCGGTAAGGGCCGTTTTGGGGTCATTTCCGCCATCGCAGCCTTTCGGATTCCGCCATGGCGTAATGCTCGTGCCCGATGGGTCGTGATTGGCCGCACTTTGCTCCTTCGTGCAATGGCGGAAACGCTATTTACGCTGTTGCGGTCCGGTCAGTCACTTTCCGCCAGGGTCGTAATGAGGCCCAATGTCTTTTATTCTCCGGGTGCAGGACATGTGGAGAGCAGAAACGGGCATATCCTGGGACCAATCTATCCCCCTGTTTTATTTCATTATAAAAAGAGGACTCCCGAAGGAAGTACAGAAGGCCTTAGACAAGATAGCCGGGATAGAAGCCAAGGGGTGGCCAGAGATTCAAAGCATAATTGTACACCATTGCAAAATGATCAAAGAGAAGGAGAATGAGATAGCTCAGCAGCGGCTGGCAGATGAGCCAAATTAGTTCAAAGCAAACTTTTGAAGGTCAGTGCAGTACTAGCAACCAGCACAGCAGAAAGGGATCAAGAGGAAGGAGAAGAACAGATGGGTATACCAACACAAATGGCAGCAAATTAGGCAGGTAACAACGAGGACTCATGGCCAGGGGAACACCAGTATGAGAGCCTGCAGTGGCCAGTGAGAGGCGGACGGGGAGGTAGAGGAGGATTCAGAGGGCCACGAGGAGGAGGGGTACAAGGGCAATGTTGGAACTGCAGATGATGGGGACATTTCACGAGCGAATGCCGGAGTAGGCCCACCAATACATACCCGAGTGAACAACAGTATGGACATCCTCACCCAGGGAGCCCATATGGCCTACCAATGGGAGGGAACAGGAGGGAAGACCAATCTGACCAGGTATGTGAATGAGCACCAGATAGCCCCACAGCATGCAACACAGCATGTCCCGCAACATCCTCAGTGTCATGAACGTACGCCCCCCAGCCGCGGAAACACATATGCTACTACAGCAAACAGAGCTCCTACACATTTCAGGAGGGCAGCTATGGTGTCCGGTGACATTTTCAGCACAGATGAACTACCAAGATACTCATAGGACGGCCCACAAAGAGCACTTGCGTGTCCAGTACTGTCGACTACCCTTAACGCAGCAGAGGAACCACTGGTGGGGGCGGCGATAGGAAACAAACAGTTCATTTTTATGGTGGATTCAGGAGTGGAACAATCGTGTCTAAAAAAAGGCAGGTTTCCGCTTTCTAATCGGACTTTGGAAACGCAGGGGCTCTCTGGGGCAGTGGTCGAGGGTTTATAGTCATAATGTTCGAAATGGGGGGATCCTCCCGAACCCCCTTTTTAATTTTTTTTCTGTTTTAACCTTTTTTTTTACATGCGGAAGCCAAAAAAAAAAATAAAGCATTCAAATGTTTTTTTTTTTACATTATGTTTTCGACTTTTTTGTAATTTGACATTATTTTTTCGATATTATGACTGCACACCATGGTCGAGGTTCAGTACACTGAAGAACTAGAGGTAACAGTGGGGGGTAAAACGGTATGCGCACCCTTACTGTATTACGAAGATTCACCCATTAATTTGTTGGGAAGGGATCTTGTCAGAAAACTCAACATGACCATATCTTTTACAGGGAGAGGAATAGTGTGCTCTATTCCTACACCATGAATATGTGCAGTATGTGCCATGTTAGTGATACACACTCAAGCAAATTTCCCACAAACATGCAGCATACTAGTAGATCCAGACATGTTCATACAAGGGCTGAGAATATTAGCGAAAGCAGTGCCAGAGTTGAGAAGAAAGGAATGGAGAGTGCCCTCAGAGTTGATCTTCCGCCCGATCAGAGACCCAGAAATAGTGTCTCTAGATATACATGCAGTACAGGTGTCATCAAAAAGAATAGCTGTGGTTGCTATGGCCATGCAGGGATGCCAGTGGAGAACAGTGCTGTGCATCGACTCTAATATGGCCCTGCGTGATTTATAATGATCCCAATTAGACAAGTGCCACTACCCCTCATGGCGGTTGTTAAAGCACCACCAGCATATTTTCAGGAAGACATGTCTTGGGTACCACAGGAATTGTGGACCACAGGCCACATGATGTAGTGCTACTACACCAAGTAACACCTGTAAAGATAAAACTCAAGCCAGGGGCCATTTTATTCCAGGTGAAACAGTACCCCCTATCTAGAGAGGCAGAAGAAGGAATAAAGGACACAATATATGCACTAATGGTGCAGAGAATAATAGTGCTATCCAACTCACCCTGCAACACTTGCAGTTACCCGATTAAGAAAGCAAAGGGAGGGCCTGGAGGATGATCCAGGACCTACACCCCCTTAATGACGTAATACAGAAAGAATTCCCTCTCGTCCCAAATCCTGCTTCAATACTATGTAGCATCCCAACACAGGCTACACACTTCACTGTGGTGGACTTGAAAAATGCATTCTTTTCAATTCCACTGGACCCAGACTCTTGGTACTTAACAGCGTTCACGCTGGGAGGGAAAAGGTATGAAAATTGTAAATTACCCCAAGGATACTGTGAAAGTCCCAGTGTTTTTAACAGGATTTTCAATGATAATCTCGGAAACATACACACAACGAGTACCATTATTCAATACGTAGATGATTTGTTGGTCTGCGGTAAGGATGAGAGAGAGTGCAGGGAAGACTCTATCATCCTGCTGAACCTGTTGGCACTAAAGGGTATACGGTAGACAAACAGAAATTGCAGTATTGTCTAACATAGGTCTTATACTTGGGCCAGCTAATATCAAAAGATGGCAAAGGAATAATACCTGACAGCACAGCAGCTATAAAATCAGTAAAGGAACCTAATACAGTAAAGGAAATGCAGAAGTTTCTCGGTATGTATAATTACTGCCGAGCCTGGATACTAGACTATGCAGCATATACAAGGCCCCTATTGCAGGCAATCAAGGAAGCGCAACGAGAAAATTCTCAGCTACAATGGACACCAGAAATGCACACAGCTTTTGACACACTCAAAGAATTGATATCAACAGCTCCAGTTTTAGCGACTCTCATGACCGCAGTACTGACACAAAAGTCATCGCTAGGACATAAGCCTCTGGCATTCTACAGTGGTACACTAGATGCAGTGATGCAAGGACACTTTGCTTGCGAACAGGCTCTCGCAGCCGCCGCGTTTGCCATTGAGATGGGATGTTCCGTCACATTGTATGTAGAACACTCCCTATTTGCAATATTGGAAAGATCAAAAAGCACGCTTACCACACAGAGAGCAACAGCATACGAGCTAATTATATCCAGTGCAAACATTCATTCACATTGTGCGGTGCAAGAGTGTAAACCCTGCCACTTACATTACAGAAGCATGCACAGTAGAGGACATGCAGCAACATGATTGTGCTACATACAGTGGAGAGGATGGTGACACCCCACCCATGAAAATGCACTCACAGAGGGGGAAATATATTTTGTAGATGGTTCAGCGTCTATAGATTCTGAGACAGGAGAAAGACATGTAGGGGCAGCAGTGGTCCGAGTGGAGGACGGGGAATTTGAAGCGATAGTGCAAAAAAGATTACCACCTCACTTCTCAGCCCAAGCAGCAGAACTAATAGCGCTCATAGAAGCATTACATACAGCTAAAGGGTGTGCAGTAACGATCTACACGGACTCTGCCTATATGACAACAACTGTGCATGGAGGATTGGCAAGATGGGGAAGGAGAGGATTTCGAAGAGCAGATGGGTCCCCAGTCCAGCATGCAAATTTGTTAGGAGAATTGATTGATGCACTAAAAGAGCCTACAGTAGTGGCTGTCGTTAAATGCCAGGCTCATACACGAGGTGATGACGTCATCTCATTGGGAAACGCGGCAGCAGACGCTGCTTGCGAAGGAAGCATCTTATTTACAAAAGGGTCTGACAGGTGAGTACATACTACAGAAAGTAGTCGAGGAAGAGCAACAAAAGAGTTTCAATTCATCGCCCATTTCACACATTAATTAACTTCAGCAAGATGCAACAATTGAGGAAAAGGAGATGTGGGTAGCAAGACGATGTAGCCAGTCATCCACTGATCTTCTATGGAGACAAAATAATACTGGTAAGGTGGTAATGCCTGTGAAATTATTGGAGGTAGCATTCCAACAACTGCACTTTCCTGCCCACAATGCAAAACAACACATTATCGCAGACATACAGGAAGACTGGTTTGCCCCAGGGTTACAAGAGCACATTACGAGGCTAATAGTAGAGTGCATCACGTGCCAAACATATAACTCTGAATTGACATAACGAACATTGAGAGGGACACTACCTAAACCAGAAGGGCCATTAAGGGAACTGCATAAAGACTATGCAGACATGGAGGAGAAGTGCAATGGGTCCCGGTTTTTGATCGTGGTGGTTTGCCCCTTTTCACGGTGGGTGGAGGCAGGACCCTGTGCCCACCCAGATGCACAATGTGCTGCCAAATATTTAGTGAGGGAAGTTATCCCCCGCTGGGGCATTTGTGATGTCATTTGGTCCGACAATGGGACGCATTTGTAAATGACATGTTCAAACACAATGCTGGGTATAACTCACAAACTCTGCACAACTTATCACCCGCAATCAAATGGAGTTGTGGAAAAAATGAATGGACTACTCAAAAGTAGATTGTCAAAACTGTGCCATACACTAAAAAAGAATTGGGTCTACTGCCTACCTTTGGCCCTGTTCGAAATGAGAAATCAGCCCAGTAAAGACCACCACCTGTCACCCCATGAGATTGTGACAGGTAGGAGAATGCGCACAGCTCACTCCCCTTTGCGTAGACAATCAGACGCACACAGAGGTGCGACAATATTGGCAAAAGAGTTCCATGAGTAACTGAGACACCTCACAAGAGCAGCGCGAGCCATAGCAAAACAAATCGCACCCCCTTTCACACAAAATATGGCCATAGATACAACCACACCAGCCACAGATAGCCCAGACTGCCAGCCGATGACAGGTGACATGGTATATATAAGGAGTTTTCTCTCTCCCTCTCTCTCTCCCTCTCTCTCTCCCTCTCTCTCTCTCTCTCAAGCCTCATGCGCATAATGCCGCCTTCACCGACTCCCCTTCCTCATGGCAAAAGACATGATGAAGAGGAAGGGAGGAACGCGTGTTAGGGAGAATTCTCTGTTTAGGCCGAATTTCCTAACCTAGTGAGTCCGCCAGCAGCTTTGCTGGATTTCTGGAGTTTGTTTTTTTCCATCCTGCCAAGAGT
Organism: Ambystoma mexicanum; assembly: GCF_040938575.1. NCBI lineage: Eukaryota > Metazoa > Chordata > Amphibia > Caudata > Ambystomatidae > Ambystoma > Ambystoma mexicanum. Next base: position 1,246,242,489 of record NC_090937.1, on the reverse strand, counting down.
GAGACTCTTTTTCTCCCACTCTTGGACATGTATGTGTGTAAATCCTTGGAATGTCAATGCGTTCTATGGGCTATGGGGTCTTTTACTCCATAGGGTCTCATATGTTTTTCTATGTGTGTTACAACGCACCCTCCGTGCCGTAACACTGGCGGACCTCCATCATAGACTCCATACCCGGGGACTGACTACTGTCTCCCCGGGCATGTAAAGTCACCATTGGCTTTACTAGACCTAAATTTACTAACAGAACTAGTACACACCATCCTATTGTGGACGTACTAGTAGGGGTAATTCGATTACTCCTTGGTCTGTTATTCGAGGGGGCACTGTCCCGTCCCCCCTCATCGAGTTTTGGCTGGTGGCAGTGGAAACTACTAGTTATATTCGACCCCGAATATAACCCTGTGGGATTCTTCCCAGTGTTGGAGGTTAATACTTTTTCTCGTTAATCTCTAACATACCACTGGTTTATTTATCTTAAATAAATCTATCGGTTGGTATTTTCTGCCAGAACTCGGTTTTTAAAAATGGCGTCTGTGTCCATCTCTGTGACTCCTAAACCAAAGGTTGAGCCCTTTGTTCCACTTTTGGCGGGCCTCTACACAGAGGCCCTCCAAAGTGGTGCCATTCTGTCTGGGTACCACAGGGGGTGTGGGGAGGGGTTTAGGCACCCTGGACTGAGTTGCCTTGCCAACTCAAGTCACACTCTGGTGTGATTGGCCCAAGTGGTGAGCCACCCCGCTCACCAATTAGCGTGTTTTGAATGACAGCTCGGCCGAATGAATGGGGGTTTTCTGCATAAAAGCAGGGCTTTTGGGACTGGATCCTCAGAAGTCGCCACAGGACCTAAGAATCCGACGAGGGTAAAGCTGAGCTGACCTGCAACGACGACACCTCCGGTGGAGCCCTGCTGAACCGACTCACCACTTCCCGACGACAGAGGAGATCTCCCCGCCGGAGAGTCTCTTCCCCTGACTGGTGAGAACAACCAGTCCCCTTTGCTTTTTCTTCGTTCCAGGACGTAGTGGTCGAGTTGCCCGTGCAGAGCACCCCGGCAACCGGATAGCCACTACCCCTGTACCGCGACCAAAAGGTGGTGCCTTGTGACGGAGCACTCCGCGGCTGGTCTCTTCCCTGGTGGTGCAACGATCTTCAACTTTCCTTCGACGACGAGATCATCTCTTCTCTTGGCAAAGACCCGATGTGTATCCACCACCAGGAACAACTGCCCCCACCAGAGCTGTCCCTCCACAAACAAGGTACCGTGTCCGCCTGGCTTCCCGTGTGTCGGTTAGTGTGAGGTGTCTGAATCCTCGCCTCTCCATTAGGTCACCTCCAAGCTTTCTCATCTCTCTGTTCTGAACTGGTCTTATCTTTCTATAACAATTTGCGACAAAGACTCGAAGTGCATTTCCACTGTGATACTTTTTTGGACATATCGCCTTGCCTCTCTCCGTGTGGGCCTGGCCTCTGAACTTTGCGATCTACAGTAGACCCTGCCTTACTTGCCTTGCAATTGTTCGTAAAAGTGTTGGTACCGAGTTGATTGCATACCCTGCCTTTTCTTTCCCGTCCTAACGAATACTAGAGTGCCATCTAGGTTAAAGCATTCACCTCTGTCTGCAAATAAGTGGTGCCGTTGAACCTAGACTTGTCGAACTATTGTTAGGGGGATTGATTTTTTTTATAGTAATTGTGATTGAAGTGTTTACCGTATTAGTGCCAGTGTGTTTTCATAGATGTGTTTTTATAAATAAATAACTATATATCTTTACACCGAAGCCTTGTTCCGTGTTTGCTTGTTCTACTGTGTAAATTGCCCTATTGTGTATACTCCACATACTGCCTAACTCTTCTTGAGGGAAGTCTGACTGCTCAGCCACAGCTACCAAGTGAATCTGTGTGGTACAGACTGCTACCAAGTGGGTTTACTGCCAAACACATGTAGTCCTAAATCTTTTGCAGTGGTCCCAGAGGGAAATGCACAGGTTTCCGCCTAACACTGGTGTACAGCGGTGGGATTTGTATCGAGTATACAGTTTAGAGTGCTTTTCAACACTTTAGGATAACTAACCACAAAGCTTAGCACTAAAAAGCAACTTTCAAAAAACATGTCTACTATGGAAGTTTACAGTCAAGAATCCTTGTCAGGTGAAAATACTGAGAGTTTACGAGCCCTCTGTAGACAAGAAAATCTTTCTATAAAAGGCAAGAAAGTGGAACTGATAGCGAGATTGCTGGAAAACCAAAGCTTGGGTACTGGTTCAGAGGAACCAACTTCTCCAGCGAATGTAGAAAACAGTAATGGTATTGATCTGAATCAAAGTCTTGATAATGAGTCAGAAGAGGAAACTGAACCTAATGAAGTTAGCCACTCTGAGCCTCTGTCTGCCTTACCTACTGTACCTACAGGGCCCATACCAGGCCCCACATGTAACCCTGCTTATTTTGAACTTGAAAAAATGAAGCTCGAATTAGAATACAACCGGTTCTTGGCTCAATCTGAAAGAAACCAAGAGCTCGAGTTCAGACGGATGAATGCCCAGGCTGAGCAGAAGCAAGCTGAGTTAAGACTCAGAGAAATAGAACTTAATCACGAGTTAGAGATGAAAAAGTTGTCTGTGGAAAATGCTTCTCTCTCCTCTGGTTCCTCTAGAAGCTCCAGTCCCAAAAGACCCCGGATGCCGAAGGAATTAGTGGGTATGTATGAACCGAGATTGGATGTTTTGGATTGGTTAAAACTGTTTGAGTACAATCATGGGCTCCAGGACCTCACCGGGAATGATCTACTTCCCTGGTTGTTCTCTAGGCTCCCCCCTGTTGCGACTGATGTGGTAATGGAGTTGGGGGAGGCGGATAAGAAAGATTACGAAAGTGTGAAACTAGCCTTGATAGCTAGATTCGGGAAGACCCCTTCCCAGTATCATAAGAGGTTTAGAACCCTCAAAAAGCATGATGGTATCCCTTGGGCTACCTGGGTGAGTGAAGGGTTGAAAAACTTAGAGGGATGGATTAAGGGTTACAAAGTGAACACTTATGAGGGTATGAAGAATCTTTTTATGTTGGAGTCCATTTATGATGCCTGTTCTCCGGAGCTCAGACAGCACTTGGCTGATTCGAAGGAATTGGATTCCAGGGAGCTAGCTAAGGCTGCTGACTTGTGGGTTGCCAACAGGGCTACTCAAAGATTCTGGGGCAACTCAGAAAAAGGATGAGGGAAAACAGCCTAAAAAAGACTCAAAAGAGAATTCAAATAACTCAAATTCCAAAGAGGGCCCCAAACAAAACCAGAAGGGTAAGCCACAAGGAAAACCGCAGCAGAATAGTGTGTCTTCTGGTACCAAACCGGAAGGAGGCCAGAACAAGCCACCATTCCAGAAAGCCTTCGGTAAATGCTTTGTTTGTGGCTTGACTGACCACGTGAAAGGAGATCCCAGATGTAAGGGTAAAACTTCAGGGGTCCAGCTTGTCTCCTTAGCCTTCGCTCCAGAGGAGGAAGTCCAAATGGCAAGTGGAAACTTTCTACTGCTAGCTGATGAACCCATTTGAGTCTCAGCCAGCGTTTCTTTAGTGTCTCTGGGGTTGTGGGAACAACAAAATTTAGACGTCTATAATTCTATCCCCGATAAAACTAAAGAGTATTATAAGGATAGTGTCCAGGTGAATGGTCAGGAGACTCCTGCCATTAGGGACACTGGGGCCAGCATAACTGTGGTGGATAAATCGTTTTTTCAGGCAGAGGATGTTGCTAAGGCACCCAAACGCCTCACCAAGTTAGCTGGAGGGCCTGTGCAGATGCTTCCCCAATTACCAGTTCTCATCCAGTGTAACGACATGACTGTGAAGATCCCTGTCAGCATACAGAGTGAGGTACCAGGACGCATTCTGTTGGGTAACGACTTGAAAACTCTCGGAGTTGTATCGCATACCCCCAGACCTCCTAGTAAACGGTTACAGGAGCTAACCAGACCTGCAAGAGAGAGGACCATGCACGGTACTCTCCAGGAGATGATGAAGAAAGAAATCACTCCTGCTCCACGGGAATTGTCGGCCGCTGTCTCGAAGAAATCAGAAGCGAAAGGGAAACCTAAGACTTCTACCCCGAAACCAGCCGCCAGCATTCCAGTGCAGCCAACAAGCACTTCCCCGCGGTTGTCCAAAGTTACACCCGTAACTCCACCTCCAGCTGAGGCTGGGAGGGAGGTACAACCCTGTGCGGTAGAATTAGACTCTGACGAAGAGCTAATGGAAGGCCCGGAACTCATTGGAGATCTGGATCCTGTTGAGCATCCTGAGCTGCAGTCTTTACTGGCAGAAGGTGGACCCAGCAGGGCAGACTTCGGTAAGGGACAGAGAGAATGTCCAACTCTGGAAGGTCTTCGCCACCAGGCAGAAGCTCAGGCTGAAGGGCAAGAGCCTGGGAAATACAGGTTGCACTGGGAAGATGGCCTCTTCTAAAGTGAACCGACCGAGTCTGCACCTGGAGACTACAAACGACTTGTAGTACCCCAAGAGAACAGACCACAGTTCTTGCAGTTAGCCCACAAGATTCCTTTGGCTGGTCACTTGAGTTTCAAGAAGACTAAGGAAAGGCACTCACTCTACTTTTATTGGGCGAAGATGGGGGCCGAAGTAGAAAAACACTGCAGGAGCTGCCACACCTGCCAGACCTCTGGTAAGGTTGGCTCCAAGAATGTGGCACCGTTAGTGCCTCTCCCAGTCGTGGGAGTCCCATTTGAGAGAGTAGGGATTGACATTGTTGGTCCCCTTGATCCTCCAACCTCCTCAGGCAACAGGTTTATACTTGTTGTAGTAGACCATGCTACTCGGTATCCTGAGGCAATTCCTATGAGGACTGTTACAGCTCCGGCTGTGGCTAAGGCCCTCCTTGGTATTTTTACTAGGGTCGGGTTTCCTAAGGAAGTAATCTCTGACAGGGGGTCACATTTTATGTCCCACTACATGAAAGCCATGTGGAAAACCTGTGGAGTTACTTACAAGTTCTCAACAGCTTACCACCCCCAAACAAATGGGTTGATAGAACGGTTCAACCGAACCATGAACAGCATGATAGGTGCTTTAGTGGAACCCCTTAAGCGTAAGTGGGACCTTCTACTGCCATGCCTTCTATATGCTTATAGAGAAGTCCCTCAGGAGGGAGTAGGTTATTCTCCCTTCGAGCATCTCTATGGTCATCCCGTCAGAGGTCCATTGGCCCTGATTAAGGAGGGGTTGGAGAGTGCTCCTTCCCCCAAGCCAGTCAGAGTGACTGACTACGTGATAGGTCTCCGGAGGAGAATGTCGCACATGATGACAGAAGCAAGCGATAACTTGAAAGCTGGACAAGCATTGATCAAGCACTGGCATGATCAAAAGGCTAACATGGTTGAGTTCACTCAAGACCAGCTCGTTCTCGTTATGATCCCAACAAGGCAGAGGGCCTTGCAAGACAAATGGATGGGACCCTCAGAGTTGTGGATAAACTCGGAGAGGGCAACTATCGGGTGGATTTGGGCAATCCCAAGGAGGCTCCGACAGTCTTCCACACCAACCGACTCAAAGCGTATGTCTCAAGACCTGATGTGGGAGCGTTGCTTCTAGCATCATCCGAGGAAGAAGAAGAGAGTGAAGCTCTTCCGGATCTCCTCAGAGGCTTACCTTTAGATGAAAAAATTGAAGGAGTAAATCTCTCTTCAAATCTGACACCCGAGCAATGAGAAGAGTGCAAATCTATGTTGAATCAGTTCACCTCCCTGTTCTCGCTTTCACCAGGCTTGACCACTTGGGGCCAGCATGACATACTCACTGGTGACTGTCTGCCAGTCAAAAGCAGAGGATACCGAATGTCAGAAAATGTACGAACCCACATCGAAGGTGAGGTCAGCAAGATGCTCGATCTCGGGGTAATAGAGCCCTCTACTAGTCCATGGTCTAGCCCAGTGTGTTAGTACCAAAGGCCGGATCTAAAGAACTTAGATTCTGCGTGGATTACAGAGCTCTTAATGCAGTCACCAAGACTGATGCCCACCCTTTGCCAAGAACAGATGAGTTGGTGGACAAACTTGGCGCAGCCAAGTTCCTCAGCACATTTGACTTGACGTCAGGCTATTGGCAAATAGCCTTGACAGACCATGCCAAGGAGAAAACTGCATTTTCTACCCCCGTTGGCTTATACCAGTTTAAGGTAATGCCTTTCGGATTGAAGAATGCACCTGCTACATTTCAACGGATGGTAAACCAAGTTCTGAATGGGATGGAGGACTTCTGCATGGCATACTTGGATGACATAGCAGTGTTCAGCAATTCCTGGGAAGAAAATGTAACCCACCTGAGAGATGTTTTGCAGGCTCTTGGATGAGCCCATCTGACCATAAAGGCGAGTAAATGCCAAATTGGACAGAGTAAGGTAGTCTATCTTGGACATGAGGTAGGAGGTGGAGAAATAAGGCCTTTGCTCAGTGAGATTGAAGCTGTGCGAAATTGGACAACACCTACTACTCAGACCCAGGTGAGAGCCTTCCTAGGCCTCACTGGGTATTACAGGAATTTCATCGAGAACTATGGGACCATAGCTTCTCCACTGAATGTCATCTCCTCGCCCAAATTTCCTAAAAAGGTTAGATGGAACGAGGAGTGCAATCAGGCTTTTGAAAACCTGAAAAAGGCTCTTTGCCAAGCCCCAGTACTCAGAGCTCGAGATTACCGCAAAACTTTCATTGTGCAGACAGATGCTTCAAATGTAGGGATAGGTGCCGTACTCAGTCAACTGGATGGGAAAGGTAGGGAGCACCCCGTTTGCTTCATCAGCCGCAAGCTGAAGGATCCTGAAACAAGGTGGGCACCAATCGAAAGAGAGTGCTTTGCTATCGTGTGGGCTCTGAAGAAGTTTAGGCCATACTTGTATGGTTCTACTTTTGTCATTCAGACTGACCACCAACCCTTGAGATGGTTAATGCAAATGAAAGGGGAAAACCCAAAACTACTGAGATGGTCGATCTGCCTGCAAGGGTTTGATTTCACCATTGAGTGCAGGCCAGGGTGTCACCACCAAGATGCTGATGGTCTCTCTAGGATGTATGTCATCGACTAGAGGTATGAGATTCATCCAGGAGTGGTTTAAATCCTCCTGTCCCTTAGTCTGGGGTGGGTAAGTGTTAGGGAGAATTCTCTGTTTAGGCTGAATGTCCTAACCTAGTGAGTCCCCCAGCAGCTTTGATGGATTTCTGGAGTTTGTTTTTTTCCATCCTGCCAAGAGTGAGATTCTTTTTCTCCCACTCTTGGACATGTATGTGTGTAATTCCTTCGAATGTCAATGTGTTCTATGGGCTATGGGGTATTTTACTCCATAGGGTCTCATATGTTTTTCTATGTGTGTTACAACGCACCCTCCGTGCCGTAACACTGGGGCGTCCTAGCGGACCTCCATCATAGACTCCATACCCGGGGACTGACTACTGTCTCCCCGGGCATGTAAAGTCACCATTGGCTTTACTAGACCTAAATTTACTAACAGAACTAGTACACACCATCCTATTGTGGACGTACTAGTAGGGGTAATTCGATTACTCCTGGGTCTGTTATTTGAGGGGGCACTGTCCCGTCCCCCCTCGTCGAGTTTTGGCTGGTGGCAGTGGAAACTACTTGTTATGTTCGACCCCGAATATAACCCTATGGGATTCTTCCCATTGTTGGAGGTTAATACTTTTTCTCGTTAATCTCCAACATACCACCGGTTAATTTATCTTAGATAAATCTATCGGTTGGTATTTTCTGCCAGAACTCGGTTTTTAAAAATGGCGTCTGTGTCCATCTCTGTGACTCCTAAACCAAAGGTTGAGCCCTTTGTTCCACTTTTGGCGGGCCTCTACACAGAGGCCCTCCAAAGTGGTCCCATTCTGTCTGGGTACCACAGGGGGTGTGGGAGGGGGTTTAGGCACTCTGGTGTGATTGGCCCAAGTGGTGAGCCACCCCGCTCACCACTTAGCGTGTTTTGAGTGACAGCTAGGCTGAATGAATGGGGGTTTTCTGCATAAAAGCAGGGCTTTTGCGACTGGATCCTTCTGAAGTCGCCACAGGACCTAAGAATCCGACGAGGGTAAAGCTGAGCCGACCTGCAACGACAACACCTCCGGTGGAGCCCTGCTGAACCGACTCACAACTTCCCGACGACAGAGGAGATCTCCCCGCCGGAGATTCTCTTCCCCTGACTGGTGGGAACAACCAGTCCCCTTTGCTTTTTCTTCGTTCCAGGACGTAGTGGTCGAATTGCCCGTGCAGAGCACCCCGGCAACCGGATAGCCACTACCCCTGTACCGCGACCAAAAGGTGGTGCCTTGTGACGGAGCACTCCGCGGCCTGTGTCTTCCCAGGTGGTGCAACGATCTTCAACTTTCCTTCGACGACGAGATCTCTTCTCTTGGCAAAGACCCGACGTGCATCCACCACCAGGAACAACTTCCCCCGCCGGAGCTGTCCCTCCACAAACAAGGTACCGTGTCCGCCTGGCTTCCCGTGTGTCGGTTAGTGTGAGGTGTCTGAATCCTCGCCTCTCCATTGGGTCGCCTCCAAGCTTTCTCATCTCTCTGTTCTGAACTGGTCTAATCTTTCTATAACAATTTGCGACAAAGACTCGAAGTGCATTTCCACTGTGATACTTTTTTGGACACATCGCCTTGCCTCTCTCCGAGTGGGCCTGGTCTCTGAACTTTGCGATCTACAGTAGACCCTGCCTTACTTGCCTTGCAATTGTTCGTAAAAGTGTTGGTACCAAGTTGATGTCATACCCTGCCTTTTCTCTCCCATCCTAACGAATACTAGAGTGCCATCTAGGTTAAAGCATTCACCTCTGTCTGCAAATAAGTGGTGCCGTTGAACCTAGACTTGTCGAACTATTGTTAGGGGGATTTATTTTTCTTATAGTAATTGTGCTTGAAGTGTTTTCCGTATTAGTGCCAGTGTGTTTCCATAGATGTGTTTTTATAAATAAATAACTATATATCTTTACACCGAAGCCTTGTTCCGTGTTTGCTTGTTCTACTGTGTAAATTGCCCTATTGTGTATACTCCACATACTGCCTAACTCTTCTTGAGGGAAGTCTGACTGCTCAGCCACAGCTACAAAGTGAATCTGTGTGGTACAGACTGCTACCAAGTGGGTTTACTGCCAAACACCTGTAGTCCTAAACCTTTTGCAGTGGTCCAGTGGTCCCAGAGGGAACTGCACAGGTTTCCGCCTAACAACGCAAAACAACATGTATTAAAGTATAAGTGTAAAACATAGGGCAGTAGTAGAGGTAACAGAAAACATACGTTGTAAATGAACAAAGTGAAAAAGTGAATGTATATGATTAACAAATGCTTATATCTTATTAATTAGGAGATACAAGGACCATGGAGGAGGCCCCAGCGACAACCAGCAATAGAGTAGATAGAAATAGAAGAAGAACAAATGCTTATCCAAGTTATTCGTATGAAATGAATGTGTGTTGTTTGTATGCACAGTGGTATTCTTTTCAACATTGTTCGGTCTGGTGCTGTACTGGGCTATCACCTTCATTTCAACTGACATAAGCAAGGGGGGTGGTGGGATAAAAACAATCAAAAAAGGAATCCACCTGATATGGGATGGCTTCAGGTTGATTTCGGCACGCGAAAGCCACATGAATGAATCGCATAGCAATAATAGCATTAATGATGAGATTAGACCTACCACCTCAGTCCCCCACCACTTCAATGAATTCAATTTTAGTGTTTATTCAATGAATGACTGAACGCCCTCTGAACCCATGTGGGTTCAGAACCACCTATATCCAACCACAATGTCAGTTGCACAAGTCTCACCACCGGATAGTCTAGCTACAAGAAAGGAGGACAGCCATAACAAACACATGGCTGACCGGTATCTTAGACTGTACACAGAATGGGAGGAAAAAGAGAATGACAAGATGCCCCAAGACAACCAGGGGGGCGGTAACAGAAGAAGGAAGAGGGGAACTCAACAAGAGAGATGGGAGGAGCATTATAACTTTGGTCTTGACACAGTGGATAATCCCCAACACCCACATCAAACAAACAAATGGTACGCTCACATGAGCAACACGGCCAAAGAAACAACAAATGAAAGTTGTTACATTTGCTCACTTATACCCCATGCCTCAGGTACTCCTAAGGTATTGTTGCCATAAGAAATTCCATTTGCAGAGGCACAGTGCCTCCTACATCTCACGCTATGCAGAATCAAAAACACTTTCCAAGCACACACTGTTTAGTTTGAAGTATTACAGAATGAACAAACATGCTACTCCAGACCACAAGGGGTGATCTGCGTAAAGGAGCCTTTTTTGGTAATAAAAGGAACATTATATTCGGACAATAAGTGACAGAATGAAGAGATACTATGCAAAGCAGAGGCACTGCGTGGATTATCCGAAGAAAAACTAGCATGGGTACAAAGAACATGTGCTCCGATATGGACCGAACACATAGCAAAACTCACATGGATTTCAGCCCTCGAGAAGCCCTTCAAGTTACAAAAAGAAATTACATATGAACTGTGTTTCCATGCAGAAGGGAAAAAGAACATGGGAGAAAACAAGAACTGCAGCAAAACTCTCATAATACCCGACATGAAGAAGTGGACAGCTGCAATGATGGACACATACTGGGTTTGCAGCAACCTAGTGTATTTGCACCTCTCGCAATCATGGAGGGGCACGTGCTCCACTGGCAATGCTGCATTCTGCCCTGATGGTGATCCCAGAAAGTCATATCCAAGGAGAAAAAAATACCAATGGTGGCACCGAACAAACTGTCCCCGACAACGACTGAAGAAGTTCCTGTGTATGTCCTAGCAGAGGTAAGCCTGCAAAGCATGGTGCAGAGGAAGAAAACGTCATCGAACTATATATCCACCAAATCTTCAGAACATTTGGCACAGATTCCCGATCGATTCTGGTTGTTCAGTTCTGTTGAGACATTCTTTGCGTCTCTTGTTCCCAGCATCCAGGCGAGAGCAAATGCAAAATGGCTTTAGATTACCAAATGGGAGCTGATCAAACTGGCCAACGACACAGAAGAAGGGTTCAGCGTCATCAAAGTGGAACTCAGAGCTTTACGACTGATGACAATGCAGAACAGATATGTGCTAGACTTATTAACAGCAATTGATGGAGGTGTTTGCTGAAAAATCGCGTGCGCATGTTGCACATTTGTACCTTCTGCAGACGCAGACAACGGGTCGCTTTCCCATGCCATAGCAGCAGTACACGAAATTGGGGAACGCATGAAGGATGACGGAGGAGCTCAGCAAAGCACCTGGTTCGACAATATTTTTTCTTGGGTACCTTCATGGCTCAGAATGACAGTCAAACTACTCATACCAGTCATCGTTTTTCCACTCCTAATTTTTTGTGTGCTCCAATTAGGTGTGCTAATGATGGTGAGAATGGGCCATGCAAATGGAGCAGCGCAAATAAAACACAAAGCAGAAGTACAGACATGAGAGGCATCAGAGCCAAAATATAGAATGACCGCAATATACAATACAGGGTACATAGTAGATAATTTGTATCATATGACCATAAAGGAACCAAGGGAATTGCAATGTTATAAGGAAGTGTGGGTAGATCCGGAGGGAGATGGAGGTTGTATTTACATGACTTGGACCCCGGATAAGAATGCTAGAAGGGGGGAAAGCCTCAGGGCAGTGTGTAGAGCATGGATGCCAATAAAGGGAACTCCCGCATGGGATGAAGCAGTAGCTGAGGAAGAAGAACATAAGAGATTGGGGGATTTACAGTATTCGTTACTAAAGTAACGAAAGGGGGAATGAGTGGGAGGAGGGGGTCCCAGAACCCCTCCACCATCCATTCCAAGTCAATGCACACTTCCTGGCTGTATTTTGGCGTGGCTGCTTTGGGCACAGGGCCCCGGCCACAGGGCACCGTGCGGGAATGCCACCAGTGAACTGTAGCCCTTGAAGCCAGTCCAGACTAAAACCCATTAGCACTCCATTTTGTGTGCCCACCAACTCCATTTTGTTTTCTCATAATGGCAGGCCAGCCATGAAACTAGAACACAGGCCTGCAACTCTTCCCTCAAGACGCCCACATCGAGCAAGCTACTCCTTCCACCTCCTCCCCTCTGTTATCCCTGCAACCGTCCGGTTCTCAGGGGAGACTGGCCGTGCAAATGAAACAAACTTTGCACTGTATCTTCTGTCTTCCATCTTAGCTCAGTGACCCGACCATGGCCCAGCTCAAGGCATGGCTGCAAATAGTCATTCAACTTTATAAACCTATAAAGAATACCACCCCCATATCCTTTCAACATGCTTGAACAACCGATAATGACCCTTGAGTATGTAGTGTTTGTTCACGCTTTATTATTAAAAAAGCAAAAGTCCTTTTTATATTCACCCATTTCGATTGGGTTATTCATGAACTGTTTCATTGCATGCAGAGTATTGAGAGAATTGTAGTATATAATAGTATATCAGTTTTGTTGCATGAAATATGTATAAACGAGCACTGCGGTCAGGTCTCATTTGTATAAATGTGAAGAATACTAAAGTGTAATATGATGTTTGATAGAAATAGATTGTAATAACAAAATGCACAAAGTAACATACCACTGCACATGCCAGCACAAGCTACCTCATTTTGGAGCTCAATGTAAATATATGCACAGAATCGTGTAACAGCAACCTAGCATTCATGTGCCGCGAACAGCATGGCCGCATCGTGATAACACGTATTAGGGCCTACATGTAAGAATTTGGTAATGGAATGGTTGATCCAGTATGGAAAATATAACGCTTTTGCATACACAAGTTACCGCGGTGAGTTTTATAACGATGAAGGTACCCAGCTATATAGTAATGATAACACGCTCTAGATGGTCAAATTACAACCAATTATTATGTGCTAAAAACTAAATAACTTCTTGGGAGATCTCACCCACTCATGTAACACAGGACTGCACCTTGAAGGTGTTTCAATTCCTCCCTACAACCCCCATTGTGCCATAACAGACTAGGAGATGCTTAATGATGGTATTTAAACAGCTTGCCTCTAACCTCTGCAGCAAAACCTATGACCATTGTGGTATGTGCCTTTTTGTGACCCGACCTTTCAATGTGTAATCTAGCCCTTAAATCTAGTGCCCTCTTTGTTGTGTACCAGATGGACATTCCAGATCACACAATTATCTCAAAGCCTTGGTCCCTTAACAGTATATCTTATAGTATACTAACACATTGCTAAACTGTCCATCAGTAGATCTAACACCAGGCTCAAGAAATGCACTGTGACCTAGGCCCAATGAAAACTAATGTAAATTTGCGAAAAGTCTTTCCTTTGGTGTTAAGGTTTACAGGTCATAGAATTTGCAGAGCATGATAGATTGCAGTATTGGATGAATGGGTATGTGTGGCCACAAGGGCGAATGTTAAGTAACAAACAATATGTATCATCCTGAAAGCTGCCCGGCACCGCATGCCAACCCGATGAGCACAGCTGACCGATTGACCTGAAAAGCATCATCAAAGCACCACATGAATTTGCACCAATCACAGCACACCGACCCTATGGCACCTATATGTGCCAGTCCCTAGTGACCAATCCCAACTCATCATGTGCCCCCTAGGCCTCCTCTCTCCTGGATGACGCAAAAGCTTTATATAATTGACTTGTAACATGTTTCCTGCAGAGCGCTCTCGGCGTGAGCAGAGTAGATTTTGCTTACCCTACTTTAGAGAAAAGATTTTGATTTCACACGCACTTGGTCCTGGTCTCATTCCCTTCGGGGGTGCATCCTATTTGACTCTAATTGGGAGAGTTAAGTGCATTTATAGGAACTTCTCACTTTCACATCTCCAAAGAGTTTGGAACAGAATTTCTCCTCCCGAACCACTACAATTCTTTACGAGTCAGTGTAAAAAGTCACTCTTGAAACACTTTTTACAAACATATAGGCTCAAAAAAGAAAACAAAATGTATGTGGTTATATGGAGAGCTCATCAACCAGTCCAAGACTTCAAGATATGTCACAGTTCCTTACCAGAATTACTCATGTGCACAGAAAAAAATGTGTATGCACAAAAAAGCTTTGTATGGTTGGCATAGACAATAGGTTTTACTGTGGCTATTAATTTATCGACACTGCTTAGAGACAATGCAGAAAGTGTGTAAAATCATTTGAATAAAATACTCAAGTTTATTACAAAAAAAGCAAATATCACTTATCACTGATGATGGCAACTAAAGGGAATGTGTCAGAAAACATGCAAATAGGAATTCATGTGCCACTTTAATGAAGTAATTTAAGGGCCATGAGAACATGCCTCAAAATGTGTGCAAGGACGATAATTGCATTCGAATAACTGCACCACAGAATACGATGATCAGAATTCCTGGGTCTCTGCTTGCTGTCCACATTACGTGGTCCTGTGAGTTGTGACATTTGCCCAAAACCAGCCTTACAGCTAAGAGGCATGTACACGATCCATTGTTACTCCCTCAAAACAGGACAATGTGACCAACAAAAACGGCGAACATATAGGAACCTACCCCCTGCTTCTACCCACACAGTTCCACTGATATGTATTAAAATCAGTGACCCCCAGAGCAGTGGCATTGGTAGAAACTCAAACAATACTACCGCCCAATCTCAAGAGGAATTTTAAGAGGAAAGAACATATTTTAATAAACATGAAATATCCCTACTGGCAAAGCTGATTACTTTCTTACTCCCTGAAAAATCATTTGATTAGGAGTAGGGAGTAACATCATATCAGACCCGTCCTTGTAACCCTGACATAGGAAGTGATATGACAGGATACATAAAACAGCTTACAGATATCTGAATATCTGTTGCCCTAATACTATATACGAATAATGGCAGGCATAGTCCATACCCATTATCCCTTGCAGGCTAGGTAAAGGATATTGCAAGCACTCTGCTTATAAAGTAGACATGACATTTGCCTACTCAAAATCCTTATAGGGAAAATTGATATTTAAGTTTTAGAATGCATTCACTTGCAAGGGGGGCACATCAAAGTGCTTCTGTGACATATGTACAAATAATAGGAATCATGGGATGAGGTTACACATTCAAGTAGCCTGGTTACTTACACCCAGTATCTGATATTTGAGCTGACAATTGGGCTACATAGTCTGGGTGACGCTTTGCTAAGGCGCCATTAGTAACAGAAATTCTTGTGCTTAAACCGGTATTCATATTAAAAACATTACACATGTGGATGTAGGTGCAAGTCTGGTGACCATTTGCAGAGCCAAGGTAGGCAGAGTCAAGGTTGTCTGGTAATATATCTGAATGAGGCCTGGTGTGGAAGTTCGAGTCATAAGGTATATGTGTTGTAGAGTCAAGTATAGGAGTCATGGGTGGGGAGGGGAAATAATTTGGTTGATGTGTGCAGACATCTCTTAATTATATCTTCTGTTCATGCAGTAGCTTTTTCATATTAGTTTTTAACCTATTATGGATTTATTCTTCTTTTAGGGTTTGGCATTTTTTAAGGTCAAGCTTACATATTAGGGCAATGTAAATAAGCTAGACCAGAATATCAATACTAGTTCATATAAGTTAGCTTCATTTTGAGAGAAAGCAAATATTAGGGACTTTTGCATTACTACATCTTTTTGAATAGATGGGAATTGGCTTTGTGCGCTGCTGAAATTCTTCTGAGCGGCACCCAGAAGGAATTTGGGCAAGTGCACATGGGCACAGCTTAGAGGGAACATTGGCCATGATCAAGCCCTTAGCTCTCTGTCTGACTCCATATGTACGAGGGCGTGCCCTAATGCGCTTCCTTCTTAACTCAGGCCTCATCATGAGTTTGGCAGTAGCCTTTAAATGCAGCGGTAATGCTATTACTGCCACATTTAAGGGTCTGTCCAATCTTGGGCTGGCAGCATTTACCCCCAGCTGTAAGCTGGGGGTAAATGCACTGCGAAAATGCTGATTTTCAGTGCAATTACTGCACGGTAATAGCACTGGCGGTAATTGCACAAAAATGGGTAATTAAAGCTAGCACCCAACCCGTGATCCTGCGGTAATATTGCTGGAGGGCTGGGTGGTACTACAAATACAGTTGGGCGGTATCCCAATTGGGATACCGCCCAACTCGTGATGAGGCTGAGTGTGTTTCATGCAAGACAGCAAGAAGTGGGGCACATCCTCACTATGACTAATTCCACAGCCACATTTCCTGCCTTCCTCTGACCCATTCCAGCTCCGGGGCCTGTTGCAGATCCCCAAGACATTTAATTTCAAACCAGAGATTAGCTGTCTCAAATCTGGGGATCTTATGTTCAGTAGTTAAGCCTCTGCCTTCAGAAGCTCCATTGTTAGCCCCTGCATTCTTGAAGATTAGAATTAGGCTTTCCTGTTTTCAGTGAAATCCGATAAACACTGGAAAAACACCCCCCAGAAGAAAAAGTGCCTCCCAAGGTTAAACTGAGAAACACTGTTTCCCCTCATCCCAGTGGTTCCTTAGCGTGAGCATGAATGGGAGGAAGTTTGGGGTGTAGGGGTGGTTGGAGAGGGGGCTTGGCAGACAATAGGAAAAGGGCCCGACTCCACCCCTTGTATGCTTGTTTGCTTTCTCCCATTGCTTCCCCTCCTGTCCCCCCTGACCTTATTCAAAACACTGCACATTCAATGTTAACTTGGTTTCTATGTAAAAAAATATATATATTTGTAGTTGTATGTGGCAGAGCTGTTTTGAGGCATTGTAGACAAATTTGAGACATGTTTGAGGTTGCCAATGCATGTCTTCAAATTGGCTAGAATTCCTCAAAATAGCCCTTGACCACTGACAAATATCTGTATTTACAACAAATGGTCTAACATGGATTTTTTAGTGTCGGTTTGTAGTCACAGACCCTCTGTATGTATATCTGTCTGGAGGAGAGCTGCAAAGTGTCAGCTGCCTGTCGGCTTTAAAAGAAAAGCCGCGTGAGGCTTCCATGCACAAAGCTCCCGTGAGGCCACAGTGTTTGTGTCACTGTCACCTCCCAACCTCCTGTGGCAATGTAGAGCACCCAAAATAATTCGCATCTCCACCAAAGTGATTGTTCCCGGGCAAATCCTTTTATCACACTATGCCTTATATGTTAAAAATGGAAGTCTATACAATATGGACAGGTAGTTTTTCGCAAATCAAAGTCTTCATGGGAAGATAAGGGGGAAGAATGGGCAAAGAGTCCCTGAAAAAGTATTACATTATTTACAATAATTTTGACTTGTAGAAATGTTAGATATTACTGGATTAACACATTCATCTTTATTTTCCGGAAAGTTTTCATAACATCTTACTCTAAGAGACATCACCCTACTTATGCACGCAATAAAAGAATATTTGTGCTATCCAGAATTTTTTGAAGGAGACAACGGGAAAACACTGATATACACAGATCCTTACAATTTTTGAAAACACTGGAAAACACCCCCAGAAGTAAATAAAAATAAACCCCTAATACAGGAAACCCTAATTATAATGAGTGATCTGTCATAGCCTTTTCCAGATAACCAGTCATCCACCGTCCAACCTCCTTCTGCTGAAATTGTGATACTCTGCCTGAGGGGTCCTAGTGGTATGCACACAGAAAAAATGTGCTGCAGCCAGGGATGTGTGTGCCTGCACGTTGTCTCCAAATGTTCTCCAATCACATTAAGATCAATATTTAACTTCCCATTCACTAATCTTTATAAATAAGCCTTTTAGATGCCACTCGAGGCAATGCATCCCCCAATGCTATGCCGACTTGCAATCTAATAGCACACAGTGGAGTGCAACCAGGGACACCTAAATAACCCTTAAAATATACTGTGCAGTGTAAGGGGTCAGTAATGCGAGGCAGACAACTACTTGTGTTTTTCTCGGAAGTGAGCATTTCACTTAAACAAAAAGGTGCCTGTCAGGGAGTTCCCTACCTAATATAAAAACTAAGGGGATCACTCCTAACATAAACAAAACTCAACCTCACAGTAAACAACAAAACATTAAGGTAAATCATATACAGCATAAATAAGGGAAAATCAAACAACCAGTAATTCGGATGACCTTCACCTCGCGTGGCTAAATCTCTTCCATGGATTGCTCAGAGGCAATTTCCCCCAAAAGTTCAGAAAGAAAAGTACAGTCTTGAACCAGTCCTTGTAAGTTCAAATGAAACAAGTTCCCCTTCCAATCCTAACCAAGAGAACAGCACCAATGGTACTCCTGGATATCCCCTTTCCAAGATTATTTGGTCACAGTTCAGAGAATAAATGAACGATTCCTTCTTCAACAACTTTCCGAGTATTTATAACTTCTTCAATGTCTTTGGTATAATTGTCAGGATGCTTCTTAGTAGGGAGTTGCTTTCCACTTGACAACCGCCCTTCTATGACTGTTACTGTGGAAACAGACTCCTGGATTCCACAGTGACCTACTACTTCAACCACCTTAAATGTAACATTCGCTGACAGAATTGTCCACAATCATAGTTCAGGTTCTTCTGCTTTGTCTTTAGTAGTTTATGATTGTTAGGCACTTTAAAGACACGACTCTTAGACCCTCACAAGTAGGCAAGGCACTCTTCTTTCCAATGCTATAAGAAAGGGCAGCCCCTTTGTCTCTTCTGTCTGTCTTACTACCACCAGTATAACCTGCTTCTGTATTCAGACACCTTTCTCTCAGCTTCAACAGTGTCAGAATTAGAGATTGTTGACTTAGTCCTCTTACAAGCACACAGCTCCCTTCTCCGGTTTTAGTCACACCTTCTTGGTTCCAGTAGCTACCCTGAAGCTGTACTGCCACACTTTCAGCTTGGGAGAACTTGTATCAAAGGACACTGGACCTTTAACAACTTTAACAACCTCAGAATTCAGGTGGATAGATTTCAACAGGGCTGGTTTCACTATAGGAAGGGTTTGACTCTTTGCTCGCGTAATGCTTGTTTTTCTCGTCAGTTCAGTAACTTCTGCATTTATTAAAATACTTGCTCTTGATGTTACAAGGTTTAATCTTTAAAAGAGAAACAGATTTTGGGACACCCGTCCACTCTTTAAGGAAGATCTTTAACTTTAAAGAAACATAAATAATTGTATTCCCACTCTTTAACATAGAGATATGCTCTGCCTCCGGTCGGGAACTACAATTGTTCACAAGCGACCTCTCTTTGATGCAATAAGTCTTGTAACAATTTGTGAAAGTCAGCTTTAAGTTATTGAGTGATTTAAAACGCGTTCCCTTTCTTAATTGGAGACACGTGACCACTTTGGTAACGTTAAACAGTTTGACAATGGAAGAAATTAAAGCCTTTCTTTATACAAGAGCACTCTGACTTGTATTAAAAGTGCGCAAAAGGCATTCCCATTGTACGTAGGACTCATCACAATAATAAACTGTTTTCTACTTGCTCCCACTCTTACGCAGGTTAATAGGGAACTGGTAGCAGTTACCGGCAAGGTTTTCTGAGTGAACCTGAAGACAGATCTTTACTCACAGACTCCAGGAACACTGTGGGTGTGGCTGCTTCCACTTCCCAACCTCTTCTTCTTCTGCTACCACTTTAGGCACACTTGAAACCCACACCTCTCTCCATCATGACTGTCTCATGTCTGGCCTTGTCAGCGGGGAGTCTCCTTCACTCCTCTGTCCCTCGGCTTGCTTCTTTACACGGACCTCAGGTTGTAGCACAATCATGGCTCTGCAATTACAGCCACTAGGCACTCCTGGGAAGACCTTCAATCTTGGCATGTTTCTCTCATTGCAGGCAAGGCAGGGTTTGTGAACACAGGGCCGTCTCAGAACAGGCAGGTGAAATCTGCTTTCCTCGTGTCCCGGCGTCCCCTTATGTGAACACACTTCCTCATGAACTGCCAGCCTTATGCTCTTCTTCTGCTATTACTGCCAGCCTTCCAGCTCCTGCTCCAGCTCCATCTATCTTCCCTCTCCTGCTGCAGCCTTTTATACCTCTTAGGTAAGGGAATTGATTTCAGGTGTAGGTCATTATTGCTGATTGCCTGACCCTGGCAAAGGCTGTTATGCCTGTTTGCCTGTCCTTTAGTTCTACATGTTCTTCATCTCAGTCCCTATGGGACTCTGGGACATGTAGCTCACTTTTATAAAGTGAGATGTTTCTACTTCTTGTGTATTTTTAAGTGTAGACTTAATTCCCTTATCACTTTTAACAGAGGGTTCATAGGCTTTAATGGCATTAAAGGAAGAAGGTGTAGAGAATGCAATATTTCCACCCTTCCTTGTAGTATACCTTTGGTATTGAGGAGGGCATTTGTCTTTAGGGATACAAAAGATGTGTTCTTTTGGTACAATAGGTTGGGATGTTACAACCTTATGTTTTACCACATTACTTTTAACAGGAGGTTGAGAGATGTTAAAATGAAGGTAAGCCATAACCTTTTCTGACATAGTGGTAAGAATATCCCTCTCAGAGGAGAAATACCATGTCTCATCCCATGGAATCTCCTCATCCCCCTGTGCCCTATCTCCACCCATTTGATCCTCCCACAGTACACCACCCCCCCCAGGATTAGGATAAGGAAGCGTCTGCCAGTTCCTGGCTGGGTGGAGACTCAAGGCAGGGTTTTAGTGAGGGATCCGCAGGATTCTTCACAAACACTTCCTCTAAAGACCTGACCTCTGGGTCCAGGCTCCATTCTACTTCAGCCACCCCTGCCTTTTTAGTAGGGTTACCAGTTCTCCAGTCTCAAACTGGATTACTGTGAACAAAATTTCAGCAGACCCATGAATCAAAAGGGGAATATGCTGGCATTTTCCCATTTCCAGGCTTAACAGATTTGACCACAGTTTTTAGTTTCTTTTGAACAATATTAAAAATCCACTCATCAAAGCATGAGATTCACTACCCAAAACCAAATGAATGGAAAGATCAGATATTATAGTCACACATATTGAACAACTCTTCCTTACAATGGTTACATCAAGGAAGGTTAAGGGATGCTTTTCCAATTGTCCATGTACACAATTCACTTCTCAATAGCCCATGTCTTTCCAACCAACTGGAAGTAGACTAGCTTGTATGGCAGAGTCTGTACTTCCAGTGTCTAACTGGGTACAAATAGTCCTACCCTGAAACACCACAAGTATTCTATAAGTGGTTCTATCCCAGTAGACAACATATTACCTGTTTTTATTCTTCCCTTTTTCTTATTTTTCTTTCCCTTTTGGAGAGGTTTCTTCAGGCGTCTAATAGCATCTCATTAGGTAGGGCACAGAGGATAAGATGGTTCAGTCCTTGTCTCCTCACCTTGTCCACCCTGACTGGGATATTTTAATAATGAGGTGGTGGGGAGATCAATTCAGTTTGAGAGGCAACATCTCATGTGATGACCATGCTCCCCACAAGAGAAACATGATTTCTGATCCAAGGGCAGGGATAGGATTAGGATAGACAGTCTATATTCCTCTGATACTGCTTGATTAGGGGGTCAACAACCAATAGGAAACTCAAGGTCCTGCCATCAGAAAACAAGTTCCTCTTCATTTTCGTCTGTCAAGGAATTTATTGACATTGATAACATATCTTCCTCAGACGGGGTGGAAATATCACCCAATGAGGAGGTCTGAAAATGGTAAGGCAGGAATATTGTGATTTTCCTTATCTAGAGCCTTCACTAACGAGACCTCTATTAGTTGTTCACATGTTCCCTCATGTATTCAACGGATCAGGTACGAGTCGGATTTATGGTCTCTAATATGGTGGGAAATGCCCTGGCTTGGGCCACACCATTACTGACGTCTTCCAACCCGGTACTGCAAGTCTATCCTACCTTCATAACTCTTTTTGTTTTTAAATATTATATTTTATTGGTTTTGTAACATACAAACTTTGGTCCTCACTGGGCCAAGACGCAAAACAAACTAAAAACAATAATACCGTACAATGGAATACTCAAACAAGCAAATCATATAAGGTCGTATTAAAGTTATTGTGTTAGTGTGAAGGATCCTCTACTGCCCTGCACATTCTACATTCAAGGAGTGTTATATCAAGTCTGGTTGCAGAGTTCACACCTCGTCTTCCCATCGGTGCCATATCTTGTCCGCCTTTTTGGGACAACCTCTGGCTTTATACACTCTTCTTTCTATGGCAATGCAAATCTGTACATCAGTGATCCACTGGCTAATTTGCGGCGTCTCTGTAGCACCCCATAGTTGTGCTATATTCCTTTTAGCAATTGCTGTTGTTGTCATGAAGCAGAGCTTTTCGTACCTTGACAAGTCTATTCCACTGTCCGCTCCAAGGAGTAGCAATTTCGGGTCACTGGGGATCGTCTTGTGTAGCACTCTAGTAAGGATGTCACAGCATTGCCGCCAATAATCGCGGATGTTTGGGCATTCCCACAGTGTGTGAAAGAAAGTTCCTTCTTCTCTTTGGCAGCGTAGGCAGTTGGGTTCTGCTATCTTACCCCAGTGGTTCAGGGCTACCCTCGGGTAGTAGATTCTATGTAGTATTTTTAGCTGTACCAATCGCAGCCTGGTCGATATGGCCACCTCCCGGGGGAACATTAATATCTGAACCCAGTCTTCCGGTAATATCTCCCCAACTTCAGCTTCCCATTTTGTCTTGAGCCGCACCAGCTCTGTTGTAGCAAAGGAGGTGATGAAGTTGTACATTACTGTGGTGACTTTAGCCTGGATGCAGTCTGTTATTATATTGCGTTCTATTGGCGTGGTATCTGGCATGTCAGCTAGCGTAGGGAGGTGCTGCTGGAGTGCGTGTCGGAGCTGTGTGTAATGGCACCTTTCTGTCTCTGGGAGGTTAAAGGATATAGCCAGTTCTTCATAGGATCTGATGGCGCCATTGGTTACAATGTCGCCCACCTTCTCTATACCACACCCCATTCATACTGGCCATCTCGGTAATTTGGTTACCTCGTAGAGATTTCCATTATTCCATAATGGTTGGATTGGCGTGACTCATTATTCCATAATGGTTGGATTGGCGTGACTCTGTCTCCCAATCCCATGAAGGTATGTGATTCAGCCCAAATACGGGGTGCCTGTGCCGCTATGTTTCGGGGGGTTGCTCTGGGCGTTGCCTTGTACAGTTCCAGGGGGGGCGAAGCCCGTACATGTGGCAGTGTTGGGTCTGCGTGCATTGCATCGTTTACTACCGACATCTGGCTGGCCCAGTAGTATGTCTGTAGCCTTGGTAGGCCAATTCCACCCTCCCATATTGACCTTTGTAGTGTTCGTAGGGCAATTCTCGGGCGTCCACCTCCCCATAAGAGTTTTCTAAGTATATTGTCTATGTTCCGGAATTCTTTCACAGGTATGTGTAGGGGGGGCGTTTGGAGCACATACAGGTAGTGGGGGAGTGTCAGCATTTTGAACAGTGCGGCTCGGCCTAACAGGGTCAAGGGTAGGGTCATCCAATGCTGCACATCCCCTGTGAATCGCTCCGTAATCGGTTGTAAATTGTTCAGTGTGAAATCATCTTGGTTCCTCGTGATCTAAATTCCTAGATATTGGAAATGATCAGGGGCTATTCTGTATGGGCAAGGCTCGGGAACCCCACTACCTAGAGCATTTAGTGCAAATAACGTGGATTTGGACCAGTTTACTTTCAGGCCGCTAAAAGCACCATATTTCTGGAGCAACTGTGTCACCACCGGGCCCGTCGTCTTGGGATCTCTCAGATATAGTAGTAGACAGTCTGCATATAATGAGACTCTGCCTTCCCATTCTGAACCCCCCGGGATGCCACTCCATGTGGGTGCCTCTCTCAGCAACTGGGCCAGTGGTTCCATGGCCAGCGCAAAGAGTAAGGCTGTTAGTGGGCAGCCTTGTCGGGTCCCTTTTCCCAATGCAAAGGAACGTGAAGACCAGCCGTTCACTCTGACTTCAGCCATTGGTGCCTCATATAGGAGTTGGACCCAAGAGAGAAACTGTTCCTGAAACCCCATTCTTCGCATGATAGCCCATAGAGCCTCCCATCGAATGGAGTCAAGCGCCTTTTCGAAATCTATTGCAAGTACACCCTGGGGGATGTTGAGGGCCTGGGCCCGCTCAATGGCCAAGTTTATTCTTCTTATGTTCATTCTCGTGGATCTGCCTGGCATAAAGCCACATTGGTCTGGGTGGACTAGGGATGTTATGACTTGCTGTTGGCATATCGCTAGGAGTTTGGCCAGAATCTTGGTTTCACCATTAATGAGGGAGATGGGCCTATATGAACTGCATTGATCCGGGGGCTTATTCACTTTGGGTATAACAGTTATTGTAGCTTTCCTCAGGTCTGCCGGGAGGCGTCCCGTTGTCCTGGCCTGTTGGAACATGTTGAGTAGATGGGGAGCTAGGTTGTTACAGCCTATCTTCTTCCAGGTTTCTATAGGAAAGCCGTTCGGTCCAGGGATCTTCCCAGACTGGAGCTGCATCATGGCCATTGCAATTTCGTCTTCCGTGATGTCTTGTTCTAGGCCAGCAATCTGGGTTTCATTGAGAGTCGGGAGGGTGATACCATCTAATATAGAGGCATCAGGGGGAGTTGTAGGTGCCTTATATAGTGTCTCGTAAAACTTTGCAAATTCCTCAGCTATGTCCTGGTCCGTGAGGCAGGGTTTCAAGTTTTGGGACACAATTGCTCACACATGGCTGTGCCCTTCGTCTCTCTTTTCAAGCCAGGCTAGGACCTTCCCCGCTTTGTCCTCAGTATCATATATTCTGGCTCGCATAGCACTGTGTGCCTGCCTGGCATTCTCCAATGTGATGTTTTGCAGTTTGTTTTGGGCTAGCATCAGTGCTCTTTTGGTATCTGGACAGTCGTTGATAAGATGTGTTTCTTCTGCTTGTTTTATGTTTGTTTCTGCCTCTCTCAGTGATTCCAAATGGATTTTCTTTTGGGCCGCCGTCCAGGAGACGATTTCTCCTCATAGTACTGGTTTGTATGCCTCCCAGAGTGTAGAGGGACTTTCTACTGATCCTTCATTGAGCTCAAAGTACTCTGTAGTGGCCTTTTGTATGCGTTCAATCAGCTCAGGGGAACCTAGGTAGTAGTTATTCAATCTCCACACCGGTGGAGGAGCTGGTTTGCATGTTGTGAGTGATATGAGTAGAGGGGAGTGATCTGAGATGCCCCGTGGAAGGTATTCGGCTTGCGTTACTGTGTGTGTTAATGTCGCGGGCATGAAGAAATAATCCAAGCGTGATGGCGATGCGTGGACTCCAGAGTGGAAGGAGTACCCCTTTTCTTCCGGGTGTAGGTCGCACCACACATCCTTAATACCAAACGCTTCCACAAATGTGGCCAGATTGGTTCGACGGTTAGGGTCTCTGTTACGTAGATGCGTAGGGTCTTGTACATTGTTCATGACGTCATTGAAATCTCCCCCTAGGACCAAAGTGTCTGAGGTGTTGCTGGTTAACAAGGGTGTTACATCGTCCATAAGTCTGGATTGGAGAGTCGGTGGGGCATTATCGTTTTGTTCCAGAGCGTGCCCGTGGCATATATGAATCTGCCCCCAGTGTCCTGTATTGTTTTGGTGAGGGTGAGCGGTAATCTTTTGTGGATTAATATCAATAACCCTCTGGCTCCCATCGTGAAACCAGCTTGTATGGTCGTGCAATAGTTTGAATGTTTAAATAGTGCATTGGATGTACCCGCCAGATGGGTCTCTGTTAGGAAAACTGTATCCAGACTGTGCCTGTTCAGGAACTGTCTCACCAGCCTCCTTTTCAGGCGGTTTCCTAGGCCATTTACGTTCCAGGTGAGTAGTTTTAATGTTTTATTCTTATTGTCTTGTAGAGTTGCGTTCATGTGTATGGTTCCAGCTGGCAATGGAGCCTCCCATAGTGGGGGCGTTGGACGCGTGTGACTCGCAGCAGGGAGCAGTGATTGCTAGTCGATTAGTCACTGTTTTATGTAATATGTAGTGCTTCATTGAGTATTTCCAACTTGTAAACTTTTGCCAAACTCCCCCCTCCCCATACTTCATCCCCAACCGAAGCATCTGTCGCCCCTTAATAGTTCAAACTTTACTTAGACAGTATATCTAGGCAGTCTAGGGCTCTGCCTATCGTTGCACGTTCGTTTCTTGCCAAAAGGGAGGGGCGGGACGGTTCCATTCGCCAGCCATTACTTACTTTATGTCATGTGAATCTTGTTTTTAGCGGGTTTAATTTCTCTTTTGTGTTCCGTGTTTTCACTTGCCTTTTCTGTTGCCGTTTCCGTCATGCGTTTTACTGTTGTGGCGCATTTTCCTGCTGCTGTGGTGGACTGTTGTCCAGTGGTCTTTCTGGATGTGGTCTATTACGGTCGTTTCCAGCCTTCTTCTTTCCATTCCAATCGTCTTCAATGTGCCTTTCTGCCCAATTCCATGCCTCTCTGGGATCCGAAAAGTGTACTGGTGTGCCCTTGTAGTATATCTTGAGTTGAGCAGGGAAAATCAGACCATATTTGATTCCAAGCGATTGAAGGCGTTTTTTAAGTGGGTCAAAGGATTGGCGCGCTTTTTGGACTTCTCTAGTGAAGTCAGGGAAAAAGGAGATCTTCGAGCCGTTATAGGTGATGGACCCTTTCGTTCTTGCCATTTGTAGTATGGCATCTCTGTCTCTATAGTTCAGAAGTCTTGCTATGATCGCACGCGGTTTGCGCCCCAGGGGTGACCCTGCCTGTTGGGATGCGGTGGGCTCTTTCGATAGAAAAGAATTTGGAGAAGGATTCAGTGTCATATATGTCTAATAGCCATCTTTCAAGAAACAGCTCCATGCATTCTCCTTCAGCTTTTTCCGGCAGGCCTAGGATGTGGACGTTATTGCGCCTTGATCGACCCTCACTTTCGTCTACTCTTCCCTCTAGGGATTTCATTCGTTGTAGCATGGTGGTTATCTGGCGGTTGACACCTTGTAGATTGTCCTTGGTCACCGATATGCATGCTTCCGCCTCTCCGGTGCGTGCGGTCAGCTTCTGCAAGTCATGTCTCAACAGGGATACCTCAGCTCCAATGGCGTCCATTTTCTTCTCCATTGATGTCCTGGAGCTGGCAATGGCGCCCATCACATCCCTGAGGGAGAAGTCCTCCTCCATGATGTCAGGTTCGGTCGATGCTAATCTCTCTGGTGATCTAGACAGCGGAGTGGTTGCATACTGTTCTATCCTGCTTTGGGTGGAGGTTTTTCTAGGTTTGTCCTTCCCCATATTGCAAAGCAGGGCCTTGTATTATGAAGAAAAGTGCATTCTGTGGTTGGGAGGCACTTCTCAAATCGCTATGGGTTGGGAGAAGCTGTTGCCGGGGGCCCGTGTCTGCATCTATGCGCCAGTATTTCAGGGCCTGCGCTGGGAAAGCAAACGGATCTCAGTTCACTTGCGCGGCAGTCTCTCGGGGTGTTGCTCTACCCCAGGCAGGGGGCCCGCTTGCAGCGAGTTGGGATCACGGGAACCCCTCTCCCACAGCGTGTTCCAGGCAGGCAGACAGATTTCAGGGCCCACTCCCGCCTCTCCTTACCGGGTCTCGTGGGTTTTTCCTCCCGGTGCGCACCACAGGTCAGCAGAGTAGCAGGTAAGCAGCAGGCTGGTGGGCGCTCAACGATGTACGGAGTGCCTGCGTCCACTCTGGGGGCTGGGGGGGGCCAGGAATTCCGAGTCCCCACACGTAGCCGGTCCCCTCTCTTCAGCAATCCGTTGGTCCGCGTAGGGGGGGGGAAGGCAGTCCTCTCCCTCTGAAGCAGCGACCGTCTCCGCACAGCTTCTCTTCCACAGGTACCAGGATTTGCAGCGTCGCCGGGTTCGCGCTCAGCAGCGCCCGGCGGCCATTTTGGAAACTTCCCAAACGTCATCACTCCAATTTTTACCAGTTTATATCTCTGAAACTGGCACCCAATTTCACACTTGGACCACCGGGCATGAGAAACGTTATGTTCCGATACCCGAAAACACCTTTTACTGCACATGGGCAGTCGTTTTTCTAGCAGGATATCGCAGGATACGGCTGGCGGCCTCAGGAGCACCGAGAGCTCACGTCTTCATCCATAACTCTTCTTAAGTAGACCTTCGAGAGGCATGAAGTTAAGTATACAGCCTGTGAAATACTATTGGATTTGCGTCAGGGTTCATCAGATCTTATGACCTACATTAGTTCCTTCAATAGAATAGCAGCTGAAGCTGGGTGGCCTGAGGAGGCCCAGTTCACTATCTTCAGAAGGGGCTTGCATTTATTTTATTATTTGTATGTTTATAGAGCGCTATAGCCTGTAGGCATCAGAGCGCTGTAACAAGACATTACTTACAACATAAATATACAGTAACAAGTGAAAAATATACAGAGACTAAAAGCACAGTAACAGTTATCATTGGTATCAACATTCCAAACATAACATTGACATTGTCAAAGCTAGTTCACAATTTTTTTCAAATTGCATTTGTTAAGAAAAACAGGGAGATTACTAGCCCCAGATCCCACCAATACGCAGTCCCTGTTTGCTCTAGTGGACCACTCGCGGTCTTCAACTTTAGTAGGATTTTCACATCTGAGCATCTGATCACTCCCGGGTCCCGTTCTTTGCCGAAGCCAGGCCAAGACCTTATTCCTCAATGTCCCTCTTGGTTCTCTCTCCCGTGGCTTCTCTATATCAGTTATGATGAAATTCCTATCATCCATAACAAAGTCTCGTATGGACCTGTCCTTGAGTACTGGCATAGATGCTTCTTATGCAAAAACAAAGAGCTGATGGCTGGAAGGTTTAGAATTAATCTTAACCACTGGCATTGCTCGGGACAACCCTCCAGGCCACCGTTCTTCGCCTGCCAAGCCATTACAGAAGGGGAAAGACCATATGCAAATCAGGCTTGGCCCCACCCCAAAAGGGGCAGTCCAGCCCGAACTGCTAGGCCACATCCCTTCTGCACGAGACCACAAGCATCCCGCAACATGTTTCGCCCTTGTTGGGGCTCATCAGTGAGGAGTAGCTTGGGTCTCTAGGCCCAGCAGGCACGGGACCCACGTCTGGGCATACCCGTCCCACTCGGGGTGACAAAGCAAAAACAAAGAGGTGATGGCTGGAAGGTTTAGAATGAATCTTAACCAGTGGCATTGCTCGGAGCTACCCTAGAGACCCAAGCTACTCCTCACTGATGAGCCCCAACAGACAGTTTTTTTCGTCAGACACCTGCAGCTTCGTGTGAACAACTGGAGCACACTGACAATTTTATGGGACGATCGCCAAGGGCCCACATGCCCTTATCCTGTTCTAGTGGCTAGAAGCAACATATCAACCTTTACGATGGACTAGTGCCTAGTTGATGGAACAGCCTTGCGGTTCACCATGCTTCCAAAGTGCTTCTTTTAACGAAAAGCAACACCCTGTGTACCATTGCGGATACAGATAAAAGAAAATAAATGGCTTTTGCTGAATATTCTCTAAACATTTAATGTCAAATAAATGTACTTTACCAAATGTACCGTGTTGCTGTTTAATTTTAAAGTACAGTTTCATATTCCGAATTGTGGCACGCTGTGTTGTGAGATGGTCTGTGTTGGTTTCCGGGTTCTGTGTGAAGTCGCGTAGAAGACGACTGGGCGCGTTTGCCTACGCAGCACAGTAACGTCACGGAGAGAGGCGGAGAATATGAATGTTTGGATAATGTCAGGCTCAGGGGCGGGGGAATTGATTTAGTGCCGCGGAAGTAGGTCAGCCAGGGCGATGCGGCAAGTGATAGGATTATCACAAAATGGCGGCTCCCTGGTGCCTGTTTTCGCGTGCGTTTAATGGACGAAAACTCGGGTAAGGTCCATAGGAAAGATTTCTAAAATCGAGCTACTTAGGCTTAAAAAAACATGGCCGACCCGTAGGGACAATACACATTTTTACTAGACCATGCCTTTAAGTGTGAGAGAGGAGTCCAAATAGAATCCTAGAGTTTTAACCACAGACATCACCATGATAGTATTGTTATCAATGTTGAAGGATGCATAGTTTGGGCTTAGTTTTCTAATGTTAGCTTCAGAACCTAGGATTAGTATCTCTGTTTTATCGTCATTCAGGCAGAGGCCATGTGATGCCATCCATGCCTGAATGAGGGTGTAGATCTTGTTCAACAAGGCTGAGTCAGCCTCGAAGTTGCCGAAAGGGGTATGAGGATCTGGGTGTCATCTGCGTAGTTAGTGTAGGTGACACCCAGTCTGTCCAACCTGTCGAACAGAGGCTTGGTGAAGATGTTGTACATGGTAGGGGAGACACAGGATCCCTGTGGGACGCCGCAGGTTATTTTGATAGGGTCCGCGGGGGCTGAGGTGGAGAAAACTCTCATTGTGCGGTTAGCTAAGAAGGATTGTACCCAAGCTATAGCCTCTCCAGTGAAGTTGGCGGCAGATCTAAGGTGGTTGCATAAGACTGCATGATCCACCAAGTCAAAGGCTGCCGACAAATCCAGTAGGAGTAGCAGAGCTGTTTTTCCGTTATCCTTTAGTTCTTCAATTTGTGTTTTAAGGTCTAGCAAAGCTGTTTCCGTGCCATGGAGGAGACGGAAGCCAGATTGCCGTGAGCCTAGTAGGTAGTTAACTTCCAGATAGTCCTGGATTTGTATGTAGGCAGCTCTATCTGGAATTTTAAGTAAGAATGGCACAGTGGTGATAGGTCTGTAGTTAGTGGGGATGGTGGGGTCCAGGGTTTGTTTTTTTGAGTAGGGGGATGGCCCAAGATTCTTTGAGATTGGCAGGTACCATGTTTGATTTAAAGGAGGAGTTTATGAGCTTGGAAATAAAGGGGGCTAGGTCCCTAGCTGCCTCCTTTATTATTTGCGCTGGACAAGTGTCGCCCTTACAGTTTGAAGTTTTGAGGGAGAGTATTATTTTATCTGTGTCAATTATGGAGATAGTCTTGAAACTAAAGGGTGTAGTTATCCTAGTCTCCAGGAATTGAGTAGTTTGTTGATCGGAAGGTGGCAGTGAGGCCTTTTTATTGGCAATTTTGCATTGGAGAGAAGACATTTTATTCGATAGAGCATT
This sequence comes from Ambystoma mexicanum, assembly GCF_040938575.1. NCBI lineage: Eukaryota > Metazoa > Chordata > Amphibia > Caudata > Ambystomatidae > Ambystoma > Ambystoma mexicanum. The sequence goes on along the minus strand of NC_090937.1, from coordinate 1,246,211,493 downwards.
TTGTATGTTGGTACACCATGCCTTGTCCTTAGGGGCATTGTCTATCGGTTGGATTGGGGATTCCAATTCGCAGAGGATGGATAAGAGTTCTTTGGTATTGGAATTAGCTTTAGCAATTCTATCATTGAATGTATTCTTTTTAGTTTTAGTTATTTCTTTTTTGTACAGTTTGGCAAGTTCGGTTAGATTGTTTTTATTGTTTTCAGGGGGGGAGTGACGCCAGATGGATTGGAGCTTTCTTTTTTGTAATCTTAAAGCTTTAAGTTGGGGAGTGAACCAGGCATTCAAATGCGCTTCCTCCCTAGATTTACGCAGTTTGACAGGGGCGATCATGTCCAGTGCCTTGGTCATAGCATTACTGAAGGTATTTACTATGTCAGGGTTGGTGTTACTTTCCAGTCCAGAAATAGCAGGAAGGAGGAGATGGATATGTTTTTCAGCAGTGATGTCCTTGCTTCTGGTAGGGAGAGGGGGTACCATATTGTTAGTCTTAGGGCTAAGAAGATCTAATTTGGCGGAGAAGGTTATTAAATAATGATCTGTCCATGGTTGCGGGACAATATTGGTGATATCACTATTGCAGTTTAGTTCAGTTACCCAGTCAAGGGTCCTCCGTTTAATGTGAGTTTGAGAGAAGACTTTTTGAGTAAGACCATGATCATTTAGCAAGGCTGCTATTGATTCAGCATGTTTGTAGTCTGTGTCATTGAGGCCAAGTTTGAAATCTCCCATCAGTAGTGTTTGAGAGTGGTCTTTTGTATTGTTGGCTATAAGACTGGCTAGGTCATCTTCAAAGGTGCCTAGTGGGCCTATATATCAAGTGGATTGTTAGTGTATGGTTATTGGAGAGAGGCAGTTTGGCTGTGAGTATTTCACAGGATGAGTAGGGTACAGACGTGGCAAGTCCAATGGGAAGGGTCATTTTGAAAATGATGGCTAGGCCACCGCCTCTGGCATTAGGCCGGTCTGCTCTAAGCATCTGGCAACTGTCAGGTACCGCTAACATGAGATTCGGTCCTGCAGGCTCATGTAACCAAGTTTCAGTTATGGCCAGTAGGTCCAAGTTTTCATTATTTAGGATGTCTGCAATTTCAGTAGCATGAGCTACCACAGATCTAGCGTTGATGAGGGACCCTGTTAGCGTTAAAGTACTATTAGATTTAGATATTAGGGAAGGTTTGGATGATAGGGTATTCTGGTTCGTATGATTCTTGGTGGGAGTTTGAGCACAAGAATTGTTGGTCTGCGTTGATATGGGGCGAGAGTTCTGAGGCTGGGTGGTAGTACGTTTGTTGGAGTTGTTTCTTTCAGGTTCGTAGATACAGGGCAGTCTAGACCTGAGTCTCAAATTTCTATCCTTGGGAGGGCTTGTTTTAGTAGCAAAGGCCATGATGGTGAGGATAGCAAGGGTGAGTAGTAGGGTCAGAGCTGATTTAGTAGAGCAGGCAAGGGACATTTTCAGGCTATGCCAGGGGCATACTATGTACTAACATCTAAGAATTATTTCGGTGTGGAGGGCAAAGTAAACTTTCATGCTATACCTAGGGGATGCTATATGCTAAAATCTAGATTCAATTTTAGTGCCAGAAGCCAAAAACACTCATAACTAGAATGTGCTATGTGCTAACATCTGAGTACAATTTCAGTTTAAGAAGGCAGAAAAACTTTCATGCTATACTTGGGAAATGTTATGTGCTGAAATCCAAATACAGTTTTGATGCAAGGGGCCATGGACACTCTCCTGCTATACCTAAAGTGAGCTAACGTCTGAGTAGTGTTACAGTCTAGGAGGCAAAAGAGCACTTTATATGCTGTACTTGGGACATGCTGTGTGCTAACATTCAAATGCAGTTCAATGTAGAAGCCAATAAACACTCTCCTGCTATACCTTAGAGTATCATATGCAGGCAACCAAATATCATTTTAGTGCAAGACGACAGAAAGCACTTCGTACTGTACCTGAGATGCTAAGCTTGGTACCATGTGCATGTTATAGTTGTATGACATGGGGTATAGTGCCCAGTCAAGCAGCATTTTAGGGCAATATAGCATATACAGCAAGGAGTTGCATTACAATTGGGCAATGCTCCGGCAAGTATGTCCTTGGGAAGGCGTGTAGTACAGAGGGCTAGGCAATACACTAGGCACACATGGTGCTAGTAGTGATGTGGGTACCACGATTAATATATGCTGGGTAGGCGCACTGTCTTAGAAGATAGCAGAGTAACCGGCCGACGGCTGGGAAGGCGTGGACAGGGTCAGAGGCCTTAGTGCAGGCCTTGGTGCTGCAGGCCGGCTACGCCTACCGGCTTGGGGATTGGATCAATATGGGCCAGGTGTGCCAATGAAACGAGTCAGCAGCCTGGAGGTGCCTATACCAGGAAGTAGGCAAGCTGCTGATGTCGGACGGCCATCTTGGAATGGCGGCCATGGATCCACAAGGAATGAAACAAATTCAAAAAACAACAAATAACGCTAAATAGCGAGCGTTATAGCAAGTGAGGGGCAATTCTTGCAATTAGTCAAGCAGTGCGTGTTAAAGTAGCGCTTTCAGGTAATTTTCTGCAATTTCGGTGGTACTAAGGGTGAGCCCACAGGCCTACATCTATGGTGTGGGGAGAAGCTCCTGCTTCTCTCCCACGCGGCGATGCGCTGCTCCAGCAGTGTTTGGAGGGCTCCTGCGCCCTCGGTGCCTGATGATGAGTGGATCACAGTCTGGGACAGGGTAAGAGGCCTTAGTGCATGCCTTGGTGCTGCAGGCCGGCTACACCTACCGGCTTGGGGATTGGATCAATATGTGCCAGGTGAGCCAATGAAACGAGTCAGCAGCCTGGATGTGCCTATACCAGGAAGTAGGCAAGCTGCTGATGTCGGGCGGCCATCTTGGAATGGAGGCCGTGGATCCACAAGGAATGAAACTAATTCAACAAACAACAAATAACGCTAAATAGCGAGCGTTATGGCAAGTGAGGGCCAATTCTTGCAATTAGTCAGGCAGTGTGTGTTAAAGTAGCGCTTTCAGGTAATTTTTTGCAATTTCAGTGGTAGTAAGGGTGTGCCCACGGGCTTACCTCTATGGTGTAGGGAGAAGCTCCTGCTTCTCTCCCACGCAGCGATGCACTGCTCCAGCAGTGTTTGGAGGGCTCCTGCTCCCTCGGTGCCTGATGATGAGGTGTAGAGAAGAAAATATTTCCGCCCTTCCTTGTAATATACCTTTGGCTTTGAGGAGGGTATTTGTCTTTAGGGTTACAAACAATGTGTTCTTTTGGTAACATAGGTTGGGATGTGTTGGTAAAGGGGACATGCCCCCCAACCCCACTATGTGCTTTAAAGAGAGGTGAGATGAATTTGAGGCGGATGTCTTCCCGGGTTAACAGGGCCCTACTTCAGTATAACCAATATAGTTTAACTACATAGTACAGTATAAGGCACGAGCAGCATCACTATTTTGTGTAGATATTAGTAATCATAGGTAGAAGTGAATGCCTACTTGGTAAATGTGGCATTGCATGCACTAGGCTCAAATTTGCGAGCCCACAGAAATTCCCAGCCATCCCGAGCTTCCAGAAGGACAGTTCACACTCCCAATTACCACAACGTCTATTCATTGTTCCAAAAGTCTTGCAAAGATTAGTTTATTTCACCCAAGAGGAATTTTCCCTACAAGGTCGCGATCAGAGACCGGCGCCTGGTGTGCATGTTATCTCACACTGGCCAAAGCATGACCCGGGCCATTCCATGGTGACAATGAAACTGACTAAACCCTAACACCACTGGATTCTATGGCACCAGGTGCCCTATGACTGAACATTTCAGGACTTGTTACTTTGGGGTTGACAAAGAGGACGGACGGGGCAAAGTGACAATCGTGTGATTTGTACTGCAAGGTGGTGGGAGGGATCAATTATAGTTCAAAACGAGGGTGGAGACCTTGGAGCCAGATGCCACAGTGTGAGTGAGTGAAATGTCTGTGTGAAGGTTAGAGTGCCCCAGAACCTCCTGTGTGTCTGTATTAAGGCATGCCAAGTTCTCAGGATGAGATATAAAATAAGTTGTATAGTACAAGTATAATTAGTTTTCTAACCTTTGACATGAGAAGAAGATGAGCCCTGCAGCGCCCACATGATGGAAGATGGATGGACTGGGCTTGGACCAATACACTGCCATCCCTTTTGGAGAAAGGCGGTACATGTATAGGGTCTATTGAATCAGCCGTGCGTGCAGGTTTTTACTGTATGTATTGCATAATCTATGACAATGTTTTCCTTTATATGTTTCTGCTTGTACCTCTCTTTGGCAGAACGTTCTTAGCAGCAGTTCTTTGATATTGCTATCATCTGCGTGTGAGATTAAAACTTGTTATCCTTACAAGATCGACTTGGGCCTTTCTTCCCTAGCGGTTGTATTCTCGCTGTTGTGAACGTTCAGGGGCGTGCCTTCAGATGTTACAACCTTCGGTTTTATCACATAACTTTTAAAAGGAGGTTGAGAGATAGTAAAATGACAATAAGCCATAACCTCTTCTGGCACAGTGGTAAGAGTATCCCTCTCAGAGGAGAAATACCTAATCTATCCCATGGAATCTACTCATCACCCTGTGCCCTGTCTCCACCCAGGTGATCCTCACGCAATACACCACCCCCAGGATTGGGATCAGGAAGCATCTGCCCTCTCCTGGGCCCTTGTGAGGAGACTCTAGGCAAGGTTTAGTGAGGGATCAGCAGGATTCTACACAGCAGGCTGTTTACACCGTAATAGTCCCACAGGTCCACACTGTAAAGTGATGCAGAGCCCACCTTAAACTTAAGAAAATTCTACACATTTAAAAGTACCTGAATTCCAAATCTAAAATACAATCTAAAGGGAGCCCCCATTCTTTAGTCAAGCAATTTCTTTATTCTGGTCGTGTCTGCTAACCACAGACCATTCATTTTTTTAAACGTTTTTATTTTATTGTGTTTCAGTTCGAAGAACTTTTCACAAATATAACAAAACATACACAACATAGGGAATAAGAGTCCAATAAAAAGGAGAACGATTACAATTTCGCTTTTGACATTAGATAAAAGAGAAAATATATGCAACTGAGATAAAAATATGACAGACCATTCTTTGCAAAAGTAATAATCATCAACTCCACCTGTGATCCTCCAAAAACCACCTGGGGTTTTGGCTTTAAAACCCATTGAATGCCTTCTTACCTTTTTCTTCACACTCCAATTTTTTGAGAAGTCTGTAAGGTTAGTCCCAAATACAAATATTAAAAATCAATGGAATGAGCCAAAAATAAATGCACAAGATGTGACAAAAACAAACGTTTAATACAAAGAGCCCGGCTGGGGAATAATCAAAAAGACATTCAACATTGCATCATACAATGGCTGCATTTATAGTAAGTATCAGAGGTGAGGTGACAACATTTTTTACAGGTTATTCATAAATCCCCAGCCTGTGATTGGACAACGTCATTTATACTATAGGTGAATCTATACAATACCTAGCCCTATTGGCTTATTCTACCCCTCGGGAACATGCTATCACCGCAGTTTATTAATTAATTAGTGACGGGATCATCTCTCTTCCCATGATGCTAATTGGATGTTAGCCTTTGTACCTTGTATCATATAAGCTTCACTTTTGATTGGCTATTCTATGCAGTGTATCCATGAGCTGTATCCATGGGGTGAGTGACTTGATAGTTTGTTACCAAGCTCTATGTGAGGTGTGACAGTGGGGCAACAGAAATAACAACTATACATCCTTTCTCATGAACATCATCGGTTTGCACTAACTTACTGCTTGCTAATGCTTGCTGGCATGGGAAGCGACCCTGCATTACTGGGTCTAGAAGACCACTGTAGTATGCCAAGGGGTTGTGTCTCTATGAGGATCGCTGCCTGAGTACTGCTGTCATGACCTGTCTATTTGAGTGTGTGAATAAGTAAAACAGTTTTTTGTAGCCTCGAGTTGGTAGTACTGATGCATTGTGAGAGCTGTGTTGAGATCTCCAAACATTCTGCCATCTCATCTGTCCATTCAAGAGTGCCTTTTATCTTTTGTGCTTCTTTGAGTGCATGTAGCAGGGGTCTGGTATATGTCGAATAATAGAATATCCATGTTCTACAATAATTACACAGGCCTAGGAATTTTTGTGTCTCCATGACTGTTTTAGGCTATGGTGCATTTCTTACTGCTGTGGCTACGTCCGGGCTTATTCTCCTTCCTGCTGAGGACAATATCTGTCCTAAGTATTCCACTTCCTTTTGACAGTAATGCAATTATTCTTTGGCCACTTTTTAACCTTTGTCTGCAAGGAATATCAGGATCTGTATTGTGTATTTTCTGTGGTGCTGCATACCAATAGTAATCAATATAATCAATGTACTGTAATACTGTGCTGACCGTGTGGATGTTTCCTAGGTCCATCTGGAGGACCCCATTAAAGACACTAGAGGATTCACAGTATCCTTGTGGTAATCAAGGGTGTTGGAATCATTTTCTGCGATATGAAAATGCAGTCATGTACCGGGTATTTGGGTGTAAATGTATGATAAAGAATGCATTCTTAAGGTCAATTATAGTGAAATAGGCTGCATCTGAAGGGATGCAGGGTTCAGCACTAGTGGGTTTTCTGCTTCCACTATGCTTTTCAGAGGGCAGAAATCCTGAATGAATCTCCATGAGGACCGGGGCTATATAGCCGTGTTACATGGTGAGTCTGAGGGCACTATAATGCCTTGGTCAAGTAGTGCTTTCATGGTGTCTTAGACTCCCTCGTCTGCCTGTTTGGTTAGTGGGTATTGTTTTACCCTGTGGAGTATGGCTCCAGGTTTGGGGTTGATTTTTACTGCCCCAATACTGTTCAGTCACCCTACAGCGTGTGGGCTGTCTTTCCATAATCAACTGGGCACTTGTGCCAGGTCCTCCTGTAATTGTTAAAGTGTTGTTGCAGCTGTCAGTATTCTCTGGGGTGTTTCTCTGTGTTGTACTACCATGTGGCAGGGTATGCTGATTTCAAATATTATCTCTCCGTCCATTTCCATGTCTGCAAATAGCTGTTCATCTGTGATGTCACTTAATGGCAGTGTGGGGTCTATGCATAGTACTGTCCTCCACTCCATTCCTTCCTTATCCGTGCCTGTTAGGATGAGTCTGTCTTTCCTCATGATTACTGCCTATATGTGTAATGGTCAAATTGCCCCTGGGGCTGTTTCATGTGGTGCTGGTGGTCTGAATCGGAATTCTGCGGGTAGGCAGAATATTTCATTCTGCATGCTTGGTAAACAGCCAATCAAAATGGTCACTGCATATGTGAATAGAGTCTAATGTAACGGTAGGGCTCGGATTTTGTTTGTGCTACATAGTGCTTGTATGACTGCAGCTACTCTGTTGTAATGCATGCCTGGTGTGGAGCACACAATTCCCTTGTCAGTAAATGAAATGGTAATATTTTGATTATGGGGAATGTCCCTACCTAATAGATTCACTGGTGTCTCTGTACTGTAAAATAATGGTGCTACTATTCCCTGAGTCTCTTGAGTAAGGGGTAATTCTTCTGTAAATGGAACCTTTACAATAGCCCCGGAGAATCCCTGCATGTCCATACTTTGGTTTGTCAATGGTAAACCATCTTTCACTTTTACAGGTTCTGGTGGCTCATGTGTCTACCATGAAAGTGAACCTTCTATCCCCTATCCTCACTCCCACTTTAGGTTCCTTGTCTGGGGTGATTGAGAGAACTGGGCATGCCAGGGCTCGTTGTGGGCTGTCCTATTGTGTATATGTTGTTGACCGTGGAAGAGGAAAAGCATTGCTCCCCAGGACACTAGCTCCAGTATAATGTGTTGCTAATCGTCGTGGAAGGGAATTTTGTTTGCGTTGTACTGTAATTGCTTGGGATGGAGCTTGATGGGGGTCATTCTGCATGCTATTGGGAGTTGGGTATTGTATGGGTTGTCCCTGTGTAGGTGCGGTTATTTGCACTGGGCCTACATTCTGGGGTTGTGCAGACCCTGGGGCATTCACAGGTCCTGCGGCCATGGCTTCATTTGGGACATAATCTCCCTGTATTGGTCCTCGGTATGAGGGGTCTGGTGCATAATATGGAGTCGGGGCGCCCCCGGGTAGTATTGCATAGGAGGTCTGCTTCGCAATCCCTGGCTATGTGCCCCATATTTCCACATGTCCAACATGATCCTTCAAATCATGGTTGTAACCCCCCAAACCCTCCCCCTCGCCCTTTTTGTGAATTGCTACTTTCTCCTTTGACCCCTTTCCTAACTCTTCGATTGTTATCTGGATTATTGGAAATTCTTGGTGATGGTTCTGAATGCTGCAGGGTATCTGTGGGGTTGGTTACTACTGTGCCTTGCATGCTTACCTTTGCCAATTTCTTCTGCACTATTTTTGCTTCTGCGCGCTGTGCCTTTTCTTGCACTGCCCTTTCATTCTTTGCTTGCGTTTACAAAAATGTACTATGTTTGCCTGTATTTCGCTCCATCCGTTTGCTTCCATACCTACTATTCTATCTTATTCTACTTGCACCTCTATAGGAAGACCCTTTTGCAGAACATGGTAGAAGAAGGGTACATTATTTTCCCATGTCTCCACTGTCTCCTCTCACCACATCTCCTGAATGGAATGAATATATGAAGCTGAGTCTTCATCGTGTTTCATTGTACATGGCAAGATTGAACCTACATCAGGTTGATCTGGGTCTGCCCTTCTCAGTGCAGTCCAGAAATGTGCTCAACAGTTGTAAAATGGTGCTCCGTCGTGTGTATCACTATTTAGTTGAAACACCGGGTATCCAGCTCTTTCCTAAATAGTATTTGTCTGATTCCCTATTATACTGGCTAATAAACTTTTCATATCTTCTACTGCTAAAGTCAACCTTGCTGTGCATCATTCTAATGCATCGATCCACTTGGCCACCCCCCCGTTGTGAGAGTAGGTAGGGTCTTTATCAGATAATTTTTGTCCATGGGGGGCCATAGTATGTATTGTGGAAATTGCCTCCCCTTTTTTGGCCTTACAATGTGTCCTAGACTCCTTCCTTCCTCTAACTATTGCCATCATTCTGGGGCAAGATCTTAATCTTCTCTCCCATGGAGCTCTCTCTTTATAATCCTCCTTGGTCTCCCAATTCTCTTCACTCTCTTCTTGCTCATCTTCACCCTCTACTACCTTGGAGTCAAACTCTACATTCTATTGCTCTGGCTCCTCTGTTTCCGCTCTCACATTTCTTTTATAACTGCTTTATTTAATTGTACTAATATTTCTTCTGCTGCCCAAGTGTTTGCATCTATCATCAGGCAAGGCCCCTCCATCTTCCTTGCTGCTCTTCACAATTCTTCTGTTTTATGTATCAGTGCTTCTAAATCCCTACATGCTTTATTTTTTTTCATTTACTATAGCTGGATTTCGCTTGTCACCAGGCACACCTATTCCAAGAAATGTGTTTGTTTCGGAATAGGCTGGGGATTTGTACCAGGGGTTTGTGTAGCCTGCTGCAGGTCTTATGGGATAAGCTCTGTGTGTGAGTGGGATTTTTGGCTAGTGCAGGCCCTGGATCCTGCACGGACTGGTTGCTTTCTTTTGAAGCTGTCTGAGGTGACGACTATATAGCGTCAAAGCCTTTGTAGTACTTTTGCTGGCTTTTGAAAGGGGCGGGCTGTTGTACTTTCTGTATCCTCTTTTTCTTTGTTCCCGCCCTCAACCTCCTCACACAACTTTCACAATTCTAGTATACACTGTTTCTTTTTCAGGATTTCACCCTTAAACATGGACAATAAATGGGTCTACATATTCTGGATTATATTTTAATCATGTGTGCCCTCAGCGGGCCATGATGTCAACATTTTCCTTTCGGTTTCCACCGCCCACTTATTATTGTACTTAACTATCTTCTCCGATAGGTTGGGAGCTCCTTGCACAAATGCTCTAATGGAGTGCCCATTTTCCTCTAAATAGTAAAATCACAAACGCAACTGGCCAGTACCTACTACTCTCAAAAGACCAAAACAATATTCTCAATAACACCTCTAAGGACCTCCCCCCTATGATGTGCCCCTGAGTCACCTTTTAAACACAAAACACACCAAGAAAAGAAGTGAAGGAAGCAAAAACTGAACACAAGACCACAAGACCACAGTGCATGTTCGCGCAAGAACTATATCACAATACCCACGTCCCCATCCAAATACAATCTCCACTCCAATCTTTCCCCTCACTCAAAACCTTACATCAAATACTTGTGTCTCTGATCACCTGATACATTTTTTATATATACTTAATACAGCAGGATTAAAAATTACATCAATTTTCAAACATTTCTTTCGACCACTGCTCGACAACAAATGTTACAGGTTAGTCACAAATCCCCAGCCTATGATTGGCCAACATCATTTACACTCTAGGTGAATCTATGCAATACCTAGCAAATTGGCTTTTTCTACCCCTCGTGAGCATGCTATGACTTTAGTTTATTAATTAATTGGTGATGGGATCATCTCTCTTCCCATGATGATGATTGGATGTTAACCTTTTTACCTTGTATCATATTAGCTTAACTTTTGATTGGCTATTCCATGCAGAGTATCCGTGGAGCGAGTAACTTGATGGGTTTTGACCAATCTCTATGTGAGGTGTGACAGTTTGGCAACAAAAATGATAACTTTACATCCATACTCAGACTTCATCGATTGGCACCAACTTACTGTCCCCCCATTATGAACTGTTAAACTGACCTGTTAACATTGCAACTCTTCATTGGAAACATTACTCATTTCCCTTTCTCATGGCTTGTGCATAACCTCATTTGCACAGTCTTTAACCTCATGAACTGTGGACTAAGGTATCAACTGACTTAATTTCTTTGCAATATGTGTGTTTGTGTGTAAATCAAAATAATATAGATGTATTTTTGGGCTGAACTGTGTGTGCTGTTAGGGGTTGGTCATACATCTTGAAAGGCCATCAGTCCTTAATGTAGTCCATTCTATTGGCAATGGTGTCTCATATGGCTCCTATCTTGGTGGTTGTGTCTCTTTCAGTGAAGGTTTTTTCTACAGAGGGCAGTGTTGCTCCTTGAACATACTACCTTTACATGCATGCTTTCCCCTGCACATTGACTACCAACAAATTGTGATGTGACATTCACTGTGCTATGTTTCAATACACTGCCTAGGGAACATCATTTGCTATCTATCTTTGTACTCAGGCTTAGAAACCTGGCTGGGCTGGTGTTTGTCAACCAATCCGCATGCATTGTCTGTCTCTTAGCTCAAGGGTCTTTCTTCTTTGTTTCCTATCCATGATCTCACTGCTGAGATTCAGGGCTTGAGAATGTGTTTGTCTACCTATCTTCATCAATCGCTGGGCGGCATTCAACCTTGCGGTTGAAGGTTGTAGGCTTAGTATGCGTATGCTTTTTGTAAAGGCTTGGCTAATATTTCCTGCTAATTCATGATGATTTGTATGCTTCTGGGATGGCTGAGTTTGCTTTGAGGCCCACTTTATGTGCTATTGATTCAATTAGTGTAAAGGCCTGCCTTTCAGATATCACTATTATAACCCCTAATGGTTTCCTGGTTAGTGTTAAATGTTTCTATACTTGTTAAGGATTTGTGGGCATACTCGTGTATATGGTCTGCACTGAAGTGGGAGAATGGAAGACCAGGCTCCCGTCCTTCACCTCTCGCGCTTGGCCTAGAGGGTCACGGCCCAGACACCCGCCGCGAGAAGAATTTGTCCATCTACCAGACGACCAGGTACCCTGGTACAGGAACATACGGATGTGTCCACCTGCCTGCCCAGCAGCCCGCACTGGCCATGCCGACACCTGCGGCTCGGATCAGCTAGACTAAAAACCACACGTCGTTAGAGATGCCATGACGACCTAGACAACGGGAAGCACCTCTGTATAAATATACCCACTTAACATTTCCACACCAATCTACACGAAGAACATACTCAGTGCTCTGACGTAGGCGACAGGCATATTCACGGACGTGCATCTTTATTATTTTTACATAGGCTTTCAGAGTGCAGAAACGCAAGACGCATCATGAACTCATCTATAACGCTTGCTCACGCTTCCCTTGAAACCCGTTACCACCATGAGAGGTATAATGGAAACACGATATTGGTCATGGAAATATATGCCACTATAATCTAAAGCACCCATGCACGAAATGGATCACTTATGCACCAGGCCCAAGTAGGCCTCAAGCAAGAGTTCCGTGGACATTAACAAAGCAAAAGTCAGGTTGCTGATCAAACCCACATCCAAGAACAAATCATCAAAGGCACGATGTTGCAACCTCGCACTCCGCGTACCAACGTTAAAATCATATCTACAAATTAAACCAGACACACAGTGGAAAAACAATATTAATTGTGCAGAATTCTGCCTCAAACACGGTCCCGCCTCACGTGACCAAGCCGAACCTGACGAGATGCCAAAACCCAGGAGAGAAAGGGCATCTGGGTCCCTCACTACGAGACACAGGCCGGGACACTTGAAAGGCTCAATGGACACCTGCTACAGTGGGAACGGTCAGCTCCCACCTATGAATAAATCCTCACATTGTCTGCATGTACCCATATTGAAACATTGTTGCAAACACAGGTACACCGAGAGCTGGGAACAACGGTGGTCCCAGGCTGGGGAGCTCACGGATGCACCAATCAGAACATGGGGCTCTTATCTCAGACGTCAGTAACATTAGCCAATCCTCAGGGGTCTTCATGTAACAATTCTTATGTATCTAATTGAAGGGACAACCCAGATATACCACCTGACTACACCTTGACCACTAATATCATTCTCTATATGTGTACTATACTAACCCTACCACTCGAGCAACCAATTAAGAGTGGCGATAGGTTTTTTGTTAACTTTCTGAAGTGACGCAAGTAGCGCGTCATAAGGTAGTAAAAAGGGCCTGCGAGCCCCACGATTGTGTGTGTGTCAGGACGAACGCGTACGCTCCTTGACCCATCCCTGCCGTTTTGCATAAATAAACAGCAGAGTCGCCTTGCTCCTTGTGTGCGTCTCATACTCTATCTCACACCTGGGATATACGGGAGGTGTTGGGGCCTCCCTGCCCGGAGGTCTGCGGACGGCCCGGCCGACCCCGGCAGAATTTCCCCCCGACAAGTTGGAGGCACTGCTGAGATCTGTTTAAGATCAACTTTTATTTTTAGTTTTCCAGGCACTCCCGTTGCGAGGAGGCCCGGCGGCGCGGCCCCCTCTGCCGTTGCCCCCTTCTGAGGACTACAGGACCATCGCGGAGCCGCGAGAAGACCGGACAGCGCAATCCGGATATTGGCCCTCGGGAGCCGGTTGAGAAGTATCCCGCCCGCGGTCGGCGAGTGTCCAGACGTGGTCCAGACGAGGGGAGGTGGCGAGCCGCTTGGAGGGTGCACGCAGTCGAGCGGCCCTGCATCGAGAGAACTTGGTGAGCATGACACGCACAACAAGCAATGCGAAATTGTGAGGGAGGGGGAGGAAGTAAATAAGGGAGGGGGGAGGTATTGTAGAGATGTGCGGCGAAGGTTTAACTGAGTGTTGCAAATGGAATGAATGGTAGCGAAACGAGTGCGAGAACAGTGGGCTAACGTTACGCGAAAGAGGGGGGCGGGGCACGAAAACATCACGTGCAGCCGCTCGTAACAAGTGAGCTAACGTTACGCGAAAGAGGGGGGCGGGGCACGAAAACATCACGTGCAGCCGCTCGTAAGACACTGATGGTCTAAATTGCGATTAAGTGTGAGGATGGGTGTGTGTGGTTTCCTACGACTTGACATTTATTGATCAATGAGTAGATGAGGTTCCCTATTGTTCGAGCAAGAAACTCGATAGGTAGATGACGTTTCCCTGTGGCCGGTAGCTAGTCACATAGTTGCCCAAAACGGAAGATAATTGGCTGGTTAAGCCCTCCTGTTGAGGGGCGTATCACACGCGAGGCGACGCAGCGTGCGCAGTCCGGTTATAATATTGATGAGATTACCTTGTTCCAGGAGAGACAGGAAGACAGCTGTAGGATTAGCGGGGTAGATTGTAAGTGTATTTTGAACTTAAAAAACCATAACAAGAATATACCAGTAGCTCGAAGAAATCGGTGACGTCACCAGTAGGGATTTAATAGGATATAGCGAGCACAAGGAATTTTGGGTTTTAGAGTGGTGGGGAAGAGAAGCATGATAAAGGAGCTGGTACGGAGATAAACTATAAACCAGTTGATCGAAAGAAGAAGGGGAAAGGGGCGTGGCTGCGCACGGAGAACGCCGGCCACGGCAAGTGTAAAAGGGGGAGGAGAACGGAGAAACAGGACGACTGTATAAGATCATCGTAAGGGGTACGCAGCCGCAGGGGGCTGCGTGCGCTTCGGCCGCAGGGGGCCGTAGGGGAAGGAATATAATATAACATCATATCTATTATTATTGCATAATTTGTCAAAGGATTATCGTAAGTCCCCACACTTGCGGGGCGAGGTAAGCAATACAAGGTTGTATATTGTAAACTGCTAAGTAAGGGGAAGGGTAACACGGGGAGTGAAATTATGTCATACGGGAGAGGGTCGGGAGGGTGGGGGAACACCCTCACTACCCCACTACAGCACATATGCACCACACTGCCACCACATAGGGAGAAGTTAATTAAGTACAGCATAGAGTGGACCCAGGGGACAGACAATAAAATGTTAACACCATGGCCGCCTAATGGCAGTTTCGATCCATATGCCCAACATTCACTACTAAACCATCTGCACAATACATACAAGGGGAAGAAGTTAGCAAACCATGTGGAGGTGTTTAACTTATGGAGGATGTTCCAGGGGTCTCGACCAGGACCAAATGGAATGTTCACTATGGGGGAAACACCGGAAGAAGAGGAGATTAAGAAAGAAGGAACGGGTGGGGAAAAGGAGTGCGAAAGCACAAAGAATACGGGGATCGAAAGACAGGGAGGAGAAAAGATTAATAAATCAGACGACATAAAAAAGGAACCGAGCAATGAGATAGCCATAACACCGGGTGTGAAAACAGAGGGAGGAGGGTTGTACCCTTTAAGAGAATTAGGAGAAATAGGACAGTTAAGGGCGGCTGAAGGATACTCAAACCCGGCATACAGCCCTCCACCATATGTGGCTCATGGGAAGATACCAATGGGGGACAAGAGGATTAGAGAAGAGCAGACTGTAGAGATAGGAAACGATGAGTGGGTAGCTGCACAGATATTGTTGAAATTACGAGGCTCACTAACTGGAGAAGAAAGGGAGGCGGTAAAGAGAACAAACGAGGATAGTGCCAGAGAGAGTGAAATGAGGGGAGAGGAGCTACTACGGCAGAAGGAAGAGATTTTGGAGGGAAGATTAGCAGAACTAAGGGATGAGCAGAATGAACTGGTTAAACAACTTGAGCGGGAGGAAAGAGAGAGAGTGAGGAAAAGGAAAGAAGGTAAGGACGAATTGGAAAAATTAAGGGAACGAAGTGAGGAGCAAAAGAGAGAAGCTGAAAGGGTAAAAGGAGCAGCAGATAGGATATCAAGAGTAGTGCTGAGAGAGAAGAAGAAGGAAGAAGAAGAAAAGGAGAAAGAAATGGAAATATGGAGGAGGAGGATAATATCAGAGGCAACTAAGAAATATGAAGAGGGGAAGGTAATAGAGAGTATAGTAGAAAGAGAAAGGGTGAAATGGGAAAGGAAGAAAGAGGATGAAAGGATATTGGAACAGATGTGCAACGAAGTAATGGAGGAATTGAAAAGGAAAAGGGAGGAAAATAGTAGGGAAATGGAGGAGAGGAGTGAAGGAGGAATTGAAGAGAGGGGTTGGGAGAGTGAAAGATGGGGAGATGTATATAAGAATAGAGAGGTAGCAACAACATCAGCACTAAGGGGAACAGTTGGTAACAACGGAAAGGGAGAAAGAGACCTAATAGACTTAAAAACAGTAACAATAAAAGGAAAAAAGGCAGAGTGGGGGGTGCCATTTATGAATGATTTTTGCAGTGAGGAGGAAGGAGAAGTGGAGAAGGATGGAAGGAAGAGTGAAAGGGAAAGCTTAGATAAACTATACCTCACTAGAACAAACATAGATTCGCCCTGGATGAGTAGAAGATGGGAGGAGCTGGAGAGAAGTAAGTGAAAAGAATAGGGGAAACACAAACCAATGAAACCACGCCACCCACATCACCACCGCGCCCTCCCATGTCACGCCCTACATGTTCAACCACCGCGCGCTCTCTGCACAGAATAAAGCTCGCGCCCTTCATGAATGAACTTACACCTTATGCATGTCGGCTTAGGGACCTCCCTAGTCGCAGGCAAGACAGACAAATAAACATACCTATATTGAACACAGGAAATGATGGAAAAAGGGGAAAGGAAGAAGAGGGAGGTAGGAGCAGAGGTAGTAAGGAAGAATTTGAAGTAGTAAAAGAAATGGGGGAAGAGGAGGGGTGTGAAGACTCAACATTATGGAGCGTAAAGGGTGACGCAAGACAGAATTTAATGCCACTGCTAGAGAGAGGAGGGGCTAGACCACTGTATGTACCTTGGAAACATACGGATAAGGAAAATATAAAATGTAGGCTCCCATCACTAAGTGGAGGTGCGGGTAAGTGGATATATGAAATGGAAAAACACACCGCAGGACAGAAACTAGCAGTAGGAGACGTGAAGGGCCTGTTAATATCAATATTAGGGGATAGAGCGGATGACATTTGGAAAAGAGCGGGATTCCATGGGGTAACAATAACGAACACATCGCATGATGGGGCACCATTTGCAAACTGCAGACATGCGCTATGGCAGGCACTGAGAGTACAGTACCCAGACACATCAGACATAGGAGCCATTACTTCCCGTAAGATGGGCGAAAATGAGGATCCTGTTGATTATATCCAGGATATTCAAGAGAAGTGGCGCATGGAAACTAGAGAACAATGGGACAAAACACCAGCCATATTTTATCATATACTAGTACAAGGGCTCCCAGAAGGAGTTCAAAAACAACTAAAGAAAGTAGTGGGGATGGAAGCAAAACCATGGCCAGAAATACAACTGACTATAGTACATCACTGCAGAACATGGCAAGGAAAAATGAAACAAAAGGAAGAGGATAGGAAAACAGAAGAGGCCAAATTAGTACAGAAAAAACTTACTAAATACACAATGGAAGGGGCACTAATAACTACGCCCACACCAATGGCCCAAAGCCCAACGCAAGTAGTGGCTGCACAAGATCCCGCTCAAATAGCGCCTCCACAAGGGGTAATAGAGCAAGTGCCGCCTCTGCAATTACACGCACCAAACATGGGAGGAGGGTACCCAATGCAAGGAACTGGGTATTATAGTTATAACAGAGGGAGAGGAGGGTTTATGAGAGGGAGAGGATATGGATATAATACCCAACAACAGGCTGGGGGACTCAGAAATAACTACCCCACAGGGCAACCCGTATACCAAGACAACACAGGGAGCTTCCCATGGCAAAACAGGGAACCACCCGTGTGTTGGAGCTGCGGACTATTAGGGCACATGTCACGTACATGTAGGGTCAGGCCAGGAACACCAGCATGGAATGAACAAGCACAACCTAGGACATCACAAGAACAGCAGGGCATACAACAGCAGCAGATGTCACAACAAGGGAGTGGCCAACCACAACAACCACAACAGCCACAAACCTATTCACTGCCACAACAACAAATAACACAGTATCTGCCACCGCCACAACAACAAGTAGCGTTAATACAACCACCACCACAAAATGAACGAACACAATTGGGTGGGGTGACGGTGTTGGGACACAACCCTTACACAGGGAATGGCCAATCATTGTACCCCCAATAGGCCAGCCCACAGACGGCCTTGGTGTGTCCCATCCTGTCAGTAACACCTAATAGTGTGGAGGAACCACGCATAGAGGTAACGATAGGTGACAAAAAATTATCATTTCTTGTTGACACCGGGGCAACCCGGTCTTGCATAAGGGAAGGTAAATTTAAGATGTCAGGCGAAGCCATGAACACCCAAGGATTTTCTGGGGCCAAAGGGTTGGTTCCATTCACTGATAACGTTCCGTTATCTATTGGAGATTATGATCTGTCAGTTCCACTTTTGTATTATAGTGCCTCACCAGTAAATATACTGGGGAGGGACATAATGAACAGGTTGAACATGACGATCTCCTTTACAGAGGATGGCATAATTTGCTCTACTCCAGGGATTAACATGCTCGCAGCACGACAGATTTTGCAAGCATACTGTGGACAGACAGCGATTAGGGCGGAGCCAGTAGATGGCGAGATATTCCAATATGGCACAGACATGGCATTTGCATGGATGCCAGGGATAGAAGGGAAAATATGGAGGAGACCAGCAGCCTATCTATTCCGACCAGAAACACCAGCTAATGAACTAGAAGGGAAGGTGTTTGTAGTGGACATTGAGAGCATTATTGCAACGGCTGATTATGTTGCTGTGCACGCCCAAGATAAAGAAGGGAGAGCATGGAGGGCGGTGATAGCACTAGCAGAAGGATGTAGGCTGACCCAGGTGTCAGATGAAGAGCTGTTCTCAGAAGAAAAGGAAGAAAATGAAATGGTGTTCATGATGAGTGTAGAAATATGGCTAAGAGTGGCTCACAGACAAGTAGCACAGAAAATTGCAATGGCACTTGAGGCACCCGCAGGCACCCCAGTCCCATTTTTTAAGGAGGATATGTCAAAGGTGCCCAAATCATTATGGACTATTAGCCCTTATGACGTAGGATGCATAAAAAGCATAGGGGGTGTAAGGATAAAATTGAAAAAGGGTGCCATACTACCAAGAGTGAAACAGTACCCATTGTCAAAAGAGGCAGATGAGGGCATATATGAAACCATAACGGCCCTTATAAACAATGGCATATTGGTCCCCTCAGAATCACCATGTAACACAGCTGTGTACCCGGTGCGCAAGGCTAAAGGGGGGTCTTGGCGCTTCATACAGGACCTCAGACCCTTGAACAACATAGTAGAAGCAGAGTATCCAGTAACAGCAAACCCGGCCACAATATTGTGTGGCATTCCGGCAGAAGCATCACGATTTACAGTGATTGACCTTAAAAATGCTTTTTTCTCAATACCATTACACCCAGACTCACAAGATTTGACAAGCTTTACTTACCGAAATACAAAGTGGAAACATACCAGATTACCACAGGGGTATTGTGAATCACCCTCAATTTTCAATAGAGTAATACAGATGGATTTGGGTAACGTTGAGGTGGAAAGCACAGTGTTACAGTATGTGGATGACATAATAATTTGTAGTACAAACGAAAGTAAATGTAGAGAGGACTCCTTAAAAATGTTGACGATACTGGCAGAAAAGGGGTACAAGGTAGACATGGAAAAGATACAATACTGTCAGGAACAGGTACTTTACATTGGCCAACTGATATCCCAACATGGAAGAAGGATTGCACCACAAAGAGCACAGGCCATCTCAAGCACTCCCGTGCCACAGACTGTGAGAGAACTGCAGCAATTTCTGGGGCTGTGCAACTACTGTAGAGCATGGGTATTTGATTACAGCTCATACATAGGACCCCTGCTTGAGGGTTTGAAGGAAGCAAATAAAGGGGAGAAAAAGTTGGGATGGACTATGGAAATGAGGGAGGCATTTGACGAATTAAAAGACGCAATATCAACTGCTCCAGTACTGGCATCCCCAGACTATGAGCGGCGCTTCTTTATATTTTCACATTGCGACTCAGCAGTGATGAAAGCAGTGTTGGCCCAAAAAACTAGCATGGGCTATAAACCAGTAGCATTTTACAGCGGTCACTTAGACCCTATAATGTTAGGCCACTTCTCTTGTGAACAAGGTCTCGCTGCAGCTGCTTTTGCAGTAGAAAAAGCATCAGCAATAACTATGGGGTGTCCAACTACACTATTTGTGGAACATGCACTATTTGCGATATTGAATAAACCTAAGTCCACATTAACGACACAGAGGGCATCAGGTTATGAGATTATTTTGTCTAAAGCTGAACTAGCAATTGTTAGATGTAGCACGGTTAACCCTGCAAGGTTCCTAGCAGAAGTAATTGAAGAGGGAGATTACGCCCACGACTGCACCCAAGTAACTGAACTATACTCATGTACTAGGAAAGTTGAAGAAAACGCACTAGAGGGAGGTGAGCTTTTGTTTATTGATGGGTCATCAACTATTGATCAAGGAGATGGGATACGAAGGACTGGGGCAGCAGTAGTAAAAATGATGGAGGCGCCGGTGTGTGTGGCTATGAAGTGTGTACAATTACCACAGCATTACTCTGCTCAAGCGGCGGAACTCGTTGCACTCATATTGGCATTAAAGGAAAGTTTTAATAAAAGAGTAACTATATATTCCGACAGTGCATATGTTACATCCACTGTCCACTCAGGGCTATCAAAATGGAGAAGAAGAGGGTTTAGGAGAGCTGATGGCACTCCAGTACAACATGCCCTCTTGTTGGCTGAACTAATTGAAGTAATAAACGATCCCCAAGAACTAGCCATAGTAAAATGCACCGCACACACCAATGGAGAAGACTACGTCTCAAAAGGAAATGCAGCAGCAGACGCACATGCGAAATATGCTGCATATTTTGGTGAGATATGGAACCCCACCGACTCACAGAGAGGGAGAGGGAGGGGAATAGCGAGGGAGATGTTAATAAGAGAAGGGTACACCCATCTCCCAGCCACACAGATTATGGAGCTACAAGCGGCTGCAGCAATGGCCGAAAAAGAAGTATGGGTGAAAAGAGGATGCACAATGTCACCAACCGACGCACTATGGCGCCAGGGTGGCACTGGGAAAGTTGTAATACCAGTGGCACTGTTAAATACCGCCTTGAGCCAATTACATCACCCTGCCCATACAGGCAAGGAAATAATTGCAGCACGAATTAGAGAAGATTGGTTTTGTCCCGAGTTAACCTCTCATGTGTCAAATTTTATCAGCAATTGCCTAACATGTCAACAGTTTACGGCCGGTCATACTCTAAAAGTGATAAGAGGTACCATACCCCGGCCAGAAGGACCTTTTCGGCACCTTCACATTGACTATGTTGATATGATCAACATCTGTCAAGGCAATAGGTATATGATTGTAGTAGTATGCCCATTTTCTAGGTGGATTGAAGCAGGGCCCTGTTCACACCCTGATGCGTTTAGAGCAGCCAAATTCATAGTAAGGGAGGTCTTCCCCAGGTGGGGAGTGTGCGAGGTGTTAAGATCAGACAACGGCCCCCATTTCGCAAATGAAATGTTCCAGCATATCACATCCCTGCTGAACATTAAACACAAATTTGCATGTGCATACCACCCACAGGCTAATGGTGTATGTGAACGCCTGAATGGCCTATTGAAGGAGGCAATTGCTAAAATACAACAAACAACAAAGAAAAGTTGGTTGTATTGCCTTCCGTTAGCATTGTTTGAACTCAGAAACAGGCCAGGGTCCGACCACCACCTCACCCCTCACGAAGTGGTTACTGGACGTCAAATGCGCCTTCCCCTAACACCAACGTCAAGGGCATTCACCGACAACGAAAGTTCAGCGAATGTGTTAGGTGATGAAATGTATCAATATGTGTCTTCTTTGATTACTAGTGTCGTGTTTGTGTCTCAACAGCTCGAGCGCACACGGGGCGGGTCTACCAGCAATCAAGAAAAAGACGAAAGTACGGAATTGGGAAAGGAGAACTCGTGCAAACTTGCCAAAGGTGACCACGTACTACTTCGCAATTTCAATAGAAAGTGGAACCAGAAGAGGTTCACTGGCCCCCATCTGGTAGAGGACGTATCAACAAGAGCAGTAAAACTAAAGGATAAGCGTGCATGGAACCACCTACATGACGTAAAGATCTACAAACTGCAGACCCGCCCCAGCGCCAACGACAGATCCATTGGAAGAACAGCAACAACATCGCCGACAGCGGAAGAAAGTTCCACCACAGACGACGACCCAATTGTTCCCTCGGAGACAATAACTGACGAAGAAGGGGGTGATCCCCATACTGCCCACCCCATGGTCACACGCTCAAAGAGTAAAAATACTTCCGCCATCTGAGCGCAAACCCCCCCCCCATTGACTGCTAAGTACAGTGGTAACTAAAACTGAAGGACATTGCTTGCACCAATACACATGTAAACACGTGAATGTTCTCTCTTTTTTCTCTCGCACATACAGGAACTGCGTAATATTGTATTGTTAAGAAAAGCTAATTAACAAATTCAGTGTGCAGGTGTAGATGGTGCTGCCAGACGATAACTACCCAGAAGAATTGTCACACCAATTTGTATACGAAATAAAGAGGCCAACATACTTAAAAAGGAGAAGGGTACGTGTATACTACACAGCCTTCCTCCTGGCCATAGAATATCACATGCCCCACCTCCACCCATACTTGCCAGTCCTAAGAGACCCATCACTTAGAGTAGCGTGGGAGCAGCTCTTCGCCTGGGCACTGAATGACTACTTGATAGGGAGAGCTTAAAGGTAACAAAACTAACATCTAATAACCAGCACTTTTGAGAATTTTCAGGCGGGCAACTATAACGTCGCAAGAATAAGCTGCCAGGACCGCAGCAAGGTAAGAGCAAAATGCCGGTGAAATTAGCATATGTAATAAAAATAATAGGGATTTTTATGATCACCGGGTTCTTGGCTGCTTCTGTCTGGCAGTACAGCTATGCTATTGATTTTATTGCTGCACCCAAACTTAATATACCCCCGTCCCCTGCTGCAACAGGAGTTACGTCAGGTGGTAATAGTAATTTTGCACCCAAGCAAAATAGAGTTAAACGCAGCACATACTCAGACAATAAAGGTATTGATAATTATGTACAAGATTCGGCACTTGTCACAAACAACATATGGTACCAGCACATGACCCGCATTGGTAAGCAGACAACTGAGGACAGCTGTTACGTTTGCTCATTAATACCATACGCCATGAGCGCTTCACGAACATTTGTTGCCACAGAAATAGATGAAAAAACAGCACAGTGCATAATATATTTGGCCCTGTTCCAAACGAAAGGAAGATTTCAAGGAACAGTAGTGCACATGACATGGAAAACACGAGACTCATACCCATATGAAAACAACTTCCTCAAGACCTATCTGAGTTATCACAAGACCAGTTTACATGCTGAAGCATTCAGGTACATAACAAGTGGCCCTGCAAAAGGAGAAACAAAGAAGGTAACACTGCAGTATCTACCATGTGATTGGTACGCCACTGAAGTTCCGGGTAAACAAGGATGCTGGGAGAGGCCGCTACTGACGATAACAGGAAAGGTGTTCCTGGGCAACAGCTGGGAGATAGGAGTGATTGGCAGCAACATGGTAACAAAAGAAACTATCTCAACTATCGAGACACACAATCATCGATGTTGGACGACGTGGATCAAGTATGTACCAATGCTCACATGGGTAGAAGAAGATGAAGACCCGATAACTATACTACCATTGACTGCGCCCAAAGTATGCTACCAGCATAAAGGAGAGGTGGACGTAGGATATAACACCAATTGTGCAAGCGTGATGGAGTTACCTGAGGGGGGAGCGGGAACAGCAGTAATAATGGACCATTATTGGGCCTGTGGAGAAAAGGCATATCATACACTGCCTCCCCTGTGGAATGGTGTGTGCACAATGGTACACGTCAATGTACCATCACTAGTGGTACCTAAGAAGCATGTCGATGTGGCGAAATTTCCTAAAATGGATGAAGGGGATAAGAGAAGAAAGAGATCTGCACCACTCCAGAAGGAGCAAGGAAACAGGACCAACAGCAATGATACTGTCCTAAATAGGAGAAAAAGACAAGGAGAGCCATTGACAGGAAATTACCTGTGGGGAAGGTCGGAAACGGAACTAACATCAATACCGCCAGAACACAGACTATTCAGCAGAGCAGCAATGTTCTTCTCCTCAATAATACATCCGGGACTGCAGGCATACGCAAACGCAAAATGGCTCCAAATAACCAGGTGGGAACTAATGATGACCATCAATTCAACAGTAAATGGGTTCAACGCAATTAAAGAGGAGCTGCGAGCTGTAAGGATGGTAGCACTCCAGAACAGATATGTATTGGACCTCCTCACAGCAATGGAAGGAGGAGTTTGCGCAAAGATAGGACAATCTTGCTGCACGTTCATACCTGCCAACGATGCTGACAATGGTACACTGACAGAAGCAGTTTCACAATTGGCCCAGATGCACTCCAAAATGATGGACGAAAGTAACGGTGTAAACAAGGATAAGAGCTGGTTTTCACTATTATGGTCATGGATGCCATCTTGGCTGTCAGATGGACTGAAAATAATAGTGGGATGTGCTATTTTGGCTGGAGCTGCCCTGATCATAATTAGATTTTGGAAGGCCCGGAAGGCGCGCACGACTGACGAGTTGCTGGAAATGGTGGGAATGCACCCCTTGATGCCAGCAGATAACGGCCAGCATACAGGTGTGATAATACAAGAAAGGGAGAAGTTGCGCACCCAAATCATCACCAATCATCTAGACCCACCATCAGTGAAGATCGAGAACCCAAGGAACCCCAGGAGCTACATAGGAAGATGGGTATACTGTACTCCTGGAGGAACCTGTGAATACATGTATTGGTCATTTGAAGATCATGTAAATCATTATGGACATCTCGGCGGGATAACTAAGATATGGAGGGTAAGAGGAGATAACGAGAAGGATATGTTTGTGGTCGACAAGTCGACCAGAGGGGGGACTGAAGTGGGAGAATGGAAGACCAGGCTCCCGTCCTTCACCTCTCGCGCTTGGCCTAGAGGGTCACGGCCCAGACACCCGCCGCGAGAAGAATTTGTCCATCTACCAGACGACCAGGTACCCTGGTACAGGAACATACGGATGTGTCCACCTGCCTGCCCAGCAGCCCGCACTGGCCATGCCGACACCTGCGGCTCGGATCAGCTAGACTAAAAACCACACGTCGTTAGAGATGCCATGACGACCTAGACAACGGGAAGCACATCTGTATAAATATACCCACTTAACATTTCCACACCAATCTACACGAAGAACATACTCAGTGCTCTGACGTAGGCGACAGGCATATTCACGGACGTGCATCTTTATTATTTTTACATAGGCTTTCAGAGTGCAGAAACGCAAGACGCATCATGAACTCATCTATAACGCTTGCTCACGCTTCCCTTGAAACCCGTTACCACCATGAGAGGTATAATGGAAACACGATATTGGTCATGGAAATATATGCCACTATAATCTAAAGCACCCATGCACGAAATGGATCACTTATGCACCAGGCCCAAGTAGGCCTCAAGCAAGAGTTCCGTGGACATTAACAAAGCAAAAGTCAGGTTGCTGATCAAACCCACATCCAAGAACAAATCATCAAAGGCACGATGTTGCAACCTCGCACTCCGCGTACCAACGTTAAAATCATATCTACAAATTAAACCAGACACACAGTGGAAAAACAATATTAATTGTGCAGAATTCTGCCTCAAACACGGTCCCGCCTCACGTGACCAAGCCGAACCTGACGAGATGCCAAAACCCAGGAGAGAAAGGGCGTCTGGGTCCCTCACTACGAGACACAGGCCGGGACACTTGAAAGGCTCAATGGACACCTGCTACAGTGGGAACGGTCAGCTCCCACCTATGAATAAATCCTCACATTGTCTGCATGTACCCATATTGAAACATTGTTGCAAACACAGGTACACCGAGAGCTGGGAACAACGGTGGTCCCAGGCTGGGGAGCTCACGGATGCACCAATCAGAACATGGGGCTCTTATCTCAGACGTCAGTAACATTAGCCAATCCTCAGGGGTCTTCATGTAACAATTCTTATGTATCTAATTGAAGGGACAACCCAGATATACCACCTGACTACACCTTGACCACTAATATCATTCTCTATATGTGTACTATACTAACCCTACCACTCGAGCAACCAATTAAGAGTGGCAATAGGTTTTTTGTTAACTTTCTGAAGTGACGCAAGTAGCGCGTCATAAGGTAGTAAAAAGGGCCTGCGAGCCCCACGATTGTGTGTGTGTCAGGACGAACGCGTACGCTCCTTGACCCATCCCTGCCGTTTTGCATAAATAAACAGCAGAGTCGCCTTGCTCCTTGTGTGCGTCTCATACTCTATCTCACACCTGGGATATACGGGAGGTGTTGGGGCCTCCCTGCCCGGAGGTCTGCGGACGGCCCGGCCGACCCCGGCAGAATTTCCCCCCGACAGCACCTTATGGCCTACCTCTCCTTAAGTGCATCAATTACAGAGGCACTGTTGCTAATGCACTCTGGACAAACAAAGGGAGTTATAAATGGGTGCAGTTGCTTTCATTACAGTCTTGCTTTTCTTCAAAGGGACTTTCAGAGCTTGTATTACTGCACGTGTTGAGTTGTTGGATGTACTCCACAACAAGTCCTTTTAGTGATTGTGGCTCTTCTGAAAGCATTGATATGCACTTGGATAAATAAAAACTAAACTTGTTTGCCTTGAACGTGAGAGTGTCCAGCTTGCACTGTGGCCTTGACCAACTTCTCTTTAGGGGAATTAATAATGTAGGCAACGTGGCCTCTTAACCAACTGCGCAGCTGGAATGCATTGAAATGTACATGCGTCTGTGCGGTGCGGTGCATGCCAATGTCGTCCTAACTGTGATATACTTGTGCATGTTGTTGTAAACGCAGGTTGGTAGGACTCTCCTCGTCAGATGAACAGAGGTTTATTATACACACAGAGGTCCAATGTTCATCAACTCAAAAACACTTACACCGGGTGCACGTGGATTGTGCCTGGTGCCATTTCCGCATTTGTATTGTGTAGTTAGTCGTGCACGGAAATGAAAAAAGGAAATGTGGTTTAGTGTGAGTTTTGATTCAGTACTTGATGGTTCTGATGCGTCAGGTGCATTTTCTGTATCTGTGTCAATGTGCACCGACATTCACTCTGACACAAACGCATATTCACTTGTCTTCTTGCTTATTCATTTGAATTTTCTTTAAAAAATCCAGCCAGGTTAATGCATTTGAAGGTCGCGGCAAGGAGACACAAAAAAAATACATTACAGGAATAATGATATTTAAAATGTCAAGAAGCAACGCGTGTTTTGCATTTCAACTGGCTTCTTGGCTCACGTACACCTTGGCCTGTTGGGCCAAGCTATTTCTGCGCGCTTCGCCCACCATGAGGGACCATTAGTATGGACCTTCGATACTAATTTCACTGCAAAGAACGATCAACAAGCGGGAATGTGCATCGTCCAAGAATTGAGCAAACAGAAGCCTTTTAAGCCTTTCTGCTTAGCTCCAGGGGATCGCTTACTGCCATTTGCAAGCCAGACTTGGAAGCCTAACAAATGGTTCTCTTTCCTAATCCTGGCACTCATGCCACTTGCTTTTCAAACGGAGTCTCGGTTGGATTTTTCTTTCAAAAATATGCTTAAAAAAACAAATTATATCCTTGCGAAAGTTTGCATTTCGTTAAATTTTACCTGCACATCCTCTGTAAGAAATGTACGCATGGGTAAGCATAGGACTTCTGAAAATTCCGTATATTTTGTAATTGTGTTCCTTTTCTTTTGTCTCATTACTTTTCACTTTCAGAGAAGCTTCTCTTAACGGAAGCGGCCCCCTCTGTCCACCCCCCCTCACGGTGGCGGATCTTCTGCGCGCCAGCACGACAGATATGGCAGGGAACAGTGCAGGTCCTGCCACACACGCTAAGGCACGCTCTGTTGAATATGGCATTGCCAGAACCCCCCTGACATGCCATCCTAGAATGCTATTCCAAGAGCCAGGAAATGGGAGAAAGAAACACATGAAAAGGGCACTTGAGAGATGGGAGGGTTGGCTCAAGACTCCGGGCTTGATCACGAGTTGAGCGGTAGCCATTACATGCGGCGGTAACCGTGTTATCGCTGCATTTAAGGGTCTGCCCAATCTGGAGTCTGGCGTGTTTACCTCCACCTCAGAGCTGGGTTATTCCAACCTCTTCTGTGGTGGTTTTCATACTCATTATGAGTCAGTGATAATGCCAGATGTTTTGCATTCACACCACCAGTAGTGTTTCTCCCGATACTTTTGACATATGTCCACATATATATATATCAGATGGTAGCTCTGGTATTTACCACTTATTTGTCTATATTGCGCAGGTAGAAAAAACATCATCAATACTGCTACCACCTGTTTTTTTAATTTACCACTAGATTCTTAATGGGACCCTGGACCTATATTCTCTACAACCGCATCTGAAACCAGTTATGCTTCCAAAACTGTTCTCCAAGTGTATATGAGCATCCTAGGACTTAACCTTAGGAAGTCTTGTAAAATATGGAGTTTCTCACCAAAAATGTAATAGAAAAAATAAAAATCACACATCTTTAGGTCCAGTTGAATTATTAGGAAAATAACTATTCAAGCATTGTGTTGTGCTGGACTGTCCTTTTGGGTGGGGACAGACTGATATGCAATTGGCTATTTCTCCTCTGTGGAAAGCTGTAGTGGGCTAAATGTAGTTGTAGACCCTCCTTAGTGGGATGCATTCCATAGAGCAGGGCCATATAACAATGTCCATTCTCAGTAGAGGGGCCCCCACACGTTCGTAAATTTTTGCAAGAAAGAGCAAGCTGAACAATTCCTTGTCTCTTGGATAAAGTTGTACACTAAAATTTGAGTATGCCTGCTTGGCAAACTCACAACCTGGAAAACATCAAAGCTTTGAAGACGGCAGAGGACAATTTATCACTTGCCCTGCTACTACCTTGTGAACCTACGCGGAAGGCAACCTTAATGTGGCTGACCTGATCATTGGCAGTGCCATGAAGAAATAACTCCAGAAGGAGGGCCTGATCACGAGTTAAACGGTATCCCGGTTGGGATACTGCCCAACTTTATTAGCATTAGCGCCCCCCCCCTCCTAGGAATTGTAGGCCAAGTGCCGTAATTTAATTGCGGGCCCATTAATTCACATATAATATCACAGGAAGTGACATTACTCCAACCTGAACCCGGAAGCATGAAACTTGATGGGATTGGAATCTGTGGCCAGCAGTTTTAACCATAGATCTCAGCAGTAGACACATTAGCCCAATGGCTATCATTACTCTGTGCATATGGATTTATGGCACACTGAGTATAAAGGTACTTTCTTGTTGTCTACCTGCCCATTTGCCCCAGCACACACACATAGACACTTGCTTTTTTATGATAGACTGTGTGCTATCCAGGATTCACTAACAGAGGATAAAAGGGCACATCAAAAGGTTTCATTCATTCTCTGTTCGGCAGTTCTCTGGATGGCCCATGCCACTTTGGTGACTGGCAGCAAAATTAGAATAAAGTTAATGATGGCTCTGCTGAGGCCAGTCTTCTATACTACAAGGGATTACATTATTTGCCCAGGATCACACACTTTGGTTAAACAGTGAAGCAGGGATGTTAACCAATGCACATTTTAACCACTTGAACACATGTCTTCCAAGCTCCACTTGGCACACATATTTAGAGTTTGGATTTCAAGGCCTACCATAATGTCTTGTAGAGCAGAGCTCTCAGGTTTCCCATGGCTATGCACGAGAATGCATACCAGGCCTGGATATCGCTGGACATCTGGGAGTTTAAGGTTTTCCTGAATTTCAAACGGGAGAGAAAATACTACAGGTATGGTATCAGAAACCAAATGGCAAAAATAGGAACTTCATGGCCTTCTCACAGGTGGCCCTGAGAAACTTCAGAGCTCCGATAGTTTACTTATAAAATACGCATATTTCATGTTATAGCAACATTACAATAATTTAATCCTCGGAGACGCATGTTAAACCAAAATAATATTATTGTTGCTTTATTTTAGAACATCCAAAATGGAAAGCTATAAGGCCCACAATGCAAAATATTACATGTCTGAAAAAAAGTTCTTTTTTCTAAGACCATTGCTTGGATAAAGTTTTTTTTTGTCACAAACTTCCAGCAGGCTGTCGTCTAAGAAGCTAAGAGCATTTGCCTGTTCATATGAAACAACCCCCTTTTTGCATGTCAGACATCAGAGCAAACCTTCAAACGGGAAGCTTTATTTTAAGTGAACACCTTCTTACTAAGGTAATCAGCCCATCAGTGTCAA
Source organism: Ambystoma mexicanum (assembly GCF_040938575.1). Classification (NCBI taxonomy): domain Eukaryota; kingdom Metazoa; phylum Chordata; class Amphibia; order Caudata; family Ambystomatidae; genus Ambystoma; species Ambystoma mexicanum. Next base: position 1,246,181,304 of record NC_090937.1, on the reverse strand, counting down.
ATAAAGGGGCTGCTGGTAAGAGAAAGGGGCATGTTACAGAACAGCAAAATGCCACAGGCTTTCCAGTTCAGGACGCTGCGTGTGGCCTTGCATAAGAATAAGCCTGAGCTTTGAAACTGCAGCGACTGGGATTGGGACCCTTCACGGCCTGCCATGGCTTCTTTCCCAGTGTAAACACACGTGAGAACGTAAGTCCCGCCCTCTTTTGCTGTGCCTTTACATTGTGAAAGAAGCCAGGCCTGGCCAAGAAGGGTCATGCGCCCGCTTGATGGCTGGATCTGCCACTGACTACAGCGCTGGAGATTCACAGAGGCTGTGGCTGACCCTCTTTCTCGCAGGTAAAAAGCGGGTCAGCCTCTGCAGGGGACCCCATGAGCGCAGGCCAAGTGCAGCTGCACTTGCCTAGCGCCAACTCTGGGAATAACTACAAAAAAGGGTGACAATAGCTCCATGGAAAAAGGTAGAGGTAAATTGACCAAGTGAAATAAGTCCAAGCACAGATGCAGATATTAGGCAGTAAAAGCATATATAAGAGCCGCAACATCCACAAACACACTTAACTTCATCACAGCAGTGAATCCTGAATTTATATAGAACACCACAACAGCAGCAGATGTGTCAATACCCAACCAGGGTAAAGGCGGAGGAAACGGCAGGTGCACGGCTGCCCATACCATGAGCCAGACCATCAACCTAGGTCCTCACTGATGGACAGGTCAACCTTTGCACTTCTTTGATATTACCACCACCTTCCTCACAGTAGCAGCTCCAATCTCAAAGCCTTCCTATTTAAGCCTCCACATACCAGCCCTCTCTCCACATCTACTCTGGGCACTCTCAAGCCTCCGCTGTCACTGCAGCCTTTCCTTCCTCTAAGCTTCTCAGCTCACCAACAGTCTCCAGATCCCACTCTTCTCCTCTGCTCTTTTAACTGCCTCACTGATCACCTGGGGCTGGGCACTTTGATACTGTGCTCCCTCCTCCTGGGCGAGCCTTCCAGGGATGGTCTGCACATGTGACTTGTAGTTGGTTAAGGGCTTGGATTGGTTGTTGCCCTTAATTGCACCTGCAGTTTTTTTGAGCTTGGGGGGGTACGACCAAGTCTGCAACTGGCCTGTTCACAATCCTGGAAGCTAGCAATCCCTCTGTGAGCCTCACCCGTGCTTCTTGTGCCGTGCTCAGATCTCCTGAGTTACTAGCTTGTGAACTCACTAGTGAAAACTGTACTTGCTTTACTGCATAGTCCAGGAATTTGCAACGTCGTATTATCATGAAAGCCATTTTTTTTTTACCTTTGATAGAATCCTCTGTTTGAAAGCCACGGGTTTCCAACAGTGTATGCTGCAGGACTCACTGAAATTACTTTGGAATGTTTCAACTTGTTGCCAGTGTCTAGTAAAGAGACATGTTTCCCCTTAAAGGGAAAGGCTCCCTTCCATACACTAGAGCTGAGGTTTGGTTTTTCAGTGCTGCAGGCCCTTTGAATGAGGATGGGGTGACCTATGTGTGGCAGCCCTCCAGACAACCATACACAGAATAAATGCAATCCTCTAATGGAAAAGCTCAGAACACTTTTTGCGAGGATAATAAGGATTTTTACTTCCAAAAAGAAAAATACATGTCAGCGGGGTCATTCAAAACCTGCTGCCATGGAGCGCACTGACTAGTTCAAGGCAAACAACTCATTTTAAGGCACAACAACGTCACTCATGATGAAGGCAATATACAGTGTCATTTCTTCAGAATTATTGGTCGAGCAATTATGTTCCTATAGTCAACCCATCATAGACAATTCCGATGATTGGCTGGCATTGTGTGTCTCGTTGTTCTTCTTCCACGTGGACATTGGCAATAATAAGTTCACTTCCTAGTAACTCACAGTACAAATCACTGGACAGGGCCTTTGGACTCCCCACTTGCCGCCAGCCCCCTCCCTGGAGTTGCCCGGTGCGAGCACACTAATCAGTCGTCAGCTGAGGGATTTAGAGCTTGAGATAGGGGTCTATGGTAGTTCAAACAGAGTGGTTGGTAGGGGGGTTGGGAGTTAGGTGCTCTAAATCTGGGACCCATGTTTTGGCAGCTTCAGACCTCTGCCCTACTTCTGGTGAGATCGTCCTTCAAAGCCAGGCACTCCCCTGCCCGAGCTCCACTTTCACATACCTTTCGGCTGACAATGGCCTACAGTACGCACAATGGACGCTTGTAGCTTTTGGGGGGTGAAGTGACCTTTCTCCCTGCCTGGACGGTGGATGGGGGTGAAAATGTCTGCTGTAGCTGCCACCTCTGCCCATGTTCTGATAGTGCTGGGTGCTTCCCATGCTAGGGCTAGCACCCCAAAATGGCGGCGGTTCAGCATATTTCCTTCTGAGAGTATCCCCCATTAGACCTTTACATCTATTATAATATCCCCTGCATGCATCTCCCTCCTCCCCCTGCTACCTTATGCAATTCACTGTATCTCCCTTTACCACATAACTCTCAGGGAGCTGGACGTGCATCCCAACACTTATCATTTACCTGCAGGGTCTCACCATGAGTTTGGGCATGGGTAGGGCATCAAACGACTAACCTGCCCTGCTGGCCTGTTAGTTTGGGGAGAGTAAATACCCCCAGGGCTGAGAGAGCAGTGAATATCTGTTAGATATCTCGGCTTCGGAATGGGGTCCCCAGGAGTACTGCATGCACATAATAAACAGACACACCTGTCTGCGCTGCTGCTACATTAGGGACATTACCTTACATGGGAGCTGGTTTAAAACTCTGTGATTATGTAAAATAATCACTGCCTTTCATATAGTGGAAGCATGTACACTGCTGTGCACAGTCTGCGGACACACAGCAGCTGAAATGTCAATTGCGCCCCCCCCACCCTTGCTGACAAAAACGATCCTGTGCTTGATTCAAATGTGCATTCACCAAACTCTATAGCAGTTTTCACACGTAAACCTCCCTTCAGCACTAATTTGACACTGGTGAAAACAAACTCATTTGGCACTAATGCGAACAACCTCTTATCATACAAATGTCTTTTTGGCACATCTTACTCTAAATATAATCATATTCAATGAGGTGTGTTTGTTTATTATTTGAAATGCGCTTCAGACCCAGGGCTATAAGGGTGCAGCAGTTACAAGAATGTGCAAAGCTTAGTTACCAGAACATAGTATAGGACCACTTATTTACAAACCATAAGTACAGAAAAGGTATATACAGGTAATTACAGATAATACAGGATACACAGATATTTACAAATATTACAGGCAGTGTGTAGAGAGTTATGGTTGCCATCGTGGGTAGCCGGTAGAGGGTCACGGAGAGAGATGCATTTCAGAACGGAATGAGTTGTTAAATACCATTAAGAGGGCATTGCTAGTTATCCTGCGGGATTCGGTGTCGTGCGATTCAATGATCATTAGATTTCAGCCAAGGTAAAGTATGGTATGGTTTTTAAACATTCTGCTAAAACAACATTCATGATGATGAAAGTTAACAAAACAACTGGTGCTGTGCTTTTAAAAAGGCAGTCCCATCAGCACCTGGGGGATGGAGGGGTAGTGCACCCAATCAGGTTCCGCGGATCGCAGGCTGAAACCTCTAATCTCAGCCCACATTCCATGGAAACCGCCGCCGCCTCCCCCGTCCTGCAGCGCCATATTCCCCCCACCTATTGTTTCTTTCTTTTTCTTACTATTTTGCCAACCTCCCCTCCCCTGCCACACTTAACTGAGTGTGATGTGATATACATTTCACACAAGAATGGATCACCATATGTATCTTTAATATCAGTGTTTATAGTCACATATTACCAAATTACTGTGAATGCAAGCAGACGTCCAAGTCCAAATGATAATCATATATTATTATATATCACTTACGCTTAAGCGTATTATATAGAACAAATACACATATAAAATCACCCATCCTATTTTGGTACTCATTTATCAACATCAGAAGGATTATAGTCTGAGTTGAGGTATTTAAGAACAAACTAAATCAGTGACTCACCCCCTTGAAGTGTGCCTGAAACAAACCTTTTATGAGTCTAGCAATTATTGTGTAGAATTCCAGAAAGCCAAATTATTTGTTATTCCTATTCTTTCTTATTTGGAGTTGCTGCTGTTTTTTTTAAGAGGCCTGGACAAGAAATCCAGGCAACCCTGAAACAGAGAGCCACATGACGCTGACCACAGCCCAGGAGCTGACATTACTTAAAGAAAGAACAAAAAATACATGTTATATCTTTTTTGTGGTGTAGCAAGGGAGACCACAGGGGTAGCAACGAAGACCAGCCGTTGGAACAGGGTGAACACGCCCTATTCCATTGTCATCGTCATCACATTTATGTTTGATATACCTGCTAGAAGTCTGCTCGAAGATTCAATTGGAGACATACTTGTGCTAAACCTTTAAGAGAGGCAGAAAACATTTTCCAAAAATTACTTAATTTCCCAAGTAGTGCGCTCACAGCCCCCTTGCCGCTTATGCTTGGTTGGACCAGATTGAGCAGGAAGTTAAAGATATATATTGTATTGAAACAGATTATGGTCTAACCTGTCACTTGAAATGTATCTCTGGTCCTGGGAAGCTTTACTAAAATGTAATGGGGGCCATTTGGATTGGGTTTATATTGTTTGGTCATCACTGGAATCGTAAGGTAGGCATATGGTTAAAAGAACTAGCTCTAGATTCTAATATCAAAGCAACTAAATCATGATGCATGAATATTAAAATGGGAAGTGAATACTGCAAGCATAACAATTGCCTGGGCCTCGAAGAATACTTAGATCATATCGAACCACCCTAGGGTATAAGAATCTTCCTCAACTTTCTGTTGGGTTTTTTACCCATAGCAGCCATTAGAAGTAAATGGAACAACTTTGAAAATGATCACTGTCTCTTTTGTAAGACCTCAATGCACATTGCATGGGAAAATAGGAAAACCAAATCTGAAAGTTTGCATAAGGAACTGTAAAATAAAATGGTAAAGGATGCTCTGTTCCACAGGAAAGGAACACATTGCAAGAATGCAATTTATGCTGTATCAGATTTTATTTGGAGAGCATGGCCTCTCGGAGACAAAATGTTAAAACTGGAGAGAGGTGATGGATGGGAGGCTTAGAATCAATCTAAACCCCTGACAATTGCTCTGGGCAACCCTCCAGACCATCGTTCTTCACCTGCCAAGCCATTACATTAAGCGGAAAGCCCATATGCAAATCAGGTTTGGCTCCACCCCCAAAGGCACAGTCCAGCCCACACCGCTAGGTCACATCACTTCTGCATGAGACCACAAGCCTCCCAGACATGTTTCGGCCTTATTGGGTGTCATCAGTGAGGAGTAGCTGGGGTCTCTAGGCCCAGCAGGTGCAGTACCCACTCTGGAAGGTTGGAAGGCTGGAAGGTTTAGAATCAATCTTAAACCTGATTTGCATATGGTATTTCCCCTTCTGTAATGGTTTGGCAGGAGACGAACGTTGGTCTGGAGGGTTGCCCAGAGCAATGCCAGAGGTTAAGATTCATTCTAAACCTTCCAGCCATCACATTTTGTTTTGCTATATTCAAAACTGGAGAGTTAAGATGCCTTCTGAATGATGAATTTAGAAGATATTTTGCCAACTGTATCTATGACACTGTGTTGTTTATGTTATCTTGCTTTAAGGTACCTCATCTCTGTGGGTAATACAGTAATGTAAGCAGGTGATTTTAATCTGTGATTATACATTTTTTATACTGTAGTGGATTTCATATTCATGACTGTCATGTTGTATGTTTTTCCTTTATGGAGTCAAATCCGAAATAAAGCTATAAACGAATACATGGAAATTGGAAGATACATTCCTGACAATGTGGGGAAGGTTGCCTCCCAATTAGCTTTTCAGAAACAAAATCACATTTGCCTTTTTAAAAATGAAAAACAGGAAGCGTTTTCATGATGAACATTTAGTACTTTAAATCAACAATATACCTGATGGCAGTATTGCAGCCAAGATTGGAGGCTGAGTTTATTTTAAGATGAGCTATGTCCTTCCAAAAGTTGCATATACAATTAATTGAAGCTATTGCCAATCTCAAATTTGCCTGGTGCTTCTACCGCTGACTCACCCCTCTGAAGAGTATAGCCTGCCTTTGGCCCATGTTATCACACATTCCATTCTGCAAATGAACTACACTCTCCATCATCACTTTCAGAAACAGCTTCAAAACATAGCTTTTTCTTCCACACATAACCCTGACCCTAGAGCTCTCCGGCTCACACGTGCCAATCCTAATATTCGTATCCTATCTTGAAAGCATTTTGTAACCTCCCACCTTTCGAACATTGTAAGGCACTCAGAGACCCTTTGAGTAGGGCTAGTGATGAAAAAAAATTCTAATACAATCATATATAATACAATCATCAGAGGTAAAGAGGCATAATACTTGTCATCAACATTTGTGATACCGATTGCAATGTCCGTTTTGTCTGCTGAGACCATTGTCTTGTTGAGTGATCTCCACTCTCTTCATGGTGTAGCGCCAACCACAAACCGTGCTGTCCGATACCATGGATTTGGTCCTAGCAGTGCATGCGGTGACTTCCATGTGCACATTATTACTTTTCTTTGCTTCTATGGGCATCACAAGAACAACAATCCATCGTGAAGTGATTAGGGCACACGACTTCAATTGAGGAGCAATCTGTGAAAGCGGAGTTCGAATACCTCCTCTTTCATGACTTTCTGAGTTTGTTTATTCTTTGATAAATGAAACAAAATAAATTAAACAAAATCATGATGTCGAGAATATGGTCTTGAAACATATGTACTCTATGAGCCGGAGTTCATTTTAGTTTTGTCTACACAAACAGTCCCAGAGACTCACCTGGCAAGTGATGTATGAGTATGTGTTTCTGCTCATCTACTCTGGAACTCCAAAATACCCTCCCTTGTGTATGAAAGCTGGACAGGCAACCTTTCAAAACTCCTTGACATACAATGCCACCGTTTAGTCCACAGTCACACTGTCTTCCCATGCTGTGGTATGTGCACCCCTTTATATAGCTACTTATGCTATCTTTGTATCAAAAAGAAATGGCAGAGTTAAAGCTCAATTTCCAACATAAAGGTATCTCTCTTACATGTCCCCATTTCAATCTTGTATTTGGTTTGCTGTGGAGTGGGCCTGCCGCCCTGATATGGAGATGCAACCCTTCCTCCAGGGCCCCAAAACTACCAGTGGTCTCTTGCAGGGTGCTCAAACCTTTTTCATAAGATTAAGACTTCAAGCTTTGATGGCTGTGCTTAAGACGATGCTTGATGAAACAATTAAACTGAAGACATGTATGTGCGCGGTGTACGCTCCTCCTATTGTTTAAAGGGTCCTGCTCCGAAGACAACCTTACAGTTATTCATTATGCATTGCAACTTGTGTATTATGGTACTTCACTTGCTGTACCTGCTATAGAGGCCGTCCCTGCAATGGCCTTAACACAATCTTTTTGACACTGGGTTTTCATTCAGAAATGGCAGGTCACTTTCAGGGTTTACCTCACACGATCTGCCCTCTATTACCACACAAGAGGAAAAGTGCTACCACAGAAGAAAATAATTAATCAAAAGAATAAGTAATTGTTGTATAGCACTCCATACTGTATCAGATGGAAGGTGCTGGGCTATTCAACTCATAGATTTTTGCAAGTCTTGTCCTTTTTCTGCACCTTCAAACATCGAAAAGGGCTTAAGTGAAACACAAGCTGTTCTTTATCCTGCTAGGCCAGTGTTTCCCATATAGTACATGCCACCCATTATTATTTAGGAGGGTAGGTTCCCGATATCTTACACTAAAATCTAGCTATTTTACATATATTTTTCATAGCTTCAGATATGTACGCAGAGTAGCATTCTCCTTTGCGTGTGCTTCAATGTAGGTTCCTTTACTAGATGAGAGGTGAGCTACCACTAATGGCCATTGAGAGGACTATGTGGCAGCTAATGGTGATCTCCTTGAGTGATCATGGGATGATAGCAAGGCCAGCTATATGGATGGGAACCAGCACAGTGTTCATTTCTTATTATAATTCTAATGTGTTCCTAGAAGGGCTCAACAGAATGGCAATCAGGATGAAAGGGTACCTTTTGAGCAAAGCCACCCTAAGGATCTGAACAAATGACATGCCTGCACCAATATTTCCACGAAGATCCCATTACTCCCGATATATTTTGAGGGCAAAATGGACATAGCCTTCTTTAAAGAGAATATAACTATGTGTGATCTGTTGCTATTTGCAAAGCTGTTTTACCTGGAAGTACCAGCAAATAATGCATTATACAGGACAACAAACACAAATCAATAGTAAGCAGTAGTGTCCATGAGGGAAATGGGGTTCCTTTGGGCACAAATCACCCCAAAATCTCCTGACCCAGATTCTATAGAGTTGATCTGGTCATCACTTAATAGATATCACAATAGATTGTGCACAAGCACTCAAAAAACTCAAAACTCTTGCATGGCAGTTTGGTGAGAGACCCTGACCCCAAATACCTGGATACCTGTGCAAGAATAATAAACCCCAGTCAGAAAGTGATACCCATGACTATAAAGCAAAATGTGTCTGCATCCAATATGTCAGTGGCATGTGTGCCCCCTGTGAATGCTTTTATCATTGGTATATTATGTTACTCAGCCTTTATACTGTGCCAGTCACCCAATAAAGGCAATTAATGAATATATAATACAACTGTTGGAAAAAGTTGTATTCACAGAGCAGGAACACTAATGAAGCACTTAATCGTAGGTTTATTTAGTAGCTGAGCCAAACGTTGCCTGCTGTACAGTGGAACTGAAGAAGGCAAAAGAGAAGGAACAGTTGGAGTTGGCAAATGGGAAAGGTTGACAGCTACCAGTAGACCAGCCACTAGTGTAGGGGATTATGGGAGGAGAGGTCTGCCAGTGGGCCAGCCACTGGTCTGAGGGAACTAAGCCGGGTAAGAGAGTGGGCACAGGAGTGGCCATGGGCTGCACCTTTTGAACAGCAAGAATGCATTTTATTCTTATAAAATCTGGGTGCGGTCAGCATTGAACATTATATACAAAAAGGCAAGGATTGTGGTCTTCAGAAGAACACAAAGACCAGTTTTGTTTTCGATCCATCAAAGTTCACGTACTTGCACCTCTGCTTAGACTACTCATAAGAGGAGGAGTACAGCTGTACCGGGTGGCTGGGAACAGAGGGGTGGGTGGCGTCTAGCGAGTCAGGTGGTGCGAGGGGTGACGTGATGGCCTAGGTGTTGAGGAGGAGAGATTCCTTGAAGAGGTGGGTCTTCAGTTCTTAGCTGAATTGTAGGAATGTGGGGGCAAGTCTGATACTGACAGGGGGGACGTTCCATAGTCTTCGGGCATAGGTAGAGAAGGCTTGTTTTCTGGCCCTTTCCTTTTTGCAGTGGTAGATTTCAAGTCTGCATGTGTCCTGGCTTCTGGTGGTGTGCTGTCTGCCGAAGATGCTGAGGTTCTCTGCGAGGTAGCTGAGTGACTTAAGGGCAACTGCTTTATATGATATGATATGGCATTTGTAACGCGCCTATACACAAGTGTTTCAAGGCGCAACGAGGCAGGGGGGGACAAGGGGAGACCAACAACGATCCTACTAGGCCAGGTGTCATTCAGATCGCGCAAGTGCAAGGGTAAGGGGACTGGGAAAAGTGCAAGGGGAAGGGAAGAGGGGGGAAAGGTGCTGTACATGGTTAGTAGAATATAAGATAAATAATAGGGCCAGGTGGTGGCAAGTGCAAGGAAAGTGCAGTACATGGTTAGTAGAATACAAGATAAATAATAGGGCCAGCTGGTGGCAAGTGCAAGGTAAGTGCCGGGAGAAGGGGCTGAAGGATACAGAGACAGTCCGGTAGTGCAGGTAGGCAGTGCAGGGAAGAGTGGCTGGGCCAAGGACCGAGATCTGTAAGTGGCCCAGTAGCAGATTCAGTGCATGTTCAGTGAATTTAGCAGTGGAGAGAGTGAGAGAAAGTGGAGGCAAAGAGGAAGGTTTTAAGGTGCTTCCGGAACCGAAGATGGTTCCCCTCAAGTTTTAGGGGGGTAGGGAGGCTGTTCCAAAGGGAGGCCCCAGCCGAAGAGAGAGATCTACCACCAACTCGTTGCTTGGAGAAGTGACTGACCCTGAGGGAGTTGGAAGCGGATGAGCGAAGAGCTTGTGCAGGAAGATATTTAGGAAGAGAGAGTTGAAGGTACTTTGGCCCAAGGCCCCGGAAGGCCTTGTGGACAATGCAGAGGGTTTTGAACTTAATCCTCGCAGCCACTGGGAGCCAATGTAGTGATTTCAGTCCTGGAGAGATACGGTCCCTGGGCTTGAGGCCAAGGACAAGTCTTGCAGTCCTGTTCTGGATGAGTTGCAAAGGGTGGAGAGTAGAGGCAGGAAGATTTAGATCATGGATCTGGAGACAGTGAGCTTCTGGGGGAAGGAGAGGAAAGAAAGGATACCCCTGAGGAGGTGTAGCTGGTAGTGTGCCTTCTTGGAGACATCAGATATGTGAGGAGAGAAAGAGAGTGTGGAGTCGAAGATGACCCCAAGGTTTTTTGCCTTGCAGGTAGGCGCAGGAAGAGGGCCCAGGGAGGCCGGCCAGAGAGCTGCAGGGATGGAGGGAGTGGGTGTGCCGATAAGTAGAATCTCAGTCGTTGGCGGCACACCATTCCTGGATAGCAGAGAGACAGTCAGAGATGAGGGAAGGGGAAGAGGAGGCCGAGGGTAGCCTGAAAATGAGCTGGGTATCATCCGCGTAGCACTGAAAGTTGGGACAGAGAGCGACGATGCGGTGAGCAAGAAGTGCCAGATACTGGTTGAACAGCCAGGGGGAGAGGTTAGATCCCTGGGGGACACCAGAGGTAGAGAAAAAGATGTCAGAGAGGAAGGAACCCAGTTGGACCTGGGAGGGTCGATTGGAGAGGAAGGAGGTCAGCCACGCCAGAGTCTGACCAGTGATACCCAGGTTATCACAGAGACGGTTGAGCAGGATGGTGTGGTTGACAGTGTCAAAGGCAGAAGAGAGGTCGAGCAAAATGAGGACACAAGGGGTGTTAGAGTCAAGGTTAGAGAGCAGGTCCTCACGGATGTTCAGGAGAGCAGTTTCCATGCTTCTGGCAGCTCTGAAGCCAGACTGATGGTCATGAAGACTACCAACAGATTCAGCATGGAGATTAAGCTGGGAGATGGCCAGTTTTTCCAGGAGCTTGCCCAGGAAGGGAGTGATAGAGATTGGGCGATAGTTAGCTGGGCAGGAGGGGTCGGAAGAGGGTTTCTTAAGAAGGGGGTGCACAAGGGAGTGCTTGAGGGGGGATGGGAAGACTCCAGAGGCGAAGGAGTGATTGCAGAAGTCAGCCAGGGCAGGGGACAGGGAGTCGATGTGGTCCTTGATAGTTTTGGAGGAACAGGGGTGGACCTGTTTTGACGAGACTTTCATAGATCGGACTTGTCTCGATACCTCGTCAGCAGAAAAAAGGGGAAAGGCAGAGAAGGAGGGAGGAGGGGTGGCTGCAGAAGGGCCAGAGGGAGAGCAGGGAATAGAGGGGGGAAGTGATAGAAGGAGAGTGAGGACAGGATGTCCTGAGCTTTTGAAATGAAGTGAGAGGCCAGTGCCGTGCAGAGGGCCTGGGAGGGGACAGGAGAGGTGGAGACTGCGGCAGGGGTGGCCAGCTCCTTGCAGATTTTAAAGAGTTCGGCTGAATTGTTAGATGCCGCAGAGATGCGGGCTTGGATAAGGGCTCTCTTCTTAGTGAGAACGGAGAGCTGGTATTGCCTTTGGAGCAGGCGGCAGGCCAGTTTGTCAGCGGATGAACATGAGGCACGCCATTTCCTCTCTGCCACCCTGCACTTGCGTTTAAGGGCGACGAGATCTGAGTCGTACCAGGAGTTACATTTGGCTTTCGGCTTCAGGCGGATCCTCATGACAGGGGCAAGGATATCAAGGGTATCAGATATAGCAGAGTAGAGAGGGCTGTCAGGGTGGGAGTCAGCCGAAGGGGGGGAGAGGGCGAGAAGGTGTTAGTGAAAGCCTCGACTGACACACGCTTCATGGGTCGGATGACCCCAAAGGTGGGTGGCAGTGATGAGGGTGGCTTTGCCTGTGGGGTAGGGAGGGTCAGGTGGGAGGATAGGAGAAAGTGATCACTCCAGGAGAGAGGAGTGGAGAGAGGCACAGAGAGGGGAAGGTCAGAAGAGATCAGAGCATCGAGAGTGTGCCCTGCAGAATGGGTCGGCCCAGACAGGAGAATAGAGAGTGAGAGAGAGTCGCAGAGGTTGCGAAAGAGACCAGAGGGAGGACAGGAGGCATCAAGGTGGATATTGAAGTCTCCAAGAAAGAGGAGTTGAGTGGTTGAGGACAGGAGGGAGGAGGAGAGGTCAGCCCACTCAGAGAGGAAGGCGGAAATTTGACCAGGTGGCCGATAGATAGTAGCCACGGTAAGGGAATGTCTAGGAGAGAGAGAGAGTCAGCAGACAAGGCATTCAAAGGAGGAGTAGGTCTGCGTAGGAGTGACAGTGGCAGGAATATAGATGATACAGCAAGACTTGAAGGTGATTCCTGCATGATCTTGAGGTATAGCTATGTGTCGTCAGGGTATTGATGGATGTGGATGTTGTGGTGGTAGTCTACTGTGTCGATAGTGGCCAAGAGGTCGGGTAGAACCAGGAGGCAGGGGTGGCCATCATCAAGGTTGTTGAGGGCGCCATTGACCACCTGTATGGTTGCCATCTGCGTGCTGCATCTATGTCTGAACCCTGGTTTGGTTGGTTTGGAGGAGATTGTTGGTGTCGATGTGTTGCTGCAGTTGTGTGGCTACCACGTTCTCAATGATCTTACCTAGGAAGGGAAGATGGGTGATGGGGCGATAGTTACCTAGGTTGTAAGGATCCAGAGTCAGTTTCTTTAGTAGAGGGAGGATTTGTCCTGTTTTTAGGGTTGATGGGGAGGTGCCTTGAGTTAGGGAGCTGTTGATGATCTCGAAGTAGGAAGGAGAGCTTCTGCGGGGAGGGTCTAAGAGGATGGATGCTGGGAGGATGTTGTCTGTATATGATGTGGTTTTGAGAGTGGCCATGGTTTCTACCAGGTCCTCTGTCAAGAGTGTCTTGAATTTTGATAAGGGTGTGAAGATTTCACGAGGAGGGACGTGAGGTGGGTCTGTGGATGGAGAGCTGGTCTCTATGTGCTGGTGAATCTTGCTGATTTTGTCAATGAAGAAGGTGTTGATGGCGGTGGATTTTTTGATGGAGTGTTGTTTGGCAGAGGTGGGTAGTGGGTTGATACAGTGCTTGACTGCTTTGAAGAGGGCTCTGCTTTTGGTGTCAGCTTGTACTATTTTGTTCTGATAGTATGAAGCCTTGGCTGTTTTGATTAGTTGATGGCAGATTGCACAGAGTTCCCTGAGGAGCTCCAGGTTGGATGCAGTCCTCAGGCGGCACTAGGTTTTCTCTTGTAATTGGATGACTCTTTTGCTGAGTTGTAGTTGTTGTGTGTACCAGGGTGCTGATGGTTTCAGTTTGCAGTTGTGTTGTTTCAGAGGCGCATGTCTGTCGATGGAGCCTGGAGGGACATGTTGAGTGCTTCCAGTAGAGAGTTGCAGTTTGGTTGGGGGGTTCGGTCCATGTAAGTTGGAGGTTGGTGAGGTCTTCGATGAGGGCATCCACCCGGAAGTTCTTGAAGGACTTGAAGGTTTGTCTGATGGGAGTGCTTGACTGGGCTGGGGTGCAGGATGTTGAAAGGCATGGCTAGGTGGTCAGACCAGTCAAGTGGAAGAGGAGAGCTGTAGTGGAGGGAAGACAGTGTAGTGATGATTAGGTGAAGGATGCTACCTTTCTCGTGTGTTGGGTCTTTCATGTGCTGTGTTAGGCTGAGAATGTTGAAAGGCCGAGCAGAGCTTCCTTCAGTGATTTGGTGGCATTGTTGCCTGGGAGTTTGAAGTCACCTAGGAAGATGTTGTTGCCGTGCGTGAGGGACATGTTGGTGACGAGATCGGTGAAGTCTCTGTTGAAGGTGTTGTTGGGTTTGAGTGGTCTGTAGTTGAGATGGAAGGTGACTGTGTCCGTCAGAGAGAGGAGGATGTGGCAGGAGAGCACTTCAAAGGAGCCAATGTTGTTGACGTCAAGTCTGGTGCCGGGTCACAAGGTCTTGTGAATGACTGTGATGGCTCCGCCTGTCTTATTCGGCCGGTCTCTGTTGGATGCTGTGGCCATTCGGGACATGGACATCTAGGAGGTGGGTGTCAGCCAGGTCTCAGTGATGAGGATGGTGTGAAGGTCGTGTGTAGAGATGAGGTTGGCTTTGTCTGCTGCATGGGTGATAGCTGAGCGAACATTGGTGAACATCAACTACCGCATTGTGAACGTTGAGGGGATGCTGTTGGACTTGGGTCTGATGTGGGTGAGGCTGTTGCATTGTGGAGTCCATACCTTAGAGAAGGGGCGATGCGATTGATGTGGGCATTGCCTGGTGATGGGGGGGATGGCCTGTGGGGACGGACGGAGAAAACACATGTCAGTACATGCTTACCTGTTGTCTGAGCAGGTGTTCGGGCTGGGGTCCACCGGGTCCAAACAGGAATTGCCTTTTTCTTCATCTGCCCTTTACTTCAGACTACCTTGATCTAAGACTTAACAGCAGAAAAGAAGAAGCAGGGCTGAGACGGTCGGTGGGGCTTAGACCACATTACGTATATCCACTTGCACCTGCTCACCAACTGCAAAGGAAAAGAGGCTCCAAGGCTGCCTAAAGTAGGGAAAAAGGGCATCAAAACAGGAAGGCACCAACAGTTTAAAGTGATCGGCTGGTGGACGGGGCTTAGGTCACATGACCTATGTAAGTGATTTCAATCCGGCATACACCCAAGTCACGCCCAGCATGCAGTGCGCAATTGAAACCCTTATTTATTTTTATCTATATGTTCAATATTCTGAACGATCTACCACTCGCATCACACCCTTCTCCTGGAACCCCCCTGGTCACAGTGAACCAGGAATCAGGCTAGTTTGCAAAGGTAAATATTTATTTATGTATTTAAAATGTAATCACAATAGATTTTAATAGGTAAACAACCATCACCAATGGGGTGACAGGACAATGAATGATATCTTTAATACACTATGAATCAAGTAATGAGCACAAAAACAAATGCAGCCCAGAAAAGAATACTTTTGAATTGGTGTAACACAGAGGGCACTATGGTTAGGAGTTCCCCCTGCAACACCCCTCAACCCCCCAATAGGCAATGTAAAGAGATGTGAGGAGAGAGCAGGTATTCAGGAATAGCACAAATCAAACAGAATATCAGTCCCACCTTCCCCATTCAAACACAAGAGAAAGACGGAATTGACTTTTCAGCTGTCAGATGGCTTTGAAATTGTCTGTGGAATTGACTGAGCAAAAACACCCAAATGTGGTCAAAAATACTTAAATCATTATAAATTCTTATGGGAGACGCTTTGAAAAGTTGCAAACAATCACAAGCAATGATTTAGTCAGAAGAAAACTTTTGAAAACTCAAAGTCCAAGTGGAAAATACATTAAAGCACGTGTAAAAGGTCTCAGAATGTAAAATCGCGGCAAACTTTTCCTTACGCGATATTCGCTATAGTAGGAGAATTGCACTGTTTTGTATATATGTATAGCTCTGGATGTTACGTACAAGTAGGAGTTGACATTTCGTTTCTATCACAACAACTGAGGGAGTTATAGAGGTTTTAGTAAAGGTGTTTTTTGTAAAATAGGCGCACGAATGGAAACTAGAAATGCACTTTGAAAATGACAGATGGGTTGAGTACAATAGATTATGACTATGAAGAAGCGAATGCCACAGATGGATCTTACAGTCACGTGATCAGTGTAACCTGCCTGTTGTGGATATTCTTCTTCTTCAGATGAGAAAAGAGTCAGCACAAAGATAGTTCTAGCAACACTATGGTTCTGACTGAAAGATAGGATGGGTTTGAGATTGGGATGAGACAATGCAAATATTCTATGGGTCACAATTCTTCCTATTAATACTCACAGGATAAGTTATTAAATTGGATCGTCAGTTCTGGTCATGGATTGGATTGGATTCGATCTGGTTTAGGAAGAACAGCACATCAGGCACGGGATCGGGCCAGCTAGGCCGGACACTGGATTTGCACATGATCAGCCCTCCTAGTCGGTGGATATTTCAATCAGCTGGATAGCGAGTTCCTCAGGCAAGCTTAGTGGTAGCAAGCCAGAGAATTTCAGGATACTAGTTCAAAAGGCCTTCTCACACCACAGCGCTTCGCTGGGTTGCAAGAATAAGTTTGAAGATTTAGGCCTTGCAGAAAGTCAATAGTTCTCTACTGCTTGCAAGAGTCTTGGCATCTGGAAATATGTTAAAGCTGGACGTAGAATGCTGGATCAGAGTGCTTCACCGGAATCAGTTAGTGGATCAGTGAGTCCCTATGTGTTGTCAGCTGTCTCTATTTATCCTTTAAAATGACATCACAAAATGGGTGTATGGGCCAGCTTAGCTAAGCTTGACCCTGTGAGCTGGGATTGGGTCAAAACTTCATCTCCACCTTGCAATTGAGTGATTGGATCAAGGCCAGATGATGTCACATTTTATGGTTTGCTTTACAGTTCTTAGAAACCTCCCTTTAGCTACTGGTCTCAAAATTGGATTTTATACTAAATACACATTTCTACATTGGTCACTTTTACACAAATCACACACAAAGATGCCATATTTTGTGTAGCAACTGTTCCTCAAAATCCTGCAGCTGTGGGGTCTTGTTTCAACTTTCAACAGAATGTTGTCCTTTTTGCTATGAACACACTTTCCAAACTTTATGCAAATTTCCACAAATGTATGTGTGTAAATTTTCACAATTCTAGGATTCATACATTTCACATAAAACCACATATATTGCCATTCCTGTCCTGAACATGTTATACAGTTCTTCCACCTCTTGAAAGGTGCAGCCAAAGATATGTCCTTGCTATATTTTTCACCATTTTGAATCACAAGTTATGAGTCTTTAAAAATTGTTCTTTGTTTGTTTGTTTTTCCCAGGAGCCATTTACGACCCTCTCACACCTCCGTTTCCTGGGCTGAAGGGCCTGCTATTGTTCATTCTCTTTCTGTAGACAAGAGTCTAGGTTACCCCACAATTATCATCTTCCCGTGAGTTTTAGCTGAGAGGATATCCCTCAGCTCAGCCAGGCTAATTTATTCTTAATTAAAAATCCAGGAAAAACCAAACTTGTTGCATCAAACCTAAATAAATTACTTTCTCAGCTTTAACTCTGTGGGATCAAAAGCAACTGAGATCTGTATTCTTTTTTAGCCACAATCCTTTTTATGTTTGCTGATCCGGCAGACTTTTTAGGTTAGATCACTTTAAAGTTTCATTAGTAACTCATCTGACAGCTGTCATTCAGGTAGCCTAGGGTACTATACCCAGATTCTGACAGGGGCTGTCAGTTTACAGACAATCCAGTTTTTCTGAAGAATGTTTTGCTCTTCTCATTAGGACTTTGTATGTTCGCAATGCTTCATTAGATTACAGAGATTAGAGAATGTTGAAGGGTGTTGTGTTATAGGCATTTTGGAGTTTTAGCAACAAAGCACTCTGATGGTCATGGAGGCCACTGGCACATATTCTGCAGTGTGTGCTCTATTCCACCACATGCAGGTTGTGCATCCATCTTGATGTGTACTTGAGAAAGCGGTTTTTGTAGGTTTGTGTAGGTTTTAGGCACGCACAAGTTTTGCCGCCATTGTTGCAGTTCCTTGCACCATACTATCACAGTGATGCTGCATAGCATAGTGGAGTGGGTCAATACATCCCACAGAGCCCCCCCTCCCAACTTGGTTTTGACCTCCCGTCAAGGGGAAGTCGGGAGATTGGGATGTTCTTTTTCTGTCTGTGTGAAGAATTTCAGTTGCTTCTCCCGTCAGTGCTGGAGCGACACGCTCTCCTCGGGAGTATTTCTGGTTCTGGTTGGGAGTATTGCTGGTTCTGGTTGGGAGTATGGAACGGCACTCCGGGCTCCTTGGGTATTTCCTCACGGTCCCTGAGTGGTCCTCCTTGTTAATTCTTGGGATGATTCTGAGTCCAATGCTAGAAAATAGAACATAGCATGGTTATGGAAATTGTCCCACTTCTTTGTCCACACATCTTTGGGGGGATGTCAGCAGTGGGAAAGACAATTGCATTGGTTAACATTGGCACTATTCCCCATCTATGTTCACTAATGGTCTTAACACTCTTCTCGCACATACACAGTGAACATTTAGTAATTCTTTTATGTCTCCGGATTTTCTCCCTCTAGGTTTCCGGTCGGCTCCTCTATTTGCCGCAAAGTATGCCGGGGATGGCAACTCTTCAGCTGGTTTATGTGGACCCAGTTGTCTTCCCCTTCTGTCAAACTGCCCTTGTGGATGCAGATTTTGTAGGCGACTGGTGAGATTCTGTCCACAATTTCAAAAGGACACCGCCAAGTTGGGAGGAATTTGCGCTCTTTGGCTTGGTTCCTTTGGAAATTGTACAAGTAGACCCGGTCTCCTACTTGATATTCTTTTTTAGTTGTCTTAAGATCATAGTGGGTCTTCATACTGGCTGCAGATCTTTCTAGATTCCGCTGAGCATAGGCAAAAGCATGTTGAAGGTGTTTTCTCAGATTCTCAACATACTCATGAGTTATGGAGGCATTTATCAAGGTCTGCTCTTGGGTTCAGTAGAGCAGATGCTGGGGTAGCACCATCCTTTGTCCAGTCATCAGCTCAAATGGAGACATTTTTGTTGTAGAAGGGGTAGATCTGATGGCCATTAGGACAAGGGGTAACCGAATGTCCCAACTTTGCCCAGAATCTGCCACAAACTTTTTTAATATGCTCACAATAGTTTTATTGTACCTCTCAACTCCACCACTAGAGAACATCCGGTAGGCATTTTGTAGTTTCCTTTTGACCCCAAGTATCTCCCACATCTTTGTCATCACTTCACTGGTGAAATGGCCACCTCAGTCTGACTCAATCCTTTGGGGGAGTCCGAAACGCGAGACAATGTGATTGATCATCAGGGCAGCTGCTGTTTCTTCCTTGCAATTCGGGGCCGGGAGAAATTTCACCCATTTGGTGAAGAAGCATGTTACGGTCAACATGTACTTGTTCCCCCTAGAGGAGCGAATCACGGGCACGATAAAATCTACTTATAAATCTGACCAAGGCAGCGTCATCCCCCTCTTTTGGACGGGAGCACGGTGTGTGAGTGATGCTGGCTGAAATTGTGCACACACAAGACACCCCTTCAAGTATTGGTCGAGGTCCTGCCCCATGTGTGGCCAGTATGCAACCTCTCGTAAGATTTCCAATGTCGTATGAAACCCCCGATGACCGGCAGTGGCTGCATCATGGGCGTGACTTAGCATCAGTCTTCGGAATGAATTAGGGACCACCCACTGGTCATGGCCAGATATGGATCTCCTCACCAGCAAACTGTCTTGGATTCAGAACATTTTTGGACATTTCATCAACACTCTGAGGTCCTCTTTCCCAATGTAATTGGTATCCGTCAGGGGAAAGTTCTCAGGGCACTCAATGTGTTGATAAAACATATTATTAATTATTGGATCCCCTTTTTGAGCCGTAATCAAATCAGCATCTGGGGTCTCCTTACTCCATTGTGCAGTTGAGAGTTCATTGTGAGCCTTTGTCTGGGACCTAATGATAGCAGTGACCTGGATTTCCCCCAGCAGGGACTCAATCTCAAGTAGATCCCCTTGGATGGCTCTGGTTTTAGCCAGCTGATCAGCTAGGTCATTTCCAGTTTTGTCTGGTCCCTCTACTTTAGAATGACCCTTAATCTTTTTCTAGTTAATGGTCATCCCATTCGAGGTGACCAGATCGTCGATATTTTGTATTAATTTTCTGTGTTTTAAAGGTTTATTATTAGTTTATTATTAGCACATAGCAAGCATCTGGTTTTCTAGTTAACCAGGTGCTCCATGATACATAATCTGAATAAGTGATTATGACCAGTTCGTGGAGTTGGTGTTGGACAGCATTGAGGATGGCTTGATGCACAGCCAACAGCTCTGCCACCTGACTACTTCGACGACCGATTTTGTACCCAGCGGAAGGTTCTGGGGCATCATTCACCCACTCATTTCCTATGCCGGCCACGAGTTCCTTTTCCCCGTTGTTGTCAACATGGTAGGAACACCCATCCACATAGACAGTGGGCATTCCCTCACACTTGTCCACTTCATAGACTTTGTGTGGGGAATTAAGGTATGCCTCCATGTTGTCCTTGATTTTAAGACTTTCATCCTCAAGACAGTTTTCTCTGGCACAATCATGCAAGTCAGCCACACCTTGCGCGAGGGGACTCTTGTTTTGGCCATATCTGACCTCCACAGGAAAGCCTTGCATTGACAGAATCCAGGAAGTAATTTGGGAATTACATTTCCGGCCCGGATTCTGTCACTTTGAAGATATTGCAAAGGTTGGTGTGGAGTCTCCACTATGATGTGTTTCCCCTGGATAAACGGGTGGTAATTCTTCAATGCCCACACCGCTGCCAGGAGTGCCTTCTCACAATCGTTGAATTTTTCCTCCACAGAGGATAACGTTTTCCTCGCATAGGAGATTACTTTATTGACCTTTTCATGCTTTTGGTACAATACTGCAGTCAAGCATGTATTTGAGAACCCTGTCTCCAAGAAGAACTCCTTGTTTTTGACAGAGTAAGCTAGGCAAGACGCTTGTGAGGGGCTTCTTTTGAGTCGTCTTACTGCCTCGGCTTGTTCTGGACCCCACTCCCACCTGACCCCACCTTCAACCGATTGATCAGGGGTCTGGTGATCTCTGCGTAATCCTCACTGAACTTTCTGCTGTAATTAGTCAGTCCAAGGAGACTCCTTAGTTCCTGCAGAGTTGTGGGGTCTTTTATTTTCTGGAGTGCTTCTACTTTCTTTTCCTGGGGACAGAGACCCTCAGGAGTTATCTCATTCCCCAAGAAATTGACACGTGTCCTGCATTTTTGCTCCGGTAGCCCTCAAATGGGTCACAACATAACGGATCTCCACTATGTGTTCCTCCACAGTTGAGATTTTGATTAGAACATCATCTAAATAGGTCAGGTTACCCCTTTCACCCAAGTCGGGCATGGCCTTATGCAGAAAGATGTTAAATTCATTGCTGGAGTTGATGTATCTCAGGGGAGTCCGGGTCCAAGTGTACTGCTGCCCCTCAAAGGTAAAGGCCAGCTGGTATTGGTCCTCCTTACTGACAGGTACAGTCCAGTACCCATTGGTCAGGTCAATGGCAGTGTATACATTTGACCCCTGGATCTGGGCCAGCCCTTGGTCAATGTAGGGAAGAGGCCATTGGGAAGTATGGACCCGTTTATTGAGCTTCCTTAGGTCAGCACAGCGTCTCCACTAGCCATTTGGTTTCAAAATCCCCAGCACCAGATTATTGAAGGTGCTGTGGACTGGACAAAGTATCCAACGGGACTCAAGGTAATTATTTCAGTAAGGGACTCCATTAATGCGAGAGGCAAGCGATATTGCTTCACAAACACTGGAGTCATGGCAGGGTCCGTGGGAATTTTTGTGGATGTCAGTGCGACCACAGTCATATGAGTCCACCGCAAAGAGACCTTGGAAATCTAAGAAAACTTGTTTCAATTTTTGATTTTGCTCCAGAGTCTCACAGGCATCCGCTAGGTTGACTCTCTCTTCAACCATCTGCCTGAAGCCCGGAAAGACTTCTGGTTTGGCTATGTTAGCGGCCTCCTCCAGCTGGGTGGAGAAGTCCCTGGTCATAGTACTGACTTGGACTAATGGCTTCAGGTGGGGAAGGCAGTCCTGGTGGACTTGAAAGATCACCTCATCCCTCCTGAAGTCACAGGTCACATCTTCCTTACCATAAGGGCAGGAAGAGTACACCACGAAATTCCCCCCATGCCGGGTGAAGATCCTGCCTGGTGTTGCGTCATTGTCGCTATCACTGTCAAAACATTGGGGATTGGTTATATCAGTTCGTTACCTAAATCTATGGAAAAATGTCAGTCATCAACTGCCATTCCAATAATGGTGCCTGCGCCCAGAGTGATACTCTTTAGGTCGCTGTTATCCACCTCTATTGGAATGGTGTCGTATTCTGTATTGACTAGTGGTGTTGGGTTTAACCCCAACCCTTGCTGTTGAAAATGGGCATTGAGATGAACATAGGTGTCAGGATTTTTCAGTTTCTGTCCTCTTATAATTTTTACTTTAAGTGGGAATCATTGGGTCCGTTCTGGGATGGTGACTTCCTTTCCAATCGGAATTTCAACAGCATATGGCAGCAGTTGAGCTGACTGAAATGCTTTCTCTGGGTCATCAAAGTCCATGGGATTACCCGCTAATCGGGATCAGGCTTTGAAGTTTATTAGGTCCAAACTAATCGCAAAGCGATTGAGAATGTCACTGCCTAAATAAAATGCAGCAGGGACATCTCGCACGATCCAACAATTATGGACTATGCTCTTGTTGCCTATGGACATTTTGAGAATACACCTGCTAGGCAGGAGATGTTTGGAATTGAGTGTTTCAAAGTCCATTTCCCATTTGTCTATCAATTTAAATGTGGGAATGGCTGGATCTTTTGGGAATTTTCGGAACATGGCCTCGCTGATGAAGCTCTTATCATGTTTCACGTACACTCGGGCGAGTCCTTCCCCTCATTTAACTGAATAGGGATGAACAACTGCTCTCCAATTTTCTGAATGTCAGTCAAGCTTTGAGCTGGTCTTTCATCATTTTGGACTATAGGAGTGAGATGTTCTGATTGTGAATTTGTAAAGAATTTCAGAGTATTCCCTTCCAGTGTAGAATGCCACTTGAGACTGGAAGGAAGGTTGATTTTCAGAAAAAGAGAGGACTGCCCATCACCAGTTTGTTGTCCTACTGCAATTACTGTCACGTCAGGGATTTGGTTATTTAGGAAATAGAATTCAATGTGTTCAAGTTTTTGTTCAACCATGTGGCATGTGCCATTTAAACTAACATGGTTAATGCTCTGTTTTAATTTTATTGGTCGGTTAGTCTGGGTCCTTGCTTACATAATCTATGAGGTGAGACAATCTACGCAGGATGTAATTCCCTAGTAAACATGGTGTGCCCTCTGGAGTCACAACTATGACCGGGTGCTTCACCTTGTGTCACCCAATTTTAATGTCTAAATCTGCAGTCCCCTCGACAGGAATTTCATTCCCATCGATGTTCTGAAGTTGTCCAGGAAGAAGGGTGAGAGGGATTTGGTATTTCTCCCCCTTCCCGAATTCAGCTGATCAAAAGCCCTTTTGACAGAAGGGTGGCTTGGGATCCAGTGTCCACCAGTGCCAAAAATGTACATTGCCCCTGTATTTGGACCGGGGCATAAAATCTTTCCTCCTTTTCCTCAAGGGGGCAAAGATAATGCACATTCTTGGCCAATTGGTGGGTTAATTTCTTTGCTTGGGATTCTGACAGAGGGGTGATTTGGGCAGGATTTTGTTTGGGGTCTTGGGAACCTGTAAGAAAAAGGTGACAGTTGGAGATGGGGGGAGTTTTGGGCTCCCCTGGTTCTGATTCTGGGCTGCCCCCCCTTTTTAGAGTCAGTCACCAGAATTGGTTTGAACAAGATGATTTTCTTCTGGTCATTCTGGGGTTCAATGTTGGCCGGTTTTATCTCAGACCCCACATCTACCCAGTCTTGATCAGGATCTCTTGGGACCCATTTTTCTTTGGGAGGAGTTTCCCCATCCCTGAAGGAGAAGATCCTTTTCCCAGAATCCTCCGAGGACCCCTCTCCTTCAAATTGGAAGATTCTAACCTCCTCCACAAAATGGGCCTTTTTAGGCTCTTTCTTTCTCCTACCCGCCCTCTGTTCCCTAGGTTGCAGATTTTCGGGGGCAGGAGATTTTGGTTCCGGTTCCTGGTTTTCCAGGGGCTATTCACAAGTGGGGAAGGAAGCTTCCTCTAAGGCTTTACACCCCCTTTCCCCTTGTGCCACCTCCCTGGGAACCGGTGCGTTGTCGGGGTTCTCTCCCCGTCATTGCTCTGGAGCACCAGACCCTTGATTTGAGTTCTGAGTCCCCATGCTCATCCGAGGGTTCTGTTGAGCCCTCAGCATGCGACCCAGGTCCTGTGCCAGGTTCTGGACCTGGTGCTCCAGTTGGGGCACCCGCTCTGGCTGGTATGGGGTCCTCTGGTCTACCCTTGGTTGATCACGGGAAGGGTAACTGTCCCTTCTTCCATAATACCCTTGGTTGGGATAGTTTTGGTACCCCTCCATCCTTGGCCTCCCCTCACCCGGATCGGGCTGTGTGGGCTCAGGAAAGTGGGGAAAGAAGGAAGGGTTGTTTTGGGGGTTGGTGTTTGGTGTGTACTGTGGAAAGAAATTCAAGCCGGCATTTGGGGGATTACTGCCCTCCTGGGGAAAGTGAGGAGGGAAGTTTCCTGGGTTGGCGGCTGTCTGGTTGGATCCCCCCCTTGAGCTGGGGGAGTCCACACATAGCCCAGGATGGGTTTGTTGCCCTTGTAACGGGGGCTGATGTAGTCAGGGGAGTTAGGGGTCCCATTTGTGGGGTTACTTCCCTGACTCCCTGTTTGGGATTGGCCCGAGGGCCTTCTGGGTCTTTGATTGGTGGGATTTTGTGCAGGAATGTTTTAGGCCCCCCCATCTCTAGATCTAAAATGGGGGCAACCTTCACCTCCACCACCTTAGCAGCAGCAGGGGCGTTGGTTGGTTTTGCGCTTTTATTGGCACTTTTATTTTCTACTGGCTTCTGCACTTTGTAGATGCGAGTTGCTTGTTCAATGACCCAGTCTAGTGATCTTTTCTCATGAAAGTCCCTCACTAGCTGGGTCATAATGTATTTAGGGAGGGCATGAAAGAAGGTATTGATAAATTCCCTACCGTCAGTGCGCACCCTCCTGGTGGTCTGCGCAAAGGCACGTTTCAGCTCTTGGACAAATTCTTGTGGGGCCTTGTCTTCCCCACATTGCAGATTGTAGGCCACCTTGCGGGCCTTTGAGGGTTTGTGTATTGAAAAATGCTTTAAAATGGCCGCCCTATTGGTGGACCATCTTGTATGGTTCTGATCCTCCAGCCCCGCAAAGAAGCTGGCGTATTCAGGTGAAAATGTCCACTTGACATACTGAATACAGCTTTGGCTGTCTTTCAGGTGGAAAGTCTCCATCCTTTGCTCAAACAATTCGAGGTGCTCCCAAACTGAATATTTAGCATTTTTATGGTAGGGCGTTATGACACTCCTAATAGCTTGCTTCAGGGGATCTTTCAGTAGGGCTCTTTTGATTTTGTTTCCCTTTTTAGTTCTGGTCACCCTGGTCCACTCATCCTCTGACTCAGAGGCACTGCTACCAGAGGTGGCTGTCTGATCTTCTAGGCTCTCCCTGATTCTGCAGGCTTGGGAATGGCTGACAGAATGTGGGGGCCTAGTCGCTTGAAACCTGTGGTACTCAGAGGAGTCTTCTGACTCTCCCTTGCTCCCAGGATTGGCTGAGTACCCCCCCACCTTTGTCATAGCTGGGAAGAGGTTTTTAAAATGCTCTTTAAGGGCCTAGTCTCATGGAATTCCCCACCAAATTTGACTAACTGATCTCTTGGTAGGTGATATTTCTGAGGATCCAGTTCGCTGATTCTTCCCTCACTGGGGTCTCCTTCATCAGACAGGCTGGCCCTAATATTTGGGAACCTGTACATAGATGCCCGCCCATCCATTTCTGGGAGGCGCTGATCTGTCAGTCCCATATTTCCCATTGTGTTGAAGTCTACCATCCCCGTGGCCCTTGGTTCATATGAGCCAGTGGACATGAGGTTGGCAGAGTCCATGGAACTGAAGGGATTGAAGTCCCTGATGCCAGGGGTCCTGAGGTTATGCTCAGGGGTTTCTCTTTCCCATTTTACCTCATCTCTTTCAGCCCCTACTCCCTGATTAAATGCCAATATCTGACCTTTTTGTTCCTCTATTAAGACCTTACAGGTCTCTTTGATTTGTTCTTGCCTGGCTATCTGTTTGTGGAGCCTGTCATTTTTTTTCACAGAGAGCCTCATTGTCTCTCTGTCCTTCATGCCTGCATTGGGAGTATTGGGCCAGTTTTTGCTGCAGGAGACTCACCTTCTGAGTTTGGTCCTTATTAGTCTGATTGTTCATTGTCAAAGCATCCGCCACCCGCCTGGTGTGCTCTAACAGCTTTTCATAATCAGTTTTGAATTCCCCAAACTCCTGAAGGGCCAACTTACTTTCCTCCAACTTTGTTTTTAAATGGCTGACTTCCTGGCCTAAGGCGCCCCCTCTCCTGAGTTAGAGTGCCCCTCTGTGCAGCCAGGTCATCCCTCTGCTTTTTAAGTGCCCCAGCTTTCTGGCGCTTCTCATCAAACTCTGCTTGGTATTCTAGGTCTTTAATAATTAATGTATTATATTTCTCTTTTAATCGGTCTACCTGGTCTTGTAAGACGACCACCTGTTCTGCGCAGACTCTATTAAAAGTTAATTGTTGCGCCAGCTTTTGTTGACTCTGTTTTGAAGAGTGAAGCCTTTCCTGGCACTCTTTTTGCAGTGTCTGCACCTGGGCATCTGGCTTTGCATTCTTTTGCAGTAAGAGAATCAGATCTTCTTGGAGTTTGGTGGCATACTGCCTAGCCTCTGTTTCAAATGTTTTGCTTATCCTGGAGCCTTTGCTCTGCAGAGTCCAGATTGCTCTGGATTTTCAGTATTGCTTCCCCTTGCCTCTTTGCGAAGTCTACATGGTCTGCGTACCTTTCCTGTATGACTCCTATGTGGAGGTGCAGGTGGGCCGCTATTTTGGCAATTTTGCATTGCTCCTCTATTTTTGGGGCCATGTACAGCTCGCTAAGTGCTTGATGTAATGTACCCTTGTCCTGCCAGGTATTAAGGTTGATTTCAGTGATTTCTTGTTTTATTCCCTACAGCCATACCAGTTTGTCCTGTTCTGGCCATTCAACCTTGACAAACAATTTGCGCAGGGAGTGTTCTTTAGCAATATTCATTTCCACTGGGGTCGCCATTCTGAAAATATTAATTTCCTTCGGACTTATCTCAGGGTTAAATACTTTTGCAAAAAGGCCCAATTCCTTTGAGTATTTCTTTTGAGGGGTTCTTGTACAGTGTAGCACAGTATGGTAACCCAACAAGGTGTATGTACCCCGTTGACTAGCATGCTGTGTTAGACTGTCACGGGTGGTATGTCAAATTCAGGATCGGCAGGCAAGCCCCCAAACTGTAAGTGACTTCAATCTGGCATACACCCAAGTCACGCCCAGTGTGTAGTGCGCAATTGAAACCCTTATTTATTTTTATATATAAGTTCAATATTCTTAACGATATACCACTCGTATCACACACCCCGGTCACACTGAACCAGGAATCAGGCTACTTTGCAAAGGTAAATATTTATTTATGTATTTAAAATTTAATCACAATAGATTTTAATAGGTAAACAACAATCACCAATGGGGTGACAGGACACTAAATGATATGTTTAATACACTATGAATCAAGTAATGAGCACAACAAATGCAGCACAGAAATGAATACTTTTGAATTGGTGTAGCACAGATGGCACTATGGTTAGGAGTTACCCCTGCAATACCCCTCAACCCCCCAATAGGCAATGTAAAGTGATGGGAGGAGAGAGAAGGTATTCAGGAATAGCACAAATCAAACAGAATATCAGTCCCACCTTCCCCCTTCAAACACAAGAGAAAGATGGAATTGACTTTTCAGCTGTCAGCATGGCTTTGAAATTCTCTGTGGAACTGACTGAGCAAAAACACCCAAATGTGGTCAAAAATACTTAAATTATTATAAATTCTTATGGGAGCCACTTTGAACAGTTGCAAACAATCACAAGCAATGATTTAGTCAGAAGAAAACCTTTGAAATCTCAAAGCCCAAGTAGGAAATACATTAAAGCTCTTTCACACGTGTAAAATGTCTCAGAATGTAGAATTGCGGCAAACTTTTCATTATGCGATATTTTCTATAACAGGAGAATTGGACTGTTTTGGATCTATGTATAGCTATGGATGTTAGGTACAAGTAGGAGTTGAAATTTCGTTTCTATCACAATAACTGTGGGAGTTATAGAGGTTTTAGTAAAGGTCATTTTTGTAAAATAGGTGCGAGAATGGAAAACAGAAATGCACTTTGAAAATGACAGATGGGTTGAGTACAATAGATTATGACTATGAAGAAGCGAATGCCACAGATGGATCTTACAGTCACGTGATCAGCGTAACCTGCCTGTTGTGGATACTCTACTTCTTCAGATGAGAAAAGAGTCAGTGTAAAGTTAGTTCTAGCAACACTATGGTTCTGAATGAAAAGATAGGATGGGTTCCTATTAATACTCACAGGATACGTTATTAAATTGGACCGTCAGTTCTGGTCATGGATTGGATCTGGTCTAGGAAGAACAGCACATCAGGCACGGGATCGGGTCAGCTAGGCTGGCCACCGGATTTGCACAGGATCAGCCCTCCTAGTCGGTGGATATTTCAATCAGCTGGATAGCGAGTTCCTCAGGCAAGCCTAGTGGTAGCAAGCCAGAGAATTTCAAGATACTAGTTCAAAAGGCCTTCTCACACCACAGCGCTTTGCTGGGTTGCAAGAATAAGTTTGAAGATTTAGGCCTTGCAGAAAGTCAATAGTTCTCTACTGCTTACAAGAGTCTTGACATCTGGATCTGGAAAGATGTTAAAGCTGGATGTAGAATGCTGGATCAGGGCGCTTCGCCGGAATCAGGAAAGTTAGTGGATCAGTGAGTCCCTATGTGTTGTCAGCTGTCTCTATTTATCCTTTAAAATGACATAACAAAATGGGTGTATGGCCCGGCTTAGCTAAGCTTGCGCCTATGAGCTGGGATTGTGTCAAAACTTCATCTCCGCCTTGCATTTGAGTGATTGGATCAAGGTCTGATGATGTCACATTTTATGGTTTGCTTTACAGTTCTTAGAAACCTCCCTTTAGCTACTGGTCTCAAAATCTCTAAATACACATTTCTACATTGGTCACTTTTACACAAATCACACACAAAGATGCCATATTTTATGTAGCATCTGTTCCTCAACATCATGCAACTGTGGGGTCTTGTTTCAACTTTCTACAGAATTTTGACCTTTTTGCTATGAACACACTTTCAAACTTTATGCAAATGTCCACAAATGTGTGTGTTTAACATAGGAATGTGTGTGTACATTTTCACAATTCTAGGATTCATACATTTCACATAAAACTACATATATTGCCATTCCTGTCCCGAACATGTTACATGGTTCTGCCGCCTCTTAAAATGTGCAGCCAAAAATTAGTCTAACAGATATATCCTTAGTATATTTTTCACAATTTTGAATCATAAGTTGTGAGTCTTTAAAAATTGTTATTTGTTCATGCTTAACAGCAAATGGTATGCCCCTTTTTCTCTCCCTGGAGTCTAGGAACACCCCCCCTCCTTGTTTGTTCCTTCCAGGAGCCATTTACAACCCCCACACACCTCAGTTTCCTGGGCTGAAGGGCCTGCTATTGTTCATTCTCTTTCTGTAGACAAGAGTCTGGGTTACCCCACAATTATCTCCCCGTGATTTTCAGCTGAGAGGATATCCCTCAGCTCAGCCAGGCTAATTTATTCTTAATTAAAAATCCAGGAAAAACCAAACTTGTTGCATCAAACCTAAATAGATTACTTTCTCAGCTTTCACTCTGTTGTATAAAAAGCAACTGAGATCTGTATTCTTTTTAGCCACAATCCTTTTTATGTTTGCTGATCCGGCAGACTTTTTAGTTTAGATCACTTTAAAGTTTCATCAGTAACTCATCTGACAGCTGTCATTCAGGTAGCCCAGGGTACTGCACCCGGATTCTGGCTGTCAGTTTACAGACAATCCAGTTTTTCTGAAGAATGTTTTGCTCTTCTCATTAGGACTTTATATGTTTGCAATGCTTCATTAGATTACATGAATTTTAGCACCAAGCAAGATTTTGAATGTTGAAGGATGTTGTGTTATAGGCATTTTGGAGTTTTTAGCAACCAAGCAAATGTCATTGGGGTTGTGGCTGGTTGGAACATAAGCGAGACAACGTGGCATGTCTTAGAAGGTCGCTTTTGGCGGAAAGTTCTGAAGCTACCACAATCAACATCGATAGCTATATTGAGGTACGAAATTGCGATCAACTCATTGCATATGAGAGTGGTTTGGAACTCAATAGCAGCAATGCGCAAAAAGTCCCTAAAATCACCGGCACCGGCATATAAACTCTTTGCCAACAACCAGACGCCGAACAATCGAGACCTTCTTAATACATGGTTTTGTAAATTATTGGCTTTTCTATCTGCAGCAAACATCAGTAACCAAGAACTTTTGCCTCGCCCACAACACGCAAAAAAGAAATTCGACAACTGGGCATGGATCATCAATAACGACTTAAGACTAAAGCTGAAGTCAACAAAATTGATGGGCGGCGATTGTAGGAAACTAAATGAACCAGCACGCTACTTATTGCACTGTCCGTCTCGTTATCATCGAGAACAATTTCTAAGGTTCCGAGCCAACATTCTAAAAACCAAGGAAATTCTTTGGCAAAGAAAGGACAACTCCTTAAAAGATAATCTCTGCCGTTTCTGTGGAGATTTGATTGAAAAAGCTAAACACCTGCTAATTGAATGCACGCAGACTGCCACTCAACGATCTTTACATCTCGGACAATTCGCACCTTCAGATGATGATATGGAGGGGTGGTGGGCTAGGATTATTTCCGGTTCCAACATAAAACTTGCATGTGCAATTGTGAATTACTTTGATATGATTTTGAAAGCTGACGTTTAAACCTTAGTATCGGTGGTGCTATTCCTTGGGAGTGCTCGTGGTGCTCAACTTGTTTTTTTTTTTTCTCCTATTTCCTTTTTTTCTTGTTCGTTTGGCTGTTTCTCTTTCTTCTTTTCCTGGTTAATTCGCTTATCCTTTGAAACAAAAGTTTGTTTTATGAATTCAAACTGTAGTTTTTCAATAAAAAAATAAATAAAACAAAATGTCATTTATAGACATATTTTGGAATTTCATTTGCAAAGCGCTGCTTCTCTCTCTGCACTCTGTTTGCTGGTCATGGAGCCCACTGGCACATATTCTGCAGTGTGTGCTCTATTCCACCACACATGCACCATGGGGGGCAGGTTGTGCATCCATCTTTTTCTGTGCTTGAGAACGCGGTTTTTGTAGGTTTTTTGTAGGTTTTAGGCATGCACAAGCGTTTTGCTGCCATTGTTGCAGTTCCTTGCACCATACTATCAGGGTGATGCCACATAGCATAGTGGGTCAATACATCCCACACCTAGATCCACTTGCACCTGCTCACCAACTGCTGAGCTGGTTCCTTTGGCAGTTCTTGGCCCTCTGGAAGGCTGGGCCAATCGTGGAGTGAATGGCCATTCCACTCTATGGTGCAGCCCATTTCCTCCTTCTCTAGTTAGGGCCCACCAAACTCTGGGGCTTCTGTAAAGAACATTAAACATAATTTAAGCATGAGTGAGATAGTGAGGGACACATAGAGGGAGATGGAAATCTATATATTTGTAGAGAGAGAGACACACACAAAAGAAGACAGAAACAGATGGATACATAGATACTGTCATGAAATGACTACTGTCTACAGGAGTACAGGGATGAGTAGTGGCTAAACATCATACTCAGCACTCACACTACTAAAAACCAACAGTGGTCCCAATTATGAAGGTGAAAAAGGCACAGTCAAGAGATATACTGCCTTAATTCTTTGTGGTAATGTGGGCTGAGGGAAGGCTATACTATTAACAGTGGTGTGCATATGATCGGAAAAAATCCATCCGAACAGCAAAAGTACAACACTCCAAAATAAAGGATTGTCCAATCAAGGGTCTATAAAATATATGTACTTTAATTAAACAAACCGATATGTATAATACTGTCTAAAAAAACATAAATAAAACACCCCTGTGGAAGGAACACCGAATATGCAGAATGTAGATAATACAAGGACTCGAGGTAATTTAGCAGGGGGTAAAAAATCATCCATCACAAACAATGTCACCAAAAAGCATGTCTTGTTGAAAAAGGTGCAAATGGGTAACAGTTACAAGGATCCAAAAAAGTGGACCAAGGGGGCCACAGCCTCTCAACAGTGCCTTTCTTGATGGTTCGCCAGTGTCAAACCAGGTGTCTTAATGCTCTGCATGCAAGTCTTGCCAGAATCAAATGTGGAGAGTTGTGGTGATCTAGACAGGGAGTCGGTGTGGAGTTGGGTTTGAGATAAAAGCTCTGTGCGGTTCGATGGCGTTCAAACGAAGAAGGTTTATGAGGTCACCAGGGTCGGTTCAAAGGTCATGCTTTGGTCGATGATGAAGATGTTGGTGGTTAAGAGGAGCTGTTTTATGTGTGGAAGTTGGAAGACTTCGCAGCAGCAATATTCTTATTTGAGCTGGAGCAGATGATGTGTTCAGCTGTTGTGGAAAACAAAGCATCCTATTTGTGTGTGCTGGATGGAGCAATGTAAACAAATCTGTTTGCCCTCACAAAAGAGGCACATGTCATAGAGGCCAATTGGGAAATCTCCAGTCTTCCCTGTGGGCCAGTCCACCACTGACAGTGGTTCGAAGTGGTTCAAAGAAGTGCCAAAGGCAGAACTGTGGCTCCTGGTTGTTTGAGGGCATTTTAACATGGCCGATGATTGTTCAATGGATTTTTGATAATATGCAATACAGGCCACCAGCTGCTCTGCTTCTTCTGGTGCTGTGGGCTCTGATCCAGGGGCCCATGGGCAAGATTGGGTCTTGTTTGCTTCACTCCCAACCTGGGGAGGCTAGCTAGTGCCTGAAGGAGTCTTTCACCGCCATTGAGGACCTCAGTACCACTGCAGCTGGCAAAGAGGCAGGTCTTGCCCAACAGCAGTTTACCCCCAATGTACCTTGGGAATAGCTTGGGAGCAGAGCGTGCCTCTGGCTTAAACAATCTATCTTCACCTCACTGGCAGAGTACTCTAGAAACAACTGCTCCCCCATTAGAAATCCAAATGAATTCTTCTTAGAGCCCTTGATGGTCCAAGATTAATCAAGGAAGAAGCTGGAAAACCCTTCTTTTTTGGAGGCAAAAGGCCACCCAGGATTCAGTAAGAAAAGGTCTGTTTTAAGAGGTCCAATCCCTTTCAAGGGAACAAGTGACTGTTGCCGTCTTGCATCATAAACAAAGTGCTTTGCTGTGCAGGAAGTGTAGGGGAGAGGAAGGAAAAAGAAGCTCACGGAAAGTCAAGATGGAGGAATACTTTGTCCCTTCTGTTCTGCCCTGAATGACTTTCTAAACCCACCCCTTTCCCAGGTCTGCACTTCGAAGTATCTTTGAAATGCAAAATTCTGGTGTAAGGATGGCTCCTTTATTTAGGGTATAACACTTTGAAGCTTGTTTAGGTGCCAGGTTTGGAGAGAGGTGTTACCCAACTTCACAAAGGATCAAAGAGTGGTACAATATTCCTTCCTTTTGTTCTGCTGGCTGATCAGAAGAAGGTTGTCTGACTAGAATACACACAACCCTTCCCTGGGCTCCCAGTGTTGACATGTGGCTTTAATAAGTGTGTGACCTACCACCAATCATACCAAAACCTACGTATGGCTTATATTTCGAGGTTACCCTTCCACCAGGGAATACTGTATCATAATTCATATGTTTTTGGATCAGAGGTGTAGATCTAAATGCAACCTCTGTCTGCAGTGACCTTTCTGTCATCTGCATCTTTCAAACAGTGCACATGCGATCTCTAAACCTGCTTTGTGCCATTGCCGAGCATGAGCTGCAGATCAGGAGACTAATACAGCAGGGCACATTTGTCACTATGTTTTTGTCATGGAGCTTTCTGAAAGTAGCCATTGCCATCGGCTGTGGCCTCTGTACATGTTAAACCAATAGTTTTCTTTTTGGCCTACTAGCCATGGCCGAACGTGTTGCATAGTTTCTTGAGGTCTCGGTAGCTATAGCCTTCTGCCATGGCCTCTGTACATGTTGCACCAATAACTTTCTTTCGGACCCACTAGCCTTAATAACATAAATTTGTTTCCAAACACCTATTGCCCCTGGTTCAGTAGATGTAGGCACTGCAGGCACTGCCGATATTAAACCTTTTTTTCTAACTCCTTATTCATGTGATAATTTAACAGTAATCATTTTCAATAACAGAAATTCCTGCAGTAGAGTGGCGGTTCGCTGATTCTCGCAATTACGGGAAAAAATACTCTGAATTAAAAAGTCTACCATGTCCTCACAGGCACTCAACATGTGTCCTTCTTTTGTCAGGGCCCTCACTCCACTCAATGGTTTCTTCCCTCCCTAACTTTCTCCCGTTTCCCCCTATCACTCATTGATTTGTGTGACACACATTTGTTTCTGGGCACATCTTGCAGTTTTGACACAGTAATCTCATGATATAAACCGAAAATGTATGTACCCGTAACTGGCTCCCCAACCTACCCCCAAATCCCCAACTTCACATGGTGTCTTCTTTCCTACTTCCGACCTCTAGCATGATGTGATTGCTATTGCTATTAGTATTTATATAGCGCCTACATCTAAACACTGTTGTTCAAAACAATCAGTGTTCCCCTAAGAGTTACTACATAAACAGAAGTGTTTGAGTCTCTTTCTGAAGTCTAGCATGTTATTAGACTCTGTAAGGTCATGGGGGAGTTAATTCCAAAGTTTGATTGCATCCTTTTTTCCCCTCCAAATTGCAACTTCTCCTTTCCGAAAAGCCCCTCTGCTGCAAAGCCCCAACCTGATATAAAGTATGTAAGGAGAAGCCGGCTCTCCCTTCTCTGTCAAATATTTTCAAAATGACTTGATGGATATACCCCAACCCACTGATGGAAATTAAGTCAATGCTGTGTGCCCAAATTGTTTCTTATTTGTTACAAATCTGCCAAGCAGTTTTCACGCTATGGCTGTTCAAAAACGGTATTTTTTCTCCATGGGTAAATGAATGGGAGTAGGCTGTAAAATGCGTTTTTGTGTTTTCTTAATAGCGTTTTCATTTTTAACACATTGTTCCCAAAACTTCTAGTTTGTGGGGTGCCAACGACAACCGTTTTATTTGGAAAATGTCATCCAAATCCTCCCAAGCAAGTCAAAAGTTATTAGCCTCGCTCAGCCTCTCTGCTGGAAAGCACCAAAGTCGATATACAGGTTTTAAGGAACAGGGGACACCCCTTTCTCTGTCAAATAATTTAAAAACTACTGGATGGACTACTGAATGGGATAATTCCATCCAGTAGCTTTTAAAATATTTGACGGGGAGGGAGGTGACCCTATATCTCCCATAGTGCTTAGCAGCAGAGGGGCATTGAGGCATTTCAGAAATGAAAAAACAGCCATTTTGTTCCAATAGTCTATTGCTAATAACTTTTGACTTGCTGGGTGGATTCCAATGATATTATCAACACATAAGGTTTGTCAAGGCCCCCCCATGCACCCTCCAAACTGCACATTTTGGGAACAAATGTTATAAATGGAAAAAGTTGTTAAGTAAACAAAACACCACATTTTCACCGTTTTCAGATCATTCATTTTCTCGAGAGAAAAAGGGCAGTTTTTGAACAGGTGTAGTGCAAAAAACGATGGGCACAAAGTGTGCACTTACATTTTTTGACTTGTTTGAGGTACATTTATCCAGTAGATTCTTAAAAAAGTGACAGGGAAGGGGATGGGCCCTGCTCCTTTCAACCTTTATATCAGCATTAGTGCTTTTTATGGCAGAGAGGTTGAGGTCTTAAAACCTTTATATCGGTCTTGGTGCTTTGCAACAGAGAGATTGAGGAAGGCTAATAACCTTTGACTTGCTGGATGGATTTGGATAATGTTTTGTAAACCAAGGTGTTGTCAAGTACTCTCTCAAACTGAACATTTTGGGAACAATGCGTTAAAAAATGAAAATGTTGCTAAAAAAACATAAAAACGCTGTTTTCACCCCACTTGCATTCATTTTCCCTGAGAAAAAAAGTGCAGTTTTTGAACAGGCATAGCACAAAAATGACTGGGAGGGTTAGGACTAAATAAAAAATAATTTAGTCACAAAGCATTGACTTAATTTCCTCGACTGCTTTGGGGTAATTCCGTACAGTAGTGTTTAAATTATTTGACGGAGAAATGGGGTGCCCCTCTGTTCCTTAAAAGCTTTATATATGAATATCAGCCTTGGTGCTTTGCAGCAGAGAGGATAAGAGGCTTTTAAGAAATGAAAGCCCGCCTTTTTCTTTTTTTTGTTTTGCTCCATGCAAGTGATTCCCATGGTATTAACGGGAGAAGCCGCAAATGAAAGAACTCAAAACGCTGTTTGGAGGAGGAAAAGGGATGCCATCAAACTTTGGAATGAACTCACCCACGACCTTAGAGTCTAATAACGTCCTGAACTTCAGAGACTCAAACACTTCTATTTGTGTAGTCACTCCTATGGGCATACTGATTGTTTTGAGCCTCAGCTCTTAGATGACCTGGCCATAGGCGCTATATAAATAGTAGTAGCAATAGAAATCACATCAGGCTACAGGTTGGGAGTGGGACAGTAGACACCATGTGAAGTTGAAGTTTGGGGGGGTGGAGTTGGGGAGCTAGTTCCGGGTCGAACGTTTTTGGTTTACAGGAAAACCCATGGAAATCTCACGAGACGTGCTCAGAAAAGAACGCGCGTCACAGGAAGCGATGAGTGATAGGGGTAATGGGAGAGGGTTATGGACGGAAGAAGCAATTGAGTGCAGTGACAGGACCGGGAAAAATAAAGGGGGAAACATGTTGCGTGCCTGTGAGAACCTGGAAGACTTCTGAGCAATTTTTTCTGTTATCGCAGGTATTAATTAGCGTATCACTACTCTACCTCAGGATTTTTGGTTATTGGAAATGATTTCTGTGAAATTATCACGGGAATAAGGAGTAGTTAGGGGACAATGGGTGTCTGGTAACAAAGTAATTGTTTGACATGGCCAGTAGCCATGGCTAGTGGGCCCAGAGTCCATCTACCTGATGCGGATAATCAGAGTTTTGTGCAAAACATTCAAAATGCTTTGAAGCAGTTTCTGTGAAAGTGAGAAGAAATAATGAAAATCAGAGAAATGTTTTATTTGTTCAGTTTGTAAAAGCAAACATTTAAAAAAAATATGAAAGCCAAAAAAACCAAAAATTGTTCTTTTAAGAGCCACCTTTTTTGAGCCAAAAAGGCAAAGATCGCAATTGTCCCATGCCCGGAATTTTGTACATGTCTGCAAGCTACTGCGTTTTCCGTGGACTATGCAATTTGCACGGTGGCCTGTGTTTTTATCCTCACTTCTCTTTTTTTAATGTGAAAGGTGGCTCCTAAAGGAACTTTTTTTTAAGTTTTGTATTTTTTTGCCTTTTTTTCTCAGGAAAGAGAAGGTAGGGGAGGGAAGGCGGGAAAGGGCACCAAGCATGGGGATGAAGGGGCAGGTGGAAAGAGGAAGATTTTGTGCGGATCTTAATGAGGTAGATGGCGCTGTTTCTCATGACCTTGACTGCATGCTCGAAAGCACTCAGAAACAGCTCCCCCCTACAGATTGGTGCTTCACAGTATATGCATAGCACTGTGACCCTTGAAAGGTAAGGGTCAACAGAGTTTTGTTTGGCCTGCAAAGCCGCTGCTGGGGTCCTATGCCCCAAAAGAGTATCCTTTGTGGTGACAGGAGCAGATGAAGATGATGGGGTGGAGGAAGTGAACCTGCTCTTACCTGAGAAGGGTATTGCCTTTCTCAGAGCACTCTGGTGGGCCGATTTGGTATGGCGTCTCATGGAAGTAGTCTTGTAGGAATACAAGCCAGGCTTCCAGTGACTGAGTACAACTTTGCACTGAGTGCATCAAACCTTGCTTGCATGTGCCTTTGGGACATTTCCAACAATGGTGAAAAATTGCCACACCCAGGACTCACTCTGAGTACTGGTGACAGGGACGTCCTCCACTTCATCCTCTTCTTCTTGATCCTACTCTGTATCACTGCACCTGTTCCCCTCTTGAGGGCCTCCAGGTTGTTGAGGTGGTAGTGGTGGTGGGGGTACTTGGAAAGCAAAGATGGCCACAGGAGATGCCATTGCAGCAGGTTTTTGACAGATTTGGGAAGTAGGTGTTCTCCAGATTCTCCTTCCTGGGCAGCCAGATTCAGAATGAGGAAACTTAATGGGTGGGTCCCTTTAGAGCAACCGTCCGCGGACAGTCGTGCTATTCGGGGACTACTGAGTCGAAAATAGGAGTTTGAAAGTTGTAAAAACTGCAAGATTAATGTAGAATGGGCCTGCAAGCTGCGCAGATGAAAGGTTTCTGCTTGAAACACCTTAGATTGGCTGGAAAAGCACTTTTAAACTGCCTGCAGCCTCTGACACCGTTCAGAGATGGGACCGTCATGCCACATGGGCGTGGTCAAGGATGACGTCTTCGGATGTCTGCGGCCTCGACGTATGTCCCCGGACACCCTGCCGGTGGAAATTTCACATGGATGTTTGTAGAACTAGCACAGTGTCTGCAAACTAATTAAAAGTGAGTCACATGGAAACAGACATGTCCGGACATCACACTTGTCCTGTGGCACCTCCATTTTGAGTGCGGACACCTCGGGCTGTCGCATGGTCCACAGATTCATAATTGGAGTTTTACAAAAAACAAGGGAATAGCACACAACTATACAGAAAACATTTGTAGTACAAAACATATATTTATTCAAGAAAGGGATGGGGTAGCAGAATGGGAAACATAAATGGGAGGATTAGGCATTTGTGTAGAATAATCATGCGGGGAGGATGGGACTGAGGTTTCATCAAATCGTTTTTGAGTATCATGTTCTGAATTGAATGGGGATGATTTCTGGGGACAAGGGGTACAGGTGCAAGTTCCGACAGTGATAAGGAAAATGTTTAATCAGGTTGTTTTTGATGTATTGTACAAGTTCATTGACATCGTTAATTAGTTTATCCAATTTTGTTGACAAGTTCTTGATTTGAAAATTTACATTTGGTTTCTGATTCTAGGGACTTTAAATGATGAAACTGGGGCGTGCTTTCGTCATGAACAGTATGTACTGTAAGAGAAATAGAAATAATTATGTTACTATGGTGGGTACAAAGTACATTATTTGTTGACAGTACAATATGTATTGCATACCATTGGAGATGTTATTGTCTCTCATTTTATTTCTTTGGAAGATCTCTTCCAACCATTATAGTGTGCTTGCCATTTCTGTGAGAGGAAAAAAGGGTTTATGTCTTATAATACATGTTTATGTAATGAAAGCTGATAAAAGAGAACAAAATACAATGCACTTACTATCTTGTCTACTATGCACCTGATGTTTCTTAATCTGTATCCAGAGTTGTACTGAGGAGGTTATATGAAGTGTACAGTTATGGTTTGTGATTGGTTCATTCCATTACAATGTGTTGTATATAAAAAGAAAATAGTACTTGTAAACGTGAATATTTGTACAAAAAAGTACATGTTGTAAACATTTTTTGTGATTTTAGGTACATCTGTTTGTTGGATGATGGGCATATCTTTTTTGGGTCTCCACTATGATTCTGAGCCTTGCAAGTGCCACCCCCCCGTCGACTACCATGGTGTAAGGAGACACTATATCTGTCATATTAACGTGGAGGGCGTACAATATAGGGAACTTGTAGCAGAGTAAAGGTGCACTAGCAAAAACCTATGAAATTCACTAAAAAAATGTTGTTTAAGGGATGTTATGGTTAAGTTGCACTAACAAAAATCCATGCAATTCTGTGAAAAAACTTTGTTAAAGGGACGTTATTGTTAAATTGTACTAACAAAAACTCATGAAATTCAGTGAAAAAACGTTAAAAGGACGTTATGGTTACAAGTAAAACCGAAAGACCTCAGAAATTCGCCAGTTATGATAAGCCAAGCAACCACAACTCATGCCACCACCGTGTACTGCTAAGGCTAACACCCAGGACATGAAAGATGACATCACAAATGTCATTGATGACATCATTGATGACATCACATATCTGGGTCACTTGTTTTTGTTTACTGCCAGGATTATGCTAGTTCTTTTGTTTTACTGCAAATGAGGATTCCCCACATTTAAAAGCTCCTATAGATCTACACATTAATCTTTTTATAAGTACTTTCCTTAGAGTTTAATCTGAGCTCATAGTGCACATTGATGGGGCAATAAGCATGCCTCAAACACACAATTAATTTGCTGTCAGGGTACATGTCTTTTAGAAATTCCTTGCTTCCATCTTTGGTGAAGAGTCAAATTCCAGTAGAAATGGTGGTGCAGCAGAATATTGGCTGGGCTTTTAAGTGCTACATGAGCCATTGCCGACACATTCCTATGCTAATGATGGTATCTCGAGGCTCAACAGGTAGGAAATGCTCAAGTCATGTGTCAGCAGAGGAGGCAGGGGGGTTTGGCCAAATTGAATAATGCATGTGCAGTAACTGTTTTCTTCTAAAAGGTGTCCTGAATCTGCTGAATGATACAGTAGATCTATGAATACTTTCCTCATACTATACCTCAAACTATATGCTCTGGTCTACTGTGTGCAAATACCCTGTGATATTTAATATATGTTATTTTCTGTGTCTGACAGTATGGGTTGTGAATGGGTGATGAACCGATTCTTTTACACCTTCATGTTCTTTGATGTTGGGTCCTAAATGTGTATATGTCTGGTGAGTGCAGACCGTGGCTGGCATTTGTTATCAGTTGCAAGGGAGGGGGGTGCATTGGACTGTGGCCTTCTCATCTGATAAAAGACAGAAGTTCCATCCCATACTCCTACTTTATCATATCATTATGGTACAGAATTGCAGCTGACATGATGAAGAGGGTTTCTGCCCTGCAACCTTCAGCAATCTGCATCATAGACAAGAGAATTGTCAGTTTTGAAAAATTCTACCCTACACTTAATTGCACAGAGGAAAGGCAATCACTGTCTTCGGTATCCTTCCATAATTGTTCACTGTTTACGTATGATGGTAGGTCATAGGACATTAGCTATGTTTACAATGCTTTTCGACATTTGTGAGCTAGGATGTACTGCCCTTCCCCAGGAACAGTTGTCATGATTAGTTAATAGTTTTCAGAGACTTGAACGACAACCCCATACTTCCCACTGGTCTATAAAATTCCTGAGTGAATCCCACACCACAATTTATTTTAATTGTATTTATTTATTGTGCAATTGGTTTTTACTAAACCTTACATAAAATATTCTTTCATAAATATCATCAGTTCACATTTCGATAAATCACATAAAATACACCAATTTTAAATCTCATTTAATAATACATCATACATGTTCTAAAGCCACCTTAAAATGATACTTACTAAAACATATCATTTTAGTATAGGCAAAACAGAAAATGTCCCTTATCGATAGTGGAAGTGTTTCATTTTCACAAACTGGGCTTTGGCCTTATCATATAGATGATTTAATAAGGTTGTCTTGCTGGAAGTCGCATGGATTTTGAACTTTTGGCACTTTATGGCGTTTATTAACTCTAACTACTTTCTTGCCAACTGCCAAGCACCTGTTTTCCTCCTACGTCCTGCCGAAAATGCTTATATCTTTGCATTATTTACATTGATTAACAAATCATTAAGATGATGTACCCATTAAAAGCGTTTAATAGGCGCTCAAGACAGGTAAAATCTAGCAGGATAATGTCATCAGTGTACAACAAGGAAAAATGGCACCTGGCTAGGCCCTGATGTGCCCAGGTGGGTATACAATAAGATCTCAC
Source organism: Ambystoma mexicanum (assembly GCF_040938575.1). Classification (NCBI taxonomy): domain Eukaryota; kingdom Metazoa; phylum Chordata; class Amphibia; order Caudata; family Ambystomatidae; genus Ambystoma; species Ambystoma mexicanum. The sequence goes on along the minus strand of NC_090937.1, from coordinate 1,246,139,474 downwards.
AAATAATAAGGGTGCGAGATCACATATAAAGTCCTTTGGTATATTATTACACACTCACAACATACAACAACTTTTACTGTTGGGGCAACCAAGTCTTTGACCCTAGGTTGTTTATTAAACAGATCAGTTCCTTCATATTACACAATATGGTCCACAACTGGACATTTTATCAATCTTAAAGTGTGGCAGTACCACTGTGTACCATTCAATTCAATAAAAAGGATTTAACTCGTACAATGCGCATTTCCTATCATATGTGACCCAACATTTCCATACAAATGTGTGCTCTCCAGAGCATGATGCATTTCTGGAGTACAGAGACCACAGTGTGACATTGGACACTGAACATTACAACAAGGAGGTTGTCAACACTATAATGTTTTGGCCAGATAAAGCTATTTCTTGAAGCTTCTAGTGAGAATTGGCCTTCTTCAGGACAGGGTGATGAAGTGTTATCCAAGTCCGTGGAGTATCATCTGTGTTATTTGCTATGGTAAGTATTCGCAAAAATGTTCCTCTGTAAACTAGTGGGAGGTGCTTTCTTGGTCAAGCTCCTTTCAAGAAATGAAGGTGGTTGCGAGGAATCCTGTCTATCTAATGATTAAGACACTGCTCAAGCCTTTTTCTTCCAGATTCTACTTGGGATTTATCCTGTGACAAAGAACAGCAGGTACTGGGACCTGCTTAATATAATGGAACCTCTGATACAGGCAGGCCACCATGCCACATTCTAAAAGGCACCTTGAGGCATTTGAGCTTTGAACTATGATGAGCCCGAATTTTGGTATATGAAAGAGGCTTTATTTCACTATGAATCAATCTTCTGAGTCCTCCAGAGGAATCTGACGAACAAACAGCACCATCCCCAGAACTATTTGCCTTGAAAACGACCGATTGTTCGAAACACGTGTCGGCTATACAAAGAATAAATCACTACTCACATATTGGATGGCTACATCTATATTTCTTAACAGTGTTTTGGGATTTTTAAATTGTTTTAGAGTATTAATTACTGCAATTTGAAGCCTGTTTGCGCAGTACAAATACAGATCCCAATCTTTATTGTTTATCACTTTTTGAGGTACCAGGGGGAACCTCATGTGTATTGTGTGCTGCAATTTGACAGGATTATAGGAAGTGGAGCGCACTGCATATTGTTACTCCCCTACATTTTGGTATTTAGGGTCAAAGACTTGGTTGACCCAACAGTAAAAGTTGTTGTATGTTGTGAGTGTGTAATAATATACCAAAGGACTTTATATGTGATCTTGCACCCTGATTATTTGTGAGATATTATTGTCAGTGTGTAACATCCAGACAATCTTAGCTTTGCAGATTGTTGGGGGAACAAATTACGTTTTTGCCAGAGATGCACCCAAGTCTGATAAATAAATATTAAATAAAAACAGTGCTGGATGGAACTTTGGCAGAGATCTCCAAAAGTAGGTATTTTGCAGGTTAAATCACCTTCTATATTTAACCAAACCTTCAGTGTTGAGTCCATATGTAAATGGATCAATGCAGCCAGCAGCCCACACGGAAGACCCCAACCTTCTAGTTTTGTCTAGAGTTTTTCACGATTAACTCTGTCAAAGGCCAGGGATAGGTCTATATTTGCCACATGACCTCTAACACAAGCTTACCTCAGGATAACCATTGGACTGAGTCCATAACCCATCTGGTAAGTGTGGACCCCACCCCTGCTCTAAAAATCACATGAGTTGCCTTTAAAATGTCATTTTGGCTAGTTCACAATTGCATTTCCTTCAAAGTCAATGATGAAAAAACCTTGGTGTCGACATCTAGGAGGGAAATAGATCTATAATTAGCCGGATCGGACCTCTTGCCCTTCTTGAAGATGGGAACTATGTGGGCAAGTTTCCAGGTATTAGGTGTTTGTCTCCTAAGAATAACAGACTCAAAGAGTTTCCACGATATTGAGACCCTCATTTCAGGGTTACTTTTCATTTCTCGATTACTTAGCCCATTGGGTGCCGAAGCCCTGGAATTACTACTTATTTTTTATCAAGGTCAACAAGATCTCCAAAAATATACATAATGAACCAAGCCTCTTCCTTTAGATCAGATAGTTTCTCGTATGTGCTAATAGGATCCTTGTAAAACTTTTGGAAATGTAATACCCAATCCTGCTCAGCAATAGGGTTTGTTTGAGATTACAATTTGAAATTGTCTCTCTCACTGAGCACTTTCCAGTAGTTGCTTTCTTTGTAATGCAGTTTAACATTTTTTCCCCTGCTTTTGGTACATCAGTGAGGGAAGGGATGTAACCTTATTTTTATATTTTTGCTTCAACTTCCTTACTTGTTCATCTCTAAGCTCCCCTCCGGGAAGATTGCATTTAGTCCATCTGAAACTACTTCGTAACCATCTTTTTGAGTGTTGGATTTCCACGTTATAGTGTCTGGAACAAGATAAATTCTTCCGAAATTAGCGAGTTTCTTATAACGGTAGGAAAGTGCTCCAACGAGCAAAAACTTAGATCTGTTTGTCTGTAAATCTCAATCAAGAGTGCCTCTATGTGGCTATTAAACTTGCGTATTTTCTTAGAAAACCAAAAAAGTCTGTTCTTGCCCCTTGAAGCTTCTACTCCAGGCATACGCATTGGTGTATCTCTGGCTCTCAGTGTTGGAAAATTCACACTTGATCTATAATGATCGCTGGGAGCACTACTAGCAACAGCAAAACGCAACGCTTCAACCACAGTGCTTCCGGAACAACTATAAAATCAATATGTGAGACCTGGGATTCACGTTCCCATGTACATTTATAGGTGTCTACATTGTTCGGACCGCCTGTGAGCACAAGCAGACCACAAATGTACACTGCCCACAGAAGCATGGGAGAAAAAAACAAGCGTAGGTCAGGAGCAACCTCCTCATGGGATCCCTTTGTATTGGAAAGGAACACAAATTAGTGATCAGCATTAACGAGTAAGTGTTTAGCATAGGAAAGGTATGCAGAAGACTTACCCAGTAGAGGACATATGGCCGATGTCCCCCCCCCGATGCCCATCTTCCCCTCCCTATCGCTCATCGTCCTGACATCACAGCAGAAGAAACACTGAGGATTCAAGGAAAATCTGCAAAGGAAACCAAATCTTAAACAGGGAAGGTAGGAATTCCAAAAGGAAACCAGAAATAAAGTAGCAAAGAATGCAATAGTAGGCAAGTATCGAGAGCACAGACATGCTAGGAAAGCTAGTGCACAGTACCTTAGAATGTGCTGCATTGAAGCAAAAGTGCTGCAGGGAGCTAGCTCACCGGAGGAGCTGCAGGAGATGTGGTGGCAAAGGGAGCTGTAGCAGAGGGAAATCAAGGCATAGTGGAGACCACACAGGAGGGAACCAAGAGGCAGGCAGGGCAGGGAGCCACAGACAGGAATGGGAAGCAACAGAATAATAAAAATAGCAGAGGCGAGAAGTACAACAAAAGTAAGGCAAAGCTAAGACTCATCTACAGACAGGGGAATGGAGGAGTTGCCTGAACCACAGAGGGTGCCTCATTACGACCCTGGTGGAAAGTTACCGCCAGGGCCGTGACTTTACCGCCATGGTGCTAACTACGTTAACACCATGGCGGTAAGGGGATTTACCGCCCCATTCCGACCTTGGCGGGGCGGTAAATCCCCAATCCCCATTTACCCTTCCCCATTCCCATTTTTGCCCCATAGGGCATAATGGGAGTGGGGAAGGCGTTAATTACGCCACCGTAAATTACGGTGGCGTAATTAACACCAAGTTCCCTTACCGCCATGGATTTTTACACCCGCTAGAAGCAGGTGTAAAATCCGCCATGGCGGAGAGGGAACTCGTGATTGGCGGTAAGGGGTCGGCGCAGCTAACGATGGCGCTAACCCCTTACCGCCAGGGTCGTAAGTGAAGCATCAATCACAATATTCCATGAGGACTGGAAAGAAACCATTGGCAGTCCAACAAAGAATATTTCAAAGCAACGTCCTAATGTTTGTCCTGCTTAGTTATAGCCCGTTCAATTTTCAGGTTTTTTTTTTTCATTGATTGATTTTGTTTTTGATGCTTACGCATCTTTACAAAATTGCATCACAGTTCTGTACAAAACTCATCAATTCATTTCTTTACAACAAATTTTCATACAATTTAAAACAAATAATTATAAAAATATTTTTTCCACATTTGATTAAACAAAAAAGAAGAGAGAGAGAAAAAAAATAAGAAGGACAAACAAAACAATTATATATACAAATACATTCATAGTAGATTCTTGGTTCATAATAGGTCCTCAAACCAGAATTGACAATTAATAGAGAAGCAGGGAACAACACATAACAAATGTATCTACAAATTCATTCAAACAAGCCATTTTCTGCAAAACAGATCTTCATACAGGATTTAAACATATATTCCTTATAGAAAACAAACCAGAACATCTCAACAGTTCACATAAACTCAAAAATGTGCATAGAAATTGCATAGAAATTGCTGCATCAATGATTTTCACTAAACGTACAGTTGCCAAAATTATCGAATTGCAAGATCCCCACATACAGCAAGTCCAAATTAATTCTCTTCCATATTTAGTGTTAATAGGACTAAAAGAGGTAATGATTTTTAGTCTTTCGGTTTCAAAAGCTGGACATGTGATAAAAAGATGTTTTAAGGTTTCACTGTATTCTGGTATTTTACAAAATCTACAGATTGTATCATAAGAGTTGTTACAATTGTTAAACCAATGTTTCGTTCTTGATTTGGTGTGCAAAAGGTCTAAGCAGAAGCACATATATATTGCTCGGGTTTCAACACTGGGGCAAAGCATAAGATACTGTAAGCGGGGCACTTGTGAGTTTCTGTAGAACGCATATTCTGTGAAAGATGGATATTGCGATATTTGTAAGCAAGTTGCCGCCCAATCATTCTGGAATAAGCGTTTGTGGGCAATACTTAGCTTTAGTTGTAAGTCCTCAGCGGGAACATTGATATCAGATAAAAAGATAGGTATTCGCTGTTGAAAGCATGCAATCGACCTAGGGTGGGATTCCCTCAACATGGAGAGGAAATCTTCATAAAGTGAGTTTTCCAGAGGAAAACTCATCTTAAGGTAGGTTTTCAAAAGACGCCAGTGGTGACGCGGTGCCAAGGAGTTTAAGCCTAATTCGTGATGCAGAATCGCATTCAGTAAATAAGCAGGTAGGCATAGAGTCACTTTCCACAACTTGGCTTACAATTTATTTAGTAAAATCGAAAGGTCTAATAGACACAAATCAAGTCCATATAAGATAATGGCCTCTACATTTTTAGAGTAGAATTCAAACAGAGGCACTAGAGAGAACTTACAATATTTGCGGAAAATTATTTGCATTTGATTTTGCAGTGGTAGTACTTTTTCAGCAATTGCTTTTTGCCAGAAGATGGCAGAAGAGTTGTTTGCTAAATTGTACCCAAGATAGGTTGTTCGTGTGACAATTTGAAGGTATCTGGAATCAATGTGCCATCGAAATTTGCGCATCTTTTTTTTGGAGCAAAGTACAAGAATGTTTGATTTAGACGAATTTATGGTGAGGTTATTTTCTCTCCAAAACAAATAAAATACTTCTAATTTGTTCTGAAGCTCAGAATGAGTGCTATCAAATAAGAGCACATCGTCGGCGTAAGCAAGCCAAGACAATTGAAGCTTACCAAGCTGAACCGCATTGGATTTTGAAGAATCACAAATACCTTCAATGTCTGATAACTATAAATTAAATAGGACTGCTGCAAGGTTGCAGCCCTGCTTAACGCCGGTTGCCATAGGAATAGACTGGGTCAAGAGGCCTTTGCTGGAAATGCGTACTCTAAAAGAGGTATTATGATGTAAAAGTGCAATGAGCGCCACCAACCCAGGCGAAAAATTGAGGATTAACATTTTGTCCCAAAGTCTACTGCGGATTACGCAATCAAATGCGGAAGATAAGTCCAGTGAGGCAATGAAGATCGGTCCATGTGCTGGGTCGTGAGCTTTAGCAATTAAATGCGCCAAAATAGTGGCATTCAATTGAGTCCCCATATTTTTTCTAAAACCTGTCTGGACTTTATTGAGTATATTCATTTCTGTGATGTGTTTCTCAACATCTTTAAGCAGAAGTAAAGCAAAGATCTTTGCAACGTCGATGAGAGCGATTGGCCTAAAATTGAGAGGATCGTTTAGATGTCCTTTTTTATGAAGAGGAATGATTATGGAGCTAACCCAGGATGGGGGAGAGATTTCGTTTTGAAGATTGAATGAAAAATCTTCAAAAACACATTAGCCCAAAATGCAGGGTCATCTTTTATAACGCATGGCGGCAGACCATGAGGGCCTGCACACTTTGAGGATTTTAACTTTGCAATTGCGAGAAGGATATCTTCTACGGCCCAAGGGCAAATCTCTGGAATATGTTTGACTAAATCATGTATGTTCGCTTTATTAAATCTCCCCGGTAATAAATACTTTTGTTCAAGAAGCGCCATCAATTGCAGATTCCATGTGAGGCTGAGGAGAGTTGTTCGAGGCCCTAAGAATTTTCCAAATATCCCGAGTATTATGATTACAAATTAAGCGAACCAAGTTCTGATTGCCAAAACGTGGCACGGGCCGCTTTTAACTTGTTTTTATGTTTTCTTTGAAGAATGTTTTTGGCTTTTATAAAGCTGGTATAAAGCTGGTACAGTCCATGGTGTAAAAATTCCTCCTCAAAATTCGTAATTCAGAGTTTTTTTTCTTTTTTAAATTTGCTAGTATAGTTGATAAGATAGTGGCTGGTTGTGATGTATTATGCTGCCTGATTGAAGATTCAGCTATGGCCATTAGAGGACGTTGTATCATTTGAATATTACAAGATAAGATGACCTGGGAAGAGTTATCATCAAGATAGGAATCAGGCCACCAATCACGATTGACTAAAAAAGTCAGTCGTCGACATGTTGACAACTTCCAACAAATTGAGAGGAACGGTCTGTCATTCTGAGCTAAGGCCAGCACTGGTACCCTATCAAACGATTCTGTTTTTGCCGACAGAGTACCCACTAGAATGGCATGATCTCCATACAGGGGAAAGAAAGGAATAATCAGGGATAGTAAACCTGACAGATATTTTGAGGTAACTGTGTAATCAATGGTAGAGTATGTATTCCCCCTATGCCATGTGAAAGAGGACTTTGAACAATGTGTTTTAATTACACAAAGATCCCAACCGGCAAAAAAATGAGCCCATCTTACACTATTTGCATAAGCATTTTTAAAGTGGTGCGAAGCTTCGTTTGGTGGGGAAACATTAGAGGATGCATATAAGTATGCATTGCAATTGCCACCAACCAATATCTCTGCAGGGGGTTGTTTGTAGAGGGTATCCATAATAGTGTCATTTAGAAAGTTCATAGCCTCAACAATGGGAAGGGTGGAAGGAGTCCAATAGATTGATATAAGCACCACTCTCTTCGGCCCAAAAATGTTGATGCTGACATCAATCCACAAGAACAATTGAGTAGAAACACAATGAGTAATTATCAAGCTTAGGTCATTATTAAGTAATATGGTAATACCACCAACTGGGCGACCAGCTTGTGGTTGTGAAGATACATTATGAATGGCTGTAAAGCCATCAAGTTGAAAGTTATGGGAACACATAGTTTCCTGTCGAAGGAAAATAGAAGGAGGGCTTGCTGTAACCTTATTTGAGAACCAATTTAAAAGGTTATTGAATCCACAAAAGTTCCAAGATTGGATAATGCGATTTTTACATTATAAATTCGAGGCAGGAATAGAAGTTGTGGTGGCCAATTGAGCAGTTACTGCAGGCAAAATCCCCAAAAGACCATCTAGTGCAGAAGTCAGGGAGGCTAGGTGTGCTAAAAATGTTGCATTCTCTGATGGATCGTTCAATGAATCCTTCGAAGTGTTGATGTTTTTTGTCAACAAAGGGGGAATGAATTCCAAAAATTGCATCGCCTTTTCAAGGGATGAGAAGGCCTGTAATTCCAATCCCAAAAACAAAAAATCAGTTTTAGGCTCCCAAATAAGTTTCGCAATAATGGGCGATAATACTTTACAAAGCATCCGATTGTTGTTAGTCAAGGGCAGCTTTATCCTATCGACATCTTGTGAAATTAAGTTACGCAAAGAAGGAATTTTATAAAGAGTGTTCATCAAGAAAGTGCGATTGATAGATGCCATGCCATTGATTTGGGGAACACTAGACCATCCAATTAGGGTTTGAGTTTCCTCATTAAAGGCGACTAGGCTTCTGTTATTTATTGTTAAAGGGGATGCAGTTGAGCAGAATGCCGCAGGCTGCACCGCAACCTCTTGCCTTTCCACGACAGTGGCTGCAGCTAGCACAAAATCAGAAGCTGGGGGTATGGTGGTCACAGGCTGTACAAGGTGTACTTCTGACTCCACTCTTGGCAGAGTAGACGCTTGTACAGTTGAACAGGAAGGCATAGCACGAATTTCACTGGTTTGCAAGGGTGATCTTTTAGGTTCTGACAGCGAGACACCAAGTAAGGGCTGATGAATCAACGCTTGAACAATCCTCAGATTTAAGATATTGCAGACAGCTACCTCTTTATTGAGATTACTTGAGACTGCGAGGCACAAAGTTTTTTTGTTCTCCAGAAGGGGAAAAAACATGCTCAAATTAGCCTGAATTGTGGCAACGGGAGGCATGGTGCCTCCACCACATGAAGAAGCTAAAAGTGCATTTTGGTCTTCTAATGTGTTTTCAACAATTGGTTGGAGAGATGAGGAGCATGGGCATTTCTTTTTTCCTTTTTGCATTTTTTTTAGAAGATTTCAGTTGAAGTGCAATTTGACTCTCTTCGTTTAACTGACTAGAGTTTAGCTGAAAATCTTCAGTTCCTATTTGAGAGATGCTCAAAGAAGCATCTACTGGTTCACAGGTAGGGGCTGAGCATTGAAAGGAGGAGGCTGCGTTATTGCTGTTGGCTGAGCCGTTTTTATTCATCTTGGACTTATTTTTGCGTTTAACAGCTCTCTGATATGCTTTTTTCATTTTGCGAGATGTATGATACATGTTTTTAGGCCCATCAGTATCTTGTGACATCTCATTGGAATCAGCCACATCCAATAGGTTCGTGAGAGCTGATGGACTGTCAGGAGAGGATCCATCATTAGCAGTAGGAGCAGTCAGAGGAGGTATAATCGCAGTTTCAAACGCTTCTAAATTAAATAGTTGCGATTTAAACAGAATTTGCTCTATTAGCAGTACTCTGTCATGTTGTAGTTTGGCTATTTCAACTAACTCTATAGATGGAGATATAGATTTTATATGTTCCGCTAATTCAGGTTTGACAACTGCATTTGCAAAGGAAGTTGGCATACCATTTAGCAGGAAAGGTGCATCAGCCATTTGAGTGCTTTGAGATATCAAGGCTTGCATTGCGGGGATAGCAGGCAGACTCCTTCTTACAATCTCAGCAATGCGTTCAGGACAGGTTGCATGAAAGTTATGACAAGCTTCTTGGGCTAACATAAATCCTTCAATCTTAGCGAGTTGAAGGGAATTGGATAACACTTTAGTCTTTCAAGTCTTTTAGGAGTACATGTGTGAATTCGTGTCCTTTATCTAGTAAGTTTAGAATGCGTGTAAGCACTGGGAAAGAGTGCAATTCCTGTTCTACCATATGGGAAGAATTCCCATCAATCGGTATTGGAGACATTGAAGATTGTGGATAGACCGGCACAGTAGTAAACTCCTGTGGTAACTGATTGAAGGTAGAATCGTGATATAAAGGGTCTTCCAAATGTAATTTCCTGTGTGGCAGGAAATCACTTGTGGGAGAACTTCCCAATTTATTAGATGCAAAAAAGTCATGAGCATTTTTTTGGGACAAAGTTGAATTTGGAAGCGAAATAGGATGGAAGCGAACCTGTTCACGCAAACCACATGATGCTGCAGCAGGAGTAGAGGGGCCCAGAGAGAGGAGAGCCATGAATAAATGGAGGCGTAAGGGGCGTTGCAAGGCAAGCGGGCGGAGTGCCCAATCCACAAATCACCTGATGCTGACGAGGGTCAGGCACAGAGTGGAGTCACGGGAAAAGACTTCCTCCCCGGCAAAGCGGCAGCGCGAGGACAGCTAATTCTGCAGGCTCAGGCGGCAGAGTCCACACGAATAAACAGGCGAGCAGCACAGCAGAGCAAACAGTCCTTTGCATCCATGCACATGAACAGTCTAATGTGAGGGCCAGCTTGGGTTGGTGAGTGATGTATAACCATGCTTTCCCAGAATGTATCAGGTCCCTTTACCTATTTGGGTCACAGTTTCAACTCTCCTTATACTTATTTTCACGTCTAGTTTGACTTCTGCTGTCCTCCTGTTTCTTGTATCTTGAAATGCGCTTAGTAATGCTTTGTACATAACTTTATATTTCATAAATCTCAGCTCAGGAATCCCAGAATTGATGCCTCATGACTGAGAACAGGAATACAAGCCCTATACCTAATGTACACATCATACAGTAAGCATTCATCCTAGTCTTAAGAGTTACATACTTTACTTTGTGGGCTTATTACTGGTTTGCGTAAAATAGCAAAAAATCCATTCATTGTAGGCTATTTTTTGGTGGTTTTGTGTATTCTGTCCCAGTGAATGCTGTGACTTAGTGACACCGAACAGCTGTATGTTTCAACATGCAGTTGACATGATTCTGCAAATCGCTGTGTTCTTACAAGGATTTAATGTACTGTTGGGACACTCACACAGAAACACTGCTATAGTCTACAAATGATTAACTTTTAATGTTGTACTGCACAGTCTGTGGGTGGGCACCCATTGAGAAAAATGCTGTCCTCTACAACTGATGAACCGTACCTACTCACTGTTTTTATGATTGAAGACATCTATTGTTTCTGCCGTCCTGTGCCCCCAACTCTAAACCCTGACTGTCAGTGACCAAAGACACTGGCTGGGGGCAGCTACTAGACAACCATTAGTGAGGTGATTGGAAACCTTTGGCAACAATTGCCAAAAGATTCAACTTCAATGCCTTTTGGGGGCAAGGGAAAATCAATGCAAATGATTGCTTTCATGGGATACAAAAGTAAAGGTGCTGATCTGGTGGTTGTAGGTCAAAGTTTCGAAAACAAAAGGATCGAATGCCTTTTGTTCGACAGTCAAAGGACCGAAAAAAGGGTCGATTTAAAAAAAATAATAATAATAATTTGGAGGGGGGGGGTTGGGGGAGGGAAGGGGTTCCCCTCCCAACCCCCCGTTTTCTTTATTAAAAACACTTTTTTACCAACCAAAAGAAAAAATATATAAATAAATAAAGACCCTTTTTTTCCGATCCTTTTGTATTCGAACAAAAGGTCATTCGATCCTTTATTTTCGATCCTTTGACTGGACACCTGGTCTGGTAACAGTTGGCGCCAGAGTGGATGCGGGTAAAAGTCTGATGACTGGTTTAAAATCGCCCACTACTAAAGGTCTGTAAGGGACATTACTAATGCATTGCTAGGATGGTCGATTAAAGTCAGGTGTGAATGTGGTTCTATGTCAGAAAACAGGAAAGGGACTTCACTGCTATTTTTCTTTTTTAATTCAGGGAGGGTTGGGGGATCGCCCCTATACCCCCCACCCCCTTTGCTCCGTGCCATCCCCCACCCCCCCCAACCGTGAATGTTTCACTCTGCTTTAATAGTCAATGGTGGCAGTGATGCGAGATAGTCCAAAAGTGGGCTACTACATTGATGGGGGTAGGGATGGATGACAAGGACCGAAATGTGTGTGCTGCCAATAAGTAATACACTCCTGAACAATGCTGAATGCGTTGCAGGTGGAGGGACAGGGGGCTGTACTGTAAGATGGAGTACTGGAAATACGGTGATATTATTATCCAGGTTGAACATACTACTGTAGGTATAGTGTACTTGTCATCCACATTTGAAATATCAAAGGAAACACGATGCGCCGTTTTCCCTGATACAAAACCCTTTGACTCTGCGAATGACTTCTGGTTTGGTCAGGTCCAGTGCATGCAAGTGCAGGTTCTGGGAGTTGAAGTTTGAGTCAACTCATTACCCACAGGCACTGTAGAAACTTCAAAACATGCTACCCTTATCCTAGAATGAGTGCAGTACATAAAGGATGACCCACAATGTGTAATAGTGTGTATACTAATGTGTAAATCGCTCAAATGGTAGAAATAGAACAACCTCTGTGTGTCTGAATCCTATTAATATGTGAAAAAAGAAACCTTCCAATACAATATATTAAAAACCAACAGGAGATGCATAAAAACAGTTAAAAAAAAAGGAAAAGTAGGTGCTAAGTTAAAACATTTCCTGAACACACTAAAAGTAACAATTGTGGGGCGGATTGAATCCTGGGACCCAGTTGGTTTAGTAATCACCCAATCAATGAGGCCCTTGCCCAGATGAAGAGGCGCACACCAGTGTCATTCCCTGGCCCCCATTATATCAAAGGAATGAAGGAATATGTGCTTCCAACCTATTTTGTGGTTGAACTGTAAACAGCACCTTGAAAGGCTGTGAACGACCAATACTGAAAATGGAGGTCAAAATAGTCTACAGGTGTGCCGATGAGGTGGCTGACTCTCCCAATAAGAAAGAGTGACATACACACTTTGTTGACAGGCACTGTATACATTTCACTTTCTACCAGTTTTCCCTTCATGACTGTGACACTACTTGTTTCAGTTGTAGTATCAGGTTCAGCATGGTGTGTAGGAACCTTTGCTCTCCCTGGTACAGTTGGTGATCCCTTCAGCCCATATCCTCAAATGATCTCATTAAATTTAATTTACCTGGAGCCTGAAGGGATCCTCAAAACAAGGCAGCCTGTGCTCGTGTAGCATTATAATGGAGGTCATTCGCACCCGAGCACACCCCTGACAGCGTTGTGTATTGCCTGAATGGAACATGGGTGATCCCAACAGCATGGAAAGCAGTGTCCTTTGCCCCATACATAATGAACTCAGACACATCCCCATTAGAAAACTATCCCCCAAAGCTAGTGCCCCCTTTCCCAGATAAAAAGCTTGGACACCTAGTTTCAAAAGAAGAGCATTTCACATTTCTCCATTGACCATATATCAGCATGATTGTGTACCCAAAATAGTGGCGCTGCTCATTGATAACGCCGCCATTTTGGTAGAGGAAATAGATCAACATATTCAAATGTCTCCCTCTGAAGCAGAATATATTAATATGGTGATTAAGAATTGCTGTAGCAGATGCAGCTATGAAAGCGTATTAGTACTTACTTCGCACTGTGACTTTAATTTTTGTGTTTTCACAACTTCTCATTTAAATGCTTCAATGATCACAATTAACGAAGGGCTGAATATGTCAGAGTATAACATGTTATGATAATTATGCAACATCACATTTTCGCTCCCACCGTATTCATTCTGGAACTGCCTCCACTTCTAGGCTGAATGCCTTGCCTTTAGCTATAGGAGTTGCCAACTGGAGAGCCCGGATCCTTGCACGCTGCACTGCAGAGCCTCAGGCTAGAAAAAGAACAAACCAATTAGCTGGCTTATACTCGCCTCAGTACAAAACCAACACGGACTAAATGCACACTTTTCTCTCTGCTTAATGTCAACAATTCTTGGAAACCAATCGAGGTGGTGCTGGAGTGCCTGGTCTGTGTTCAACCTGCAAAGCAGACAACATTATTTGTGAACGAAAAACTACTCCTACGCTCGCCACTGAAGATGGAAATCTTACGTCAGGCTGGCCTGGGTATGGAGCGCGTCTTTTAGTATGTTGTTGAGATGCAAAGCTATCTGAGGTACAGCACATCATTTCTGCACGCCTTGCGCTCGAGCACAGTATATATATATATATATATATATATATATATATATATATATATATATATATATATATATATATGTATATCCTGCACTCCTCAGCCCTGATGGTAAAGACCGTGCCCTAGGCTAATTTCGATAATGCTACTTTTTCCTTAATTTGGCAGCAACCAGGTCTTTGGTTCTGTGTACATAGTTGCTTTTAGAACTTCAGTGGCCTTATTGATTCCACATCTGCCCAAATTCAAGACCTAACAAGGCGCGAGAGTTAATTCACTAGTGCGACACTCGTAACAATTGTGTCCATGACACAGAGCAATTGCGTTCCTTCCCAGCGTGCTCTGCTGATAGGCGCACTGGAGCTCTTTATTGTCCTTCATTGAATGGAAAATGGCTTCAAGGCGATTGGGCCTCGTTACGTGTTTGGTGGTAATTCGGCAGTAAATCTGCTGAATTATTGCCAAACTCGCTAACCATTCGCCACTTGGCCCTTCGGGTTTTCCTCTGGATTACAAGTGGTGGAAGGTTCAGTGTTAATACCCAATTTCTGAGCCCACAGGACTCCATAGGGATGTTGGTGGAATTACCGTGAGTGGCTGATTTAAAATACACTACTTTAAGGTCAAACCTGTAGCTCAGCGGTGCAGGGAAAATAGCAGTAATTCTGTTATCATAAAAAAACCTGCAGTAACGGAATTACTATCCATTTGTTCCCACTCCACCAAACTTGAGACCTATGCACTTCCTCATCCAAACAAAATAATAAGGATTTGATACCAGGGACAGGTTTGGCTCTATAGCTTATTGACAATAGTGTGACTGTTCCCTAATAGTCACTGATTTCTTACAGGTACAACTCAACATGTTTTAACATTGTTGCATATAATTAATGAGGCATGTCATGTTTTGACATATTTAGCCATTGGTTAATTCTGATCAAAGAAGTATTTAAGTGTGAGGTTGAGAATTTGTAACGGGGTCATTTTGTAATGTTGCATCGGAAAACTGTGGCGTGAAAGCAATGTATATTGCTCTAACACCAAATTCCATGCTTACACCAGGCGGAGGAGGGACACAGAGTGGAGTTAACATCTCTGCTCTGTTCACCTTCCCTCAGTCCTGTGTGGGCCATTATTTTTACTCTTTATTTTTGCCTCAAATGTAGAAAATTGCATGCAGGGGATCCAAACGCACGAAAGTGCATTTTTATTCAACGTCCTAAAACTGTACTTTATGGTCACAGAGCTAATTAAGTCAGTCATCCATTCGCATAACTACATCTGCTGTTCCTATTCCTGATCACCATATCACCTTATTGCACTTTAATGGGACATTTGGACACATCACTCTTTTTTTCTCATCCAAAACTACTGTTTGATCAATGCACAACTCCACCATTTTGGTCCAAAATCTTACAGAGAAGACCTGACCTTATCATTCAACAGGGGTAATCGCACATGCACATGGATACTCTTTCTACAATGCAACATTCTCAGGGACATACACTTTTCTTTCCTTTTTAGTGAAGCTGGCATGTTTAACAGTATGCTAGAAAAATGTAATGTTGCTATTTCATGTATTTGGGTGTATTTAGATACAGCATACCAATCACTGCACTTAACTCTCTTGTTCTGCTGCACTGTATACTTGCATTTTATATATTTCTTGCTGTAGCAATGAGCCTCCCCATGTCTGCGTTCATTATTCACCCATCAGTAGCCAGTCCAGGGATTGCTCTTCTGCACCTGTACCTCTTGAACAGTAATGCCTGGGAGGATGGAAAATGCAGAGAGCGCAGGACCGGCGGCTCAACATTGCAGGAGCAGCGGATAAGGTCCGAGCAATAGCACATGCTTGGTGGTGTTTGTGAGTCTATGCTTAAAAGCATGTGGAATGAAAGGAGACTTTGCAAGAGATTCAACAAGCATGAGACTATTTAAATATCTAGGACTGTAACATCATTTGTGAAAATGGAAATGAACCTAACTACTACAGTATGGAGATGATTGATTTATTTGTTACGAGCCCTGAGGAAGAGCCTAAAACTTGAAACACATGCCGGCTCAAGAGACTAACATCAAATTAGAAGATTAATTCAATAACCTCACAATGGACTTTATTTTTTAGCATAACTGAGATTTATGATATGTTTGTGTGCAGATTGAAACCTAGTCACCCAAGTTGTCCAGAACAGTAATGCCTAACCTATTATTATTATGGTATTTATTAAGCATAGACCAAACTTCAAAAAGCAACAGAGCGCTTTACAGAGGTATACACCAATACAGATACATAATGGAATGCTTTACAGAGGTTTACAACATTACTGATGCATAACTGAGCGTTTTTCAGAGGGAAGCGCATCCATCGGACACAATCACCCTACATTAGTTTGGCCAACTGCTGATTCTCCCCCAGATGGATGTCAAAGTCTGCAATCAAGGCGACTGCCTTGCATAATCGTAGCCACTCAATGGCGACTTTTTGCTTATGCTTGGCTCTCACTAGCCAATAACACCCGAACTGAACTGGGAATGGCAGGCTCACCCAGGAGGTTGGACTGCTTGGCTCTTGCATTTGCATTTGAAGTGGAAACATCTGTACAGTTATTGTGAGTTGGTTGCATGGAAGATTTGAATTCCTCCTACTGCCTCCAGGGCCTTGATGACCATGCTCAAAAAGTGGGATGTAGGTATGAGGAAACTGCGAATGAGCAGCGACCTTAACTGGACCTATTTTTGCTGATAGAAGGCAGTTCTGACTCAGTTCAGTTTCAGGCACATTGCCTCCCCTTTTGTATTGGGAACCACATAAAAATCAAAGAATCCCAGAAAGGGAACTGAACCCCCTCAACTCCCTAACTTATCCACCATAACCATAGGGTGGGAGGTGGGGGGAGGAATACCATTTCTGCACACCGCTAAGCCAAAGAGGAAATGTAAGTAGGTTAGGATCTCACTTTGGAATGGGGAAGGAGGGACCAGGATGGCAGAGGGGGGACACCATATCCACACACAGCTAGTCCACAGAGGAAACACAGGCAGGTAAGGGCCACCAACCTGGAAATGGGAAGGAAGGGACCTGAATCCTGTAAACTATACATCGCCAACACCATGGTGGCGGAACACGCCTGCCTCAAACAGGTACACAAACCACTAAAGTAGCACAGAGGAAAACTGCCACCCCACCAGAGCTGCCAACTAGACAGACAAACAACAATACCAAACTCACCAGATAACCATAAATGTGGAACAAAGAAATTCAAAGACTAATAGGTAAGGAAAGAAGAAAAGAAAATAAATAAAACATTATTTATAAAAGAGAAAAGAAAAAAGAACTACTAACTCCAACTCGAAAACCTCAACTTTCCCCATACACTTCTCACACAGAAACCTATACCCTTAGCTGAATCCACAGAAGATACACGATATCTGGGGCATTACAGATGGCTGTTGAAACAAAAAAACTGCAATTGAAAATCCGGGAAAGTACTTAGAGGTACAAATTAATTTTGTCTCACTTACTTTTCACACCGAATAAATAGGTGAAGAAAGGGTCTAAGTCACCAAACCCTTTTTCCATTCTTTTTCTCCTCCTTTCCTCCCTCTTCCCCTCCCCTTTCTCCCCTTCCCCTCCATACATGGGCATGTCGCATAAAATATTAGGTACTGTTCTTAAATGAAACAAAATAAGACGTTTGGAAACTGATGTTACATGGGCCAAAATCATATATGTTTCCTTGAGCTTGTCTATATGTAAACAAGCACGTTGATGCATATTAGGATTTGACGCCTAGGCTGTTTTGAATATAAACTGTCACCCCGGCATGATATGGCAAAGTATTTTTCTCTTGTAGATTGGTTGGTAAATATGTTTTATATATGTTTTTTTATGGTTTTCTTATAGAAATGTTGGTGGAAAGTAGAAAGTAAAGACCATTACAACGACATCCAAAAAACTTTTGAAATTGGATTGCAAGTGTCCTGATGAAAGCCCAAATGGGAAAATCATACATCTACTAGTGACTCTTTGTTATTAGTGATAACCCCTTTGGGGCTGGAAACAGATCCTGTTACTGTCGACACATTTGTGGGGGGGTTTGTTGTTTGATATCATACAATTGTCAACCAAATCACCCACTAATTACTAACATCACTTTGAGCATCTAGGACAAGTAATTTCTTCGAATGGTAAAATAGTACTTTTTTGTATATTTTTCTCTCTATTGTGACTGTGTTGTCATTTATTGTTAAGTTTTTACCTAAATTGGCTTTATCTTCTTTGTCCATCTTTTTATCATGTGTTAAATAATAAAACTGTATTTATATTTTTTCAAACCCGACCTGATCGTCCATATATTTGTTTGATGACAATATCTTTGCCTTGTTCACCTGAGGTTTGTTTGTTTTGTTTGTTTGTTTTATTTCTAATGCGCTCCAGACCCGTAGGTAGAAGGGCGCAGCAGGTAGGATAATGCGAAACTTACATTGTTACAGATTATACAGGATACAGTAAAAGTTATACATATTATACAAGATACAGTAATGGATATTATAGATATTATACAAGTTGTGCAAATTATACAAATTATACAAATTATACAAGTTACAGTAATAGTATACAAATGTATACAAATGTGCAGGACCATCATCGTGCAGGTCGATGAGTTACATAGAGGATGGTACGCATAACATATCGTGGGAAGGAGGAGAGGGACAAGTGTCAAGTCTGGGAATATTATAAGCCTAAATCTAGTGGTCGTTGGAGATAAGATATTGGATAGCATTCCTTCTGAATAGTGAGTACGGCTGGTCTGCTCTTAGATTGTTGGGTAATAGATTCCAGGTTTTGGCCGCCTTCACAGGGAAACTATTCCCACCGACCGTGGTAAGTTTAAATGTAGGTACTACCAGACAGTTAGTATTGGTAGCTCTGGTAGGTCTAATAGAGGTTTTTTTTTTGCATTTTGTTTGTGAGGTAGCTTGGGGCGGCGTTGTTAAGAGCTTTATGTGTCAGGGAGATAATTTTTAATTGAATTTTGTGGTTTGTAGATAACCATTTGTGTTGGCGTCTAATGGTGGAGATGTGTGTTCTTTTGTTTATGCCAAGCGCTGCTCGCAAAGCATTATTTTGGAGCGTTTGAAGTTTCTGTATGGTAGATTTGTTGGCACCAATGTAAAGGGCATTACAGTAGTCGATCCTGGAGAGGATAAGTGCTCTAGCCAGGATCATGCAACTGTCATTAGAGAGGAAAGGCTTGCCTGCTCTTATCAGTTTGCAGGTGTATGCGGTGGTGGAGGCCAAGGATTTTAGTTGTTTGTCGAAAGATAGTGTGGAATCCAAGTAGAAACCGAGGGTTTTTACTTCCTTGGAGACCCTGATAGGATTTCCATCAATATTGAAGGAGGAGAATTCCTGACCTAATTTTTTGGTGTTCATATGTGTTCCCAAGATTATCAACTCCGTCTTGTCGTCATTCAAGCACAAGCCATGTGTGGACATCCATGCTTGAATAACGAGATATACCCTATTCACCAATTCCGAGTCCTTCCTATGATCCCCAGAAAGCGGGAGGAGAATCTGTGTATCATCTGCATAGTTAGTGTAGGTGATACCCAGAAGGTCTAGATCATCGAACAAGGGCTTGGTGAAGATATTGTATAGGGTAGGCGAGACACAGGAGCCCTGGGGAACGCCACATAATATAGGGGTAGGGTCAGCTGCGGCCGATGGGGAAAAAACTCTCATTGTTCTTTCGCTGAGGAAGGATTCGAGCCATTTGATGGCCTCAGGAGAGAAATGGGCAGCAGAATCCAGGTGTTTGCAGAGTACCTTGTGATCGACCAAGTCGAATGCTGCAGAGAGATCAAGTAGGAGCAGGAGTGCTGTTCCTCCTCCATCCCTCAGCTCGTCGACCTGCGTCTTTAAATCAATTAAGGCGGTTTCTGTTCCATGAAGTGGACAGAAACCAGATTGTCTTGCTCCTAGGAGCTTATACAGGTCAAGGTGTTTTTGTATCTGAATATAGGCAGCTTTGTCCAATATTTTGAGGAGGAATGGCACAGTGGTAATGGGGCGGTAGTTGGTTGGGATAAGTGGGTCTAAGGTCTGTTTTTTGAGAAGTGGGAGCACCCAGGAATGTTTTAAATTGGCTGGGATAGTGCCTGATGTGAAGGAGGCATTGATTAATTTAGAGATAAATGGTGAGAGGTCTCTGGCAGCGTCTTTTATTAACTGTGCTGGGCAAATATCACCCTTGCAGTTAGAAGGTTTGAGTGAGAGAATGATTTTTTCTACTTCTAGTGGGGATGTTTTGGAGAATTGAAATTTGTTGTTTGCCTCTGGTGGGATACTATATGTAGAGGTGTTAGGGTAGTGCTGAAGGTTGAGCATATCTTTTTTTTTGTTGTATTTTGGTTTGAAGTGTATTGATTTTATTTGCTAGCGCATTTTGAATATCTGTGCACCAGGTCTTATCCTTGGTAACTAAGTCTGGTATGGCTATTGGTGACTCTAATTCCTTCAGTATGGCGAAGAGTTCTCTCATGCTAGAATTAGAGTTGGTGATACGTTCATCATAGGAGTTCTTTTTGGCAAGGTTCACTTCTTTTTTGAAGTGAGAGGAGATGGAGGATAGTTTTGCTTTATTTTCGATAGAGGGACATAGTCTCCAGGAGTTTTCACTTTTTCTTTTTAGGAGTCGTAAATCTCTCAATTGGGGAGTGAACCATTTGTTAAGGTGCGCTTTGGGTTTGCTTTTTCTAAGTTTGAGCGGGGCGATTTTGTCCAATGTGTTGAGCATAATTTTGTTATATTCTTCAACTAGAGTACTAGGGTCTAGATTGTCCGATAGAGCGTTTAACTTGGGTAGGATGGCAGGGATGACTTTTTCCGCTGTAATACTCTTTTTGTTTCTGGTTAGACAAGGCGGGGCTAGCAATGGGACCGTCGGAGAGGGTCTGGCTGTAGATAGGTTAAAGGTTACAAGAGAGTAATCTGTCCATGATTGGGGAGAGATGGAAGTGATGGAGGCTGTGCAGTTGTAATCTGCTATCCAGTCTAGTATTCTCCCTTTGGAGTGAGTGGGTCTGTTGACTTTCTGAGACAGGCCTGATGCATTGATGGTATTGGCTATGTCTGAGGCTTGTTTGTCCGTGGGGTCATTAAAGCCAAGGTTAAAATCTCCTAATAATAGAAGCTGGGAGGTAGGTTTAAGGTTGTTGGTGATCAGGCTATGCAAGTCCTCGTCGAAGGTACCGAGAGGACCTGGGGGTCTATAAATTAGGTGGATGGTGAGGGTTTCTATGTTATTTATCTGGAATTTGACCGAGATATTTTCACAGGATTGTAGGGTTTGAGGAGGGGATGTTCTGAGAGAGAGGCTCAATTTGGAAATGATGGCAATTCCGCCACCTCGTGTGCCATCCCTATCTTGTCTTGTTATGGTGTAGCCTTCTGGAATGGCTAGCATTAGAGATGGTCCAGCTGCGTTATGTAGCCAGGTCTCGGTTACTGCCAGGAAGTCCAGATTGTGTTCTGTAATGAGGTCGGCTATGTCGAGGGCATGGGTGACAAGGGATCTCGCATTCAGGAGTGCTCCTTTGAGTACTAGCGTCTCTTTGGGCATGTTTGCTTGGCTAGGGGTGGTTGAGTTGGTATCTGAAGTTTTGGACTTTTGTGTTTTGATTGTAGTGATATTTGTTGTTACCGTCTGGTGTGGTTTATGTGGGTAATTTGTTTTTAGGTTGGTTGATGGTAAGGTTCTTCTAGGTGGTTCATAAAGTTGTGTGAGTCTTGCGCGAAGTGTAAGATTTCTGTGTAGTAAGGTGCGTGGGAGGGAGGTGAGGGTTTCACCTCTGGTGCTAATATTATTTGGTGGAGAGTTGGTAGGGTTATTAGTCACTATGTTGGGCAGCGTATGTAAGGCCGGGTCTGATATCAAGGCAGGAGATGCCGTAAGGTGATCTTGGGTCATGGTGATAAAACTTAGAGTAACAGCTATAGTACTGTAGTGCAATAATGGATGCAGCATTTTTAGTGGGTCCAAATATATGCACGTGGGTGCTTAGGACTATAGGCAGGGTGGGGCGTTCACTAACACGGCACAAATGGATGTTCAATGGCAAGGTGCATATGGGCGTTCAGTGGCGGGACACATATAGGCTAGGTGGGGCGTTCACTAACAAGGCACAAATGGGCAATTTAGTAGCAAGGCACAGCTGGGCTAGGTGAGGCATTCGCTAACGAGGCATAAGTAGGTTAGCATTCACTAATGAAGCATGCCTAGGGCGCAACAAGGTCCAACTTAAGGCTCAGCATAGGTTAGATGTGGTCGAATGGCGACCATAGGGCACAACACAAAGCTCAGTTTAGGTTAAATGTGGTCGAATGGCGACCATAAGGCACAACACAAAGCTCAACCTAGGTAAGATGTGGTCGAATGGCGACCATAGGGCACAACACAAAGCTCAGTTTAGGTTAAATGTGGTCGAATGGCGACCATAAGGCACAACACAGAGCTCAACCTAGGTAAGATGTGGTCGAATGGCGACCATAGGGCACAACACAAAGCTCAGTTTAGGCTAAATGTGGTCGAATGGCGACCATAAGGCACAACACAAAGCTCAACCTAGGTAAGATGTGGTCGAATGGCGACCATAGGGCACAACACAGAGCTCAACCTAGGTAAGATGTGTCATGTGAATCTTTTCAGCCCAATATGACACTAGCAGGTAGTTTGTTGTGGACCTTGGTTGTTTTGATATGTTACTAATTCCTCTCCTAACAAGCCCCTAAAAAAAGAGGACACCCCAGTGCTCGTTTTATGATTGTACCGACGTAGAAACCTGACAATTGAAGTTTGGGAAGAAAACATGGAATCTACTCAACAAAGAATGGTCCCAGCATGGGATCAATGGTTGTCAGTGACCCAAAACAAGCGAAGATCCACAACTCTTCTGGGGAACAGAGTTGCCTTCCTCAAGGCGCTTTGTCCAAGACCATTTTATCATTAGGAAACAAGACTGCAGAGACAAAGTAAACGCCCAAGCATGTTACAGCTAGTTCATCCAGCAACAAGGACTGAGAGGGGGATTAGAAGTGGCGTCCAGCAGGCAAAAGAAGAAATCGGAGCAAGAACAAAGAACCCAGGGCAGATCAAAACCTGGCCCTAAACATTACTACTCCATCTTTGTGGGAAATCCTCCAGCCAATCAGGAAAGAATGAACAGTGATTAGGAACGCACATGGTCTCCCATACATACGAAAATTCACACTGAATGTGAACTGAGGATGTCTGGGGCAGAGCACCAGGTGACACCAGTTCAAACCACATTAGAATATGCATTAGAGTATGCACGGCTGGGCAAGAGGTGAGTCCATGTTTGCACAACAGCCATTTTACACCTGCCTCATTGTCCCCACAGACAAGGGATAGCCAAAAACAGCTAGGATGGTTTAAAGTGGGACTTAAAAAGGACATTAGTCCTCCAATTGCTACCATACTGTTATATTGGGATACTAATCTGGCAAAACCAACTGCATACCTGGTGCAGCCAAAACAAAATTATGGATGCCACCAGCCTACTCTACAACACAAATGATGGATCACCTTAGGTCCATATTTGTATGCTTAAATAGCACCTCTGTTCTAGGAGATATATGGGCTCCCACAGGACACCACATAAAATGGGTTGCAGTAGCAGAGGGGGGTGCTATGGTGGATGTCTCTCTCTCATGACAAAAAGAAGCTCAAAGAGCCAGGATAAATGAATAGGAACAAGTAGAAAACTAAAAAGCTTAGGAGTCCCAGAGAATAGGACAGCAGGACCCCCAAACATGGAATCCTGCCCTAACACTCTCACTAATGAACCCAAGTGATTTGGCACATGGGGCTAATTGAGGTGTAAATCCGCCCAGGTTCATTTCATTGAGCTACTCTTGGTGGGCCTCCTGTTCATCTGAATAGCCAGTAGGACACATTCTATTTCAGTGGTATGGAGTTTCAGATAGGTGCTTGTCAACCAAGCTTATGTAATCTTGCCTTTCTATAGCACCTACTGCCATAGTACATGGGATTGAAATGCTTTTGCCTGTCAGAGGTAAAGGAAGGGTATGATGGAACATTCTGTAGTGGTAGAGAGGATCAAAGTCGGGTAGATAGTTGGGATGAGAGTGAGGGATAGATAAGGTGCTTAGGAAGGCATAAGAAAGAAAACGTGGAAAAGTTGTGTGGACAGTTGGACCAGATGTATCGTTGACTCAACTGTATTCTATGGGGCGCAACATCAAAAGGAGAGTTAGCTTGGAAAGAGGTGTTCGCTGCGCTGGGGGGTATGTCTGTAATGTAGTCACTGCATGGTGAGTGGGGGCATGTTGAAGAAATGCACACGAAAACACAAGCATCAAAACCCTTCCACTTAATTCTCTAGGCCCCCAACAGCATTTGGCAGGGGTTGTATGACAGAAATATGAATTTTTGAATAGCTTGAAAAGTGAGCAAAAACCCCCTCACTTTTTTGGTTTCCTCATTTATTTATGTCATGGTTACCAAAACTCGAGGCTTGTGTGCAAAGTGCTTAATAACAGCATTATCCTTTGTCAGACTTCTGAGCCTACCACAGCGTCATGGTGAGCAAAGGCATGTAGAATCCTTGCCCAAGAAAACAGGGTGCAAAGCCCCTCTGTTCCCTTCATTGAGTCATGAACGGCCAGGTCCTATAGATGGGAAAGCTGGAAAAAAATATGGACACATTTAACTGCGGGTGGGATTTCAACCAAAGCTTCCTTTGGAGCAGAAGCCCCAGTCCTTTCAGGTAATGGTTATATGTTTGTGTGTGAGGCAGGAATCATCTAAGGCTGAGGCTGGGTGCTTATGGGAGTTAGTTTACATAATCCCATCTTTGACTAGCCTGTTCACCCTGGGATGCAGTTACTGTGGCTTGTTAATGGAGGGCATCTTGCGAAAGTGAAGTCAAAACAGGGGTGTATGATCTAGTTAACAGATTAGATTTCCTCGTCTACCCTTCTAGTTTTTCTTTTTTTTCATGAGGGCAATACACTTTGAGAAAGAGTCTCATTAGAGTGTAGGTGAAGTGAGAGATTAAGGTCATTCAAAGGTTACCCCATTGTTTCCATACAGAGATTGAAGATCACTGAGCAGAGTGTTGATCCCTGTGTTATTCAGAAGGTGTAGGGGGATGATTGAATCTGAGTTATCCACCTGGACAGCTTGGAATCTGTCTGCGAGGTAAGAGTCGAACCAGCTCATACCTGTGCCTGTGAACCCTTTTCTATAGGTAGGGGATAACAGTGTCAAACACGGTATACAGCTAAATGATAACCAAGTGGCAGGAGTCACCTTTAGCCATGATCTTCAGAGCATCATCTATGAATGGGATGGGGGAAGTGTCAATGCTTCATTTAGGTATAAATCCAGAATGCTAGTCTTAGAGAATGCTCTGTTGGTTAATACAATCGTGGAGTGGTTTGGCAACGTCCGCTCAATGATTTTAATAAAGAACACAGGTTAATTATTGGCCAATCATTATCAAAATTATCTTGGCATAGAGAGGGTTTTTACAGGAGTGGGTGAAGTAATCCTATTGTCCAGGTGCTTCAGAAGATACCCTGATTGCGAGAGGCATTGAGTGTTTGGAGGAGGGAGAAGGGTGCATCCTGAATATTGTTTCATGATGGTAGAGGAAAGGGTGTCGTCCTTGTATGAATTGGGTTTTAGTGATGCAAGAGTGTCATTAAGGTCCTTGTGGGGGAGGGGTTTGAATGTTGTTGCATGAAATGGGATCGTGAATGGAGGGGCCGTCCATTTTGACGCACCAATAAGTTGTCTGATTTTATCTATCTTAGTGATGAAGAAGTTAATTGTGTTACAATTTCCTGTGGAATCTGTGATCACTGAGTCATGTAATGAGTTGGAGCAGTGTTTGAGTGTCAGAAAGAGGGATTTACACGTTTTAGCAACTGCTGTAATAGTCATAGATTAATGCTGAGCTATACTGCGCATTATTCATCAGTGATAAGTGCTCATTGGTTACTATGTAATACCTTTAAGTTGAGGAGGTCTTCATGCCAATGTGTTTTTCTTGTGTGTGGATAGTGCATTTATTGCCAGTTAGTTCTTGGGTATAAAAGAGCGTGGAAGGTTTAAGCTTGGTGCAATAGCAATGTTGTTTCGAGGAAGCATGTATGTCAACTAGTTCTTCATGGTTTGATTGTGCAGTGTTAATAAGGTGTTGACATTGGGGTTGGTTGGGCTGTCTAATGTTGCAAGACTGTATTATACTGCTTTTAAGAGGAAGTTCTTAAAGGGACAGTGGCAATGCATAGTGGGCTTCTCCTTTCCCTTATTAGTCAGAAAGGCGTGCATAAAGAGGTAGAGTATGTTTACCCTCATGTGGGTTGGGTTCAGTACATTATTTGTATGTTCATCTATTGTGTTATATGATAGAGAGCTAATACAGAGCATCCCTGGTGCATTGATAGGTTAGGCTCCTGGTAAGTTGATGTCACCAAGCAAGATGTTTGTCGAGTGTGCAATTGACCTTGTTGTGACAACATCATAGATATCACCAAGGAATGACCCACACCTCCAAGGTGGGTGATAGATGAGATGGAACGTGGCAGCCTGTTGGTATTAGTGTGGGAAGTTGCAAGTGCAGAGCTCAATGGAACTCATAGGGCCTCATTACGACCCTGGCGCTAATGGGTTAACGGTGCCGTAAAAGGCTGCGGCGCCGTTAACCCATTAGCACCTGATTACGAGGTCCCTTTGCGGGACCCGACCTTAACGGCTGGTCTACAATTTGCGGTACCGTACTTAGCGCCTTCCCCATTCCCATAGAGCCCTATGGGGCGAAAAATGGGAATGGGGAAGGGCCATGGTTCAATGGGGAATTACCGCCCTGCCAACCTTGGAATGGGGTGATAATTCCCCATTGAACCATGGTTGACCCGTCACAACACCGGCACCAACCATGGTGCTAATAGCGCCATGGTTTAGCGCTGTTGTTGTAATGAGGGCCATAGACACCTGTATGAACATGGTGCAGGCCCAGTTGGATTTGTGGATGACTGCCACACTGCCCCCTACATTCCCCATGTGCAAGGCATTTCCAAAACTACCATCTTTGGCAGGTCTTTCCACCTCCAAAAAGTGCTTCAACTGGGCTGGGAGCAACACAGAGTCCCTCCAACACCACCAGAATCACTCTTTGAATAATCTGCTTGAAGCTGCCTCCAGAGGTCAGGGGACCCCCACGAAGCAGCCCGGATCAATCTAGGGACTGTCCATGTGGCCTCTGACAAAGTTACCTCCAGGCTACTTTGGCAATATAAGCACTGTCCTTTGGGTATCCTTTCCCCCAGGCATCCAGGCCAAACGGAAGACAGAGCTAAGGGTTGCTGCTATAGCCTTCTCTATTTCATTCTGTGTTCCCTGTTACCCCCGTTTAGGGAAGACAGAGGTAAGGGTTGCTGCTATAGCCTTCTCTATTTCATTCTGTGTTCCCTGTTATCCCCTGTTTGCCACTGGCTCCCACAAAAAATGCCTCGCATACAGAAAACAAACAACATTCAAATCAAATTCCAACACCACACTCCATTAAAACAACTAATTACATACACCTGCATTCTTCTCAATTGCCATTCTGCACCTGCTCACACACATGAAATTAATCGGCACATACTCCCCAAATATACGGTTACTTACAGAAACATGACTCAAACCCCACCACACTCCAATCATTTCTGACATTCTCCCCCACAAAATCTCATCCACCACAGAGACCACCCACACAAACAAGGTGGTGGCATTGCCATCATATATAAAGACACACTCACACTTAGTAATCCCACCCCCATATACTTCACTTAAAGCACTTTCTTCACTACTAAGAAGCACACCTACCCCAGCAAAATCATCTACCTTGGTGAGTTCAACTCCAGTAGCTTCCTTCCAGACGCCAATTCCATACTAATGACTGTTCTCGCTCCAGGTATGACCTCACACAACTCATCACCTATCCCACATACATTGCTGGCAACACCCTGGAACTTTTGATCACAAGCAAAAATCATATCTTGGTGGATAATCGAATCCGGGTATTGTGGTCTGACCACTTTGCTATCCCCTTCATGCTCACACTATCACACAAAATCCAACCACCTGCCACACATCGCTTTGGCACCCAGCAAGACAAACAAAACAAATTGCATACATAGCCTTAGCATCACTCATGCCTCTCACCCTCCCCCACAAGCACTTCCCTCCATCCTACTTAACCAATGCATCACACAGGCACTCGACAAAATTGCACCCAGCATATTAGAAAAACCACAAAACAGCCACCACAAACCGTGGTTAAACAGTTCCCTCCTGTCTAGCAATCATGAAGCCAAATGCCTAGAAAGAGGCTGGCAAAAGAACCCATGCCCCTCAACCAGGATACCCCTCAGACACAGCTGCAACACATATAAAACAGCCATATGTAATGCCAAAGCCACCCATTACTTCCAAGAACTCCTATCTGCCACCAGTTATATCCAGAATCTAATCAACATCGTCAAGTCCCTCTCTAAATGACCATCCATAGCTTACGCACCCCAATTCACTGAAGTATGCAACTCCCTCAAACTAATTCAACTCCAAATTGCACAACACCAGGACTGCCCTTACCTCAACTCTCCCACTCACACCCCCCACTGCCCTTACCTCAACTCTCCCACTCACACCCCCCACTCACAAACATTCCAACAAATGGGACTACTTTCACTCCAGTGACACTGACTCCCTCATCATCTTCTCTGCCAAAACAGAACCTGCACACTTCCTTGCCCACCTCAAGCTTCATCCAATGCATCACCAACCTAGCTCCCCAGTGGCTCAACATAATCAACTCATTTCTCCACATGGTACTATTCACACTGCACTCAAAATTGGACAAATCTCACCCTCATCTCTCAACCACATGCTTCCTGAAATCTACCACCCCATTACATGTCAGAATATTGGAATTCTTTGTTGTAACCCAGCAGCAACAACACATCACCACAAACAACCTACTCAACCCCTTCCAATTCAGCCTTTGGCCTGGACACAGCACTAAGACTGATACTCATCTCATTCTTGATGACCTCCACAGCATCACAGGCAAACGACACACAGCACTACTTCTACTACCCGACCGCTCTACAGTCTTCCACACCATCGACCATACCATTCTACTAGATATCCTAGCCCAGAGGACGAATCTCTCAGGCACCTTACTCAATTGGTTCACCTCCTTCCTCACTGACAGGACACACTTTGCCTCTCTGCCCCCTTATCGATCAGACCCCATCCCTGTCAAGTATGGGATCCCGCAAGGCTCCTCTCGACCTCCATCTCCACTCTTCTTCAACATATATGTTGACTCCCTTGGACAGACCCTTAGCAAACACAACATACATTTCCACCAATACACAGATGACACACAGTATATTTCCAAATGGAATCCCCTTCACAACTCTCCACCCTCAAAAACTGTCTCCATACCATCACCAACTGGAGGGCCACGCACTTCCTTCAAACTCAACTGTTCCAAGACAGAATACCTCCTCATCTGCCCCCCAAGGCACAAACCCGATCTCACCCCCTGGATCCAAGAACTCATTGATGGACAATTCACACATATCCCTCCCCACACCTGATAAATCCATTGGCTTCACCATCAACCCCCCGCCTTTCCTTCAAACACCACTTTGCCACTGTTATCAAAACATGCAATATACAACTACACCTCATATGCAGAATTAGACACATCCTTCCTCCTGACGACTTCTGTACTGTGTCCAAGCACTGATTCTCTCTAAGCTGGACTATGGAAATGCTCTCTTCAATGGACTCCCCAACATCACTGTTAACCCTCTGCAACCCATACAAAATGCAGCAACCAGGCTCATCCTCCACTTAGCCAAACATTCACACATCACCCTTGCTCTTGCCAAGCACCACTGGCTCACCATACCCAACAGAATTGCCTTCAAGGGACTCTGCATTGTATTCAAAGCCATCCACCTCAAAATTCCATTTTACCTTCATGACAAACTTAAACCAATCACCTAAACAAACACCAGACAAGCAAACCAACACATTCTACACATTACACTCTACAAACTCACATGCACACATAAACAAGCATTTACCCAGTGGACACCCAGGGCATGGAACACCCTACCTCTTTTAAGAAAAGGCTTGGTATCATCAATTAAGATCGACACAAATGAGACACAGTTCAAGGGTGTTTATTGAATTTTAAAGGGTTGGTTAAACACCTATCTAAACCTAAATCGAAGGATGGGAGCAACCTACAAGCATAACATAATACTGACGCAGTCCCAGTTGAGTCTGTCAAAATAAAAGGGCCTATACTAATAGACCTATTGCAAATCCTTACTTCTAAATACAAAATGGTGTGGGACAATTGTGTATGCAAAGAGGAAAGTGTTCAAGAAATAATATATCAGGATAGTTGAGCAGTTGGCTTCCCTTCCCCACACATTCAGCACGGGACAAGGCAGCACGCTCGAGCTTCATGCACACTCTGGCTTCTTTTGCACGCGGACACAGTTCAATGGTTCAGCTGGTCTCACACCACTCTGGCAAAGTCTTTAAGAAACAAAAAAGATTCTCAATTGAAACATCTATCAAAACACAGACTTCCTCCGCCTTGAAACAAAGTTCACTTTGCTTGTCAAAACACACAGTATTACCTTCTTTCCCCGTGACTGCTGGTACTCGTAGTTCCTTTTGATATGAGCACAGTTCAATATCTCAGTATCAAGACCTTCTTTGCCAAAGTCTCTTTGCCATTCAAAGTCTCTTACTGCAGAGGGTCTGATTTAGCAAACAAAAGACAAAAGTTCCTTTGCATTGTCAAGATTTGCAAATTCATAAGTTCACGATTGGTCTCCCTCCTTCGGGCTCGGACCATGGGCCCCCCCTTCTGTTCTCATATCCCTTTTGAAACCAGAATCGAAGACCTTTGACTGTGCACAGGATTTTGCTTGACCCATCGCAAGACCACTTCAATTTACAATTCTTTTCAACTCTTAAACATTCACTTCTGCCACTTCTCAGCTGGATGCCTTACACAGACCTTCGATTGGGCACACACGCGGTGCCAGACCACTCTGTCTCACAGCTTTGTTCTTTGGACTACAAGTCCCAGAATGCACATTCAAGGTGTTGTACCCACTTCACCAGTTACAGGCACCTTTGGGATTTACACAAAGTTCTTGACACAACAGGTTATACCCCCTTAGTTTCCCTTGAGTCACAGGGTCTCCATCTTTTACCCTCAGTGATGAGGTGTTAGCTGGTCCTCAATGGGGATTCACTTGAGGTCAGAGTGCCAGCACCTGTCCCTCAACTCGCTACTAAAGGCATGCTCCCAATGCCTATCTGGTTTTAGTTGCTAGCTGGGATCAGAAGGTGAATTTGTTTTACCGGTTTCTCTGCGTTCTGATGCCTGCAGGCTTTCGGCGTGATATAAAAACACACACACATAACTACCTGGTTTTCCAGAACTCACCCAGGGAGCAAGCACTGATTAAAACACTACCAGAGAAGTGTAGCTGGAGTTTTGGTTCCCTGAGGCACGGCTCCCCTGCCACAAAATAAATCCCCCTTTGTACTCACTGGCATCAGTGTCTTGGCAGTCCCTCCGCCCATCTGGCTTCCCAAGGTTCTCCCAGCTGCTAACTTCTCCTTCAGGTCTTCACAGTTCCTTCAGCATCCCCTGCTCGCTCAGAGTGTACCTTGGGGGGAGTTGGGGGCGGGGGGACGGGGGTGGCTGACCTTTATGCTCTTTGAAAGAGTTGATTGGAGTCAGATGTCAGTAGTTTTCCCTCCTGCCTGACCTTATTATAGGGACAACATGGAGACTGCCCATAGAAATCCATTGACCATTGATTCCTATGGGTAATCCTCATGCCCCCCATCTGCTTCTTCTTCGTCCCAGTAGTTGGACTTCTAGAATGAAAGTAGGGATTGTGGGAGTTGTAGGTTTTCCTGGAGATCATGGAAAAACCATGTAGGATTTTGTCAGGATGAAGGGGGTAAATGTATTGTGATGGGCAAATTGAGTTTCTAGTCGGTTTTCATTTCCCTGGTAGTTTTCTCCTTTTTCTTACAGAAAGCTGCTGAGGTATGATGGGACTCTTTTGACAATATCCCATGACAACTGAAGGGATGTCGGGTAGGGGTGTATCGGAACAGGCGGAATACCATGTCTCACCCGAGGGCATTTCTCCCATAGTCTCTGAAGACCCCCTGCCCAGGTGATCCTCCCTTGCTCGTCCACCCGCAGGGTTGGGATCCAAGAGCGAAGACCCTCCCCTGGCCACCTGAACAAAGGATCCCCAGGAATAACCTGGAACAAACACCTCAGTTTTCTCACACTCTCCACAAATGCACTGCATCCTCTATCACCACCACACTCTCTTCCATTGCTATCACTTGTCCATACTAATCTTCCTATCCTTTCCTGAAAATATTTTCTAACTTCTATTTCCAACTTCCACCTTTTCAATATTCAATCCATGTAAGGCACTCAGAGAGAACCTCTGGGTAGGGGCAGTGCTAAACAAATATCCAAACAAATAAATATGCTTGATGCCGCACATGGGTGGAATAAAAACAACAAAGACGTGGTAGAGAGCATATTTTGGGTTATAACGATGGCATTGACCTTGAGTGTGGAAATCAGGTCAGCAATGTCAGTGGCATGAGCAACTGCCAAGTGAGCATTGATTAGTATCAAACTGCATGACAACTGCAGGGGCGGAGTTGGGTTGGCAATGACATGGATGCAGATGAGGCTCTGAGGATTCCCTGAACAGGGTTCTGTGAGTGCTGATGGAACCAGGTCTTGAGAACATGGTAATAGTATCTGACTGTAGGAGACTTATTGTAATTTCTCTCTGATGTTGAAAAAAGCAAGGCTTCCAGCCATTGGCCCTGTCCAGGCCCCAATTGGCACACATAGGTGATGACTTTGTTGTCATTGAGGCACAACCATGTAATGTCTTTAGTTGAGGAGGCCAGTGATGAGGCCCCTAGGGAAGGCATGATATCAGCAACAGTAGGTAGCTCCTGGTTGGACCAGGGACACTTCTCTGAGCCTGGTGGAATAGCACTGCAAGGGAGGAGTAATAAACAAGCTCTTAATTAGTTAATGTTTAGTGGGAAGAGCTGGAGGTGGCTGAGCTGGTTATGTGACCAGGAACACTCCTTTGAGTTTGGTGAAAGAGCCATGAACATTTGAACATGGAGGAAGCATGAACTGAAAAGGAAATTGCCGAGAGGAATTGTGGATGTGACACAATTGGAGTGATCTGCTGTTTGACCGAAGCCTGCCCGCTGCCTGGACATTGGTGCCTAGGACCCTCACTACTGAAAGTGGTGGCCCCTGAAAGTGCTCTCTGATAACCTTTCTAGCTGCGAAGGCCAGAAGAACTTATCTTATCCTTATCTTATCCTCTGAGTTCCGGGTCAGAGTCATATAACAACCTAGTAATAAAGGAACATGTCTGGGCTCTTTTTCTTGCCTTTCAAGTCCTATTTCAAGCCACTCAAAGAACCACAGAAGTGCCTTTATCAATGTACGCTGTTCTTGCCATCTCGATGTAGACTTGACCCATCAGGGAGCAATTGGCTTAACCCGTCTTGACAATGACTCAGCCCATTGGGAAGCTGACTCAAACTGTAATGACACCGACCTGAACCACCAGAAAGTGGCTAGAAGCCAGTCTTGTTGGAACTGATAGATATTTGTAGTGGCTCATTTAAAAGGCTCAACTGACATTTAGAACCACACCCTTCATATCCAGAGTTCCTCCTTTTGTCTGAAGTCTTCCTATTCTCTGCATTCTTTTTTCCTATTTTTAGTTTAATGAAAGACTCATTGTTTTTATAGAACCTTTATTGGACATGACATTTATTGTGCTACAACTCTACTTTTGCCTTTTTGGAGCTTCCTTGCTGGCTCACAACCCCCTCTTTAAAATAATAGCCTTCCCTGTGCCCATACTACCATAAAGAGGTGAAGGAGGTCTACCATTCCTGATGTGCCAGTTTCACCTCTATGATTGCAATCTCTGCTGGTTTAGTGATAGTGTGGGGCCTTGCACCCTGATGCCTGCAGGCTTTCGGCGCACTACAAGTGCAAATAATAATAGGTAAGAGTTTAGCAACAGATTATCATTCCTATACTCCTACAGAGAAGTTGTTATTTCGTCATGGTGATGAAGACTCAGGGCTATCCCCAACATTTCAATGTGCTTTAGATCAAGCAATGCTTTGAAAATCCAAATTTAAAATATTGAGCTGCCCTGCACGATTATCCAAATAGGAATCACTGTCCCTAAACGTGTCACTTACAGGCTCATTAGGATTTTGCCGTTCTGGAAATAAAGTGCTGGTAACAATGGCACTGTTCTGGACCGGCAAACTCCAAGTTGGTAGGGGCAGTGACCTACCGGCAGACCTGACCTGCCGGTAGTTCAGGCCCCTAACGGCAGACAATTGCAGCAATCACAGGCACCGGTATTACTGGCACCTGTGATTAAGGCATCACATTTCCGGCATCAGTAGCTCCCCGGTATCCTACCAGAATTACCAGTGGGATACCAGGGAATTTGTAATGAGCCCCTTAGTCTTAATTTCCTCACTCCCATGTAATACAGACATAAGGGGGCTCATTATATGTTTGCCGGTCTGGAATTATGTGTCAGTAATATTTACCGGCAAACTACCTGTTTCGTAGTCGGGTGGACGGATTTAACTGTAGCTCTGAGCTGCTGGAAATTCTGGCATCCCACCACCAAAGAATGCCTGTATTACTGGCAACGATAGTACCAGTGCCGGTAATACTGGCAATTCCTGCATGGAGTCCTATGGGACTCCATTGAATGGGGAATACTCACCCTTAGCAGCACTTGTAATCTGCCCGTGATTCTGTCAGAGCAAGTGCCGGTTATGGTAATACCGTTTGGTGGTATCCCTCCTGATTTACCAGCAGGATACCACCAAATGTATAATGAGGCCCAAGATGTCTGCCAGAAAACTCTTCAGTGTTTCTGGGATCAACCTCTTAGTCATTGAAGTGGAAGCAACAGCTGCACTGTACCATTGGAAAACATCCAAAAGAATATCGGAGAAGAGGGTCCATCAACCTGCTGTAAAGTCATGGAGTCCAATTGATTTTAAACACGCCCACTCCTGGCAGATCCCTACTTTCTGGTCTCTCTTCCAGTGCACATCGTTTTCATTCCGCAGTACTCAGATTGCTTACCCAAGTCAACCCGTATTTGTGTAAATAGGTTTTTAATCCTGTTTGTATTGTGTTCTGTCAATAGGCCTGGATAATCCAATGTGCAACACTGTAAATATAAATGCAGACTTCTGTTAGAAATGTTCTCATCTTTATCGTATGCACTATATTGAGAAGTGTCAGGGCCATGTTTATGAAAACGAAAGTTGTTGCGATTTAGGAATGGGTCGTGGTTTTGGAGGTGTTCTCGATTGTTTTGACAGCAGGCAATCTAAGGTTGCTCAAAGATCTTTCATTTCAGAGAAGCAACCATGCGTGAACTGAAATGTGGCCCTGACTCACCGACCACGGGGAGTTGGCAGTTCACACAGTGGGCACTTTCCAATGTCATGAATGAATCTCTTTGCATCCTATAGAACTACCATCATCTGAATATGGGAGAGCACTGTCATGATTCCGCGCTTCCTTGTAAATTTGGCAGAGCTATAATCTCTGACAATGCGGCCAAACTCAATTACCGTCACTGCATTTGGTAACGATGTGGTAGCAGTAATGATCACATGATTTACGGTCACGAGGACTCAGTAGTTATTCCCCATTTTTAATGCCCATTCTTGCATTTGTGTGGAGGTTATTAGCTTCACAAACATACCGGCAGCCTCTCTAGATTACAGCAGCAAAACTACTTATTAGGTGGAGCAGTAAATCAAATACAGCCTGTTTTACACCGAGTGCCAACCTTGTAATGAGGCCCTCTTCAGGCCAACTGAACGATTTGGTAATCCAGAATAGGGCCTCATCACGAGTTGGGCGGTATCCCGATGGCTAAACCGCTGTGATACCGCCAGGGCTATTAGCGTTACCGCCAAACCCCCGGCGCTATTATCGCTGGATCACGGGTTTGGCAGAACAGTAATTCCCCATTCCCCATTGAGCCCATTCGGGAATTCCCCATTCCCCATTGGGCCCAATGGGTAATTTTCAGCGCTACTACCGTCAGCGGTAGTAGCGAGCGGTAATAGCACAGAAAACCTGCAAATTCCCAGCGGATTTACCCCAGCTACGAGCTGGGGGTAAATCCTGCCAAACCCGTCATTTGGTAGACCTTTAAATGTGGCAGTAATAGCGTTACCGCTGCATTTAAGGGTTACCGCCAAACTAGTGATGAGGCAGTATGTATCTGTTTTTATTTAGTGAGCTCTTTCAACAACAAATGACCATTCTAAGGTGGCCTTTCAAGACTTGCAAAGCATTTTTTTCTGGGTCTT
The DNA here is from genome assembly GCF_040938575.1 of Ambystoma mexicanum. Lineage (NCBI taxonomy): Eukaryota > Metazoa > Chordata > Amphibia > Caudata > Ambystomatidae > Ambystoma > Ambystoma mexicanum. The sequence continues at coordinate 1,246,103,069 of NC_090937.1, read as the reverse complement.
TTGTTTAACTGTGTTCCAGGGGCACATTGGATTTCTTTAGGCTGTTACGAGTCACCTCTGACATATGTGTTTTACCTGCTGGCAAAGGATCGACTATTGGAGGGGTCGATTTAGCCTTATATCCTAACAAGATCGATAAATTGATTTCTATTAAATATGATGGTGCCAACATGTATGTAAGCACTGGTGCAATATTTTGCAGCGCGACGAAATGGAGTTGTAAGGGACCTCGTGTGCTTTTAAAACAATCTTTTCTTTAAAAAAATATACATTGAATAGGTGTAGAAACGACAACAAACAAAAACTTTGTATCCGCATTCTAGTCAATCAATGTGGAACTTATCTTGAAGTGATTTCAAAATGTTAAATATAGCAAGACTTTGACCGTTAATACTGGATTTAACTTTTATTTATAAGCCCATTTTGCAGCAAAAATGTGTTACTAAGGCTTCCGTTTGGCATGCATGTTTGAAAACCAACATGAAGCCCCCCGGATAGCTTTTAACGTATTGGTATCCTGCAATTCACCAGATTGCGATTTGTGACATCATACACGATGGCCTGGGAAAATGGGGAGAGGTGTAAGAGAGGTGTAAATCTGATGATTTACGCCCACAATCATGTACCCTTACTACCGCTCAGACCTGTCAATTTGCCACGGGATTACGAGTGGTGGGGCGGTGGCTTTTTAATCCCAATTTTGGTAGTCTGATGGACTCCATGGGGATTTACGCGGCAGTCATTTTCTTGCATTAGTCTGACAAATATTGGTTGCAAAGTGGAGGATTTACCTCCAGAATTTTGGTGGAGGTGAATCCTCAAAACTCAGAATTCGGTCATGAGGCAAAAGTGGAAGTAATTTATTTATTTATTTGTATTCAATTTATTTATATAGTGCATGAACACAGACCCAGAGGCATAGAGGCGCTATGAAAAGACAGACGAACAACATGAACAAGTGGAGTCAGGAAGAAGAAAATGGAGATACAGTACGAAGACCAAGTGATCAGATAAACAGGACAGATTAATTCCTATAAATTCCATTGACACCAAAAAAGTAGCAAAAAAGAAATTATTGCCGCTTTTTTTTTACCACACCATCAAACTGATAATATATGAGGCCCAGCGGCTGCGTCTTGAACAGGGTCCTTCTACACTCTATCCAGGCAATCAGACTCAGGGCAATCTCATTTTCGGCGGTTAAAGACATCACTCGTGGAACCCGCAAAGGCTATCTACTCTTGCCATAGCTCTTCAATATCTTTGTGAGACCTTGCAACAGGAAATCATCAGTCACCAAGTAAAACTCTTTTGGTGTATCAATTATACTTATATACACTACGTCATTGATGAGAGACCCCAAACACTCCTCACAGTGGGGTCATTACGAGTTTGGAGGTAGCCATGGCGCTGTTAGCGCCATGGCTGCCTCCAAACCCGGGTCTGGGTCCGGCGTCACTGAATGGGGACTTACCGGGTCATTCCGACCTTGGAGGACCCGGTAAATCCCCATTTAGTAAACCATTCCCCATTCCCATTGAGCCCCCATAGGGCTCAATGGGAATGGGGAAGGCGCTAATAACGGGCCCGTTATTAGCTCCAAGGTCTCTTAACGGTGCCGTTAAGCCCCTACCACCATGCTCGTAATTACCCCCAGTATCTTGGAGTGGCTTACATACATCTTCTTCTGGACCCAGGACAGAGATACATGTATCAGTGGGTACTATGATCAGATTGTGATGACCAGAAACAGCATAGAATAGTGCATCCTGTCAGATAGGTCCCATCTGGAATTCTTTACACAGCTTTGCAGGTCACATTTGTAGTTTGTGCCCATCCTGGAGGTGGTATCTTGATACCTGTCTCAAGTCTAAAATGCACATTCACAATGTTGTGTCCCATGATGGAGACTGACCTGGAGTCCTGTGCCCAGGTCTGGGGGCCACATTTTATATTTTGTGTCCTGTCTGTGAGACCATAATATGACTCCCGCGTCTGGGGTCTTGTGACAAATTGACTACTGTGCCACTGGAGTACAAGGATGAGTAGTGGCTAAACTGCCTACTCAGCCATGACACCTCCACAAAACAGCAGTGATCCCAATCATAAAGGTGAAACAGGCCCAAATAAGTGAAATGCCTCCATCGCTTTTTGTGGGACTAGGCTATACTCTTAAGAGTGGTGTGAATCTGGGACAGTAACACCCCAAACAGCAATAGAACAACAGTCTAAAACAAAAGGAATATCCAATCAATTTTCTATAAAGATCTATATGCACAATAATTAAACACACCAATATGCGATAAAACCTTACTAGAAAACACTAACAAATCCCCAGCCCTGTAAATGAAGACAAATGCAGAATGTAATGAATCAAGCAATCTGGAAATTTTATAGGGGCATAAAAGGCAATAAATTACTTCAATGTTCTTGAAAAAGGGTATGTGTTTGGGAAAAACACGCAAAGGGGCGCTTAAGTATTCCAAGAACTGGTTCTTGGTGGTTCGACAGCATCAAACTAGGCTTATTCTCATTGTTCGAGCTTATGATATGATATGACAGGCTATTTATAACGCGCTTAATACCTATAGGTTTCTAAGCGCGAAGAATCAGGTTTGGATGCAGCGATCCAGATGGCGACAGGCATCGAATGAGGCTTGTTGTGGTTTGATGCAGCATTTGAAGGAAGCAGGTCAGAAGAGACCAAGCCAGGTCTGCCATTTGTGCTTGAGTCAGTGATGAAGATGCTGGTGTTTTGAGGCACTGTTCAAAATGTGGCAGATCATAGATTTCTACATCAGTGTGGCTACTTGTAGCCAGGGCTATCAATGCACTCAACTGGCACGATGTGCTGGCAAACTGGTTTGAGTAGCATCAACAGCGCCTCAAAGAGGTTTGCATACGTGCCAATGGTAGCACTGCGGGTCCTGTTAGTTCAGTTGCATTCGAAAACAGCTGACTATAGTTGAAAGCAGTAGAAATGTGGGAATCCATCTGCTTGGCCTCTTCAGTTGCTGTGAACCCCAATCCAGGGGCTCAGGGACAAGATGAGTCCTTGTTCTATGTTTTCCAACAGAGGGGAGCCTGGCTAATACCTGGAGGGGTCCTTCACCTCCAGTGGGGTCTTGCGTACCAGTGTAGCTGATAGAAACAGGTCTTGCTCCAGCAGCAGTTCACCCTCAATCTGCCCTGGGGATGGGAAGTAAGCAGAACTTGTCTCTGCCTTGGAATTCTATTTCATCTCAATGGCTGACGTGACGACATTGGAATGATACACTCTCCCAAAAGAGGTGCTAATGAATACTACTGGCAGTCGAGGAATGAACCAAAGGTGGAGGGGTGGGTGACTCACTCTTTTGTGGGCAAAAGGTTAAACAAGCCTGCTTTAAGGGGTCCAATCCCCATCCTTGTGACATGTGGTCTTTGCCGTCTTGCATCATACCCAAAGTAAAGTGTGCTAAAGGAAGTGTAGGAGACAGGAAGAAAGGGGAAGTGCAAAGAAAAGCGAAATGATGAAATCCTTTTACCAGAGTATGGGTGTTGAATGACATTACCTCTTATCAAATTGTGGAGAATTGTTGCAAGATGGTGTCCCGTTAAGATCTCATAGGAAATAACCAGGATTTTCTGCTTTAATTAGAGTATTCCTTAGGGATCGACTTTATTCACTCAGTATTGGATCATATTCAAATATTTACCTTTTTTTAAAAAAAAATTCTATTCATATTCTGGCTTTGTCCAGAATAGTTTGTTCTGTATCCTAACTTTGGCATTTATTTTGGTTTTATATCCCCGAGGAAACTTTGTTGTGATATTAATGCAACTTTGCCCAAAGCTTCATCTAAAATGCTATCTGCATATCCTCTCTTTTGAAATGAACTTCCTCCCGAGTGGCCACAGAGTTTGCATGTGCGCTCACCTGTTATGGATGAGAGTGCTGGGAGAGCTTCTGCCTCAAGGTGTCCTTCTCGAGGTGGAGGTGTGACCTTGTAGCCAACAGCTCATCACGCAGTGAATTCCTCAGGCTCTCAGTGTTAAGGAGATGGGATGTTCGAGATGGCACCATCTCCAGATGCAGGTTTTGTTTTTCTGTGCCACTGCATCTCTATGCAGGGAATCCTGCAGAAACGCCAGATCAGCCTCCATGCACAGTCTGTGGGAGAGCCTTGAAGACTGAATTTCAGCATGCAATGACCTCGTCAAGGTGTTCATCAACCGCTGCAGATAGTCCTGAGGTGCCAGATGCTGTGCATACCATGCAGCTGCTGAGGGATGTCATTAGCCTTGTGATAGATGTCCCCACTGCTACTCCCTCTCCAACTGTCCATCATGCACATGTCCACCACACGTGCGGGGCTGACGGTGGTGGGAAGCAGGTGTCCTGGGCCATTGCAGTGGGACCCCTGTCATTGGCTGCAGGTTTGCAACCCTCCATTGAACAACAGCCCCTGCTGCTGATTCTAGCACAAGTGAAGGCGATCCTGTAGCTGTAGCAACCGTAGATGCTGGGCTCCCCGCCGACCGGACCCGTGACTCCTGGCTCACCTCCTTGGACTCAATGACCCTACCCAGACTGCCCTTTGAGGAACCCACCATGTCCCTCTATGAGTCCACCACACCTGATTCAGCAGCTTCATATGTAGAGTTTGAAGAGTCAGGAGAAGAGTCTGCAACCCTACCGAGGAGTGCCTGCAGCACCGTGGGATTCTCACAGGGCACGACACCATCACACATTGTAACTTAACACACTGTGACCTGTATGGCACTGATGAATAGCTTGAGGTGACATGTGCAATGATGGCAGGGCATATCATCCCCGGTTTGTGGGATCATGAGTACATACAAACACGTGGACACGATTGAGAGTGATTACCATCAGTGGAAGGATGGAGGTCAGTGCATCATCAGTGAGCCCTTCTCTACTCTGACCATGGGCCTCATTACAAGTTTGCCGGTCCGGAAACAACAGTGCCGGTTAACTTACCAGCACCGTTGTTTCCAGACCAGCAAACTATGAGTCTGCTGGTGGGTGCCATTTCTCCCGCCAGGTCTGATCCTGGCAGGAGGAACGGCACCCTCCAGCAGACTTTGACGGAAGCACCGGCACTGTTCCGCACTGTTCCACCATTCCCATTGAATCCTATTAGACTCAATGGGAATGGGGAGTAACAATTGCCGCCGCCTGACTTACCGGACCTCCAGGGCTGTAATGCCCCAGGCAATGGTAATTCATCACGAGTCCGGCGGCAGCCTGCCGGTATTACCAGCACAGCTATTGCCGGACTCGTAATGAGGTCACTTGTTTTATTGCACCATGTAGAAGTCGGACCTTTACATCTGCTGATCCCAAATTTCATGCAGGCATATGTGTCTCCACGATCTACCCAACCACCATTACAACATTGACCCCATCAAATACTTGGTTGGTCCCAATCACATGCATCTCAATCATGCGTGAGGAGAGTACGACATGGAAATGTCCAGGGTCCCCATCAGGGCCACTGCTCAATTGACAATCCAAATGCGGACTGTACTACACTGAAATGTCTATTGGCCATCTACATCTCATCGCATTTGAAAGACGGCCTCATGCGTCTGTGAACAGACATCTTTGCTCATCAATGTTCACCGGCAGCCAGGGCCAGGAAATGGATGACTGTGAGTTCATGCACACATTTCTGTGATTCACTGTGAGGCCTAATGTCCATTCACAATCAACTAGCTGCATGCATGACAGTGTGAATGAGATATTTCCAATGAGATGTGTGTTGCATGCCATTGTCACAAATACAACTACTGAAACAGCAGTGAAACCCAGTAAACAGTGATGTTTACTGTGACACCACATGTACCACACACAAAAATCACACAACCACCTCTATGAATGCAGGTCAGGGGATGGAAGTGTACATGATAGCATTCATGCAGTGCCCATGCATGGCTGCAAACTGCAGCCAACTGTACTCCAACACATATGAAAGCATATCATGCAAAATTATCAGCACATATATGCACAAATTTCACTCACCAGATGTGTCGACATAGGCACCCATACCTCCCATGACAAGCACCTGCTCACTGCTGTTCATTCCACTTGTAACCTCTTCAAAATGAGTCAGCTTCTCCACTGGTGGCCCCCCTCCAGTGGCCTGGGCAGAAGCCACATTGCCACTGAGCTTCTCCTTTGTCCTTCGATTGAGGTCATCCATACCCGTGCAGATCTTTTAAGCAGTGCACTTCTCCACACCAAAAGCATTGATGAGATCTGTGACCTCCTGATACATCCTCATTCACTGAGCGGGAGTATGGGTGCTGCCAGCCGAGTGGTAGATGTCCACATGGTGTTCCTACCCATACTCAGTGAGGATTTCCAGCTCTTCATTGGTGAAGCGCTTCTTCCTCGGTGGCCCCTTCTCCTTCACCTTTGCCTGACCATGGGGTGGTGCCTTTTCCTGCTCTGCAGGGTGTCCCTTCTTGGCCCTAGTGAGCCTTGTTGGGTCTGAGCCATGTGTAGGCCTCCAACCATGTGCTTGTCCTGGTGCTCGTTCACCCGTGGTCTGAGGGTCACCACGTCCTGGGGCACGTGTGTCCTCACCACGTCCTCCTCCTGGGGCAGTGTCATGTGTGTCCTCACCACGTCCTCGCCCTCTCCCTTTCGGAGCCTTCCTAGTCATGGTGCCAGAAAACGGAAAAGCACACCCCAAAAAATATACAGTCTATATGATGGACGACAGAGTGGTCCTGAAAGGCTCCAAGGCACCCCACAAAAGAGAATGCACTACAAGATGCTGTATAGGCGCCCCCAACCAAATAAATGCATGCGCGATGCGTTTAGGGCCCCTCAACCACAGAAATGCATATGTGATGCTGTAAAGGCACCACTAACTAAAGAAATGCTTATGCGATGCAGTATAGCCACCCCAAACCAAAGAAATGCTGTATGGCATGCATAGAGGGCCCCTCAACCAAATAAATGCATATGATATGCCGTATAGGCACCACCAACCAAACAAATGCTGTATGCGATACATAGAGGACCCCTCAACCAAATAAATGCATATGCCATGCCATATAGACACAATCAACCAAACAAATGCCTATGTGATGCCATATAGCCACCACTAACCCAAAGAAATGGGAATGCAATGCCGTAAATGCACCACCAACCAAAAGAATGCATATACAATGCTGTATATGCATCCCAACCAAAACAATGCGTACGCAATACCATATATGCACCCCCAACAAAAACAATGCAGCAAGCAATGCGTAGACAGCTCCTCAAGAAAAAAAATGCATACGCAATGACATACAGTCACACCCAACCAAATAAATGGGGTACGCTCAACAGCTTCAGAAGCACCCCCAAATACCTGCCATTGATAGTAAATTCTCTGTCTCTGTACCTTCTTGCGCACAACTGGTAATACGTGTGACACCTCTTAAATCTCCCCACCAATGCCCTGTTCCCGATAGGCGTGCTGCGTGCTGCGCGTAGCACGTAACTTACTTGCCAAGGCCCCTTATTCTGTTATCGGCTGAATCAAATGCAACATGTGACACAGACCTACCTCCTGCTACCATGCCATTAACTTTAACTCATCCTGCCCTGTATTTCTGCCAAAACTCAACATCTGCAGCTGCATGGTAGAGTGCATGTGCATGCTGCCCACCATCACTGTCTTGGAGTGCCAGCTGTTCATCCATTGCCTGTTCTCCTGTGTTGGCCCTGTGACCACCTCATCTGACAGCTTGGGACTTCCACCTCTCTGCACTATCACCACAGCTCCACAGAACATTGTCAGGAATCAGCTAGCCCACACCTGCCTCAGCGATAGCCATATCTGCATCATCCTCCTCGTCGTCATTGAGCGGGACCACAGTGGCAGCGAGGCAGAGGGCTGCCAACTTCACCTAAACCGAAATTGGCATCCTGGCAGTTTGGGGCCTGGCAAATTATTATTCCCCCTACAACCCAGCAAGGTAGCTCAGGTCAGACGGACGTCTTTGGATCTGGGGTCACATCACAGCTGCCTTCAGGGGGTGGCAGTGCATTCCACCAAGACTGTGAAGAAACGCTTTGATAACCACGTTATATCATGCTTTCAGAAGCATTCCATTTGGCATAAATGGAAAGGTATTCATTGCATCATGCTGACTCCTCAAGATGGCGCCTGTTGCCCCGGTTGCTATTCTAGTGGGTAGAAAGTTAACGTTCTGCATGAAGGAGGTCCTTCCTTCCACATTGGTTGCAGAACACTGAACCCTATTTAGGAATGCTGTATCCATGATAATGGCTCATTGCTATTTTGGTGGCATAACGCTTGTAGGTAGGAACTCTTGTATATCTGTACTTTGTTACCTTAATTCCCTTCTCTGTCTCTTATTATCTATTTCCTTAACCTGGCATTCTCTAACTTTAAGTCGCCTTGCACTCGCAAACGTAACCAATCCCAGCAGTGTATCCGCACCCAACGGCCTGATCCCACTAGAGCATAAAGATACCCACAGACTCTGTGTCTGTCATTCTGAAGTATGTAAAAAGGCCATCTGCTCTCCTCATGATTACATATAGAAGAATCCGTCAATCATACTAACATCCCGATCTTATCTTGTGCTCGAACGCGGCATGAGACGATGAACGCTGCACGCTTGGATATCGAGAGACAGAAAACCTCTTGGCGAATCATTCAGAAACCAAGACATCATTCCAGATAGAAGAAGTAGACAACGGAAACCATTGTGGATCTCTTTACTTCAGAGTGTTATTCCCCATCCCTAGCTACATTTTGGGGCGTTAATCTTCTCAGGGCAATTTCTTTTGAACATTTCCTTGTGATGACTGCAGAATCAGGTCAGTCTTGAGCTACTGAATCTTAGTTTGTACCTCTATCACGACATTTATTGCCACTGAGAGGTGAGTAGTCTTAGAATATTACGGGTTTACATAACACCACAAGCACCATAGCCATGATGATAGCAAGGGCAGCCGTCGAGGCAGGTGCCATCGTGGAGATGCACTGTGCGGGCTGCCATCAGCTGTCATCTCTTCAGCAATGTGTGCTCGAGATGTTCCAGCCAGAGTTCCACACCCAGATCTTTGACTGGCAAGCACGTCTGGAAGCTGCTGGTGAGTAATTTATTTATTTGTTTATTTATTTATTTATCTATTTATTTATTGGTACATTTGTAAAGCACTCGCAGCCCAAAGGCATCTAGGCGCTGATACTTAAGAATATGGTTACACATTTTTTAGAGCATCAAGATCGTGTATTTATACGGTAGGAATACATAAATGTTACACTTGCATGAGTTAAATGTTGAGTGAAACAGTAGGAAAACATATTTATTACACAATCAAGAGTTACATACTGACTTAAATACTGACGATAACTGCAGTTACTTACAATGGCTAAGGCTATGTAAACATAGTGTTAGTTGTGGAGGCGACGGATGAGTCATTAAGGATGCTGCGAGCTGAGAGGCAGGGAGACTGTTGAGAGGACAGACCTGAATAGTAGAGTTTTGAGATTTTTCTTAAAAGACCAGAAGGAAGAGTCGTTTCTTAGATGTGTAGAGAGGGCATTCCATAATTTGGCTGCGAAAACACCGGGAAGCTTGAACCTCCTGCTTTCTGTCTCCTATATCTAGGTGTGATAAGCATGTTGGTGTAGGATGATCAAGTGGGTCTGTTAGATTGAGATTTGCTGATCAGGTTGCTCAGGTAAGCTGGCGCATTATTTGAGATGCATTTATGTGTGAGCATAAGAATTTTAAATTTGATCCTGTCATGGACTGGGAGCCAGTGGATGTTTCGCCTAATCAGTGAGATGTGTTCGTTGTTAGGAATATTCAGAGCTGCTCTAATAGCATTATTTTGTACTGTTTGTAATTTTTTGATGTTTCTTGTACTGGTTCCAGCAAATAGAGAATTACAATAGGCAATCCTGGAAAGTATTAAGGCTCTGGCCAGAGTGTGGGAGTTGTCCATGGAAAGAAAATGTCTGCTAGCTCTTATCAATTTAGCTGTATAGGCAGCAGAGGAGACATGGCGTTGACCTGTCTGTATAAGTTATGGGACAAATCAATGTAGACCCCAAGAGTTTTTATTTCGTTGGCGACCATAATGGTGTTGCTGTCGATGTTGAAAGATTTGTACTCTTGTGGGAGTTTGCTTAGATTAGATTTATTTCCGATTAGAATTAACTCGGTCTTGTCATCATTAAGACACAATTCATTGACGGCCACCCAGGCCTGGATTGCAAGGTACATTTTGTTTAGGTTTTTGGAGTCTGTATCATAACATCCAGTAATCGTTCTGAGTATTTGTGTACCGTCTGCATAGTTTGCATACGTGATACCCATTTTGTCAAGCTTGTCAAATAAGAGCTTAGTAAATGCATTGTATAAGGTAGGCGACACGCAGGATCCTTGTGGTATGCCAGAAGTCACCAGTGCAGGGGGGCTGCTGAACTATCGGAGAAAACCCTCATGGTCCAGTTAGAGAGAAAGGATTTGATACATTTGATGGCTTCTGGGGAAAAGTGGCCCGCTGTTTCGAGGTGTTGGCACGGAATGTCATGGTTAACCAAGTCAAAGGCTGCAGAGAGGTCTAATAGGAGAAGGATACATAGGCCACCTTTATCTTTGTATTGGTCCGTTTACGTATTCAGATCTAGAAGGGCTGTTTCCGTTCCATGGCCTGGTCTGAATCCTGATTGTCTTAGGCCCAAAAGGTTATTGCATTCCAAGAATTTTTGGAACTGCAGGTAGGCTGCTCGATCAAGGATTTTTAATAAAAAAAGGTACTGTGCTGATGTGGCGGAAGTTAGTGGGGATGTTGGGGTCTAATGTCGTTTTTTTTTTTAAAGTAATGGCAGGACCCAGGCTGCTTTTAGTTCTTTTGGTACTGTGTTGGTGGCAAAAGAGCTATTGATAAGGTTGGTAACGAAGGGTGCAAATACAGACACACAATATTTTATCAGGGTTGCAGGGCAGATGTCGTGCTTACATCTAGAAGGTTTTAGGCCTTTAATAATATTAATGATTTCTAAGATGCACAGTGGCGTGAAGGCAAATGTGTTATCCTCGCAGAGTTCTGTTAAGAGAAGTGTAGTTGGGAAGGTTGGGTTGAGGTTGAGTTTAGATTTATTTAGTACTATTTTTTGTTGTAGTAATGAGATTTTGTTTGCTAAGGCATTTTGAATATTGGAGCACCATTGTTCATCTTTGATAGTATGGTCTGGGATAGGTGCTGTGATTCGAGTTCACATAGAATGTTAAATAGTTCTCTAGTATTGGACTGGGCCTTCACGATTCTTTGGTTGTGGACCTCACTCTTTGATTTAATAATTTCCTTTTTATAATTATTGACTAGTGTCTGGAAAATGGTTTTATTCAGTGGTGTTGGAGATTTGATGCGGTTGTTTTCAGAAGACCTTTTGGTTACACGCAAGGTGTGGAGCTCAGGGGTAAACCAAGGCTATTCCCCATGGCTCAGTAAGACACAAATGCCAGCCACCCTTAACCTTCAAAAGTCTAAGACGCACAACTACCCAGTTGCAATGCTAGATCCACACCTCAATAACATTCAAAGCATCATTAAAGTCCCCACTACCACCATCCCAATTCCACTAAAGCCAAACCTGTGAGATGATAATTCAAAACACCCTACAAAGGTTTACCCACCTACCAAAACCCTAGCCAACGCCAATGAGACCCTTCAACTAAAAGGTGCGCTCATCAATGCCAGATCCATCACAGCCCATGCATTGGATATTGCAGACAACACCAAAACCAATGACCTTGACTTCTTAGCAGTCACGTAAACGTGGCTCAACACAGCCTCTGGCCTTCACCTTTCCTAACATAAGAACCTCTACTGAACCCCACTTTGCTGCAGGTGAAGTAATCGCATTAAAAATGTCTCTCACACATGCCTGCACTCTCACAATACAAAGGCGACAGCGATGGTGCGGGCTGGGCTCCTGCCCACCCGAGGATAATCATGGATGCACTTCTGTGCTGTGTCATGCATGGTTATGCATGATTGCAGGTACTACCTTCTGTACACAGCATGTGTGTTGCACTGACCCACACCGGTTTGCAGCCTCCTGCCAAAGTTGGGCATATGTGATGGCAGACATCTGTGAAGTGGAAAATGTAGGTATGTTCACTGTCATTTCTTGGCGAGTTGGTGCACTTGTGCTCATGCAATGTGAGTTGGTAACAACAAGAGCTCTCACGGGTACAGATGGCAGATTATGATGTTGGGGACATGCAATAGACATCCATGCACAACATCTCTATTGTCTGGAAATGTGATGTTGGTGAATTGACCTCTGAGGGACGACAAAATGATCTGTTAGCTGTTTGGGCATCTTGGAGTAAGACACAGACACAGAATCAAAGTTCAAAACAAACACTTTTATTAACCTAAATGTCAGGACGGAAAAACACCTATCTTGCTGTATACCATGGTGGGATTTCCCTACCAAAACAAAACTAAGGAAAGTCAAATTCCACAAGTTCATCTTAGGAATCTTTGTCCAAAACGTATACATGCCCTCACAACTAATCTTATACAACGTGCAGGGATGTCAGCAGCAAACAAAATAGTGTTTGCCATAATGTCCGAGCTTGGTCCAGCGCGCAGCTCCTTTCCCAGAATAAAAAGTAGTTCGAACAAAAGTCTTAGGATTGCCTTGAGTTCCAAATCAGTTAGGATTGACCAATACTCTGGGTTCCCTTCCCCAAGTTCCAGAACACAATTGAAAACACAAAATATCCTCAGGTTCTGTCCTCAAGACAATGGGGGTCATTACGAGTATGGCGGTAGGGGCTTAACGGCACCATTAAGGATGACGGTGCCATTAAGCTCCTACCGCCATATTCCGAGGTCCCTTAGCGGGTCCCAGCAGGAACGGCTGGTCTGACCAGCCGTTCTTAGCGGGACCTATTAGGGGACCTTGGAGCTAATAAACGGGCCCGTTATTAGCGCCTTCCCCATTCCCATTTGAGCACTATGGGGGCTCAAATGGGAATGGGGAATGGTTTACTGAATGGGGACTCACCGGGTCCTCCAAGGTCGGAATGACCCGGTAAATCCCCATTCAGTGACAACGGACCCGGACCTGGGTTTGGAGGCAGCGATGGCGCTAATAGCGTCATGGCTACCTCCAAACTCGTAATTACCCCCACTAAGGAGTTCCAACCTCAGAGATTCCTTCCTCAAGATATAATTCCAGTGAAGTTTTAATATGATGGTGTTTCCCAATTTTCTTAATCTTCAGTGCCACACTTGAACCCTCCGCATATGACTGGTCTTTGCACCACACAATGGGCCTGATCATGAGTTGGGAGGTAGCCCTTAAATGTTGTGGTAACGATGTTACTGCTGCATTTAAGGGCAGTCCCTATCACAAGGTAGGCATGTTTGCCCCAGCTCAGAGCTAGGGGTAAACATGCCGAGAAAATGCCCATTCTTGGTGCAATTACCAACAGCAGTATTACTGTGTGGTAATTGCACCGAAAATTAACCATTGGGTCCAACAGACCAAATGGGGAATGGGGATGTACAGGTAGCCTTAAATCCGGGCCTTTATATAAATGCGTCCCACGTACATGAATAAATGCATAATGCAGTTTGTCATTCAATGGGCTAAATCCCACCTCATCGACGCTTGGAGCAGGAGACATATTAATATGTGGTGGGATTGAGCCCATTGAATACTGCATTATGCATTTATTCATGTACGTGGGACGCATTTCTATAAAGGCCCGGATTTGAGAAAGGCAAAGTGCCGAAACACATTTCATCCACAAACGGCTACTAAAGCACAAAATAAAGATTTTTCTGCACACCCCAAAGACTACTGGAGCTTCTTTCTTATGAGGAACCCCTGAGGACTTATTAAATAATAGTGATATGAATTGGCGCATTTGAAGGTGTAAGCTCATCAAATTACCTTGTGATTTAACAACGGAGTGGAGGGTCTTGTAGTCTCCGTAGATGCTCACACCCATGTGACAAAAGTCAACACGCATCTAATCAAAAAACAGAATTTTGAACCTTACATCTACTTAAAGTCGCGAGGCACAGCCTAAAGGGTGTCAACCAAAAAGACCCTCAACAATAGTCTTTTTGTAGTCATGTATGAGGAAGTCAGGGGGGGTTGATTTATAATACCCCATGAAGATAGGGGACGGTTTGGGTTGGTCTCTAGTAGGGAAAGGGGGATACCATGTCTCTCCCAAGGGCATCCAACTCCCAGTCCCAACAGACTCTCTTCCCCTCTTATATTTGGCCCTTTTGGCCTTATTCCTAGTACGTCTGAATTGAGAACATTTCCTATCCTTTTTCTGGACAATGGGACATGACACTATTACCACCCCTGGAATAAAGGTTTCTCCCTGTAAGGGAGGTGGAGAATACTGCATCTCGCTCAAAGGCACCCCACTTCCAATCCCCAAGGATCCTCCACCCAGGGGATCCTCCCTCACGTGTCCACCCCCAGGGTCGGGATCCAAAAGCAATGGCCTTTCCCTGGCCACTTGCACAGAAGATCCTAAGGGAGTGGAAGTGAGAATACCCTCATGTTTCTCACATAGTCCACTGCATGAGTAGGCAGAGATGACGTGTGATAATGCCATTTGTTGGTGTTAGGAGAAACATTATACGTTTATGTACCTTAGCAATGTGTGCCTGTGCGTGATGTATGCTTACTGGTCAAACTGTCAAGGGTGCATGTTGTTACATGTAATTGGGTGTACAAGTACCCAAGCAGGTGTTGTGAGACCTCACCACCCACTTGCATGGACATGCTGTGCGCAATCAAATCATGTCAGGCTTGTGTGGTTCTGCACACAACAGGGTGGCTTGACAGCTATGGTGTTCCCAGCAGTGCACCATGAATGCCGGGGGTGTCCACCAGACCAGCTCCCATGCATTCATCATTTGCCCACCCTACCAATGGACCCACTGCCCATCCCTCTACAACTGTGTTGTGCCTCTGGAGCCACGTAGCATGGGGGTGTGGTCCTCTGATGTTGGCCCTTGGGAATTCATGTTAGACCCAGAAGCCTGCTGGGGGCGCTCTTCAAAGTGAGTGAGTACTTTCGCACCCCAACCGCGTGCCTGGCCATCAAATGACCCTTGATGAATTGCACTGCAACAACAGGGCAGGCCGTACGTCTGGCTCCCTGCATTCCACAGGTTATTCTTGCGCACTTGGTTCATCTTGGGTTGGACTGCTTGTCCGGCCATGGCCATTGAGACAGGATTTACATGCCAACTGCTTGGGGATGTGTTGACTCAAGGGCATGCCCCCTCTGGGAGTGTCCCCTTACATGAGTGCCTCTCGCCTCCAAACAGTGCAGAGGCAGAGCAGGCAAGCAGTTCCCCAGTGCTTACGTGAGAGAACACGTATGATGGGCTGACCACAGGGCCTGGCCACCATTCAGTGGGTGTGGACCCACATGGGCCTTGCCCATGCACTTTTCTACTGAGCTCGGTTTCTAACTGCAGTCCAGGACAATATGTCTACATGTGCCAGCTCACCCTTCCCCACACCAGTGGTGTGTGCATGGGCAGAAGCTGCACCCTTCTTGCAAGATTATTGCCTGGGCCTCGGCTCTTCCAACCACCCATCCAGCTGGGCTATTAGTGCATGCGTGATCAACAGGGCCCACCACCCTGCCGGGCCATCCACTGACACTGAGGCAGGCCACATGGACAGGCCTGAGGGTGTGGTGCTCATCCCAACTCACCCACCTAGGCTCCTGTCACCTAGCTAAGTACTCATAACAGAGGTGGCAGACTGCTCCATTAGTGCATGTTACTTGAGTGGATCATCATTGTATGTCCAGAGGTCCCTCAGTCACATCAAGTGATGTGGGAAGTCCACAGTGCACAGTCCCAATTCGTCATCAGGCAGAAACAGGGCATGTGACATTATGTGTACATCTTACCAGCACCGCTCAGGGGTCACAAGTCATTTTGATGTGGCTCAACCCACAGACAGTGTTATGCCACTAGCAGACCCCAGGACAGTTTTGGTGGCTGAAGTTCGCATCCTGCATAGTGTCCTTGTGGCTAGCACTCCCTCATGATAACATGTCCATCGGTTCCTTCAGCCAGTACCTTTGGCCAGGCCCAACTGCCCATGAGGCGGGGCCAGGCCCTACAGATGGCCTGAGTCGCAGCTGGCCCAGCTGTGTCCCTCAGTTGTCTACATCCCTGGACCCCACTTTGTGCATGCATTGTGTCTCCCTGTGTGACAGACATGTGGCATGGGCGCTTGAGGGGCTCCTCTGTGCTGGTACCAGGGCACCATATCAGGTGTGTGACTACAGGCCTGGATGCTTTGGGAGTGGCTGAGAAAGGCCAGCAGTTGAGTTTCCAGGCAGGACACGAGCCGCGGTAAGTGTCTCAGGGAAGTGCTATTGGGGCTCCATAAGGCAGTTGGTGTCCCCAGGCCTCTCAGGAGGTTACTGCTTTCGTGTGTCAATGTCATGGACCCAGTTGTGCACATTGTGGCCACACACCTGTGTGCCACTGTGTAGGCCATGGTTGTTAAGTGTCCCTGTCCCATGCATGACTCCTCTTGGCGGTCAAGGTGAATATGAGAGAAATGTGCCCAGGTGCACTTCCCATGGCCCTGGCTGCGGGTTACATTTGGGTTACTTTGGCATTGGTATTGTGCCATTGTCATTATTTCTTGCAATGTGTTTGTGGCCACACGGCAATGTGCTGCATTGACATTTGTGTGTGTGTGTGTCATGATTGTAACTCATTGTTGCCCTACACTCATTTGTCAGTATTCATGTTGATTGCATGGGCATGTATGTGTGTGGCATTTTCTGGTGGACCCATGCTGACTTAATGGTACTGTTTATGTTTTGCATTGTGATGAATCCTGATCACCAGTGATTGTCTCCTCCCAGGTTGCCAGGGAAAGGCAGCCGCTACCTGAGTCTGATCCTGGGGGTTTTGTCAGGAGGAGGTTCATGGGGGAGGAGATGAATACCAGGGGGGAAGTGATGACTGGAAGGACGTGGAATTTTTCCCTTTTCTGTGAGGAAGAAACCCTGATTCCAGAGTTTTTGATGGCATGCTGAATGTAACATCTAATGTTTATGGTGATTGTTGTTTGCTTAAAACTGTCCAACAATGTAACTTGAAATTATTTGGAACTTCCTTGGACTCCAAGTCCCAGAAAGCCTCAAGTACTGAGACGAGGAAGAAGAGCAAGGAGACAATGTGGTGGGAATGTGACACCAAGTGTAATGTGCACCGTAGTTGTCAGGATCCAAGTCAGCTGCAAAGACATTTAAACCGAGACATCCCTTGCAGCTGACAGATCGAAGAAGGAGAGATTGGAGTAGGAGAGATGAGAAAGGCTGCACAGTGCATGAAGCAGGAAGCGAGTCCGGAGGCAGAGGCAAACCGACTGAGAAGAGCCGTGGGGAAAACAGGAGACATCTGCGGGTAGCAGACTGCTGGCGTTCGGGACAGGAGAAGAGGAACTCCGTTAAAGTTAAGGGGAATGGTGCACAGCGGCCCATGGACGACACAGTTCTGCAGAGCTGCACTGGTTCTGTCAGCGAAGGACTCAGAAGCTGACACAGGACCTGAAAAAGACTCTGCATAGAAGGGGAAGCTTTCCTAGCAAAAATGCCTCACAGCAGGCCACACAGTGAACTGGCGAGTCAACCTAAGCGAGTAGGGGGCCCTGGGATGTGCAAACACGTTAACAAATATTTCGGAAGCAATTTTGAATACTGACCGAATAGAATTGAAAAGAAATGGCAAACATGGTACAATTTGCCTGGTATGAGATGTCAGTTGGGGGAAACCTGGAACCAGCATTGCCATAAACCAAAAGACATTGAAAAAAACCAAGCAGCAAGAGTTGTACCATTCTCCGGATATGAGATGTCAGTTGGGGAAACCTGGAACAAGTATTGCCAAGAGCCAAAAGACATTGAAATAAAGGTTGCCAGATAGAGCTTGAAACCATCATTGCCAGGAGCCTTCTAAAAAAGAAAGATTCAAACTTATAAGTGGATCATGGGGGACGAATCAGTGGACCAGGTACAGGCCATCACATACTTGGGGTACTACCTTACAAATAGGGTTAGTGCCAAACTATGGAAACAGAGACTTGACGAGAAGGCCTGTAAACTTAAATCCAAATAACATTTTTGAGAGTAAAGGTTTGCAGATTTTCTCTGATAACGATAAGGCGATACTATCTTTCCAAATGTGAGCCTATCTTACTTTATGGCCTTGATATCTGCACCCACGATATGAGTCTGATTCTTAATACCATTCAGGGAAAGTTGTGGAAAGAGCTACTGGGCTTATCCATGGCTGTGCCAAATGCAGTTATCCGCCATGAGCTTTGCCTTATATCCCTAAAATCTAGGTACCTCTGGAAATAACTTTCCCTGTATAGGAAAAGAAGTGACCCGCCAACAAATTCTGTTTACGAAACGCTAAGAGAGGTTGCTAGATCCGAATCAGTTCCATCCATGACAAAGTTCTGTGATAGAATGAATTCAATACTTCTGTCCCTAGGGCTAACTGTAGAAGATCTTGTACAACGCCCAGGACTAGTGAAGAGGTTTCTCCTCACGGCAGACTAGGTGGAAACGGTTGACTGTATCAACTCTTATTCTACCTATAACGAATATTCAAATTTTTGCCACCCAAGGGAATGTCTGCTCCTTTATCTGCAGAGGTTCCCGTGTGAGAGGGGAAGAACCAGCTATATGCGTTTTAGGCTGAATCAGCTACCGACCCTTGAGAGGACAAGACACTGGGGTACTAACGGTGCGCCAGGGCTGGAATCCCTAGACCTGAGGTGTCGCTTCTGTGGGGATACAAACTCCCAAGAGACACTCAAGCACGTAGTTCTTAGTTGCTCTCATTTTGAGCCTATACGTGTCTTGACCTTCAAAGATAGGTTTGAGAAGGATTCAGAACTCTCATTGAATCTTTTCTGGAATAGATGCATCTGGGGTCTAAATATATCCCTAATCGTGGCACTGAATGCGTTCCTGCAGGGTATAAGCAAAGATTTGGATAAAATTAATTTGGCCACTTAACGTCAAATTACGGATGATGGAACTTTTGTTTTATCTAATGTACTCTGCATTCTGATTGATGTATATCTTTATATTTTACAATGAACTTTATAGACAGGCTTATGTGATCTATTATGCAATAAAGATTGTTATCAACTATGTATTTTATATGATGTTTTTCTACATGTTGTGTAAGGTTTTTTGTAAACTAAATATACAACAATAAAAATAATTGCCAAGAGACATTATTGAAAGAACAAAAGGGCAAATATGGTACAATTCTCCTTATATGAGATGTCATTTGAGGGAAACCTGGAACCAGCATTGCCATAAGTCAAAAGACATTGGAAAAAAACAAGCGGCTAAAGTTGTACCATTCTCCCGATATGAGATATCAGTTGGGGGAACCTGGAACAATCATTGCCAAGAGCCAAGAGACATTGAAAGAAAGGTTGCTAGACAGAGCTTGAACAAACCCTCATATATGGGATGTCAATATGGGGGAAGTTGGGACAAGTAATACATGAAGTCAACAATGGTGTTTTATTGAAGAAGTGAAAATGTGTTACATGTAAGAGGATTGTGAATGTTGGAGAGAGACCTGATAAGAGCACCAGGTAATGAACCTTTTTGGAAAGAGATACCTGGCAGCACAGTACACAAGGGGATCTGCATGAGCTAAAAGGGAGATGTTCCTGGCAGGAGAGTAAACCAGGATATCAAGAGTTACAGTTCAGACGTTTCCTGGCAGGAGAGTGTACCAGGAAAACCACTTTGAACTGGTGTGTTGAAGGGAAACTTTGTCATGTGAAGTTATTGTTGCCATTGCACACTTTATCAGCCTGAACATTTGAAAAGACTTTCTTTTGCCATGCTTTAATCAATATTGTAGAAAAGACATTTGTGTTACCATCCTGAAAAGTGGGAAAGAATTTCCTTTGCCATATTCCAACCAGTAATGTGTACATTCTATTTTGCCATCCAGTAAGGCTAGGAAAAACTTCCTCTTTGTTATATTCCAACCAATGTTGTGGAAGAGAAATTTGTTTTGCTATCCTGAGAACATTATTAGGTAAAAGGGACATTTGTATTGCCTTTAAGAGACTGTTCTTGAAACAAAACATTTTGGAAAATGTTCCTGAAATAATCCAGGGGGAGGGAACTAACCTCTGGACACAAGGATTGTTTTGGTTGAAGTTATATGTTTAAGTTCTTGCACGTTTTTGTTGAATTGAATTTGGAAACATTTACCTTGCACCTTTTGCTTGTGTATATTAGTGTGAGGGTCAGATTTAGTTTCAACACAAGATCAGCCTGCTCTAGTTTTAGTTTCATTGCAAGGGACATTTGTTTTAGGATAGAGAAGATTAGACCTTTAGCCAAACCCTTTTCTGTTAATAAAATGGCTGATGTTGAGAATCGTACAACTGTGTGTCTGCCTTGCGTTTCTGACCCCTCAGTATGCCACACATGCATTGTCACTGTTGACTGATGTCAATGTTCTGTGTCCTTTTCCACAGTTGCTGAAGCTGGCGTAGCGGGAGGAAGCAGAGTCGTGGAGTGGAAAAGCAGGGACAGGTCCCCCAGACCCAGGTGCTGACGCCAGCCAGTCACTGATGACACCTCTTCTGAGAGCAAATTGGTTGGGGGAGTGCCAGTACCATAAGGAACGGCTGCTGAGGGTAAATCCCAAGAGGGGATTGTGGTGGGGGATACATCAGCAACTGTGGGACAGGGTGCTACCACACAGGGGCCATCAAGGGCAGAATACTCTATGGAGACATCTGGGTTGATCGTGGTGGAGGTGGAGGAGGAAGCCATTGCAGGCTTGCCCACAGGGTCAGGTGGGAACATCAAGCAGGGTGTTCAGGTTACACCCTTGGCACAGAGACATGAGTATGTGAAGACCTCCTGTCCCTGGGCTATCTTCCGCAGAAGTGACCACCTTCGTGGATGCCACCACCCAGATCGATGCCCTGCTTGAGACCGAAGTGACCATCCGAGATGTGGTGCAGTCCCTACTGACTGGTATTATGAGGTGAACCTCATCTATTTTTGATGCTGTTGAAGCTTCTTGCAATGAGCTCGTTCAACTTCATGAGCAGATGAGCCGCTTCCTGGGCTAGCTGGCAACTGCACTGCTCTCAGGTGGTCTCTGTGTGCTGGCGCATGCTATTGCCCCCTCCACCACTTCCTCCACTGTGCCCCAGTTGTCATCCAGGGAGCCTTCCATAGCACATACCAACATGGCCCCCTGTGCACCAGTCCCACCACCACCACCACCACCATTAGTCTGGCTGTGCCTATGTCCCTGCCCGAGAAGGAAGCCCCAAGAATGCAACATGAGGTGGACACTGTGGCTGCCCAGGCACCTACACAGGAACAGGCAGTGGAGGGACAGCTGGAACTTCAGGACAGTGTAGCTGTTGTACCCCCTGACAAGTGCCATTCAGTTGGAGGGGGACCTACACAGCTTGCATGCTGCCAGGCAGCAGCAGATGAAGAGTGTGAGAAGGCACTTTATGCAGGGCTTTTCCACCCCGAGGAGGCAAAGTGGCAGACAATTGGCACACATCTGGCAGGAGGAACGGAGGCAGCTAAGGGAGATGGTGTGCATCCATGAGCATGGTGCAGATGCAGCAGGCTAGAGAAGCAGCCATTGCAAGGACCAGGGAGAGGTTGACATGACGGCCTGCAAGCCCTCCAGGCAAGATGAGAGGCCTGCCTACAGGCAGGTGATGAACAGAGTGACTCTGTCCTGAAGGCAGCCTGCTGCCAGTGTATATAGTTGTATAGTGTTATGTTTCATTTTGTTCATTTGGAACTTTTATTTTATTTTAATCTCTGTACATTTTTACCCTCACCCTCTTATAGTATTTTTTTTAACTCATTTTTTATTAAGCAATGCAACATATGTAAAAATAAAATAAACTGAAGAAAAATGCCATTTTTCATCCCCTACCCCTTCCCACCACCCTTCCCTGCACTTAAATTAACCAGGCTCCACCGGGTCAAATATCGAATAGGCAAACAGTCGGAACAAGACACTTAATGAAATTTCCAAGGCGAGTGATCCGTGGGGCCACACACCCAAACAATGATGCAAAGCTTTAAGAGAGCACATAGGAAACAAAGGAGGATGAGTTACAATCGCTCCAACAATACCAAAGAGTCAAAGTCTCATGGATTCACATTCATCATTCAAAAGAACACCAGTCCAGTCCTGCAAGAAAGAGGTCATTGTGTCATTAGATATAGCTGCCAGTTTCTCATACATAAAAATGGCTGACAACTTATTGAGCCACTCTGCCTTGGAGGGGGCAAAGGTGCCCTTCCTCTTCTGTGCTAGAGCCAGTCTCCCCACCCTCAACATTGGTGACACCACTTTCGGGAAAGTAAACAGCTCAGAGTCTGGCATCGGATTATTCAGGAGGATCTCGTACCCACTATATCCTTGATCCAGCTGAGCAGTTACGCCCAATACACCTGTACCACCGGGCATTCCCACCACATGTGGTATCAAGTACCTTGCTGCAAACACTTTCTGGGACACAATGGGGAGACTTTTTCAAACATCAAGGACAAGGTAGCAGGGGGGCGATGCCAAGAGTGAAGAATCTTGAAGCTATGTTCCATAGCCGAGGTGTATAAATTCCCAGAGAAAATTGATTTAAAGATCGCCCTCCATGTTGGTTCTTCAAGGGACAAACCCAGCCTGTCCCCCCATATCTGTTTAAATGGCTGCCTGCCTTCTAGGTCAGCTGTGATAAGGACCTTATAAATCTTAGAGATGGACCCCTTTTGTACCGTGGATTCCACCAGAATCTTTTCAAAGAGAGTCAAGGGTCGGGTCATGCCGGCTAGCCAGGTAGGGTGAGTGAGGATCCCCTTGAGCTGCAAATATTTAAAAACAGGGGGGGTGCTGGCTCCCATCGCCTCGGACAGTTGAGTGTACTCAATAAAGGAACCCTGGCGGAAGAGCTGAGCAGCTCTCTCCAACCCCTTGTCTGACCATGCCTGGGTATTGCAGAAACTCCTAGCTCTGAGATTGAAGGGGGGACCCCAAAGTGAAGACAAGGGGGAAGGCCAAGAGGACAGTCGTTTATTCTCTCCACTCGGTTTCCAGGAAGCCCACAGGGCAGCCAGTGTTGGGTGGGACCTGAGGTGCAAAGGGATAGTTCTCGGGGAGGCTCAAAGGAGATCCCTAACTTTTCTCGGATGGGAATGCACATCCTCTATGTAAGTCCAATAAGTCCCCATGTGATCCCTCATGTGCTAAAATCCTAAGACCAAAACCTCCATGTGTTTTCGGGAGTGTTAAAGTAGAAAGCTTAATTCTTGCCCTCCTACCATTCCATATGAAGCGATGAACTTGAGTTTGTAGCTGCTCCAAAAAAAGGCTTCCGGGATAATGCAGGGACGGGCCGAGAAGAGGTAGAGCAGGCGGGACAGGATATTCATTTTAACCGTGACCATACGCCCGAACCACGAAAGAGTGAGGGGTGCCCAGCGTACAAGGTCGCTACTGATCTTTGCCATAATTGGGGGAAAGTTGATGTCGAACAGTTTACCCAGATCTCTAGGAATGGTGATGCCCAAAAAAGAGGTGGCCTCCCGTTCTATCCACATACCCTGAACCACAGCTTCATTGCTGATTGCACGATCTACAGCTCCCATCATCATTATACAGGATTTAGGAACATTAACCTTGAGCCCCGAGAAGGACCCAAAGAGGCCAATAAGCTCAAGTAATCTAGGAAGGGAATCCTGAAGATTAGTCAAATAAGCGAGGATGTCATCTGCAAACAGTGACAGTTTGAATTCACAGTCCCCACAGCAAACACCTGAGATCCCACTGTTGGCCCTGATTGCAATGGCCAGGGGTTTCATCGCCAAGGCATATAAGAGGGGGGACAGGGGACATCCCTATCGGGTGCCCCTAGAAAGCCGCAGGGTTGCCAAAATAGAGCTGTTAACCAGAACCCTTGCCAAAGGGCCATTATATAGGGCTGAGACTCCTGACTCCCAAGCCCATCTTTCGAAGCACCTTCCCCATGTAAGGCCACTCAACACGGTCAAAGGCCTTTTCTGAGTCAAGGGAAAGGAGGCAGTTCTCTAAATCTCGACTCAAAGCTTCATGCATGAGGTCCAAAGTTTTCCTCACATTATCCGACCCTTGACGGCCAGGGATAAATCCAACTTGGTCCCCATGCACCAAGGACGGGAGGAGCTTCGCTAACCTATTGGCCAGGAGCTTCGCCAAGATCTTGACATCCGTATTCAGAAGAGAAACGGGCCGGTATGACTGGCATTGAGATGGGTCTTTCCCTTCTTTGGGCAAAACAACAATGAGGGCAGACATCATGGATGGAGGGAGGGATCCCGTTTCAAGGGCAGCGTTGAACATCCTGGCCATGAAAGGAGCTAACGTAGAACAAAAAGTTTTATAGGAGCGAACCGTGAAACCGTCATCTCCCGGTGCCGGTCAGGGAGGAGATCATATCGATTACCTCATGGGGGATATGGGGGCTTCCAGGGGGCCAGTACTCTCTGGTGGGAGACGAGGGATGGGGAGGGAGTCCAGGAATCGATCTACATCAACACTGTCTCTTGTACATTCTGGGGAATACAGGTGCTCATAGTACAATTGAAACTGCTCTGCTATAGAGCGATCATTTAGAATAGTCTCCTCCTCGGTCGAGGTAATGAATTTAACTCTTCTACTGTTCCTGAGTTTCCTCAACCTCCACGCTAGAATCTTGTCCACCTTCTCCCCCTTCTCCATACACTTCTGCTTTAAGAAGGCCAGTTTCCTTTCCGTCCGACCCACCAATAGCGTTGCAAGTTTAGCTCCAAGATCCTCCAATTCCGCCCACTGACCCGGGAACATCTGTGCTTTAGTTTCCCCTCTGGCTGAATACTGCCAATCTTCTCTCTCAACTTTTTCTCCTCATGATCTCTATCCCTTTTCTTCCTCGAGCCCATCCCCATAAGGGTTCCACTGATTGTGGCTTTGAAGGCATCCCAGATTCCCATGACCCCCACCTCCCCATTGTCGTTTATAACGAAATATTCTTTGATGGTAGCCCAGAGGGATTGTCTCAACTCGTTAACCTGCAGCAACGTGTCGTTACAGGTCCACCGGGATCCAGGAGACGAGGGGGGAGGGAACCCCAAGTTAATTTTGACCATATCATGATCGGACCAGGGAATCACCTCTACCCCAAACTCGGTGACATGCTCACAGAGCGATGAATCAACCAAAATATAGTCAATCCTAGAGAGAGCTGAGTGAGGTTTTGAAAATAAAGTGAAGTAAGGGTCCCGGTCTTGAATGGAAGTGTGTGAGTCTGATAGGCCTAATTCCTCATTAATCCAAAGAAACGTGTCTGCCAGCTTTGTCTGATGATGCAAGTCAGGACATGGGCTAGGTGACTTCCTATCTCTATCTGGACAGAGAACCATGCTAAAATCCCCAGCCACCAATAGGGTCCCTTCTGTGAATCCTATAATTACCTCCCTCATCCCTTCCCAAAAACGATCTTGGCCTCGTTCGCTGCATATATGCACACCAAGATAAACACCCTATCTTTAATCATTATATATCGTCCCTCTGGGTGAAATCTATATGCTTTGGGAGTAAAGGGGGCTCTCGGAGAGACTAGGAGGGCAACCCCACGTTTCTTTGTTATGTAGGAGGAAATAAACATATGCTGTATGGGTTTAGCTCTGAGATGCGGCTCTTTTTCCTTGACCCAATGTGTTTCCTGCAAGAATAGGAAGTGGAGCTTTAGTCTAGAGAATTACTTCACCACCATTGACCTCTTAGTGGGTGAGTTTAAACCTCGCACATTTAGCGACTCCACCGACAGATGTAGAAGGGAACCACCTGCCAGGGAAGCAGAAATATCTCATAGCTCCTACCCAGGAGCCCCTTGTGTCTGTTCCATCTCCCTGCTTCAGCCTCAAAAAATCACTTGTTGAAAGTCCCACGGGACCAAAACCTCCTAGGAGATTTGGCAAGCATGAAAAACAACTCCACAGAACTGGCTCTAACAATCCCTCCCACCACCCCCCTCTCATCCCCACAACGCCTGAATCCCAAGCGACTTCAACATGTCGCTAGGTCAGGCCACCAGTGACTCCCCCCTCTGGGCACAAAAAACTCAACATTGTCAACAACAAGAGCCCCCCCTTCCCCCCTCACACTGATTACTGTCAAAGCATAAACATAACCTCTGTGAACCAATAACCAACAAAATCTATGGCCCTCAGCACAGGTCTTGTCGGATACACCCAAACAGCTTCCTAGGATTCATGTCTCCCCTCAAATTAAGGGCGACCTCCCGCCACCAAGAGATAATTTTTAGGGTTTAGATGCATTTGGCGACGCCGGGGCAATTTTCCAGAACTTTCTGTGGCCCCGGACCTTGTGTCTCTCCGTGGCCGACTTGGAGCGCGGGGGACCCGCGGGTGCCCTCTCTCGGTCAGCATCTGCAGGCTCTACGTTCTGGTCCCCCAAGAGTTCCCGGGATACCCTATGAATATCGTCCTCTGTTACCAAAGCGTATTTCTAGCCATCAACCTCAAAGGAAAGAGAGAACGGGTATCCCATCGATATCTCACTCCCTTTGAATGAAGTATTTTCGTCAAGGGGCGCAAAGCCGACGGCTCGCTAAGGTGAGGGCCGACAGGTCATGATAAATCAAAATGTGTGCCCCCTCCCAGGTGAAAGGGGCTCTCTTGCGTGTCAATTCAAGAATCTTGCTTTTCTCCAAGATATAGTGAACCGCACATGGACAGATCTGGGGCCCCTGCCAGAAGCACCAGCCCTGTGAGCCAGATCGATGGTAGGTTCAATAATGTTGGCATTGTCGAAAAGAGATGCAACAACTGTATTGACAGCTTTGATGATGTCCGCTTGGGTTTCACCTTCTCTTTCAGGAAAGCCCAGGAAGCGTAGTTTGCAGCGGCGCTCCCTGTTTACTAGGTCATCGAGCTTTAGAGAGCACTTTTCTTCCCTTCTTTCCAACTCCGCCAGTCGCATGTCGAACTGAGTTTCTAATAACTCATTGGATGCTGTATTAGTCTCTAGGGCTTGCACCCGATCATCAATGGAATCAACTTTCTTGTCAAGGGTGTCTAGCCTCACTGCTATGTCTGCTCTAAAACCTTGAATTTCCTCCAACAGGGCTGCTATGCCCTTCGTGACAGAGCTAGCATCAATAGACTCTGGATGGGTCGGAGCCGCCATAGCCAGGGACGGTGGGGGCAAGTTGACGTGCGCTTGAACTTCTGGAGGGAGTCAAGCCCAGCTCATAAGGGCCACAGGGGGCTAGGTGCAGTCCAGGACTCCAACAGGGTCTTGTCGGGATAAAGCCGGGCGGGGGCCCATGCTAGGGCCACAGAGGAGAGGCTAAGAGTACAAGGGAGGAGCAAGGTGGGCTGCGGGGCCTGAGGTGGGGGGCCAACGGACCAGGCACCCCCGGGACCCTTTCGCTGCTACGATGTGCACACAGCGGCTGTTGTCCACCTGAATCCACGGGCTGAGGGAGGCCCAGTTCACCCCCCTCCCCCGAGTTCTCCTCCGGCCGATGACTCTTAAAGCTTCAGCAGGAAAGGTGGCGAGAGCGTGGGACCAGATAGCCAGACCGAGGTGAGCAGGGCTGGGGATATAGTCTGAGTGGGCTACCACACCACACCCGGCCCCCACCGCCGGCACTCTCCTCCTGTCCAGCAGCGTCACATGGGCCGGGGTCCGCTTCACAGTACGGGCACCAGGCAGGCAGTTGGGCTCTGAGCTCCCCTCCCCCCAAGCTGAAAAAGAAGGGCCGGAGGGGTCACCCCGGCCACCGAGAAGAAGGGGAAGGGGCCCCCAGCACCAACCTTACACTTTTGGGGGACCATCCAGCCCCTCGCCGCTGCTCTCCTGTGCCTCCAAGAGCTTGCGGTCTCAGCAGCTACCCACACCCACCTCACTGCGAGAGGGGGACGCAGGTGCTGGGGGGCCTCCAGATACAGTCCCAGCCGGGCAACGGAGGCTACAGGCTTTGGCAACCGCGAGAAATCAGTCCAGGGTTGAGGGCTGCGGCTGCTGTGGCCGCTGCTCTGGCGATCAGCTACAGATGCGCTGGGCGGGTTACAGCCAGCTCCACCATCCCACTCCTTGTTCGCCTCTCCGGGCCACGGGGCGAAGACAGAGGTGAACAGGATCTTCAAACCATGCAGCAGGGGGGTCTCGGCCCCAGCATTGTTTGCCAGCTGCGGACCCCTCCTCCACCTCAGAGGGTACTCCGCAGCCGTTGAGCCATGGGCCGGCCCCGACACACGTCCGCCCGCGCTGGATCGACGGAGTCCAGATCTCGGGCTTCACAACACCCCCGCGGACTGGAGAACTTCTCATCAGTCGCCTGGGGGGTTCACACTGCCCCTGGGGAGGAAAAGGCACCTCTCATGAGGGGTGGGGCTCAAGTCCCTTTTCAAGGACCAGGGGAGGAAACAGATGCAGAAGGATCAGAACATCTCGGCGCCCCCTGGTGATCTCCTATTATAGTATTTTACTGTGCATATTGTGAATAGAAGTGTTAAGAATCTTGATACCACACTTCTTGCAGTCTCTTTGTCCATGTGTAAAATCACTTTTTCCATGTTATCCAAATGCATTTGGTTTATGACTGTCACGTGGTTTGGGGCCTCACTGTGTGTGTCATGTTGTTACTGTGATGTTTGCTTTTGGACATGTGTGCATGCTCCCTGGGCGTGATGGATGTTCCATCCTTGCTCTGTGACCATGGGTGGTCTCTTATAGATGTGGGGAGGTGATGTTCGTTGGTATTGAGGTTTTTTGACAACTTTGGCATGCACATGTGTTGCTTGCCTACTTGCATGCTGTGCATTGCAGGCATGCTGTTGAATTGTGCACATGGTGTGGATGTGTGTGTGATAGTTGTATGCTGTGGCTGTGTATGTACTCTATTGCTGCATGTGTCCATGTGTGTTTGGTGATGGTTTCTGTTATAAATGCTTGACATGATGGCATTCTTTTGATTGACTTGAACATGTGCAGATGTGTTTAACGTGTAGGAGTGGGGCCATCAGATGGCTGGAGGTGGCAATGGCTGTTTATGTGACTCCATTGCTTGTGCAGCAGCACTGTGTGTTTTGTACTGGTGTGTTTGTGTTGTGGGAGTGACATTTCCGTTGTGTGTGTGATGGTGTGCATACGGGTATGCTTTTGGTAATGTTTGAGATGTATCATGATGGTGCTTGGATTCTCTCACTAGGGATGGATACTGACTTGTTCATGTGTATTGCTACATGATCCACATGCTTTAGTTGTGTGCTGTATCTGTTGACAGCTGTTGAACATCTTTACATTCTCTACTGAAGGTTGAGCTCACTGTATGTTGAGTTCCTTTCTGGTCCACTGATGTTTAGGTGTTCCTTTAGCACTTGCTTGACAATGTGGATGCGCCCACACTTCATTCACTGGTATGGGTGAGGAGGGATGTGACCTCACTGTGGATGTGTGGGCTACACTTATCACTTCTGCACTCAATATTAGGTAGCTGTATGCCTCCCAATGCATTGCCACCCACCTGCAAACATCTACAGTCACCTACTACCTGCTCTTTTATCATGCTGCACATCTGCCACTCAAATGCTGGAGATTCACATGATTGATTTATCTGCCTGACTGTACACATTATCCATCTCCTTGACTCGCACACTCACTGGCAGGGACTTTGCCACCCCTGCCTACCTACCTACCTTCCTTTGTACAGGCTACAATGCACACACACATTCAAAATGACTCAGAAGAAACTCTGTGTCTTCCAAGAGCATTCACCTACAGCGCTTCGAGGCCATTGCAATGGCACATAGGCATAATGATACCCAAGATTGCATTCCATTGCATTACTATGTTACAAGTACATGGAGTGGTCAAAGTGTAGCTGATGCCACATTATGCTGTTCTTTTGATGTGCAACTGAGTGTGATGTACCAGGGAGTCATGTTAAGAGCTACAGACATGGATTCAACAGCAATGCTCCCAGTTGTTCATGTTGGAGGAGGATGATGCTCTACGACTTTTGCCTGCTTGTAACCAGCGCCTTGATGCCTCCAGGTTTTGTGTGCTATACAAATGAAATAAAAAAATACATATCTGGCAGGTGTACTTAATTTTGGTGGCAGGCCAGATGAGTTAAGGTAGATTGTTGTTCACCATTGGACTGGTAGGGGTGTAAACTAGCAGGAGACTTGAGGGGGTTGGGGCATAGGTTAGTGGGGGTGGTAGGAGGAGGGCGGACTAGCAGGGGCAACCTGGTCTAGTGGTCCAAGGTGAGTAGGGGAGGTGGGCAGTGTGAAGACTTGTGGGGGGAGCATGGGGTAGTGGTTCGAGGTGAGTGGGGTGGTGGGAGGAGGGCATACTTGAGGGGACAGCAAGGTCAGTGGGAGGAGGGTGGACAAGCAGGGGGCTGTCTAGGGTAGTGGGCAGAGGTCAGTGGGGGTGGTGGAAGGAGGGTGGACTAGCAGGGGGCTGCCTGGAGTAGTGGTCCGAGGTGAGTGGGGGTAGTTGTAGGTGTGAGAACTTGAGAGGGCTGCCTGGGGTAGTGGTCCGAGGTGAATGGGGTGGTGGGAGGTGCAAGGACTTGAGGGTGCTGCCTGTGGTAGTGGGCCGAGGTCAGTGGGGGCAGTGGGAGGTGTGAGGGCTTGAGGGGTGGTGGTCTGAGGTGAGTGGGGGTGGTGGGAGGAGGATGAACTAGCAGGCGGCTTCCTGTGGTAGTGGGCTGAGGAGAGTGGGAGTGGTGGGAGGAGGGCAGTTTAACAGGGAGCTGCCTGGGGTTGTTGGCCAAGGTGAGTGGGTGTGGGAGGACTTGAGAGGGCAGCCTGGAATAGTGGTCCGAGGTGAATGGGATCGGTAGGAGAGGTGAGGACTTGAGGGGGCAGCCTGGGGTAGTGGTCTGAGGTGACTGGGGTGGTGGGAGGAGGGCAGACTAGCAGGTGCCTGTCTCAGTTAGTGTTTTTTTTTTTTTTTAAATATCTTTTTATTTTATCTCAACCAAACAACATTACAACGAAACATAAATAAAACACCTCAAACAACAAAAACCAAACAAACAAAAAATAAGGCACTGCAATCCCCATCCCTCCCCCCTATGAGCCTGTAGAATGTCCGCCATCAGTGTCCGTTCCATGCGGTGGGGCCTCATACCAAACAGCTCAGCTAACAATAACTTCCATGCCGTGAGAGAGCATGTTTCTTCCTCCTCCCCTGCCATACTGCCATCCTGCCACGCTGCCGTTTCGGCATCAGCCCATTTCTGGAGATCTCGCCACCAGACCTCCACTCGCGGCTTATGACATTTCTTCCACCCCATGGCTATCCTACGTTTGGCAAGCACATAGGCCAGATCTTTAAATTTCTCAACATGTCGAAGCTTACGCGCCCTGGGATACCCTCCCAGCAGACAGGCCCAAGCCGAATCCACCTTAAGTGTGATACCCCTCCCTGCCAGCCTCCGCGCCACTTCACCCCAGTAGGTTGCAATCACTGGGCACGCCCAGAACATGTGTATCATGTCCGCATTCTCTTCGTTACACTTGGGGCACGCCTGGCGCCCATTATCCAGAAATTTGGAAATTCTCAGGGGGGTCATATATGCCCTGTGCGTAATATAGAGCTGTATCTGCTTAAACCTGGCGTTCCTCGATACCTTTTTGTGGTACCCCAGGGCGCGCTCCCACATCCCATCCGCCATCGAGGCCCCCATCTCCGCTTCCCATTCCAGCCTCAGGTGCCCCAAATCCTTCCCAACCTTTGTCATCAACATCTCGTACAACCTAGAGACCTCGTGTCCACCCTTTGATGCGTCATACATTATTTCCAGCGTGGCATCCGGTTCATCGGCCAAAGTGGCCTCGGGCCACGTGCTCCGGACCTCCCGGACCACCCTATGATATGTCACATATTGACCCCTCTGTAGCCCCGACCCTGCCTCCAGTTCATCGAACTCCATCAGGGTCCCATCCTGCCCATAGTGATCAACCCCACTGACTCCCAGTATGTCCGGAGAATAGCTCTCAGCTGCCCGTCTTCCTTCGCCAGGGCGACCAGAGGTAACTGCGGCATACACGGCAAGGGGTCCCCCATCATCCGACAGGCACGCCGCCATATGTTCCTGCCAAGGGCTAGCATCTTAGGACGCTCCCTCATCCATGAACCGGCCACCCAGATCACCTCCCGCAGATAGAAGGGGGAACAGTCTTTCCCTAGCAGCCTGTGTTCGGAGGTCTCTTCATCCGAGAGCCACCTGGCCACATATTGCAGTTGCGCCGCCATATAATAGGCCTCAAAGTTCGGCAGCTTCACGCCACCTTTCTCATAAGAGTTCTGCAATTTCCACAATGCGACCCTGTTGCGAGTGCCATGCCATAGGAAATTCCTACATACACTATGTAACCTAGCAAAAAACTTCCTAGGTATCATATACGGGATGTTATTAAAGTAATGCAGGAGCCTGGGCAGCACCACCATTTTAAGCATAGCTCCCCGACCCATCATCGCTAAAGGCAATCTTTCCCAGAACCTCATGCACTTCTCAATCTTTCCCACAGCTAGTTCGGTATTATGCCTGTGTTCTTCCTCGGTCGTGTGATACACGTCAATGCCCAGGTACCGGAAGGAGCTCGTCGCCCACGGGATCCGCAGCACTGGCAACCTCTCCACCGGTATCCCCACATAACTGCCTAGCGGGAATAGTGCGGATTTCTGAGGGTTGACCACTATGCCGGACAAACAGGCATACCTCTCCAATACCTCCAAGATATACTGCAAATTCTCTTCCGGATGCTTCAGGTATAACAGCATATCGTCTGCATACAGGGATATGAGATGGCACTCCCCTCCCACCTCTATGCCCACCGGATCATACTGCTGCCGGAGGTAAATTGCTAAGGGTTCGAGGGCCAGTATGTACAACATTGGGGACCAAGGACACCCCTGCCTAGTGCCTCTGCCTAACTGCCATCTATCTGAGACCACTGCGCCCGTACGGACCCTAGCCAGAGGCGCACTATATAATAGCTCGGCCCACCTCATGTAGCCTGGTCCCAGTCCAAACCGCCCCAAATCCGCCAGCAGCCACGGCCATCGAACAGAGTCGAACGCTTTAACCGCGTCCAACGCCACTATCGCCATTTCGCTGTCCTCATTGCACCCCCATTCAACCACCCTGTGAAGGCGTCTATGATTCTGAGTAATATTCCGATTCGGGACATAGCCCGTCTGGTCAGGATGGATCAGCTTGCCTATCACCCTCCGCATTCTGGCCGCCAGGACAGCTGTTAGGATCTTGCTGTCCTGGTTCAGCATCGACAGGGGCCGGTAGGAGCCACAATCATGTCCCGGTTTATTGGGTTTGGGGAGCGGTACTATAATCGCCTCCCTGAGCGATTCCGGCAGCCGCCCCACCTCGAACGCTTCATTAAGCATCTCCAGCATGGGCGGGAGCACCTCCTCTCCATACGCTTTATAAAATTCACTGGGGAACCCATCCGCTCCTGGGGCCTTGCAAGTGGGTAGCTGCCGCACAATCTCCTGCAGCTCCTCCAGAGTGATCGGAGCATCCATCTCCTCTCGCTCTTCGTCACTTATCCTGGGCAGGCCTATGTCTTCAAGTGCTACCTCTATCTCCTCCCGGCTTCCCCCTTCTCGATCCTCATATAATTCTTGATAATATTCCGCGAATGCCCCATTCACCCCTTCCTGGGTGTCCTCCTCCACGCCCTTTTCAGTGATAACTGATCGGATCGGGGATCTCGGGGTCTCGCCCTTATACAGCCACGCAAGAACCCTGCCCGTCTTGTCCCCCCCCGCATGCAACCTCTCAATGTACTTCCTGTAATTCAGATTACAGAGCCTGTCCCAGTGTTCTGCGCACCTCTGCTGCAGATTAGTGACCGCCTCCGTATCAATCCCACCCTCCCCCAGCTCTTTCTCCAACTCAATCTCGGCCTTACGCAGATCAGCCAGGACTCCACCCATTAATCCCTTGGACTTTGCAATGGCAACCCCCCGCATTACAACCTTAAAGGCCTCCCACAAAGTACCAGCCGACTTGACACTACCTGTATTCGCCTCAAAGTAAGCAACTATCTCCTCCCTCATGTCCTCCCTGAAGACTGGATCCTTGAGCGCTTCCGCCCTAAGGCGCCATGTTGGAATTCGCGCACGTGGGGGACAAAGCTGCCATCGCATGACCAGGGGCGAGTGGTCCGAAAGGACTCTCGCCCGTAGTCTATCTGGTCGCACTTCGCGACAATGTCCGGAGTGGCGAAAAAGTAATCCAGCCTTGTGTGTAACTGGTGCGGGGCCGAATAATGCGAATATTGCCTCACGCCAGGGTGTCTCGTCCTCCACACGTCTGCCAGGCCAAGGTCCACCAGCAGCGTCTGCAGTACCCTAGCCGCCGGGCTGGGCCTGACCACCCTGTCATCCGACCTGTCCTCCCTGGGGTTTAGTACACAATTAAAGTCCCCACCCCAAATCACCAGACCCCCCATCCCTTCACCAAGTCTAGTGATCAGCGTCCTAAAGTATGTCGCCGTGTCCTGGTTGGGAGCATAAGTATTTATAATACACACTACTTTATTTTCCACAAGCCCCCTTACCATGACCAGCCTCCCATCAGACTCCACAACCTCCCCAAGTAGCTTAAACGGGACATGTGGTGCAACCCAAACCAGCACACCTCTAGCATAGGCAGAATATGTAGATCCAACTACTGTCCCTCTCCACTTCCTCCCCACCAGTTCCAGTTTATCCCGTGTCAGATGCGTCTCCTGTAACAAGGCGACATCTATCTTTTGCCTTTTTAGGTACAACATGACCTTGTTACGCTTAAGGTAGCTGTTAAGCCCTCTAACGTTCCACGTTAGTATCCTAAGGTCCCCCATGATTTATCAGTAGCTCCCTCCTCCCTCCCAGGTCTGCTCGCCTCCCCCCCACCTCAAGGACCCCCATTTCCAGTTTCTCTCCCAGGCTCATATAAAAACTAACACACCCCACCCACCTACCCCAACCAACTGCCCAGCTCCATCCCTGGATCTCAGGCATCCCTGTGTTCGGTCCTCTCTGGAAACCCAAGTAGAGAACCCGACAGGGTGTCACCCCACACACAGTGACTAACCTAAACTCAAACTGGGGTACAAAGAACAGCCCCTGGAGGCACCTCACCCTAACATCCGTCTCCCCGCGCACTGACCCTGTTCCAAACTCTCAACGCATACTCTTCCATAACAAGGTCCCAAAGACTATATTCCAGTCCCAATGTTCACAGCCCGACCGGGCCCGCAGCATCACTTAACTCTTCCCGTTTCATCCGCCGTTCGCGCCTCCGGTTCCTGGGGACAGTTTTGTGCATCGAGCCACTCCATGGCCTCCTCCGGAGTGTCAAAGAACAGCATCTTGGTCTTGAAGAAAACCTTCAGTCTGGCCGGGTAGAGCAACATATACTTGTACCCAGCTGCCCTCAGTCGCCTCTTAACCGCCCCATACTTCATGCGACTGCGCTGCACTTGCAAGGTGTAATCGGGGTAAGCAGTAATGGTCGCCTCTCCTCGCCGTATGGTGCCCCCCTTGCGAAAGTGTTCGAGGATCCTTTCCCGATCCCGATAGTTGAGGATCTTCGCGATCACTGGCCTGGGCGGATTCCCTGGCGGTGGCCTCCTGATCAAGGCCCTGTGCGCCCTCTGCACCGCAAACCCCTGCGACAGGGCTCCCCCAGTGATCTCCTGCAGCAGCAAGTTCTCAATAAACTCCGTGGGATTCTGGCCTTCAGCCCCCTCCGGCAAGCCCACGATGCGAACGTTGTTTCTCCGGGCACGTCCTTCCGCCTCTTCAGCCCTGCTTTCCAAGTTGCCCACCCGCTGCACCAGGGCATGGATATCACGCTTATGTGCGGTACAGTCCGCCACAGTTGGGCCCATTTCCTTTTCCAAAGTTTCCGTGCGCTCAGCCAGGGCTCGCACATCATGCCTCAGGAGGTTCACGTCCTCCTGCACCGCCCCAACCTGTAGTTCCATTGCAGTTTTCAATTCTGCCACAGCAAGTTGGAGCTTGGTCTCCCACGTCGCCTTCAGGTCCGCGATCGCAGCGAGGACCTCCTGGTTCGCACCACCGGCGGCCATCTCCTTGGTCTGAGCCTTCTCCTTGCTCCTGGCTCCTTCCGGGCCGGGCGGCGTCTTGGCGTAGTCGTCGAGCGTGGGCTGTTTATTCTTCGCTCTCAGAAGCTTGTTCGACATATCTCCTGTCAGGAGCGTCCTTCTGGCCGTGCTCAGGTCCAAGGCAGGGAGGCACTATGCCCATGCACCACAACTCAGATTGAGAGTCCCAGCTCGCCCTACAATTTCGGCCACCGCTGTTGTCCTGCGCTCCCCCAGATGGACCGGGTCGCGTTGCCTCCTTCGCAGCGCCCAGAGTATGCTGTGGGAGCTGCCACTGAGGTCCCGATCCACCGCTCCTTTGTCCCCTCGTCAAGCGGCGGCGGCCATTTTGCCGCTCGTCGAGGTCTCGCCACCGGCGCTTCACTCGGCTCCTAAGTACATGTACGCAATGCGAACCCGTGTAAAAATGTATCCTCACGTGCAGCCGACCTTCATGTACGCAGTCATCGCAATCTTCGCCAAATCGTAGCGGTCCTTGCGCGGTATCAGTCGGATAATGTACGGATCAGCAGGAGCCCCGTACAGGCACGTCTTTTCACATGGCTTCCAAGCCACGCCCCCCCAGTTAGTGGTTCAATGTCAATGGGGTGGTGGGCAGAGGGCAGACCAGCAGCGGACTGCCTGGGGTAGTGGCCTGAGGTGAGTGGGGGGGTGGGAGGACTTGAGGGGGCACCCTGGGGTACTGGGCTGAGTTCAGTGGGGGTGGTGGGAGGTGTGAGGACTTGAGGGGACAGCCTGGGGTAGTGGTCTGAGGTGAGTGGGGGTGGTAGGAGTTTAGTTTAGTTTCTTTATTTGTACCGCTCACCGAACCCTCAGGTAACTGGACGCCCAAGCTTATGCAAAGGTTACAGACAGTTAGACAACAGCAAAAAGAATAACAGTATCAGAAATAAGTGTTGGTCCACCATGGTTACCAAGGGGCAGTGGTCCGAGGTGAGTGGTGGTGGTGGGAGATGTGAGGACTTGAGGGGGCATCCTGGGGTAGTAGTCTGAGGTGAGTGGGAATGTGGGGGAGGTGTGGGCACTTGAGTGGGCAGCCTCGGGTAGTGGGCTGTGGTGAGTGGGTTGGTGGGAGGTGTGAGGCCCTAAGGGGGCAGTCTGGGGTAGTGGGCCAAGGTAAGTGTGTGTGGTGGGATGAGGATGGACTAGCAGGGGGCTGCCTGGTGTAGTGAGCTGTGGTCAGTGGGGGTGGTGGGAGGAGGGTGGATTAACAGGGGGCTACCTGGGGTTGTTGTCTGAGGGTAGTTGGGGACCTGGGAGGTGTGAGGACTTGGGAGGGCAGCCTGGGGTAGTAGTCTGAGGTGAGTGGGGTGGTGGGAGGAGAGCAGACTAGCAGGGGCTGACTGGGGCAGTGAGCTGAGGTCTGTGCGGGTGGCAGGAAGAAGACAGACTAGCAGGGGCCTGCCTCGGTTAGTGGTCTGATGTCAATGGGGGTGGTTGGCAGAAGGCGGACTAGCAGGGGGCAGACTGGGGTATAGGTCAGAGGTGATTGGGTATGTGTCGGAGGTGTGAGAACTTGAGGGGGGCAGCCTCAGGTAGTGGGCCGAGTTGTGTGGGGATGGAGGGAGGTGTGAGGACCTGAGAGGGTAGTCTAGGGTAGTGGGTGGAGGTGAGTGGGGGTGCTGGGAGGTGTGAGGACTTGAGGGGACAGCCTGGGATAGTGGTCTGAAGTGAGTGGGGGCGGTGAGAGGTGTGAGGACTTGAGGGGGGTGCTATAATTTAAGGGTGTAGGTCCACAGTTTAGATGTCTTGAACTTAGGGGTGACGGTTCGCTGTTTCGCGGGGGTTATGGCTTGCATTGCGGGGGGGGGCAGTTCACAGTTTTGTTCGGCACCAGGGGCAGTTCACTGTTTCGGCAGGGTGTTAGGCTTGTGTTGCGCGGGACAGTCTGCCATTTTGCTGGGGTGCTGGCTTGCATTGCGGGGGACGGTCCACAGTTTCAGCAGGGTGGTGGCTTGTGTTGCGAGGGACAGTGCGCAGTTTTGCCAGGGTCCTGGCTTGCATTGCAGGGGATGGACCGCAGTTTCACTGTGGTGCTGCTTTCCTTTACAGGATGGTCAGCAGTTTCTCTGGGGTACTGGCTTGCCGTGCGGGGGGTAGTTTGCAATTTTGATGGTGTACTGCTTTCAGTTACGGGTGACAGTCTGCAGCTTTGGCGGTGTGCTGGCTTGCGTTGCAGGGGACAGTCTGCAGTTTAGGGGGGGTGCTCCTTTCACTTACGCGCCATGGCCACAGTTTTGCCGGGGTGCTGGCTTGCGTTGCGGGGGGCAGTTCGCTGTTTTAATGGGGTGCTGGCTTGCATTGCAGGGTATGGTGCAGTTTCAGCAGGGTGCTGGATTGCGTTGCAGGGGACAGTCAGCATTTTTGCTGCTGTGCTGGCTTGCGCTGCGGGGAACAGTGCGCAGTTTCGCTGGGGTGCTGCTTTCAGTTATGGGAGATGGTCTGAAGTCTTGCTGGGTTGCATTGCCGGGGTGTGGGGGGCCTTTCGCAGTTTCCCCAGGGTGCTGAATGGTGGTGTAAAGGCTGGCGCAAAGGTTAGTTGTTGACGCTAGTTTTTGTTTGTGTGGGAATATTGTTGGTGTTCTAGGTGCAACTTGTTGTTTGCGCTGCGGGCTACTTTGCACTTTAGAATCCATGAATCATCCAACAGCGCAATTATTTTTCGCACACGCAAGTAGGCACAATGTTATTTATGGCGCAAAGTAGTTTGCATAGATTTAGGGCTTTTTCTGTGAATTTGGCCATTAGTGTAGTATTATAGACACTTTGCACCAGTGCAAATAACTCTTTGGCATACGTTGCCCTACTGCAAAAACATATTCTTTAGATGCATTTTTGCCCTAGCCCAATGTGCGCTTTAGTTGTAGTGCTTTTCTTTGATGCAAAAATACATTGCACTAATATGTTTTCTTATATTATGGGCCTTATTATGAGTTCCCCGGTATCCAGCTGGTAATTCCGGCGGGATACCGGGAAACTACCATACCGGCTCTGCCGCCTGATATCCTGGTATTACTTGGAGTTGGCCGGTCCGAAAAAGGTGCCGGTATACGTTGTTGCCAGCACTTTATTTCCCGACCTGCCAACTCATAATGAGGGCCTATGAAACGATTTGTCCTAGTGTTAATGCCTCTTGCACCAGTGCAACGTTTATGTAATACCACCACAAGGGCTTTGTTACAGAAACGTTGCATTGGTGAAAGTGCAATTACCATCTAGGCAAACATTAATTTTTCTCTAGATGTACCTATACGTCTTAAAAGGTGGGAAGAGTTATTGCAGGTGAGGATTTCGTATAGTCATTTTATAAAAATTGCCATGTTCATATATGTAGATTTCATTTAAACCCTTCAATGCTATCCCTCAGACGTACACAATTTACCAAGTGAGCAAGACTCAAGCCCTGACAATTTGTCAGACGCTGCCTGCGTTGGTGAGCCCTGCATCCACTTGTTTTAGGGTGCTAACCTAGCCATGCTTTCCCTCGACAGTACAGGTGTCCTCCCTTCTGTCCTTTGGGATTGCAAGCAGTAGTCTGAATAGTCGATGTGCCTGCTTATCTTCAAGCAGAGGGAACCCATGTCTATGAAGATCTCCTATCTCTCCACCAGGAAGAGATCACATCAGATTACTCCTCCCTCCACCTGTGTACGATTTCTCTTAACTCTTACAATTGCATTTTTATAACCAGGGTTGCATTTCTGGCTGGCCGGTTAAACGCTATCTCTACTAGGTACAGTAGCACAATGTTGGATTTTGAAGATTGTATAAATATATTTGGGTTGAAAATGAATACAGATAATTGTGCTGCTCACATTGATATAGAAACTGTAACAAATAGATACGTTTAGACAAGATTAACCTATTCCCAAATACAAATGTGTGAGGTGATTACATTGGCAATAAATTACACTAAACAATTAGAAAACCTGTCTTTTGGGTTCAAAAGGGACGGATCTGGAAAGTTTTAAGATTCTTGGAAATCGAAAATTTTCATATGTAATTTATTGTTTAGCTTTTCTAATGCGCGAATATATACCGTCACGAGTTGACATAAAACTGTACAAAACACACATACAAAAACCCAGCATACAATTAATGCAATTAAAGGGGACAATGGAAAGGTATCTGTTCTGGCTGTTCATGCTTTGCGTGTGGGCGTGTCAGGGGCGTTCCGAGTGAATATGGTTACTTTGCGCTGTAAATTCAAAGAATATGCTGGGAGTGCATTTTTCTTTCTGCACGCGGGCTCACGCATTGTCCTTCCCGGCGTGTGGCCCTTGTGGGATTTTCTATGCACATTTCCAGAAATCGGGCCCTTAAAGTATATAGAATAGGATGGTGATTGTAAGGGATTAGAAGTACACGGTTTTTCTTTCTCCTTTAGTCCAATGGCATTATCCCCACACCGCTCCTCTTCATCACAGTACTTTCATGTGAAGACATCAGCTTTCCAGAAGTTACGTGTTCATAGAAATCTACTTTCGTCTTTAAAAACAAAATAACCCCTCCCCCTTCACATGCAGGTATAAAACACCCTGATTATCCCTCAAACCATCTGGTTTCTTCACGGGGCTTGGTGAGACCTGCTCGGCTGGTCCCAGTTCATTCAAATCACTGCTGACCTTTTGCTGCTTTGACATTGCCCCCTCCAGAGTTTGTAGTTGAGGAGCATGTCATGGGCCCTCCTGTTGGTAGACTTTGCCTCTCTCTGCAGGGTCAAGCAGGTGTGTGTGTGAAAGAGCACTCTATCCATGCCTGCAAGACAGAAAATAAAGACTGATGAGAGGAATCACCACCAATCAATGGAGATGGCTAGCTAGCGCTGCAATAACCTGCGCCGGTGGCCCAGGAATTCACGCCAGTGCTTTGGGAAGGCGCTTGCCAGCAATGAGCGTCAAGACTCCCTGCCACCAAATGATGGCCCATGCTAATTATTGGAGGAGGATCTGGCTACTAGTCAACACAGGTTTAGAGACTGATGTCCAGAATAATGGCTGCTGCGTCATTGGGAAAAGTATAGGCCGTGCTGGAGATCACTCTTTCTGCTGGTTGTTCAGTGTTATAGACACCAGCGGGTAGGCACATGCTCCCCAGAATCCGAGTCGTATAGGCCAGTGTGCACATGTGTCAGCTGTGCTTAGGCAACTAATGCATACAGTGTGACACTGCTCACTATGTTTGCCAGGCATCGGGGTCCAATGCAGGGTCTGGGGACGCCAACGGGTCTTGGGCAGGCAGTACAGAGCGCTTGCTGTGTAGGCAGCAGGCTAAGTGAACCGAAAAACAGAACAAGAAAGACAATCAAGCCATGTCTTAGGCTTCTCTGCCCTCTTTGCAGGGAAAAAGTTTACAGAACCATATTTCCCACAGCTCCTGGGCACAGGACTACAAATTAAAGGCCACACTGGAAGTGGCTCGGCTATGCCCATGTGCAAAATGAAAAGCACCGGTTTATGCTCGAGGCGCAAAGCAGACAAGACGTGTGCCCATCAGCTCCAGCCTCGGCACCCTACGCGAGGGGCCACGACCCACAAGACCGATATTCCAGCCCCTCGCACACAGCAGATAAGTGCTGCAGCACTTCCATTGAACACAGGGAGCAGGGGTTTCACGCAAGTGGCCATGCCCCACCAGTTTCCTGGCCCCTTGCTTCCCGAAAGCTAAGTGCTTGTAACCGCACCTATCGCGCTACGCGAAATGACCCTCTGTGTGCTCCACATTGCAACGCTAACCCTACTTACCAGCGCTTACTCACTGCACCGAACACACCTCCAAGGGAATGGCTTATCCACTGTGGATGCTTTTCGGAGCACGTTCAGAACTAATGCATGATATGAGACATATGCAGCTCCCATTGATGCTGCATGCTAATGAGCCACATGCAGCCTGCAAAGTCATGTATGTATCAATCACGTGACCACGTGTAGCTAACTTTACCACTAACCTTGTGCAGTGCTTGTGTACACACAAGCATGACTCCACGTGCGGCTGTTAACATGTAAACTAATTGCAGTGTTTTCTTGCGGCATTCGACTGCTACTGCAAGGCTCTTGGCTCT
Source organism: Ambystoma mexicanum (assembly GCF_040938575.1). Lineage (NCBI taxonomy): Eukaryota > Metazoa > Chordata > Amphibia > Caudata > Ambystomatidae > Ambystoma > Ambystoma mexicanum. The sequence continues at coordinate 1,246,060,690 of NC_090937.1, read as the reverse complement.
GAGAGTCTGCAGGAAACACCAAGGGACACTCTGCCCAGCCACAAACCAAGATAAGTGTATTAATGCTATTCTTGCCCTGTTCACCACTAATGGGGCAATGATGTCGATGTTGTGTGTATGCTAGGTTGTGTATGCACAGTTGCGTGTTCATGGGTACACATTGTTATGGAAGGCTATTCCTACCCTAATCTCCCCTTCCTATCCATTACCTCTGCCTAAGCCTCATTCTGGTTTCCCTCAATCCCTGTTCCATCCAACCAACGATTCCCTAACCCTCCTTCCCTGCTGGGGTTGTGGTGCCCTGTCTAAGCCCCGACTTGCAGGTCCCAAAACCGCAGTGGGATGGTTGGTTTGTGCCACTCCTGTGCCTTGGAACTGTGAACCCCGTCAGAAGCACAAGCCCATGCGTTTTCAGGTGCTTCAGTGGTACAACCTGGCTATGTTATGGAAGATATCACTAAGGCCCATTTGACCTGTGGGCTGAGTTAACAGCTACCAGACAGGAGTACGCTACTTTAGAAACTCAGGTGCATGGTATGGCTGTGCAAACTGCCCCGTTGCCCACCCCTACACCATCGGTCCCAGTCCCTGTCCAAGTAAAGGTCACACCCGATGCTGTGGTTCCCCTGGCTCCACTGGAGAGATATGTGGGTGACCCACAGAAGTTCCAGATGGTTCTCACCCAGTGCTATTTACATTTCCCCATTAAACCTGCTGCATTCAGAGCTACACAGTCCAGAATGGCCTTTGTCATATCCTAACGGAGTGGCGACGCTGCAGAATGGGCAAATCCCCTGGTTCAGAGAGATGATGGCATCCTGTATGACTGGGATGGGCTCCTTGCAGAGTTCAGCAAAACGTTCAACAGACAGACCACGACCATGTGCGAAGATGGAGTTGTTAACCCTCAAACAGGGGAGTAAGGAATTGGTTACTTACGCCACCCACTTCAACTGCCTGGTGGCTGAAGCAGATTGGACTAGGGAGAAACAGATGTCTTTGTTTTATCAAGTATTTATATCAAGGAGAAAAGATAAAATTAAAAAAAATTTCTAGACTCTTATAATCAACAAAGAAAATCCCTAATGTTCCAGCAAACAAGTCTGTAAAAAATAGACTGTAAGCTATGAAGTAGCAAAAAATAACGATAAATATTTAATTGACAAAGTATAAATACAAAAATTAAACAGGTAAAAAAACGACCCAACACAAAAAACACAGTGGAGCAATTAGAATGCTACCTAAACTATATCAGATAAAAACTTGAAACGTGATTACACAAACACAAGAGACATATTCTTAAAACAATAACCATTCTGCATGTGTTGTCAAAACAATTCCCAACATGTTTCTGTTCTTCCACAGCCTCAAAAGGGCGAACATTCATCAGGGGAAAACCTTCTGTAACGTTGCAGGCTGCTTAAACACTGTGGGTGAATGGGTCAATTTTCATATCACCAGAATAAAGAAGTGCCTAAAATACAATAAAAGGGAATGATCTTATACTTTGTCAATTAAATAGGTAGGGGTCTCTTTGGATTTAATACACACTTTGTTTTATCAAGGCCTCTAGGAAAACCTCAAGGACTTAATCGTGCAGGTAGATCACCAGCCAGCAGAGTGCTCAGCCATGGTAGACCTGGCCCTGGATACGACTGCCGCAAAGACCTAGAGCCGGGTGCAGTTCTGTCCTGTAGTCGTGTCTATGTCCTGAGAGAGGCATAAAGCAAACATCTACCTGTATATAAAGAAATCAATCTTCATACCGGTTTCATTAAGCACTCCAATTCACCAGTGTCTTCGTCTCCATTCTTTGTTCCAAAAACGACTGGGGACTTACGGACATGCATTGACTACCGTGGCATGAATAGTATCACCATCAAGAACCATTGTGTTTGCAGTCGTATACATCAACGACATAATGATATACTCCCAGAATGAGCAAGACCAAGTCAAGTATGTCAGAGCAGTCCTGCAACAGCTGCAGGAACACAGTTTACATGCCAAACTGGAAAAGTGTGAGTTTCATCACACCACGGTCGATTCCTTGGCTACTTCCTAACCCCATCGGGGGTACAGATGGACAGGTGAAAGGTACAAACCATACTAGACTGGGCATCCCCAGCGAAAGTGAAAGATATCCAATCCTACTTAGGGATCGACAACTTTTATAGGTGGTTCATTGAGGGCTTCTCTACTCTTGTTACGCCAAAAACCCAACTGCTCAAGAGGGGGCAGACGTTCCGTTAGGACGGTACAGCTGAGAATGGGTTTCAGCAATAAAAAGAGGCGTTTACCACTGCTCCGGTGCTGAGACACCCAGACAGAGCACAGCAGTTTGTTGTGGAAATGGATGTGTCTAACTACTGTGAAAAACCAGAGGGTGTTTCACTGCCTAGACCCCGAGGATCCCTTACTTGCTTGGCAAGTGCACGGCCATCGCCTTTGGATCCAGACCCTGGGGGTGAACAAGTTTGGGAAGATCACCTGGGTGGGTGGTCCTCTGGTACTGGGGGCGGAATGCCAGATGGCAAGACATGGGATCCCCCCTTTACAAATACCCCTGTCCCATCCTATTTTATATTATATTCCAACTTCCCAGTTCCCCATCCCTTTCCTATACAAACACTGAGACGAGGTCTGAGGCTGAAAGGAGTACCACCCATGCAATACATTGGACTTGTGTTAAGAAAGGAAGAAGGCAATGTGCACGGAATCACACAGTGTACAACTTTGAATCTGAATATGTGCATACAAAACCCAAGACTTGTGTATACTAAAACCCAGGAGAAACAATAATACCTATATATGAAAAGGAATGTGGGGTAAGCACTTAGAACCTCCTTATGACTGAAAGGAAAGTCGGCAAACTCCTTACCCACTATGCTATTACAGATACTGACAGCGCTAAACCCACGTAGAGGGCAAGCAAGGATAGGATCTGTGAGCTGACACTCTGGATGATACAGAATAAGGAACTTAGAAACTGTACTCACGGGGACCGGAAAGACCACTTGAATGTCAATAAACTCACGAACCCAGTTGATCAAACAGGAACCCTGAAGGCTATAACAGCAATGGGTGGAGGAAACTAAATACATAAGACCCTAGTCAAGGGGCGAGTAGAGATAGTGATATAAAATAGTGAGGAAACAAAAGGGCATTTACACTGGGACTAGTTATAATAACACCCACACCTAATATCCATGGAAAATGAATGCAGAAGTGAGATGGAAAACATGGAATGGATCCCAATAGAAAGTAAGGATCAGGAGCAGGGAAAAATGATATCACAAAAGGAAACCTTGAGGCAGGAAGCTAAATCTATAAAGGGAAAGACTAAAGCATCAGGTTTTTCAGTAGCAAAGGACAGCAACAAAGAAACAGAAAACACAGGCGAATTGGGCAGCATCAAAGGGTAAAGCACAGAGACAGGCTGCCTGCAGACAGAGGAAGACAGAAAGGGAAATCCAGTGAGCAGAAATCAATTAAGCACAAGAATCCGAAATCCAGGGCAGAGGAACAAGAAACAGGAACTGGGCACAAGGCACAAAAGCTAGGAACAAGGAACAGGAACTAGGTACTAGGCACAAAAGCTAGGAACAAGGAACAAGGGACAGTCACAACAGGAACACAGCAACAATGACCAGCGCTGGACTGAAGCAAACTGAGGCTTTTAAAGCTGCTTAACGAGCACACCCCTCAGGCGTGCCGCCTGCTGCACCTGCAGCCACAGGTGTTGCCTATCCTCCACCCAGCCTTGTCCTGCAAGGGAGGAGGTGAAGCAGTGAGCCAGGCATTCTGGGAAGCATAGTCATTTGATTAAAGTAGCATGCTGGCTGCCAAAAACCTGGAATGGATCCGGAAGGGAAGTAATTTGGAAAATAAGGTTTTAGCGCTCCCAATTCATCAGGACACTGTAGCATAAGGTTCGGAGGAAATGTCCAGTAGGGAATAAACCCCAAAACATGCCCCCAAGTGGCGGGAACGGAAGCGAAGGGAGCGAGCCGTGACAACATGTCACACTAATAAGATCAGGCAGGGTCAGGCACTTGATCCTAATTGCATACACCTGGTACCTATTAGCTCTCTCCACATGTTAAAAGGCTGAACACTGAGACACACTCTGAGCACGGTGAGCAATTCGATGCACGAGAAGGAGCAGTTCTCCAACGGTGACAGCGAACCAGGTGGAGCAGAGCGACAGACCGAGGGACAGAACCAAGGTACGGAGAAACCCTGGACACCCCAGTGAGAGATCGTTACCTCTGAAGGGCCTTGGAGGTTGCGCAATGAAGCTCCACCAGAGAGAGGAGACAAACCTCTTTTGTGTTTCAAGGGCGAACCTGGATGTGAGAGGTGTCTTAGAACTGTTAGATTTGATCCTGGCAGAGTGAAACCTGGATTTGAGAGATATCTTTGAATTTTGAAATAAGTACTGTGCTCAAAACTACATTTACCAAGAGGCCTTGGTGAAGGAGAGAAAAAGTGATGTTTAGGAAACAACGGTCGAAGTGGTCATGCTGAGCTAAGAGTGAAAGCCTTACAGTTTTGAAAGTCTTTGACAGCAGAAGGAAAGTGAAAGGAGGCTTGAGCACGACGGAGGGAATCCTATGAAGGTGTGATTGAAGCTTGGGGAAAGGAACCCCCACAAATTGTGATTGAAAAGTTTGAGCCCGGCGGACAGAAACATGTACTGAATTGTGGTAACCAGAACAAAATAAACTTTAGTTGAACTGTAGTAAAAGTTAAAAAGTGACCTGGGAAACTAGTGACTTTTCATGGAATGCTAAGTGGGCTCTGGTCCACAAAACCAACTGCATCCTTGTGTCCGAAGCCAGAGTGTGTCGCAAGGTCCAAGTGTGCCAACTTACCCCATGCTACAAAGCGTGGGGAAGGGAGTTTACTCAGCCATAAAGACATTTCTTTTGAACACTGATTTTCCTTTTTGCATTTTACATTCCCTTTACACATTTATTGTTTTAGAAGAAGGATAGGCATTAGGTGTAGTAGTATAGCCCATTTTATTTGGACTAAGGACTGACTAGGACTGGATTTTGTGTTTGATGGTCGAGAATACTCCCATCTTAGTTATAGGGCAAGATAAGAGTTTTTCACCCCTTTTCAACCATCAATAAAGGTTTTGAAACTTGCAGCTCTGGTGTCAGTGCCTACACCACGCCTCCCTCATATATGTTGCCAGGGGTGGGATGTGACTCAATTGGAACAAGTTGGGGAGCCCTGAAATTTCAGAAACATAGTAACCAAGCCTCAGATCCCACAACAGCCACAAGAGAAACTATCAAATTTGATATATGATGCAGTAGAGAGGCTACCATCCCTCCATGGAAGAGAGTACTGATTCCCACTAACTTAGTTCTAATGCACCCCTCTGGTTGTTATGTTAGGCTGGCACCAACATCTGGTTCACCCTGGAAATATGGTCTGGGTGTACTTGCAGGAGTTAAAGTATTCTTGCATAATCATGGAGAAACCCCTTTTGAGATACATCCTGGGGACAAGATTGCACAGGACAGTCTTGAGAAAGCTTTATTTTCCCATATTGAGGAAGAGATAGAGCCTGAGGAAACAAGAGAGGTAACACAGGTTTTGGGGAGGCTGATGAGAAACTTGAAATAGGAGCCAAAATGGAAGATGAACCCACCATCCATCCAGTCGTCGCCCAACAAAATGATCTGATGCTGGCAGAGGCTTTCTTGTGTAAATAATTCCTGAGTGAGAAGGCCAAGAAAAAATAAATCCCTTTTTTCGGAAAATAGTGCTGGAAATAGCACACTATCACTTGACAGGGCAACATTTATGACAGTCTAAGACCCAAGCTAAAATTAGTGGAAAATTCTATTGGCCCGGGATACATGCTGATATAAAAAAAACTTTGTTTAGACATGTTAGATTTGTCTAAAGACCAGCTTGCATGTTCCTCTACCTTCCTCTTTAAATCCAAAACCGATAATTGAAGTTCCCTTCTCCCAAATCGGGATGGATATTATCAGACCATTAGAAACTTCTAAGTAGGGAAACAAATATGTTCTTGTGCTTGTTGATTATGCCACCAGGTACCCAGAAGGCTTTCTCGTGAGAAATAACACCACCCAGCAAATCTTAAAGCATTTGTTACCATTCTTTTCTGAGTGTGCTCTCATGCTCTGCCTTTTATCCGTGTGGGGAAGTTCAATGGAAGTGAGGTGTGAATGGTTACCACTAATTGCCTGACCATAGTAGCGGGTCTTGTCAGGTACGCAGCTCAGGTGTGAGTCTGTTTTCACCCAGAGTGGGCTGTTAGTGTCAAAGTGTCCATGATGGAACGGGGCGGGGGGTGGGAGGTACAGTTTCCATATATTGCAAAAGAGATGTGGTGATTATCTCAGTGCACCAACTATTTATAATGTTACCCAGGTGATCCTCCCGCTCTGTTCCACCTCCAGTGTCCGGATCCAAACGTGATGGCCGTGCCCTGTTGTTATGACTGATTTTCTATACTGTGGCCTGGTGGACAGATGTATAGAAGGCCAATCTATATTGTGACAGGAACAACTCTGGGAAACTGTAGCCAAACCAGTTTAGGTAGCAGTGACAGGCGGTCTAGGCTAAGTTCTTCATAGCGAGTGAGCGTTTAAAAGGTCCACAATGAGGTCACACAATGGAAATCACAGATTACACTTAGACAGAATGTATACAAATACAGGTGTTTATTTATGGCCAAATACACCATAGAAAAAATGACTACTCGCAGGTAGAAGTATCACACAGCACTATCAAACTAAATACATATATACATTATAGCACATAATACAGATCAGAAACTCCTCAAAAGGAAAGGTTAGACAAGTATTATGCACAAAAAGGTTCACAGAAATGATCCCTAACTAAAATGATCCAACCCTAAATTGCCTGGGGCCTTGTGCCCAATAGTTCAGGTTACAGTTCCACAGAAATTAGGATGCAGGTAAAAATGCAGGTAGGGTGTCTGGGGTCCAGTGAAGGGTTCTCAGGGTTAGGGTGCAAGTTAGACTAATGCCCAAAAGTACCCCCAACAGTCAGCTGTCTTGCACAAGCAAGCAATGGCAAAGCCACAAGTGTTAGACATAAGCTTTATTATAAGCCCCATGACTTATAATGGGAGTATAGGGGTAGGTTACAAATTCTGTAACTTACCCCATGCTCTGATTCTTCCCCAGACTTGGTAGAACAAAGGAAGAGTGTCTGACATTGCTTTTCCTGCTGAAAGTCACAGTCCTTGATTCTCAGGGGTTGTAGGTTTGAGCTGATCTCCGGTTGTCTGTCTTTTACTGTTGCAAGGACTATCGGTCGAGGAATGCAGGAAAACTCATTGTAGCACCTGTCTCACGACTGGACTCAGGCCAGGTAAGATATTTTTGGATGGTGGTCACCACGCAGGGCGATGCAAAAGGACTTAGCAGCCGTGGTCAGACTTTCCCTCCTATCTCGGGTCCCCTTGATGTTAGGATGTAAACATTTCACGGGAGGCAGTCTTGCAGGGCCAGCTTAGGATCTCCCAAGTCAGGCCAAAACTCTGTACGGTGACGCCGCCAACACGGTAGCCCAAAAACGAAGCTGGTCAGCCACAGTATGGTTCCAGGGCACTTCCAAAGTCTTCCTCTGACAGGGCACCTAGCAGACGTCGGAAATGGATGGTCCCTCCACTTCAAGGATCGTAGATCCTTCCCAGGACTACTAAATATCAAGAGCAAGACAAGGCTCCTCCAGGACAGCAGCAGAAGTTGGTTGCCAGGCCTCCTTCAGTCGGGTCTCAGGTTTCTTCGTGGGTCTCACAGCTGGATAGGAAACTTGGCTCCTTCAAGTTTCTCCAGGGTCTCTAAAGAATGGATACAGGGGTCCTCTTCTTAACCTAAAAGCCAGGTAAGAACTGCTGCCCTCACTAGCCAAAAGCAGGTCTAGCCAACACACACACACCCCAGCAGTGGTCCAATCAGGACCACTGGCAGGAACATTCCTGCACACCACTCAGACACACTGAAACCAGTTTGTGGATTGGGGTCAGACCAGTGTACGAAAAGAAGTAGTGGAACTATGTTCCATGCTGGCTTGCCCCCGCTCCCCACAAACCCCATTGTCACACCCCCTCTGACACACAATCCAAACCCCCAAAAAAACACACCTGCTCTTTATGGGAATGTTCAGTGCAGTGCACTTGAGTGCAAGCTCCCACCCACTTCGACCTCTGTGTCAGACAGACGCAGCCCACATCCTGCAAGCAAAAACACACAGCCCTCCAGTAGCCCGCCAAAAGCTCCTGCTTTCCCGGGGACTGCAAGTCCTTATGCAGATTTTCCTGGCCTCTCAGGCCAGGAAGAAGGCTAAAGGACAAGATAGCAAAAGGACAGGTGAAAAATCTTGTGGCGCGGCCATGTTTGACCAGTAGCCACAGTTAGCAGCCAAACGCAGTAAACGTGGTAAAGCTAAACCAAAAAACGCCCAGAAAGTTGGGAAAAGTCACTGCTGCCACCAGCCTATCCTTTGAGTACACCTAGAGTAACCAAAAATCCTCTGAGTGTTCATCTAGGTCAAAGTAAAAATGCACCCCCTTGCACTGCAGGGTAAGCTGCATTGTACAATGATAAAATGTTACCACAAGTGATACAAAAGTAACCAAAAGTAGTAACATACTAACTCGACTAAGGGAAACAAGGTTTCCCAGTACTGACAGCCTTAAGGACATGTCTGTTTCCACATATATGCAAAGGCCATTTCAGTGAAGCTTCTTCACTGCACTGTAAAAACTACAGGTCAGATTCAAAAATAAAAATAAAATGTTTGGGGGTTCCATAAAGATGGAAGGAAAGGTGCAGTAAAGAGAAATCTTTCCGAACACCTGGCCACCTGAGAGAGAGATCCCCTGGACCAGCGGGTGAGACACTTTCTAGTTTCTCATATATCCTTCCCTTATGCGATGTAGCGGCAGCTGTTTCACAGGCAAAACAAGAAAAGAAATCGACGTTCCCTTGGTCTTTACCTTTTAGGTGTTCCACAGTGTAACAGTAGGGTTGCAGGTCTAAGAACCATCACATGATTCTAGGGTTGGAGTCCTTTCAAGACTTTTTTTTTTTAAACATCTTTTTATTAGTATGTTAACCAATAAATTACACAGCAGTACAATACAGAAATGAATAACTATCAAATAAACAATTCAAAAGCATTTAACTAAATTGCATAACAATAAACAAACATCACAATCAAGTAATTCCCAGACATACTAAGAAACCTTTTAATTTATGTCGACAATAAAAGAGCAAATTATAATAGTTGAAAAACAACCAATATAGGACACACACACAAACACCAACACCACACAAACAACACCAGACCAAACCCCCCAAAATAAATAAATAAAATAAAACAAGGGTGTCCGCTGTCACCTTTTTTGTTTGACTTGGCACTTCGCAGCTACTGCTTCACAGGGGCCTGCCTGACTCTGTCCCACTACCCTGCCTGACCTTGGTATGCCAGGTGCAACATGGCACCCAAACGAGGCTGAGCCTCGATAACCCCCTTTTTTTGAAAATCTGCATCCGCCGGCAGGCGGACGCCGGCGGCCAAACGAAGGCCATACAAAGGCCTGTCCCTGCGCCTGTTCCGAGCACTCTGTGCCTGGGCCACAGACGCTGCCCCTCCACAGCTCTGACATGAGAAAGCTCCTGAACACTCTTCACCCCATCTGCATAACTGTCCTGGGCCCCCCATTGTATCCTATATCTACTATTGAGGCGTCACTGTCGATCTAGTGCAACCACGCACCCGCATTTCCATTGGGCCATGTGAGTAAACCGTCACTCCGCCATACCCAACATATTGCCTTATGTGTAATCTGCTAAATCGTATCTGCCTGAGCCATTTGACTGCTGTGCACGCCCTCTATGGAACCCTATTAACACAGATGCTCATGGTCCACTGTGCTACGTGTAGTGCCTCACTGTCGTTTAACGACCATTGTGCCATTGTATTGCATTGTATTGTTGCACCCTCGTTCTTTAGCAGGCCATCAGTCCGCATATTACGTTCCTGGTACACACTGTGATTTCTGTTCTTAAGTGCCCCTGCATCCTATCGTGACATCGAATCTAGGCGCTCCAGCAACAGTTAGTAGGCTACCTGGCCTTTGCTTGCTAAAATGCACAATGTAACACCCAATCTGTTACGTCTTTCCCTTTTATGCTGCCTCGCTCCTCACCTGCCCGCTTACACCTGTGGCAAGTGCTTGTTTATCTATAGAGCCCAACATCTGTATGGATCATAGATGTTAACTGACCTTATTTGATTTGTTGTGCCTTATGGTCACTAGTAGACCACATTTTGACTGTGTTGTGTCTTATGGTCACTAGTAGACCACATTTTGACTGTGTTGTGCCTTATGGTCACTAGCAGACCACATTTTGACTGTGTTGTGCCTTATGGTCACCAGTAGACCACATTTTGACCGTGTTGTGCCTTATGGTCACTAGTAAACCACATTTTGACTTTGTTGTGCCTTATGGTCACCAGCAGACCACATTTTGACTGTGTTGTGCCTTATGGTCACCAGTAGACCACATGTTGGCTGTGTTGTGCCTTATGGTCACTAGCAGACCACACTTTGACTGTGTTGTGCCTTATGGTCACTAGTAGACCACATTTTGACCGTGCTGTGCCTTATGGTCACCAGTAGACCACATCTTGACTGTGCTGTATCTCATGATATACCTTGCCAAATGTTGTTAACCACATCACGTTAGACGCTCCCTAGTTCTACCCACTTATCTGCTCCATTTAGCGTTAACGGAATCCCCCACCTTTGACACTACACCATCCTGACACTGGGATTGGAAGGATGCTAACCTTAGCAATACTGTTCTGTACCATGGCTACTGCCATACAGGTGGACTCCAGCAGCCAAGAACACACTGGCCAGTCACCAGTTCCTACCTTAGACCTTAGCCTACTAACCCTTACAAATATTGTGCAACCTAATCTCTCCATATTCAACAAGGCCCGAGAGACAATACCCTACGCCTCCTTACCATGCGCCACGCCCAATGGAAATAACAGACTTCGCGCTAGACTAGCTAAATTATATGAACCACTGAGAAGAGCCCTTCCGGCCACCAACCTCAAAACTAATCAAAAACTTAACTTACAACCACCTACCCACTCTACGTTGCCTCCTCCAATGACCATCTTGAACGCGAATACCCCTCATTTCAACAACCATAACCCTAAAGTTTGCAATATCTCTGACAAACTTACCCGAGTCAACAAAACACCTGAGGCCCTCCCTCTCAAAGGAGCACTTCTCAACACAAGATCGCCACACGCCACTGATATTGCCGACTTAATCACTGAAGGGAACCTGGATTTCCTCGCAATTACGGAAACTTGCTCCATAATGCAGCAGGACCTGCTCTTATGCTAGCTATCCCTGATGGCTATACCATAGTTAGACAAGACCGTGATAATGCCCGAGGTGGCGGTATAGCGATTATCTCTAAAACTGCTCTTGGCCTCAGACTAGTCCCTACCTATCTATCACAATCATGTGAAACACTCACTGCCAAAATTCAGATAAATAACTCGCAATCCCTTACTATACACCTTATATATAGACCACCTGGCCATCTTGGTACCTTTGAGGAAGACCTGCATAATATAATTACGAATAACCTTAAACCTACCACGCAACTACTCCTATTACGTGACTTTAACCTAGGCTTTAATGACCAAATGGATAAAAACGCAACTGAAATAGCCAATACAATCAAAGCATTAGGCCTCACCCAAAAAGTCAATAAACCTACCCACCTTAAAGGGAGAATCTTGGACTGGATAGTGGACCTTAATTGCTCAGCCACTATTTCATCTACCCTACCATTAGTATGGACAGACCACTTTCAGATCTCCTTTCACCTATCCACTATAAGACCTACTCCACTGGCTCAACCACTAGCGCCACCATGCTCAACCAGAAGTAAAAAAAAGTATCTTGGTAGAAAAAGTTATCCCTGCCAATCTGCCCACACTTAACGCACTACCTGAAAATCTTGACCCTAGTAGCCTAGTTCAGGAATTTAACAATATTATGCTCACCACAATGGATAGAATTGCCCCTATCAAACTTAGGCCTAGCAAACCAATAGCCCACTTAAACAAATGGTTCACTCCACAACTTGAAGAACTCTGCACCTTAAAGAATAAAAGTGAAACCAATTGGAGACTTTGCCCCTCTAGCGAGATCAAAGCCAAATTAACCTCACCTTTCTCACACTACAAGAAGGCAATCTGCCAGGCAAAACGCAATTCATACGACAAGCGCATTGCTAACTCAAATTCAAGTATGAAAGAACTCTTTTGCATACTCAAAGAATTAGAGTCACCAACTATTATCCCTGATGTCTGCACTAAGGACAAATTCTGGTGTACAGACATCCAACACGCCTTAGCAAATAAAATTGACACACTCCAGAATAAAATTCAACAAAAAGACGAAGTTCTGAACTTACAGCATTCGTGTAACACTCTCCTGCCTAACGAGTCACCATCGGCACACAATAATACCTTCCATTTTTCTAAAATGTCTACCCTAGAGGTAGAAAAAATCATCCTATCTTTGAAGCCCTCAAACTGTAAAGGCGATATTTGCCCAGCACAGCTAATAAAAGATGCTGCCAGAGAACTCTCCCCATTTATAACTAATCTGATAAATGCCTCATTTGCTACAGGTACTAGACCTGCTAACCTCAAACAATCCTGGGCGCTACCCCTCCTCAAGAAACAGACATTAGAGCCTCTTATTCCCACAAACTACCGGCCCATTACCACGGTCCCATTTCTATTAGAAATATTGGATAAAGCCGCTTACATTCAAATTCTAAAACACTTGGAATTGCATAAACTACTAGGCAACAGACAATCTGGTTTCCGTCCACTACACGGAACAGAGACAGCCCTAATCGACCTAACATCCCAAATAGACAAGCTGAGAGACAAAGGAAGGACAGTACTCTTGCTCCTATTTGACCTCTCTGCCGCATTTGATCTGGTCAACCACAAGGTCTTATGCCGGCACCTTGATTCTGCAGCTCACTTCTCTACGGGTGTCATCAAATGGATTGAGTCCTTCCTGAGTGAGAGAACCATGAGAGTCTTCTCCCCCTCAGCAGCTGCCGACCCTACACCCATCCTATGTGGTGTTCCTCAAGGGTCCTGCGTCTCGTCTACCCTTTACAACATCTTCACTAAGCCACTGTTCAACGATCTGGACCAGCTGGGTATCACCTACACTAACTATGCAGATGATACTCAGATTCTCCTCCCACTTTCTGGGATTACGGTACGGACATGGGTTTAGTGAACAAAGTTTACCTTATCATCCAAGCATGGATGGCCACTCATGGCCTGTGCTTGAACGATGATAAGACTGAACTTATAATTTTGGGCTCGCAGGCTAATATCAAAAAACTAGGCCTAGAGTATTCATCATTCAATATTGACGGTAACACCATCAAAGTCTCCAAGGAAGTAAAAACCCTTGGATTCTACTTGGACTCCACACTGTCCTTTGATAAACAGGTCAAATCCCTTACCTCTGCCACGGCCTACACCTGCAAATTACTCAGAGCTGGTCAACCGTTCCTCTCTGACAATAGTTACCTGATCCTGGCTAGAGCTCTAATACCCTCCAGAATCGACTACTGCAATGCCCTCTACAGTGGTGCCAACAAATCTACCATTCAAAAGCTCCAAACACTACAGAATAACGCCCTAAGAGCAGCCTTAGGCATAAATAAGAAAACTCACATCTCCTCCTTGAGACGTCAACATAAATGGAATAAACAAACAAACAAACACACATACTTGAACCGTTGACTGCTTATATTAGGCAATGTGGAGAAATCAAAGGGTTATGTGTTGGAGGAGTAGAAGTTAAAGTTTTGTCTTATGCGGATGACATATTGGTCCTATTATCTAACCCAGAACAATGTGGTTTGGTTCTGAAACAGATCTTTGAAGAAGTGGGTGAGATTTCTGGTCATAAGATTAACTCGGACAAGACTTTTCCCACTGTCTAAAGAGTGTAGTAAAGACATTCTGAAGATATGGAAGTGCAAATGGTCCCCTGAATGGGTTAAGTATCTTGGTTTATACATCATTGGTGATTTGAAGACAATTATGCAATATAATATTGATAAACTTATGGATAAAATTGTGTATCCAATAAGAAGATGGGAAAGGCTTCATTTATCATTGTGGGCGAAGAGAAATGGGATAAAGATGATTTTGTTACCAAAAATGTTAGTAATAATTCAGTCAATTCCATTTTTAATTTACAAAAAGCAAATTGATAACATTTTTCAGTGTTTCCTGTGGCGGTTGGGCAAAAGACAGCGGATTCCAAGATTTATGTTGATGCAGAGTGTGGAAGAAGGAGGTTTTGGTCATCCGGATTTAAATGAGCACTGTAAGGCGTTTCTACTCAGGAAGGGAACTTATTATTATGCAAATGATGATTTTAAGGGTGCTAGCTGGCTGTGCGTGGAGAGGGATGTTTGCCGTCCGTATCGTTTGAATAATCTTTATACTATGGGTAATATGTCAGTCAATAGATTCAAGTTAAAGTCAATGGTGGCAACCAGGCAGACCATGCGGTTATGGTTTTGAAGAGAATAGTCAATCGTATGGTGTTAGTGAAGATGCTTCTCTCTGGCATAATGAAGTATTGTAATTAAACAACAGATGTCTGATGTAGCAGAGTTGGGTGCGGAAGGGGGTTTTGACACTGGGTGATGTATTAGATGGAGATCGTCCTATGACATTTGAAGAAATACAGAGGAAGTATGGGTTTCATCAAAGAGAAAGACGGAAATATGAAGAACTGCGCTCCCCAATTAATCTCAGGAAAAACATGATTGGTAATTATTTAGACACCAGACCCGTATTGTGTCAACTGCTTACTGGACAGGAATATTCTGTGCATACATATATGAATTTTATGCAATTAGAAAATAAGCATATTGTGGCATGGGATAAATTGAGAACGGTATGGTCGGATGATCTAAACATGAACTTCACAGATATGGAATGGAAGGGTATACTTAGGGTGAGTGCCAATGTGGGTACTGATTTGAACTTGCGTCTGATCAGACAGAAAGTAGTAGGTATAGTGTACTGGACACCAGTTAAAATGTATAAACTGGAACTACAGATGATTTATATTGGGGGTGTGGAAATGAAAGTGGTACCCTTCTACATCTTCTCTGGAGTTGCTCAAGAGTTCGATATTTTTGGAATGATGTGATTGATAGGATTAATTTGATTTTGGATGTAGTTTTACAGAGATCGGGTGGGAATATTATCCTACTTCTACACCGAGATAGGTGTAAACGTTCTTTGAAATATAGCAAATGGATAGATAATGCTTTATTAATAGCTATGAGACTGATCCTTTGGGTTTGGAAAACTAGGAAGAAGCCAAATGTTGATGATTGGTTAGTAGAATTGCGTACTTTATCAAATTTTGAGAAGCTTTCGTTTAAAGTAAAAGAAAAAGCCGAAGTATACAATCTATTTTGGTGACCGTTCAATACCTTATATGATTGATTTTGTGGGTTGTGGTTAAATGTAAGGAGTGGGTACATTATATTAAATTAAAAATAGATATACAGCTTTCAAGACTTTTTGACTACTGAATAGGATAGGGTGTTCTAATCCATCACTAATCTGTGATTGTAATTGTTATTGTTTATTTTTTTAATTCAACCAAGGTTTTTTGGCTGCCTATGCTGATGATATTGTCTTGATCGACAGGACAGCACTAGGTCTTCAACGCCTATTGAATGGTTTGAGTGCATATACTAAAATGAATGGTCTTCAAGTAAATCCAAAAAAGTCCAACATTTTAGTGCTGAAACACCCAAACAAGCATAGTAACTATGGAAAATGCTTCTTTGAAGATCAGGCAATTGAGAGAACAGAAGAGCTAGTCTATCTGGGTTACACCATGCAGTCCTTCCCATCAGTCAACAAAGTGGAAGCAGAAATAAGGTTAAAGGTTGAGAAAGCGGTACCGCAGATGAAAAGAATTCTTCATGAATTGCAAATTTTCAATCATGCCGCTACTAAAGTTTTACATCGCAAAAATAACTCCAGTGATACTATATGGACAAGAGGCCAAACCAACCCTCTGGGATATAGACTGGCAAAAAGTGGAAGGCCAGATATGGAAAAGATCATTAGGCCTACCCAACTGCCTTTCTATGTCCGTCTTAAGGTTTGAACTTGGACTAAAATCACTGCAGCAACAAATGGGTTGGAGATTGCTCTCATTGTACAGGCAAATAGAACTCCCAAAAAACCCCCCTCTTTATGAGGATATTAAGACACCAAATGGACAAGTCAAAGATACTTCATAAATTGGACTCCTTGGTAGAAACTCTGAAAGTTAATCCTTTGAAAGCGAAGAAAGAAACTGAAGTAATGGATTGGATTAGGACAGGAGTTGAAATGAGATGTATAAAACCAAAAAACAGCTTTTTGACACTGGATAAAAAACTGGGAGAGCTACCGAAATATCTACAAAAGCATCCAAATAAGGAATCACGAAATACATTCCTTAGGGCATGCCTAAATCTCATCCACACAGGAGAAATTTTAAACATCAGAGGACAAAATCATAATGCCATTACTCTATGCAACATTTGTGCAGACTACAATAAGCAAAATTTGCAGCATTTACTTCGAGACTGTGAAGGGACGTTGAATATTAGAACAATTTATTTTTCTAAGTTCGTATACAAAATGGAATATCTTTTATCGGAAAACTTGTGGAACCTCTTGATATCGGGGTGTAACACTGCTCTAACAAATGCGGTGGGACAAGTCTTAACAAAGATTGGTCTGTTATCTACAGAAGCTTGGCAGAATGAAGACGCTAGTACTAAGCAAATCCAGAAGTAGAGTGGGAGTGGCAATTATTGTCCTGTTTTGATTTTTTTATTACTTAGAAGG
This sequence comes from Ambystoma mexicanum, assembly GCF_040938575.1. Lineage (NCBI taxonomy): Eukaryota > Metazoa > Chordata > Amphibia > Caudata > Ambystomatidae > Ambystoma > Ambystoma mexicanum. The sequence continues at coordinate 1,246,043,653 of NC_090937.1, read as the reverse complement.
ACTGGATTTGGAGAGATAAGATTTCTGGGTAGTGCTTGGCTGTCTTTATGTCTTTATGTACCCTCCTGTTCTCGAGGCTCCGAAAATAACTTCGTCTTTAGCAGAACCTGTTTTTCAAAGGATTGAAAATGTGATTATGTTGTATTTTATATGTCGTATTTTAATCGCTGGTTAAATGTTTTTGTAAAGGTCAAAATGTGATCAAAACAAATAAAAAAATAAAAAACATTTGTAATGCGCTTATACACAAGTAAAGTGCTTCAAAGTGTCATTGTTAAACGTTGACGATTCATAATGATCTAACAACGATAGCTAGCATACTAGGCCAGAGGCATATCTACTAGTGAAGTGCTTGACAAAGAGTGAGGGGAGAAAGGGGCGACGAGGAACATACAGATCAATAAACTACTGGACTAGCCTGGCGACATTTCAGATTGCTTGGTGGTCGGTCATTCAATGCTCCTATGCATGATTATTTCAAACATGACCAGGCTAGGGAGGGGAGAGAGAGGGAGGACAGGACAGACAGACATTGCAAGGCCTAGAGCATTCAAGGTCAAGGTCGTGTATGTTATCAGAACAGGAAGTGCGAGGGAGGGGTAGGGCGACACATGCACCCAGTCCAGCTGGGGGCCTGGGTTTTGTGCAGAGTGGTAGCCCCTCTCATGAAGCATACTGCAGTAGTGCCAGGCAGAGTGCAGAGGCCCAGAGGCAAGTGCAGGACTAGTGGGGGAGCATGGGACCTGTGAGGCTCTGGAGGTGCACCAGTCGACCAGTCAACTAACTGAGCAGGTTGAGGAAGCGAAGGAGGAAAAGAATCGAAGAGAAAGGAGGTTAGCAGGGGAGAGGGAGAGAGAAAGAGTAAGAGAATAGGTAGGTATTGAGGAGTTTCCGGAATTTAAGGAGGTCTGGATCAAGACTGAGAGAAGTAGGTAGGTTGTTCCAAAGGGAGGCACCTGCAGAGGATAAGGATCTACCCACAAATTGCTGTTTGGAGAAGTGGCTCACTGGCAGAGAGTTGGAGGAGGCTGTGAGTAGGGCTCTAGAAGGAGAGTATTTTCGGAAGAGAGCATTGTAGATAGTAAGGGCCCCAACCCCAGAAAGCCTTGTGGACTATGCAAAGGGACTTGAACCTGATCCTTGTAGTGATGGGGAGCCAGTGGAGAGATTTCAGCACCGGAGAGATGCGGTCCCAGGGCTTGAGTCCAAGGATAAGTCTTGCGGTTCTGTTCTGGATAAGTTGAGGAGGTCAGAGAGTTGAAGTAGGAAGATTGAGAAAGAGGCTATTGCAGTAGTCCAATCTGGAGAGTACCAGGACTCTGGATACAGTGAGCCTCTGGGGGAAAGTCAGAAAAGGCAGAATACCTCTGAGGAGGTGCAGCTGGTAGTGAGACTTTTTGGACATGTCTGAGATGTGAGAAGAGAAGGAGAGAGTAGAGTCGAAGATGACCATCAGATTTTTTGCCTCACTCGTGGGTGGAGGCGCAGGACCAAGGGAGGCTGGCCAGAGTGGGAGTGAGAAAATGGGAGCAGGGGTCCCAATGAAGATGATGTCCGTCTTGTTGGCATTAAGGCAAACATTAGCAGCACACCAGGACTGAATTGTGGACAGACAGTGGGGAATGAGCGAGGAGGAGGAAGAGGCCAAGGGTAGCCTGAAAAAGAACTGTGGGTCGTCCCCATAACATTGAAAGTTGAAGGTGAAGTCAGAGATCTCATGGGCCAAAGGGGCCATGTAGACATTGAAAACCCAGGGGGATAGATTAAATCCTTGGGGGGACACCACAAGTAGAGAGAGTAATAGCAGAGAGAAAGGACGCAAGCCACACAAGGGCCTGATCTGTGATGCCCAGGGTATCATAGAGACACAAGATCAGGGTGTTGTGGTTTACTGTATCAAAAGCAGAGGAGAGGTCTAGGAGAATGAGAACAGAGGGAGTGTTAGAGTCAATGTTTGAGGGTCGGTCTTCATGGGTGATCAACGAGCAGTTTCCGTGCCTCTGGATGCTCTAAAGCCAGACTGATGGTCATGGAGACAACCAACAGATTCAGGCCCTGATTCATGGATTATTTGCGCTGAAGAAAATGGGATTTGTGCGCCATTCTGCCTGCAAATCCCCATGTGTTACACAGGGATTTGCGGGCAGAATGGCGCACAAATCCCGTTTTTTTCGGCGCAAATAATCCATGAATCAGGGCCTCAGTGTGCAGGGTAAACTGAGAGATAGCCAACTTCCCCAGAAGTTTGCCCAGTAAAGGAGTGATGGAGATTAGGTGATAGTTAGCCGGAATGGAAGGGTCAGCAGAGGGATTTTTGAGCACATGGTGCATAAGAAAATGCTTGAGGGAAGTGGGAAAACTCCTTTGTCAAAGGAGAGGTTGTAGAGGTCTGCCAAGGCTGGAGCGAGAGAGTCAATGTTGTCTTTGATGGTTTTGGAGGGGCAAGGGTCCAGCTGTTTGGAAGAGGCTTTCATAGACCGGACTTGTCTACAAACCTCCTGAGGTGTGACAGGGGAGAGGGAGGAGAGAAGAGGTGGTGTACTGGGGAAGACGAGGGGGGCCGAGAAGATGATGGTGCATGAGTGGGTACAGAGGATATAGAGGATATAGAGGATATAGAGGACAGGATGTCCTGTGTTTTGGCGGTGAAGTATGCAGCCAGTGCCCCGCAAAGGGCCTGCGTCGGTGAAATCGAGGATGAGGATGAGGTGGCAGTAGGGTTGGCCAGCTCCTTACAGACTTTGAAAAGTTTGGCTGTGTTGTTGGATACCGCTGAGATGCGGGCTTGAATATGGGCTCTTTTCTTGAGCCGGATGCAGAGTCTATATTGCTGATAAAATTGCTCCTAACCCTGTGAGAGAAGCATCAGTTTGCAACCCAAATTCATTAGCAAAGTCTACTACTTTTTGGATTGGGCTATGACACAAGGTTTGTTTTAAGTTTTTGTAACACACGTCGTCCTCCTCAGTCCAATGAATCTTCTGGGGGTCAGCGTGCTTTAATTTGTCTGTCAACCTAGCTGTTCTATCTGAGAACGTTGGGAAAAACCTACGGTAATAACCAATCAATCCAAGGAATGCCCTCAGATTTCTCTTGGTCTTAGGCATGGGGGTATCTAGGATGACTTTTACTTTTTCCTTGTTGGCCAGCTGGATTCCACCATTCCCTACAAAGAAACCAAGGTATTTCACAGCCGATTGAGCCAGCTTACATTTAGATGGATTGCCCGTCAAGCCACCTTCTTTGAGGGTTCTTATAATAGTATAAAGATGAAAATGATGGTCTTCCCAGGTCTGACTATAAATGACTTTGTTATCAATACAGGCCCCACAGAAATCAGAGTAGGGCTGTAATATACTGTCCATAAGCTGTAGGAAAGTGGCTGGGGCCCCATATAGGCCGAAAGAGACGTCTTTGAAATGTAATAGTCCTACGGGTGTCCAGAAAGCTGTATTTTCCTTATCAGGTCTGTGTACTGGGACCTGCCAATATCCTTTGGTTAAATCTAGGGTTGATAGGAATGTGGCACTTCCGAGTTTATCTATTAACTCCTTGATTAGTGGCATAGGTTAGGTACCAAAGGCAGTATTGTCGCTGACATGTCTGAAGTCTAGTTTAACTAAGGTAGCGGGCGCCCCTCTCTCGCAAGAACAGACATGATAACCTGTTCAGTGGTTATTAACCACTTGAGAGTTCGCAGCCACTGCTTTTACTCACTGTGCCTTTCACAGATGGGAAATATCCATTTGCATATCAGTCTTTGTCCTGCCCAGGGGCAGTCCAGCACCGAAATACAATGGCAACTCCAATCTGAACGAGAGTACCACCAGCAACCCCATACACGTGTTTCACCCTTGTTGGGGATCATCAGTGAGGTGAAGCTGATGCCTCTCTAAGCACAGTGAGAGGGAGACCACGTCTGGTTGCCCCCAGGAGACCTAGGGTTACCAATCCCAGGTTCCTTAAAAAATAGTTTAACTAAGGTAGCGGGCGCCCCTCTCTCGCAAGAACAGACATGATAACCTGTTCAGTGGTTATTAACCACTTGAGAGTTCGCAGCCACTGCTTTTACTCACTGTGCCTTTCACAGATGGGAAATATCCATTTGCATATCAGTCTTTGTCCTGCCCAGGGGCAGTCCAGCACCGAAATACAATGGCAACTCCAATCTGAACGAGAGTACCACCAGCAACCCCATACACGTGTTTCACCCTTGTTGGGGATCATCAGTGAGGTGAAGCTGATGCCTCTCTAAGCACAGTGAGAGGGAGACCACGTCTGGTTGCCCCCAGGAGACCTAGGGTTACCAATCCCAGGTTCCTTAAAAAATAGTTTAACTAAGGTAGCGGGCGCCCCTCTCTCGCAAGAACAGACATGATAACCTGTTCAGTGGTTATTAACCACTTGAGAGTTCGCAGCCACTGCTTTTACTCACTGTGCCTTTCACAGATGGGAAATATCCATTTGCATATCAGTCTTTGTCCTGCCCAGGGGCAGTCCAGCACCGAAATACAATGGCAACTCCAATCTGAACGAGAGTACCACCAGCAACCCCATACACGTGTTTCACCCTTGTTGGGGATCATCAGTGAGGTGAAGCTGATGCCTCTCTAAGCACAGTGAGAGGGAGACCACGTCTGGTTGCCCCCAGGAGACCTAGGGTTACCAATCCCAGGTTCCTTAAAAAATAGTTTAACTAAGGTAGCGGGCGCCCCTCTCTCGCAAGAACAGACATGATAACCTGTTCAGTGGTTATTAACCACTTGAGAGTTCGCAGCCACTGCTTTTACTCACTGTGCCTTTCACAGATGGGAAATATCCATTTGCATATCAGTCTTTGTCCTGCCCAGGGGCAGTCCAGCACCGAAATACAATGGCAACTCCAATCTGAACGAGAGTACCACCAGCAACCCCATACACGTGTTTCACCCTTGTTGGGGATCATCAGTGAGGTGAAGCTGATGCCTCTCTAAGCACAGTGAGAGGGAGACCACGTCTGGTTGCCCCCAGGAGACCTAGGGTTACCAATCCCAGGTTCCTTAAAAAATAGTTTAACTAAGGTAGCGGGCGCCCCTCTCTCGCAAGAACAGACATGATAACCTGTTCAGTGGTTATTAACCACTTGAGAGTTCGCAGCCACTGCTTTTACTCACTGTGCCTTTCACAGATGGGAAATATCCATTTGCATATCAGTCTTTGTCCTGCCCAGGGGCAGTCCAGCACCGAAATACAATGGCAACTCCAATCTGAACGAGAGTACCACCAGCAACCCCATACACGTGTTTCACCCTTGTTGGGGATCATCAGTGAGGTGAAGCTGATGCCTCTCTAAGCACAGTGAGAGGGAGACCACGTCTGGTTGCCCCCAGGAGACCTAGGGTTACCAATCCCAGGTTCCTTAAAAAATAGTTTAACTAAGGTAGCGGGCGCCCCTCTCTCGCAAGAACAGACATGATAACCTGTTCAGTGGTTATTAACCACTTGAGAGTTCGCAGCCACTGCTTTTACTCACTGTGCCTTTCACAGATGGGAAATATCCATTTGCATATCAGTCTTTGTCCTGCCCAGGGGCAGTCCAGCACCGAAATACAATGGCAACTCCAATCTGAACGAGAGTACCACCAGCAACCCCATACACGTGTTTCACCCTTGTTGGGGATCATCAGTGAGGTGAAGCTGATGCCTCTCTAAGCACAGTGAGAGGGAGACCACGTCTGGTTGCCCCCAGGAGACCTAGGGCAACCAGACGTGGTCTCCCTCTCACTGTGCTTAGAGAGGCATCAGCTTCACCTCACTGATGATCCCAAAACATCTGTGAAAGGCACAGTGAGTAAAAGCAGTGGCTGCGAACTCTCAAGTGGTTAATAACCACTGAACAGGTTATCATGTCTGTTCTTGCGAGAGAGGGGCGCCCGCTACCTTTGTTAAAATGTCTGAAGTCTACGCAAAACCTCCAAGAATTAACAAGTTTACTTACCAACACAATAGGGGAGGACCATGGGCTTGAGAGGGCTCGATAATGTTTGCCTTCAGCATTTCGACTTCGAATGCCACTATTTGTTTTCAGGTTTTGGGGCATCTATAGGGTTTTAAATGGACCACTTTTCTCTGTGCAGTTCTGATATAACGATAAGTGCCATATATTCTCCCTGGTTTCTAGCAGATTACATTGCAATATGCCATAACTAGTTTGTTTAAATCTTCTTGCTTCCTTCTAGATAGGTCTTTGGGAATAGGCTCAGAATGGTATAGCTCCTCCAGTACGAGACAAAACAATATTTGGGTGGAGACAGCAGAAGGATTTTCTTTCCACTCCTTTAAGAGATTTGCGTGGTAAAGGTGGGTCTTTTGCGTCCTGTCAGGTTGGGCTATTTTACAGTTACAGGCCCCCGTTTGCTCTATGTACCTCATATGCCACTTGAGACAAGTTTATTTTCAGAGGTAGGTAAGAGGACTAATACCTTTTGTCCTACTGAAAAGGATCTTAAATTTACCTTTTTGTCATAGGTGGACTTCTGTTGGGCTTGAGCTTTTTCCATGTGAGTGTAGACTAGATCATATGGTTTTGTAATAGGATAGCTGTTTGTGAGAGGGGAATAGGTGCCTCCTCCCTCTGGATGCCTGGGGGTCTTTCTCACTGCAAATAGGGCCCAAGGGATGATGCTATCCCAATCCTTGCCATCCTCATCCACCAGTTTTTTGAAAATCATCTTAAGGGTTTTGTTAAATCTCTCTAGCAATCCGTTCATTTGGGGGTACTAAAGTGAGGTTCCTAAGGTGGATATATGTACTAATTCCTTGACTTCACCCATGAGTTTGCTCATAAAATTGAATCCCTGATCTGTTAGAATTTCCTTGGGAAAACCAACCCTAGAAAAGAATGGCAGTAGGTGTGTTAACATTTGCTGAGTTGTATTGTTCTCCATTGGGAATGCCTCTGGGTATCAGGTAGCGTAATCAACGATCACAAGAATATATCCATTACCCAGTCTGTAGGTTTCCAATGGTCCAACAATATCCATCCCTATTCGGGAGAAAGGGATTTCTATGATCGGTAAGGGGTTTTGAGGGGCAGGTAAGGGACTATGTGCGCTGAAGTACTGGCATATTTCATATGTCTGAATGAAGTTCTTTATGTCAGCCGTGGATACCTGGCCAGTAGAATTCCCCACTGATGTGAGCTTGGGTTTTGACTGTCTTAAATGTCCCCTTGTCAAATGAGAATGTGCAATCTATAATACGATTTTAGGATGGGTTTTGGGGATTACTATTTCAGTTTTACTTAGGCCTTCTTTGGAGGTTTCCTTTCTATATAGATGTCCCTGTTTCAGGAAGAAAAAGGGGCTCCCATTTTCTAGTCCTTCTCCCTCAGGAATCTCTTGCAATAAAGCCTGTGCGAGTACTGGGTCATTTCTCTGGGCGAAGGCTAGCTCGGGAAGGATGGTAGGTTCTTCTTCCCTCTTTGCCTCAGTAATGGGTGGTTCATCACCCTCATCAAAGCCTAAGCTACCTCTCTCAGTTTCTTCTGTTCAGTTTATTCCTTAAAATGGGGAAATTGAGCCCTCTCAAGAATTCTCTGTGCAATTTTGTCCCCACAATATACTTCGAATGGAGTTTTGCCATAGTTCTGTAGAGAGAACATTTATATCTCCCTGGAAGGCAGGATCTATGACGCCTGCTAGGACATCCAGACCAAACTTCCAGGCTATGCCAAATTTTGGGCCAATCTTATATAACAACCCTCAGGGGGTATTAAGACCAAGTCTGTGCTAATCATCCCTCTTTTCCCTGAAGGGATAGTACCTTCCCTATTGCTACAGATATTAAAGCCTATGGATTCTTTTGTAGCAGTCAAGGGATTTTCCACTCTGTGATTATGTTTCTGGAATTGTGGGGTCCCCCAATTTGTCTCAATTGAGTCGTATCCCATTCCTGACATCACATGTCAGGAAGGCATGGTATCAAACAGTGTATACAAATACATGTGATCACAGTTCAAGGATGTTTATTGAACTTCAATGGGTTGGTTGAATGCCTCTCTAATTCTAAATATAAGGATGGGAGCAAGCTATGACCATCAAATAATAATAACGCAGTCCTAGTAGGGTCTCTGTCAAAATAAACGGGCCTGTACTAATACATCTATTGCCTATCCTGAATTCTAAATAAAAACGGTGTGGGACAACAATGCAGGCAAAAGAAAAGAGTTCAAGAAATAATATGTCAGGAGCAGTTGGCTTCCCTTCCCCACGTTTTCAGCACGGGACAAGGCATCATGTTTGAGCTTCACACACACACTCTGGCTTCTTGGCCATGAGAAAATAGTTGAAAGCATATGTATCAGCGCTTTCTGCCAAAGTCTCTCTCCCAATGACAGTCTCTTATTGCAGAGGGCCTGATTTAACAGACAAACACCAAAGTTCCTTTCTTATGAGGATTTTCTCATTCACAGGTTCACAATTGAGCTCCCTCATTCGTGCTCGGACCATGGATCCCCCTTGTTCGGGCTCAGATCCCTTTAGCACAATGTGCACGATTGGTCTCCTTTGTTTGGGCTCGGACCACAGATCCCCCTCATTCAGGCTCACACCCCTTTGTATCAAATACCATAGACTTTCAATGATGCAATGGGTTTTGCTTAAACCCTCGTAGGACCACTTCGATTCACACCAATTCTTATTCTTTATATTTTACTTTCGTTTCTGCCACTTCTTAGCTGAATATCTTACAGAGACCTTCGATTGAGCACTCTCGGGGTGCCAGACCAAACTGTCACAAATATTGTATCTTCATTGCTACAGTTCAAACATCCATCAACCGTTAGGCTGTCCTCGCGTCTTTCATCACACGCATACAGCAATCTTTATCCTTGCTGTTTTTATACAATGGTGCCACTTGCAACCTTGACTTCAACACAGACCGGTCTTGCATTGGTTTCCCCAACCCACCGGCTGTGTTGATCTTTCTTTGATCTTGTAGCCAAGGATGGTACCATGGTGGCTGCTGCTTCTCTCCTACTCGATCAGCCATGCAGGATGGCCCCGGGTATCTCTGACACACAATACAGGATTCTTCCGTCTGGTTTCCTGGCCTTATGCTCTGAAATTCGCAGGTGTCTAGAAAGTAACCGCTTTCTTCCAGAAAGGTCAAGGGTATCTCCCTCCTTGTGGTTTGCTGTCTTTCATCCCTCATTCAGCTGCTGTCTCGAAAATGCTGTTCCTTCGTGTGTTTTGTCAGGTGCACGTCTTGGGGGCGAGTGTGTTTTCTCCCAGAGCGGGCTGTCTGCGTGAAAGTGTTCATTCAGGAAAAGGGGGCAGGGGTAGAGTTTCCAAATATCCTACTAGGTAGGATCAGGTAAAGGTGTTGCAGGGAAGAGAGGGATATGGCGTCTCACCTCCCGGTGTCCCACTCCCACTCCCCAGACACCCCTCACCCAGGTGATCCTCCCACACTGGTCCACCCCGAGGGTTTGGATCCAAAGGCGATGGCTGTGCCGTGGCCATCTGAGAGAGAGATCCCCAGGGACTAGCAGGGGATACACCTTCTTGTTTCCCACAGAACCAAGAGATGTTTTAGACATGCTCAGATAAACTTGGGAAAAAAAGGAAGAAGCACCAATACCTCTTTCACAGACAGCCACCCAGGTTACGAGAACACATGAATCTAGTCAGAACTCTAGTTCATATTCATATGTTAAAATCTCAAAAACAACAGTAGCTTTCCTATGATAAAAAGGTAAATCTTAGATCATTTTCAGATGGTCAGAAAGTTTTGCTTCTTTTACCTACCTCTGAAAATAAGCTTGTTTCAAAATGGCATGGGCCCAATGAAATACCAGAGCAAACTTGAACATGTACTTATAGTGTAGCCTAACCTGATAGAAGACAAAAGACCCACCCCTACCAGGTAAACCTCTTGAAAGAATGGAAAGAGAACCCTTCTGCCTCTAACTCTTCCATGTTATCCTGTTTGGTACACCAGGTGAGTGATAACCTATCTAATTTCCCAAGAACTACCTAAAGACCTAAACACAAACAAAAAAAATGTAAATGACCTTGATACTGCTTTCCCTGACGTATTTTGTGAAAAACCAGGGAACGCACATAGAACGTATTATTACATCAGAACCTCAAAAGGAAACGTGGTCATCTAAAACCACACAGACTCCCAGAGGCGTGAAAGATAATAGTCATTAATGAGGTTGAGAATATGCTGAAGGCAAACATTATCGAGCCTTCTTCAAGTCCATGGTCCTCCCCTATCACGTTGGTAACTAAACCAGACCAGTCTTGGAGATTTTGCACAGATTTTAGGCAAGTCAACTCCATGTCTGCCTTTGATGCATATCCTATGCCATGCATCAATGACTTGATAGATAAACTGGGAAATGCAGTGTTCTTGTCTACTCTAGGTTTAACTAAAAGGTATTGGCATGTCCCTGCACATAGACTGGATAAGAAAAAACAGCCTGCTTAACACCCAAAGGGCTATTCCAATTTAAAGTTCTCCCTTTTGGTCTGCATGGGGCCCCACTGACTTTTCAACGACTTATGCACAGAATACTACAATTCTATTCCAAATTCTGTGGGGCCTCCATTGACGTATAGATATCTACATTAAAACATGGGAGGACCATCTTTCCCACCTTTACACTATTATGCCGGATTGACTGCCAACCCCAGGAAGTGTAAGCTGACTCAATCAGTTGTGAAATATCTGGGCTTCTTCGTGGGGAATGGTAGTGTACAGCCACAGCAAGAAAAGGTGAAAGCCGTTTAAGATTACCCCAAACTCATACCAAAGACCAAAAGAGACCTTAGAGCATTATTGAGGTTGATTGGGTATTATCGCAGCTTTATCCCAACATTTTCAGACAAAACATCACAGTTGACAGATAAATTATGAAATGCACAACCCCAGAAAATGTGTTGGACTGATGAGGATGATGTTTGTTACAACAACCTCAAACAAACATTGCGCCTCATTACGGGTCCGGCGGTAACCCTGCTGGTGCTACTGGCGGGTTGCCACTAGACTCGTAAAAATGTACCGGCGCCTGACTTTATGAGTCCGGTGGCCGGAAAGTCAGGCGCTGGTAATTTTGTTAATCCCCATTCCCATTGTTAAAGGTGCCAGTGCTTCCGTGACACGTTTGCTTACTGTGACCACTGTGCCCGGCAGGGTCAGACCTGTCAGGCATAGAGGCTCCGGCAGGCAAACCTGTAGTTTGCCGGTCTGGAAATAAGTGTGCTGGGGAGCTCACCGGCACTTTTATTTCAGGACCGGCAAACTTGTCATGAGGATCCTTGTGTCAGAACTCCATATTGAAAGTGGCAGACTTCTCGAAAGAGTTCGTTTTACAGACTGATGCCTCCCTGACTGGGTTGGGAGCTGTACTGTCTCAAATACATGATGGCATGGAACATCCTATATTATTTACCAGTCACAAACTATTTCCAAGAGAGAAAAACTACTCTTTGCCATCAAATGGGCGATCCTCCGTCTCAGGTACTACCTATTAGGAAGCCATTTTACCCTTATTAGTGATCATTCACCCTTAGTTTGGATAAGTCAGAGGAAGGAATCTATTCCTCGAGTTATGCTTTGGTTCCTGGACTTGCAACCATACTGTTTCGCAGTGGCGCACCAAAAGGGTAAAGACCAGGGGAACGTTGACTTCCTTTCCCAGCTCCCCTGCAAAACAGATCGGTCCACAACACATAGGAGAAGGGTATGTGAAACACCAAAGGGTTTTTCACAGCCTAGACCCCCGGGGATCCTTTAGTCAGGTGGCCAGGGCATGGCCATCGCATTTGGATCCAAAAACCCAATGGAGAGACATGGTATCTCCCCTTTCCAAATACCCTTGTCCCATCCTATTTTATAGGATATTCCAACTTCCCAGATCTGCCCCTTTCCTACACAAACACTGAGCGAGGAAGAGGAGGTCCGAGGCTAAAAGGAGTACCAGACATGCAATAGATTGGACATGTCCCACTAATAAGATCAGGCAGGGTCAGACACTTGATACTAATTACATAACCTGATAGTTATTAGCTCTCCCAAATGGTTAAAAGGAGGAACACTGAGACACACTCTGAGCAATGTGAGCAAAGCGATGCACGAGAAGGAGCAGTTATCCCAGCGTGACGGTGAACCATGTGGAGCAGTGTGATAAGCCAAGGGACGGAACCGAGGTACGGAGAATCATTGGACACCCCGGCGAGAGATTGTTACCTCGGAAGGGCCTTGAAAGTTGTGCAGGAAATCCCCACCAGAGAGAAGAGACAAACCTCTTTTATGTTTCAAGGATACCAGCCACACTCCCGGATGAACGGCAGAGTTGGGGAGGTGCAGCAGCAGTTGTAGTATGAGCCTTGACTTAAGGATCAAAGCCACGAAAGACGAAAATGAATTAACACAACCAGTGAGTTGATAAAGCAATGAAAGTCTGGTCTGTGTTAAATGAAACTAGACAGCAACAGTATCCAGTGAATGAAGGTTGAGCATGGTCCGATAAGACACGAGAGAAAGCAAAGCATTGTAAAGAACTGTAAATTAAAGATACAGAGTAACAGAGTGGTCCGGCAAAAGAGGATTGCCCTATTGAAAGTCTCTGTGAAATGTCTGATGCCATAGAAGTGGCAGGAAGAGAAAGAAACTGAGATACAAGATTTGCACTGTGTTAGGTTTGATCCCGGCAAAGGGAAACCTGGATGTGAGCAATGTCTTTGAACTGTTAGGTTTGATCCTGGCAGAGGGAAACCTGGACGTGAGAGATACCTTTGAACTTTAAAATAAGTACTGTGCTGGAAACTACATTTACCAAGAGTGTAAGGTATAAGTAACCTGGAAAGAGACTGCGCCTGATTTTTGCAAAATATTTTTATTTCTCAGAGAATTGCCCTTAAAGTTGATGACACGTGTTTCGGTCCTCCAAGGACCTTTTTCAAATCAGGGCTATTGATTAGTCTTGTAGTCATGTAAGATGCCCCTGTCACATAATGTGAAAAATGAGCTTCCATATGTCAAAGGGGTAAATCCTTGCTGTTCAGAATAAGCGCATACAATCGCAAAGTCTCTCGAGACTTGTAGCAACTTTGCAATCATTTTTCACATTATGTAACAGGGGCATCTTACATGACTACAAGACTAATCAATAGCCCTGATTTGAAAAAGGTCCTTGGAAGACCGAAACACGTGTAATCAACTTTAAGGGCAATTCTCTGAGAAATAAAAATATTTTGCAAAAATCAGGCGCAGTCTCTTTCCAGGTTACTTGTACCTTACACTATTTTGCAAGGGGTCTTGTACTTGGCTAAACCCCAGACCTGGTGAGACGCGACTCCATGGACTTAATGTACTGATTGTACCAACTACTTCCATTGTTCACCACTATAAGATGTCGCCAAGTTAGACCAAACCTTCCAAGCCAAGGTTTTTGAAGAACTTACATTTACCAAGAGGCCTTGGTGTAGGAGAGAAAAAGTGATGTTTACGAAAAGAAGGTCGAAGTGGTAATGCCAAGGCAAAAGCCTTGCAGTTTTGAAAGTCTTCGACAGCGGAAGGAAAGTGAAAGGAGTCTTGAGCCCGACAGAGGTAATCCTATGAAGGTGTGATTGACGCTTGAGGAAGGGAACCCCCACAAATTGTGATTGAAAGATTTGAGCCTGGCGGACAGAAACCTGTATTGAATGTTGGTAACCAGAAGGAAACAAACTTTTGTTTAACTGTACTACAAGTTAAAAAGTGACCTGGGAAACTTGTGACTTTTCGTGGAAGGCCAAGTGGGCCCTTGTCCACGAAACAAACTGCATCCGTATGTCCAAAGGCATTGTGTGTCACATGGTTCGTGTGTTACCTTACCCAGTGCTACAAAATGTGGGGAAGGGAGTTTACTCCCCGATACTGACATTTCTTTTGAACAGTGATTTTCCTTTTTGTATTACACATTCCCTTTACACATTTATTGTATTAGAAATAGGGTAGGTATTAGGTTTATTAGTATAGGCCATTTTATTTTGCCTAAGGACTGACTAGGACTGTATTTTCTTTTTTTGTTTGATGTTCGACAATAATGTTTGATGGTTGAGAATACTCCCATCTTAGTAATAGGGCAAGATGGGAGTTTTCCGTCCCCTTTTAAACCATCAATACATGTTTTGAAACTTGCAGCTCTTGTGTCAGTATCTACTTGTGATACCATGCCTCTCTCACACTATGAATTAGGAGCTGTTCTCTCGCAAAGGGATCGACAAACTGGGCTCCTCCAACCAATAGCATTTTACTCCTACAAACTGTTGCCGGCTGAAACCAACTACACCATAGCGGACCGTGAGTAGTTTGAGGTTTTGTCCACCTTTGAAGAATGGTAGGATAACATATTAGGGGCGCATCCTACTGTGACAGTAATTACAGACCACGGCAATCTCCAATTCTTCAAGACTGCCAAATCCCTCAGTCCCTGTCAGCTGCGATGGGGGTTATTTTTTTACCAACTTTGATTTCCTCATTACCTATAGACCATGGAGCGATAACCGTAAGGCCGACATTCTTTCGTGGTACCCAGGGCCCACGGAAAAGGAATCCAGACAGGAACTGCAGATGATCATTCCCCCAGCTCAGCTCATAGGAGCAGTAACTCCCACAAACATATTGAAAGCTGTAGAAAAAGCCATGTCCCCCAAGTGCATGTATGATTGATGCGACCTCGATGCACAACACACTCTGGTTGACAGGCTTCCCTACCATGCCCATGCGTAGTACTTGCCCATCAGGGAGTTGCAGAGGAAGGCCATACAATGGTGTCATGACTACCCTCTAGCCAGCCATCCAGGCATGACCAAATTACAGGCATTAGTAGCATGACACTACCGGTGGTCCACCTACCAATGTGATGTACGAAAGTATGTTTCTGATTGTGAGGCGTGCAACAGGAACAAGGCCAGTCACCAAAAACCTGCAGGATAACTACAACCATTACCCACACCACCGGCACCTTGGCATATGATCACCATGGATCTGATAGTAGACCTACCACTGGTACAGGGATATTCCTCGATACTCATAATATTAGATTCACTGACGAAAATGAGTCACTTCATTCCATGCATGTCATGATCTCTGCTTCCAAAAGGTCAGGGTTTTCCCAACTCCCTTGGAAGCAGATCCATAACCCAGGTTCCGAGTGCCAACCAGTCCCAATTGGGACCTTTTGGACCCAGTCCTGGCGCCAGTGGCACCAGGCTCATAAATATGCCCAGTCCCAGCGCTGGAAGCGACGGGCTCATAATGCTTGGGTGGACTTACCTTCAGCAGACCATGCTGCTTACTTGCCTGCCAGTTGAGCCTCTGATCCTCTTCTGTTTGGAACTACTTTTCCTGTTGGGTGGGGCTGGAGCCACTCCCTAGATTCAGAACACTGGAACTCTTCTGGAAGGCAGGAACTCTTTTCTTACCAGGAACTCTTTTCTTACTTAGGCGTGGCTGTGGAAGGAGACATCTAAGCACTACAGGAGGCTATTTAAACCACACCCGGTGGATGAATCTTGCTTTGCGTTATTCTGCAACCTCTGCAGCAGAACGCTCATCGTGTCTTCTGCATCCGGTCCTGGGCCTAAGGAAAAAAGGCTTACCATCCTGAATCCAGTCTTCAGCAACACCTATAAAGACAAGAAAGAACAGGTTAGCATTCCGGCATCTGAAAGGCAAAGGCTTACCATTCTGAATCCAGTCTTCAGCAACACCTATAAAGACAAGAAAGAACAGGTTAGCATTCCGGCATCTGAAAGACAAAAGTTTACCAACTCTTCGCACGCTCCGGAGGCCTTCGGCGCTGCATCCCGCATCTGAAAGACAAAACAAGGTGCGTTTAAAGACATTGGGGAACTTTAATACTCACGTGCCATTACTCCTTTCCACATCTAATCCAGTGGGTATTCCGGCACCCTGCAGCCACTCCGAACTCGTACCTGCAAAATAAAAAGACAGTTAGAGCGCATAGTGAAGCAGGCAACAAGCGCTTACTTACGTGCTTCCAGGCGCTTCTATTCATCACACGGGCTCCTTCTTCAACTCACTTCAGCCCGTCATCCGCCATCGCTGGAACCCTGCAAAACAAGAGACATCATTACTAAAGACTTTAAAGACATTTGAATGACTCGAAACTTACCGTTCGTGCAGTAAACGACGGACAGCAGTCCTCTGAAGTCAAGAGGCCTGCGCTACCTATCCAGTGAAGAAACTGGTTACAGCACCCTGCCCCGAGGCAGATGGAGAGCTCGGCATTCACTTACCTAAGGTGAGACCGTTAACCTTTGGGGGTCTACAGGAGAGGAGAAGAGGAAAGAGATAGGGACACCCCAATAACCCCAGTTCATTAACCCCATATTTTCTACCTGCAGACATCTTACTCTACACGTCAGGCATACAGTGCACAGAGGTCCAGCCCAAAGAGCCAACCGGGTGCTACACATCACCTTTGAAGATACGGTAGTCGCCCAGTCAAGACCGGCGCCTCTGCGAGAATCAGGTGAGCGTTACAATGCAAAGGCATCCCTAGCACTAGAATGGTTGCAGACCTCTTCCTACAAAACATAGTACGTCTGCACGTCAAGCCAACTCAAGTGATTACCGTCAGGAGCCCGTAATTCACGTCCCA
The DNA here is from genome assembly GCF_040938575.1 of Ambystoma mexicanum. Lineage (NCBI taxonomy): Eukaryota > Metazoa > Chordata > Amphibia > Caudata > Ambystomatidae > Ambystoma > Ambystoma mexicanum. The sequence goes on along the minus strand of NC_090937.1, from coordinate 1,246,026,993 downwards.
GTTCTGGCACTCCTTTTTCTAACTCATAGGGATGAACGTAAGCCTGTCATCAGGGTACCATCCAGAAATAGATGGGCAAACAGAAAGAGTAAACCAGGGACTTGAACAATACCTGCAGTGCTTTGCGACCAATGCAGAAATATCCTGGGTCGAACACACCTGGCTAGCTGAGGTCGTCTACAAGAAAGCTAGCTGTCTGTCGGTCTACCAAACATACCCCGTTCTACAGTCTATATGGTTTTCATCTCCAGGTCTTGTCCGTTGCTGCAGCGCCAATATCACCCAAGTTCCCCGCATTGTTTGGACAACACACACACACCCAACAGGTGTGGAAAAACATCCAGACTAACTTTAAGGATGCCACGGCATCATACAAACACTACGCTGACAAACACCATCGACCCAACCCCCAATATCAGGTAGGATACCGTGTGTGGTTATCCACTCGTAACATCTGCAGGCCAACCCTAGGATACTACAACCACGCTATTTAGGCCCATTCACTGTATGTAAGGTCATTAACCCAGTAGCAGTATGACTCAATCTCCCAGTCCCGATAAAAATACGTCCGACTTTCTGCGTTGCTCTCTTGAAACCAGCCCAACCCACCATACTCACCAATTGACCCCCACCCTTACTGGTACAAGGTCAGCTGGAATAAGAGGTACAGGCAATCCTCAACTCACAGCTCAGTGTACTATTTAATACAGGGGGTAGGCTACGGTCCTGAGTCACAATCAGTCCTGGGAACCGGCTTGCAACATGCACCAAGACTGCGGGAACGTTCCATATGAACCATCCGGAAAAACCCAAACCAAGGCCCTTGTGAACAGGGGGAGTACTATCAGGGCTTTGACGTCCAAAGCGGGTTTCAGGCGAGACCAACGGGTATTGAGCCTGCAGTACAGAGTGGTTGCTGTGTAAGCAGCAGGTTAAGTGACACGAGAAACAAAACAAGAAAGACAATCAAGCCATAGCAGAGGATTTTCTGCCCTCTTTGCAGGATAAAATGCTACAGAACTGCATTTCCTAGCAACTCCTGGGTCCAGGACTACAAATTAAAGAAAACACTGGAGTGGCTCCCCTCCACTCATGTGTGCAATGAAAAGCACAGGGCTTGTGCTCGAGCCACTAAACTGACAAGTGTGCCCATCAGCTCTGGCCTCAGCACCACATGTGAGAAGCCATGCCCCACAGGATCAAGATCTCAGCCCCTCGGACACAGCAGATAAGTGCTGCAGCACTTCCATTGAACATGGTGAGCAGAGGAAATGCGCAGAGGGCCCAGTCCCACTAGTTTCCTGACCGCTTGCTTCTCGAAAGCTAAGTGCTTGTAGCCGCACCTATCGCGCTATGCGAGCAGACCACCCACAGCACCCCGCGTTGCAATGCTAACCCTATTTACCAGTACTTACTCACTGCACCACGCTCACACCCAAGGGAACAGTTTAATCCGCTGTGGACACTTTTCGGAGCGCATTCAGAATCAATGCATGATATGAGCCCTGCATCTAACAAGCACATGACCACGTATAGCTAACGTTACCACAAACCTTGTGCAGGGCTTGTGTACATGCACGCATGAAGCCACATGTGGCTGTTAACGTGTGAACTCATTGCAGTGTTTTCTTGCAGCATTTGACTAATACTTCAAGGCACTCGGCTATGGGTCTCTGCAGGAGACAACAAGGAACACTCCGCTCAGCCAAAACTCAAGTTAAGTTTATTTATGCTATTCTTGCCATGTTCACCACTAAGGGGGCGATGATGTCGACATTGTGTGTGTGTGCTAGGCTGTGTATGCATGGATGCATGTTCATGGGTACATATTGTTATGCTAAGACTGTTCCTACCTAATCGGCACTTCCTATCCATAACCTCTCCCTAACCCTCATTCTGGTTTCCCTCAATCCCTGTTCCCATCCAACCAATGATTCCCTAACCCTCCTTCCCTGCTGGGGTTGCTGAGCCCTGTGTAAGCCTCGACTTGCAGGTCCCGAAACCGCAGTGGGGGTGGTCGGTTCGTGCCACTCCTGCTGGAGCGGTGGACCCTGTTAGTGTTGACAGCTGAGGCAGAGATCGCATCACATCAGTGGTCTTTTCATCATCTTCATCTCACCTTTCATCCTCATATATCAAACTCAACCACAGCAACCAGGAAACACTGAGTGATGAATTTGAGGTGAAACCCAGAACAGGTAAAGGGTGCAAAACTAGGTTACATTTCTTGCCCTCCTCTTCTTCTTACCCCTCTATGTCTGAAGAGTACTTAGAGCGGTAAGCCATCCCTGACGTTTCAAAGAAAGGGAATTTTGTCTGTCCTACTCTACCAGGGCCCCATCACCAAACCCAGCTTTTGGGGGTATTCACCTCCAGTTGATGGTTAAATACAAGAATTATGAGGGAATGGAGCCTGACTTCATATTTCCACAGGGATCTCCATGCTGGGGGAAGAATGCTCTTTACCCCCTTCACTGGAGATGAACTCTCTTCTAGGTAGCCTGACAGGCCACCCCTCAATGGTTCCTTATGAGGCAGCTACTAAGGACCCAGTGGATAGGAAAGTGGATGTCACCTTCAGAAACTACTATACACATGCACGACTATCACTGAGGATCAACTCTTATATTTCCTACAAGGCCCCGTCCCTCCTAGAATATTTTCAAGATCTGTACTCCAGGATGGAGGAGGGAGCTTATTGCGTAGATCTATTGGAGACCAGGCATCAATACACATTAGAACCCGGGGTGGGGTGAGCAGCCAATCAGGTTCCTTGGATCGCAGGCTGAAACCGTTAATCTCAGCCCACGTTCCATGGAATCTGGAGGCTGCTTCCCCTGCCCACAACGCCATCTTTCCCCTACCCTCCCATAACCTTATTTTTTTTTGTTCCGTGCACCCCTCGCTCCATTTACCTGTTTTCTTTCGCAGTGATGGCCCTTCTCTCACCACCACCGTGCTCCGTTTGAAGCCCCGCCTTCCATAACAATGGCAGCCATATTGGGACCATTTTTTCATTCATTGAATGGGGTGCACACAGCATACCATTCAGTGAATGAAAAAGGCTTTTTAAAGACCCTGTGTTACCGCTTTGGTAACTTGGGGGTGCTAATAGCCCTAACACTCTCTCTGGCATACTAGATCGGGTGTTATCTGCTGGGCACCCTCTTTAAAGGCCCTTGCTCCACTCAGGCCTTTATTCGGGCCCTGGGCCAATGACACACAATCCGGCATACCGGATCGGGTGTGAGCACCACAGTGATTGTGTTAGACCTGGGATACAATGGGGTGTGGTAAGCAGCCGTCATGACGGGCATGAATTTGGGGGCCTGGAAACACATCCATGCGAATGACCGGATGGCTAAAAAGTGCCAGTAGAATGTGGCGATGAGAATCTGATTATGGAGGAGGGAGAGGTCTAAATTGGAAGAAAAGGGTAGAAAGATACACAAAGGGGACACACATGCAGGGCCTCTGCTGGAAAGGATGTCTTAACTATCCAGGTTCTGAACATCCCACCTCAAGAGAAATTGCCAACTTCAATTTTCAGAAAACAGTCGGATGTCATGCTACGGGGAGAAGCTGAGTCATTAAGCTTCAATTGAAAATGTGTGGTTACATACTGAGCAACAGAGATCCTGACTGGGACTGGGTCTCAGAGAACAGTCTAGTTGGGGGCAGCAGAGGTGACAATGAAAGGGGGTCAAGGGGGCCCATGGCCACCCTTATAAAAACCCTGCCCCCCCACCGGCCCGCCTTCCTCTATGAATGCAACTTTGTGTGCCACCTCAAGATTTCCAGTGACCTCATCAGGCCACCCCTATGAAGATTGCCTGGGGGCGCCACTGGGAGTCAGGCTGTGCTGATTCTACCCCAATGGATGTTACAAGCCCCTGGATACTGAAGATTGACAGGTACTGATGCTGTATAGAGTTTGACTCTCTTCCAGCCTTGAGACCCAATGAAAAGATCTGCCCTAGAAGAGGCAATCAGGATGTCATATGCAAAGACACCACTGCTACGGATCTGCTATGCCAGATAAACCAAGGACGCTAGTTCATAATTTTCCTAGTCCAGTGGTCAGTCGGAGGCTTCTGCTGGTACTAGATATGAAAGAGGTGAATAGGTTTGTAACAACCATCAAGCCTAACTTGGAGACTCTCCAAGGAATAATATAACTAATCACCAAAGGAGACAGGTTACCATTACTCAGACTACGGGAGGCCTATTTCCGCATCCCCTTGAGACATTTGCACTTTTAATACCTCAGCTCAGCAGTTTGGACCCAGCATTTCCAGTATATTGCCCTTCTGTTCAGTCTCCGTGCAGCTTCACTGCTCCAGAAGAAAGGACTAGCATTGTCCCCATATCTCAACAACGGCTAATCCATGAGACATCCCTGAAATCAGCAGAAGATGGTTTATCAAGAACATTGCAACTCCATAACATGTGTAGGTTTATGCCTGATTCGTCTGTACGGTGATGACGTTCTATAGCAGTTGGGGCTGGCAGCGAACCATAAAGTACTGCGATCTCTGCTCCTCTGCATACTGGGTCTTTTTCCGCTGGAAACTGGCTTCCCTCCTTGGACTAAGAACTGGTTGTAGAAAGTGTAGATCATGGCGAATAAACAAATATCAAAATGATTGAAAAGCTGTGAGAACCCCAGATCTAAGGATTGGATCCAAGGAATGATAGCCCTTCCAGCGAAAAAGAAAGTGGCCCTTGTGAAGAAACATTCTCTGGATTTTGTGTATTATTCAATTCAGGACCTGTTTAATGATTTGTTTGCGTAATGTCTTGGACTGGTAGCTAATGTTTTGTTCATGTGATTTGAATTGACTTGGTCCTACATGTAATCCCTCTCATCCACCCCTTTCCCATCTTCAACCTTGTCTTGCCTTTCCCATTGGTGAATGTATGTGATCCACAGGTTTTAGTGAAGTGTGAATTAGAAGCCTCCAGAAGGAATAGACGACTATGTTAGGGATGGTATGGAGAGCGATATGGCACACTGTAAACATTCTAGATTTTATTTATTTCTTCTTTTAGGATGTCAACCTGTTGTTTTCTGCACTGAGATGGGTTGGGTATCTACCCATAGTCCAAGGCAACACTACGATGGCTAGAGCTGGCAATATTATGACATCTGCAGGAAGCAACAGCGTGTCTGCAGCTGAGATTTGAAGGCCTGATGACATCATGTGTTTTTCTCACTTCATAGGCCTGACTCATCTCCAAACCTTACTCACTCCTCTTCACAGGTGACAGACCCTGACCTTACAACATTTTAAAAACCCTGGTGCCCCAGTCACGGGCAGTGGCAACCCTCCTTCAGTGATGCTGATTCTAGAGAACCATACAGGTGTGGTCAGGTCCATCACAATAACATCCTACTGGCTCTGGAGGACATGGTTCCCCACTGTGAGGCAAATGCCATTACTACACTCAACCCTACCCTCCCACATACCCCTTTAGGTGATCCACTCCCTCACCTCCTGCACACACCCATCAGAGCTCCTCTGTAACCCCTGAATACAGTTCTAACCCCCGGGTGTGTCCCCTTTTGTTGGAAAATGTGTTTTTTTTTACTATGAATAGGAATTTGTTATAAAACATTGGGCCTCATTATGACCCTGCCGGTCCGGAAACAATGGTGGCAGTAAACCTGCCACCACTGTTGTTTCCGGACCAGCAGATTACGAGTTCCTTTAGGCGGGTGGTGTCACTCCTGCCAGGTCTGACCTGGCGGGAGTAACACCACCAGCCTGCAGACGGAAATGGAAACACTGGCTCCATCATAGACGGAACCAGTGTTTCCATTGTCCCCATCCCCATGGGAATGGGGATTTACGGAATTCCGCCTCCGGAATTACCGGGTCACCGGGGTTGTAATGCCCCGTGATTCCGGCAATCATGGAGGTGGTCATTCATTCCAAGTCTGGCAGCAACCTGTCGGTTTTTCCGGCTCGGTTACCGCCGGACTTGGAATGAGGCCCATTATGATGAAAGGCTGGTTCCTTCATATGTAAGCACTGTGACAAGGAAGAGTTGATCAGGAGTAATGAAGACCAGCACATTCCACAAGGCCTTGGTTTTGTTTTTTACTGGACTCATTTCTGCAGAGTAGCAACCAGGACACCACCTTCCATCTTTCCATCGTTCCAGTCTCATTATCAGGTTCGGGTGGGGGACTACAGGAAGTCACAGAAAGCAGTTGGTAACATTTGGTACAGAGAAGATTTCAGTATACATGACTTTTTTAGCATTTCACTTCATGTTCCACTGTCTGGGCCAGGTTGGACCACCACACATGTACAATACACATGATGATCATGCTGCTGCCGGGGCACACAGCATACTGCACTAGGTGAAAGATGTAAATATGTGTTTTAATCAAACCTTAAATCTATCACCTAGCATAGAAACAAAGGGGCTGGGCCTGGTTCCTGAGCCTTGGCACCCAAGTGTACCTTTACTGCTTTGGCTCTAAAACTATAGCCACAGTAGTAGATGCCCTAATGCCATAGCATCGCACTGGATGCTGATGTAGTGGATCCGGGGCTGCAACAACAATGTACTGCACAGTTTGATGAGTTCCAGCTATCATCAAACCAAAAGATTTGTACCCGGATAACATCACCTAGTACTGCAGACTCGCCTGACCAAGTATGTCCCCATCCAGTGACACTATTTCATTCAAATGATCTCTCTCCACTGGCATTGAATGATGATCCTACTGATTTGGACCTAGACATTAGTTCCACAAGAGCTTCAACTGAATCTATGTTCAACACTTTGGAAAATATGTTCACTGCCCTCATGACTAAGTGTGAGTCTATGGAAAATAGGCTGTGTACTCTTGGCGAACAATTGACCAAGAACTGCGTGTCATTGGCGTCCCTTAATACTCAACTTGTTGTTCAGACAGCACACCTGAAAGCAGTTCATTCTTTGGTTCAGAACTACTTCTTAATACTGGATCCACCATGTGCCAAACTACACAGGTCGGCCAATATGCTTTTGGTTGGGCGGAAGCATGCTAATTCCTTAACTCCGATTATGGCAAATGGAGAATGCCCTATTGCCATTGCAGGAAGAAGGCAGAAAACTCAAGCCTGGGCTGTGATGCACGAACCTCTAGCCTCAAAGAAGAAAAGAACGATGAAAGAACTGGGGTGCACTGACAAGGTTGTCCCCAAAGTCGTGACTTTTGGTTCTACCTCAACCTTATCTTTCTTTTTTTACATTAAGCTTCCGAACTCTGTAATCCAGGCACCGCCCTCAAACTGTGCGGTAACTGATAAGGATATTGAGGAAGTTCGGTCAGAATTTTCTGACTCTATTATTCTTGCCAGCCTACCGACACCCCAGGTTGCTGGATTGACTAGTGGAGTCTGTGATGCGGGCAATCAGAAGGTTGTACCTAAGTTAAAGAAGACAGAGGATTATTCCTTGTTACAAGGGATGCCATTGCAGCCTTGCATCCACATTCTCAGTTCGACAAACAACGATATGAATGTGATGGACCAGCCTGCTCTAGCACCTCACCAACCCCCTAAACAACCCCCTGTGGCATACAAGATGCTTATCGATCATGGTGACACCGCTGTGTCTACTACTGCATTCCCCTGACCTCATGTTCGACCAAAGGGGAAAGGCATTACAAATACAGAGTTTATTCGGGGGCAATACTGACTTATTTTTAAATCACTCCTGCTTACTGGAACTATTCCATTAAGATACATTAAGATCGATGACATCAAAGTCGTGGATATTTGTGAGAATGCCCTGAGGCCAACATCGATAATATTCTTTTTTTACAACAGTACTTTGTTATTTTTAGGGAGATTTCTCACCCAAGTGCTACATTCCCTCTACCTTAGAGACCTCCAGCTCTTTTGCTATATTTTGGGGCTTTGAACTTTTCATTTTCGATGTGTTTTACTTTTGTGTTCTTTGGTTATGGAGTTTTAAAACAATTCCATGGGCATCATCTTTTTCTGTGTGTCACACAGCACATTCAGTGCAGTGGCACAGGGATGTCTTTCAGACTTCCCAAGGTTTAAATACCTTCTTTGGGACTGACGACTGTCTCCCAGAACATGTAAAGTTAAATTGACTTTACTAGTCACTTTAAATTTACTGACCCAGCACACGCTATCTTATTATAGAGTGCTGGAGGGGTTGCCTAGCTTCCCCTGAGTCAAAACACTCATGAAACAGTCAAATGTTACCCTTTCCTACTTTAAATGGCTGGTGGCAGTGGTTTAGATCAACTACCGTGATGTTTCCCGACTGCCAACAACGGTAGCTAAAAATGGGGTCAGCCATGCTTTTCAATATGATGCCACAGACCTATCTGTAAAAACAGACTCCGGTCATCTTTTCTCGCCATTTCTTTTAGGAAAGTTCCTTCTTGTGTTTGTCTCTGTGCGCCAAACCAGGTTTGGTCTCTTTGTTCGTTGGCCTATGGCGGGCTTCAGTGCTGAAGCCCTCCTCTGGCGCCTGAGTGTCTGGCGTGGACAGGATGTGAGGGAGGTGCCCAAAACTCCCTGTGCTTAGTCTCCTAGGAGACCTGAATGCACTCTGGCGTGATTGGCCGGCTGGCTGTTCGGCAAGGACAGGCACCATGCTGTGTGAGTGACAGCCTGGCTGGAATGAATGGGGGAAAACTTTTTAAAAGCAGGTCTCTGGGACTTGGAAAGGAGAGTCGACCACTGGAACGAAAGAACCGAAGACGAGCTGAAGGAAGAGGACTGCTGCAACTCCTGGACGACCGGTGAAGCCCTGCTGCAGGTCCGAATTGCCTGAAACTCCATTGACAGAGAAGCCCTTCAGGGTTAACTTCTTCCCTGGAGTTTGGTGGGAACAACCAACTCGCAAGCCACCTGGACACCGTCCCATCTGGTCGAATTTTCATCAGAGTGATGTTGAAAACCGGAAAGCCAGAGGGAAGCAAACCAGCTTGTGGACTTTAAGGCACTCACACCTTAAATCAACATCTTGCTAAAGCTTTCGGACTCATCCCTGGGAAGTGCAGGAACCGTCCGATGTCCTCCTTCTTGTCCACACGACTGAAACTCAGGAACAGTGAGATCTGCTCGAACTGCCAGGAACAACTGCCTCAGCTACAGCTCATCTTCATTGAAAAGGTACTGTGCAAACGCAGTCAGGAAATCTTTTCGGCCATCGAGAAAGTTTGCGGAACTTGTCTCTTCTTTGAAGGCTTTTCCTTCCCTCAACATTTGTCAACATTTTCGCCTAGCCAAATTCTTTTAAAATCCGTGGCAAAGACTTAACCGTTATCTACCAGAACTGTGCTATCCTATACAAAGACTCTGAACCATTGACTTTGGCCCAGGCCTATTGAGAAGAATTGCTGGTTGTAGTTAACTGAAACCCTTTGCCCTGCCTATGAATGTATTTGGGCTGCCTTTCTTATAACCATGTCTTTTTATCCCCCTCATAAGTAACTGAAGTGCCATCTTGCTCCCCCTTCAGGGGAGCTGAACTTGTTCAGTAACATATTGGTGGTGTATTGTAGTTTATTATTGTGTAATACTGAGCTGTTCTTGCTAGTGGAATGTTTTCTAACTGACTGTGTGAATAAATGTATATTCTTTTACCAAGAAATCTTGAATCTGTGTATAGTTGAATCACTGTATTTCTTGGTCCTTTGTGTAACTTGTTCTACTGCTCACTTAAACTCTTGAGATAAGTCTGGCTCCTCAGCCATCACTACCACTTTTCTGTGTAGTACAGGCTTGTACCAAAGGTGAAATTGTGCTTACACTTGTAGTCTTAATTGCATGTAGTGTTGCCAAAGGGTACTGCATGTGATTCTGCCTAACAGTTATACATCTTAGAACATGCTGAATGGTTGAATCGTCTGGGCTATGAATGTCTTGCTCTTGATGTTGAATACGGAACGAGATTCCATGCAACAGATATGCACCCAAGTAACCATTCGAACTCCTCGCTGCATGGCAAAATCATCTCCGATTCAAGTAGTGACCATAACTATGACCTTGTCCCACCATTAGGGGCAGGGCCTGAGTTTGCCCTACAGGGGTAAGAAGCTCATAGGTCTTGGCTGGCGAGCCCGGTTGCTCAACATGCCAAACTGCATTCCTAGCCTAGGTATTGCGACCAGGATGATTAGTTGGAACACAAGGGGTAATTCCCACCTCTTTGGGGGGGCTTGATGGCCCACGCCTGGCAGGAGACATGGCTTACAAATCTTGTACATGTCGACGGATGGCAGTTTATCTGCAAAAAGGCAATACAGGGCGACCGGGGATGCCCAAAGGGAGGGTTGCTCTTGGGCATTAAAAAAACACTGCTCCTTGAAGAACTGAAATCCACCTCTCCCAACATCTTAGTGGGTAAAGTGTTTGGCGAATCACTGATATTGGAGAAATCAGTGGTCTCATTGTCATCAACATTTATAACCCTCTATATAGACTAGACCATGGCCGTGCACTAGCGGAGGTTGAAGCACTGCTGGAGGCCCACCTGGGAAGCTCTGCTTGCATCATCTGTGGTGATTTCAATTCTAAGATCCATAAGGAACTGGAATTCGTGTCACTGGAACACAAATCCTCCCCAACACTCAAGGCAGATGACTGATTAACCAAATACTGTAGACGAGGACAGGAGTGGGAGAGTGTGATATATCTGCCGGCTTCAGGATGGTAAATGGCGCAATGCCATCTGACTCACCACCTCAGTTCACGCACGTGGGTCACAAATCTAGCAGTATTTTGGATTATGCCTTGTGGCTAATGCTCCACTTTTAGTTAATGACCTGACCCTAATGCATAGGCTTGAGAGCGATCATCTGCCCTTGATCATCAGCTTGAATGTCTCGCTACCCCCTCCTACAGCCATTATGTCCGGGATTTTGGAAGTTAATTCTGCAACGAGTCGTATTACTTTGAACGATTGTCACCTTGAGAAATCTGTGCCTAGTATGCAGGTCGCTTTAGTTACCTATATTGAGTACAGCAAAGCGAGTGTGATTAACAAATTGGCAGACTCTGCACTGGAAGCCATCAATGAATATGAGGCAATGGTAGCAAGGGTAGTTACTAAGGCCTTTACTAAGATAAACTCTAGCGTGCCCTGTGAAAATCTTCATTGGATGATGCAGTGTACGCTTTCCAATCCAGTTTATGAAAGGGTAATTATTGCAAATGGTTGAAATACCACCTTGAATGCAAACATTGTCGCTCTCCGGTAGGCCTTGCTTTCGAAAAAGCTGCCCGTAAGTTCTGGAAGGCTGTACAGGTCACCCACCATGAGTCTCCCCGGGACATTATTGCTGTTGCTGAACCAGCTGGATTGCCCATCTCACTAAAACCTTGGGAAACAATGAGAATGTTTCGGCCTTTCCGCTTACTGTACGAGCAAAATGGTAATATAAAAAAGGGACCTAGTGACATCCTGAAGCTGATTACGGGTAGCAATTCTTCAAGAGCTCCCGGCCTGGATGGTATTTGCAGCTCCCTTGTTAAAAGGGATGCTGCCCATTGGGCATTAACCCTTGACTGGCTATTTCCCTGGATTGCAGGGTGCCAGTTCCTCCCTCCCTCATGGGCACGACAGTATCATCGTCCCCATATGGAAAAAAGGGCAGTCCAGAGGACAAGAGTAATTATCGCTTACTCGCAATGTTGGATGCTCCATCCAACAAAAATTCTCGCCTATTGTTGAGTGAGCTACAGGAATGGGCAGAGCAGGCTAACCTTATCCCCCAGAATCAAACAGGTTTTCAAAGGGGACTGGGTACTACCACCAATTGCCTTGCTTTAACAACTGTAATACAGCAAGCCTGGGGGGCATTCTAGCTCAACTGTACTCGGCTAAGCTCCTTCCAATCATTGTGTATGGGGCTGAGTGTTGGGCAAATAAAAATATGAACGACCTGGCTAACTTAGAGGGAACTCTCCGCAAGAAATAGTTTCGCCTCCCAGCCCGTAGACCGGTTGAAGTAGTTTACCTGGAGCTAGTGCTGGTCACGTATACAGCATGAGTACAGCTGTCCAAGATATACATGGATTGGAAGCTGGCTAATGCGCCCAATCGGAAGCCTCAATCAATCCATCTTTGAGGCAGTTCAAACCAAAGGTACATTTATCAGGACCAGCAGTCTGGCTAATATCTTTTCCAAATCTCAGAGCTGGCCCTCTGGATACCCGGTGAATCCCCTGACCTACAGCTTTACATGCTATAAGCAGGAAAGGCAATCTAAGGTTGTCGCATTCCACCAGGACCTCCATTAAAGCAAACTCTGAAGTTGAATATATTGCAAATAGACCGGGGGGCCCAGCCTACATCCAGCAGTTTGTGGGAAACTAGCTTGTCTGGGATTACCTCAAACTAAAAACAAATGCAGTTAACACACCTGAAATTACTGTGGCGTCAATGGGTAGATGAACTTTTGACTGTTTCATCTTATGAGAAGGCAATTTACAAGAATGCGGATGATGTTGAGAAATTTTGGGGCATTTGGAACGGGTTCCTGGAGGTCTACGGTTGAATTTCAATCTCTGTAACTGGAATATGCTTTTGCTTGTACCCTTTTTTGATTCTGCATTGCTGGATTCATTTGCTTACTGATTGTTTCCTGGTGTTTCTGTCCTTTCTGGGTTTCTGACTTCCTTTCTTTACTTTCTTTCTTTTTAACCTGGTCAGTCTACTTTTCTCAATTGCTGATTTCTTTTTCACTTGGTTAGTCTACTTTTCTCATTTGCTGAATTGATTTTGTATTTATTATTCATTATTTGTATTTGCATAAGAAACGTGTTGTTCATTTATGTTGTTTGTATTCTGTAATGTTGGAATAAAACTTTTAATGCTCAATAAGAAAAAAAAAAGAAATTACTGTGGCGCGGACTAACGATGCGCGTAGTGAAAGAATTTGTTGCTTCAGTGGCAGCCTGGAGCTGGAAACGGTGAAGCACTTAATGATGGAATGTGAAGCATTGTCAGCCATGCGAATGAGTGCTATGAGATCGGCTGGGAACTGTGATGGCTTGGGAGAGGAGGAGTTATGGGTACGTCTGATGAATGGGAATGACGAGTCCTGCATTATATTCTTCACAGTCATGTGGAGGAAGACAGCATCGCTCCTGAAAGTGCCAGGTGATTAGGATTGCCCCGGTGTGGGGAGAGTGACGAGTGGGATAAAGGCATTCGCTGGTGGGATGGTTACGACGATGCCCATGGCCTGATGAAACAGCGATGTTGAAAGTTTTCTTACTTCTTTTGATTTCTCCTTCATGGCCTCTTTCTTTCCCTTTTCTTCTTATTGAGCATGGGCTCAACTTTTCATGATGTGATGTGTTAAAAGGGTGACATTGTTCTGCTGTATGACACGTCGATCAATTTAAAAAAGCAATTATCAGGTTGGGGTGGGGGACTACAGGAAGTCACAGAAAGCAGTCGGTAACATTTAGTACCGAGAAGACTTCAGTATACATGACTTTTGCAGCATTTCACTTCATGTGTTAATTTCTTTAAAACATGTTAATCCTGAGTCTTGTACCTTGTCCGAATGATTATATATTCAACTCTGTGAGGAATGAGACTCGATTATGTTTGGCAATCTCCATTACTCTAGGTCCCCTCCCTCATCACTGTGCTCATCTCAGGGATGAGCTGTGATAACAGATAGCTCTGGATAAGGCCACAGGAGGAGGGCCAGATGTGCCCTGCCCTTACATACCCAGGCAGAAGATAGGCTAGATTTGGTTATTGATGGTGAATGTATTATTTGTAGTGGTTTCTGTCATGAGGTCAGGTACCCACTAGGGAGGGAGGAGAGCCAGTGGAATGGAGGTCATCAAATGTATTAATGGAAATAGTATAAACACCCGGCAGTGTAACACAAAATGTTCCCCCACTCCCCCAAAGCTTGCCAACAAAACATGGGCTGCGCTATTTTCTGGGCCAGGTTGGACCGCCACACATGAACAATGCACATGATGATGATGAAGCTGCTGCTGGGGCACACAGCATACTGCACTAGGTGAAAGATGTAAGTATGTGTTTTAATCAAACCTTAAATCTATCACCTAGCATAGAAACAAGGGGGGTAGGCCTGGCTCCTGAGTCCTGGTACCCAAATGTACCAGCCAACACAGTGCATGGCCACTGATATTACATAAAGTAATGATACCATAAAAAACAAAACAGGCATTGGCAATGCCAACAGTTTGGGCTTTTGTGTAGGCATGAGAAAGGCACTTGCCAGGCACTGCCAAATTGGCATTAACTGCCCATTGATGGTAGCAGGTGCAAAATAGTGCAAGTATCTGGCCATCTATTAGCAGTGCCTGGCAAATGCGCAATACTTAAACGCAAGCCAACGCTGTTGGCTTTGCCAATGCTTGTTTTTAACAGGACTTCAGTGAAGGACACACATAGTGCCTACAAATGGAGTGGTTGATGGCAGACTGAGTTAAGACATTTTTATTACATCAGTAGCAGGTTTACGGCTCCAATAAAGTCATTACTCTCATAAGACTGCTTTGATAAAACACTGGCAGGAACGTCAACTGCAAAGTTTGATGTTAAGGCTTGTTTAACGTGAGCTCAGAGAGTTCCCATGGGGGGGTGATTTGGTCTAGAAGGGGCAGGAACTGGGTGGGAATGGCATAGTTATGGGCAGTCAATGGGTGGGCAAATAACCAAACAACACCTACAAGTTTTTCATTCCTCCTCATATGCCATTACTCTATCTGTACTTTAATGCAATAGTTTCCTCTTACAGGTGGCACAAGTGCCACCAAATCGGCCAAACTAAACAGGTTAATGCTAGCTCTGCCAGTATAGGTCAGTGTCCCTATGTACAAACATGATCTTTTTGGCTTTGCCCATAATGCCAGATAAAATCTCCTGCCACTGTAGGAAAATATATGATTGCTGCTACACAAATGCTTACCCAACCCCAGCACCACCATGTAGGAATACTCTTCATCTTGACTTTGCCCTCAGCACCAGTGAAACATGCATGCAGTAAGGGACCATTTAATTATTTGTATTATTATAATTATGGTGTTTATTAAGCGTTGACCTAGCTTTGCGAAGCAACGGAGCGCTTTACAGAAGTATACAACAATAGAGATACATAACAGAGCACTTTACAGAGTTATACAACAGTACAGATGCATAATGCAGCCCTTTTCAGAGGTAAGAACAGAACGAATATACAGCGGGGGTCGGGGGGTAGGATGCACAAGGGCACAGAGGAGGGATAAAGCTGGACCAGGTGGTGGGGAGGAGAGGAGTGGGTGGCGTCTAGCGAGTCAGGTGGTATGAGGGGTGACGTGATGGTCTAGTTGTTAATGAGAGACTTAAAGATGTGGGTCTTAAGTACTTTTCAGAATTGTGGGAGCCTGGGTGCAAGTCTGATGCTGATGGGGAAGAGGTTCCATAGTCTTGGGGCATAGGCAGAGAAGGCTTGTTTTCTGGTCCTTTCCTTTTTACAGTGGCGGATTTCAAGTCTGCACGTGTCCTGGCTTCTGGTGGTGTGCTGTCCACCAGAGATGCTGAGTTTCTTCGCGATGGAGCTGGGTGACTTCAGGACAGCTGCCTTATAGATGATGAAGGAAGACTTGAAGGTGATTTGTGCGTGAAGTAGGAGCCAGTGAAGGTCGATGGGGGCCAGTGTGATCTGGTCATATTTGCGTAGACTCTTGATGAGGCATGCAGGCACTGTAGTACACTTCTCAAGGGCACATGGGAAGATGACGGGAGGCATTTGAGGAGTGCATTGCCCCCATCCAGGTGGGATAGGGCCAGTGCTTGAATGGTGGATCTAAAGCTGTCCAGAGGGACAGGCTTGACTTTCCACAGGAGGGAGAGCTGATACCAAGCTGTCTGCGTTTTCTTAGCTATGTGTGTCTTGAAGTAGAGGTGTTTGTTGATGTTGAATCTGAGGGACCTGCTGCAGGAGGTGAGTTTGGGTGTGAAGCCCTCAGAGTATGGTTGATAGCCAGGTCTGTATGTCTGGGTGTTCGGTGTTGTTGGTGAGGAGTAGGAATTCGGTCTCGGAGGAGTTGAGCTTCAAGTATGCACTGGACATCCACGACTGGATCAGCGAGAGTCAGGTTTTGAGCCTATGGGTGTCCTTGATGGAGTCCATTTTAAGGTATAGCTGTGTGTCATCAGCGTATTGGTGGATGTGTATGTTGTGCATAGCTTGGGGCCTCCAAGCGGTTCCATGTATAGACTGAAGATCACTGGGTAGAGGATGGAACCCTGCTGGACTCCACAGGTGATGGGTAGCACTGGCGATCTAGAGGAGTCCATCTGAACAAACTGCTGGCGGTTGGCGAGGTAGACTTTAATCAGCATAGGACAAGGTTGCTGATCCCCATGCTTCGATGTAGGGTGTCTGTAAGCACCTGGTGGTCTGCTGTGTCGAAAGCGGTCAAGAGGTCGAGTAGAACCAGGAGGGAAGGGTGGCCATTGCCAAGGATATTGAGGGCGTCATCGGCCACTTGTATGGTTGGTGTCTCTGTGTTGCATCTGGGTCTGAACCCGGATTGGTAGGTTTGGAGGAGACTGTTGGTGTCAATGTGTTGGTGCAGTTGTGTAGCTACTGCTTTCTCAATGATCTTACCTAGGAAGGGAAGATGGGTGATGGGGTGATAGTTACCTTGGTTGTCAGAATCAAGGGTGGGTTTCTTTAGAAGAGGGAGGATTTGTCCTGTTTTAGGGTTGATGGGAAGGAGCCTTGAGCTAGGGAGCTGTTGTTGATCTCCAGGTAGCGAAGGAGAGCTTCTGAGAGGGTCTTGAGGATGGATGCTGGGAGGATGTCATCTGTATACGATGTGGCTTTGAGGGAGGCCAGGATTTCTACCAGGTCCTCTGTCGAAGTTTTCTAAAATGTTGTCCAGGGTGTGGAGAGTTTACGAGGAGGGACTTGCTGTGGGTTTCTGTATGCAGAGCTGGTGTCTATGTGCTGGCGAAACTTGCAGATCTTGTTGATAAAGAAGATAGCAGTGGATTATCACCATTGTTTGGCTGTTCAAATGCTTCAATCCATCATGCAAGATTACTCATGATGTTGCCTTTGCCCTTAACAACAGTAACACATGCATTGTCACAGTAAGAACATGTTTACTTGCTGACTGCACAAGTGCCCCCACCCCTCATAAGAACACACATTATATTGGCCTTGCTCCTTATGTGAGTAGAAAATGCCATGCCAAGGAAAGGACATGTCCATTCTGCTTGTCCCATTTTAGTATAAGCGACCTACCCAAAACCTTTCAGTTGACTTTGCCCAATAATACCAGTAATACATGTAATAATGTGTCCATACTCCAATGCCCCTTACCTGGGCCCAGCCTTGCCTGCATAAATGCATGCCCATTCACCCACCAGCCTTTCACTCAGTGGTTGTTGGTGAATATTTTCATTGGACGGCCATAAACATTTCCCACAAGCATGCCAGTGCAACCGAGCATAGCAAGGGAGCTCAAACCAACTAAAGTGACATTGTGGGGGTAGGGGAGATTTTTTTAAAATGGGTTGAAATGGCGCATTATACAGCACACTTTCTGGGAAAGGTTAGCTGAAAAGTCAGACGGTTTGCGATTGGTTTTGTAGGGTAACTCCAATCCAAAAATCTGATAGATGCAATTCACCAACACTGCACAGTATCATTTCGCAACACATTTCCTTGGTTCCTTTTTCCATAATATATGCCAGTACAAAACCATTTTCACACTGGCTATGCCAATGATAGCTGCACCAATATATGCCAGTATTTCCACATAAGAACATACTCATGTTTGCTTTGAGCATAATGCCTGTAATGATACTATAAAAAACCATGTCCAGGGTGGCTCTGCCAATATCTGGCAATATCCCCATCTAAGGATATACTCCTGTTGGCTTTACCATTAAAATTGCTATGCCACAGCAAGAAAACATGTCCAAAGTCACTGCACCAAAAGGCCATTCTAGTCACGTGACAATACCTTCTTTTATTACAGATGCCCAGAATAAAATGCCATGCCACAGTAAGTAATAGCTAGACAGTAACAACAAAAATGCCAGTCTAGCCAGGTAATACCATAGATGCCCAGAAACAAAAGCCATGCCACAATAAGAAATAGACTGGCTGCTTTAAAACGCCACTCGATCCTCATAATAACACATACAATACTTGCTATATCTCTCAAGTTTCACCTTGGACTCATGAATATCCTCCCCTGCTGAGTCCGATGAGGTCTCTTTTGTTTTCTTCTTCTTTTTCTCCTTTACAGTCCATCTGCTGGAGTGAAGATAAGGTCTATCTCTGTTGGAGGCCACCACCATCGATTCAGAGGGCCTCATTACGACCCAGGCGGTAAGTTACCGCCTGGGCCGTGACTTTACCACCATGGCGTAAACTATGTTTACGCCATGGTGGTAGGCGGACTTACCGCCCCATTCCGAGGTCGGCGGGGCGGTAAGTCCCCAATCCCCATTTACCCTTCCCCATTCCCATTTTTGCCCCATAGGGCATAATGGGAGTGGGGAAGGCGTTAATTACGCCACCGTAAATTACGGTGGCGTAATTAACAACATGGTCCCTTAGCGCCATGGATTTTAACACCTGCTAAAAGCAGGTGTTAAATCCGCCATGGCGCTAAGGGACCTCGTACTCAGGCGGTAAGGGTCAGCGCTGTTTACGGCGCCGTAAACCCCTTACCGCCTGAGTTGTAATGAGGCCCAATATACAAATCAAGGATGGTGACACCCTGGGGGACAACCCGAACGGGGAAAAACCCTCAGGCAGGAAAAAACCCAGAGACAAAGATTGCGGGTGTCAACATGAGTAAATAATGCAGCTTCTTCGTGGTAGCCCGTAGTATGACCGTAGAGAGTCACATAGTGATTTGGAAGTAGGTAGTGGGTAAGTAGAATATCCAGAAGCGGGTAAAGTAGACAGCATGGAAGCCAGGGGAAAGGCAAACGAAAGTGGGAGGAAGTGAGAGGGGAGCAGAAACTAGTGTCTTAGCCTGAGAGAGGAAAGGTTGCAACACAAGGCGCTGCCGGTCGTGAGCCGTGAAAAACAGTGGGCTGCCATGTTGGATTGACAACTAGACCATTGCTAGCGCTTCCAAGTGGAACGTCGTGGAACATCTACCCCAGCCGCCATTGCCTCCAGATGCTCCAGCGCTGCGACTTCAGAAAGAAATGATCCAGTTGTGGCGTGGGATGGAAGCACTCTGGCTCCACTGCACATGTCAGGAACCAGGAAGCTCTACCTGCTTTCTGGTTCCTGTTGGTGTGGTGGAGAGTGGGAGCCTGAGGCCTGCCTGTAGAGTTGCCCCTTGGGCAAGAGGGATAGGGAGACAGCAGGTACGAACACATTATTTTTGTGTTTGTGTGTGTGCATGCATACGTGTGAGGGTGTTGCATGTTTATGAAGTATGTTTGTATGTATGCGTGCATGCAAGAAAGAAATGCTCTGACTTCCGGAAGATATGATTTCTTTCTGAAGCTCACCTGATCCCCCCACCCCCTCCCCCACCAGGGGGACAGCGTCGCCCCTGCCACATCAGTGTAAACACCTCTCAGTCCTCTTATGTACACTTTCACTTAAACTTCCTTTAAACAAGTTGGGCCTCATTCTGAGTTTGATTCTATTACTACTGTAACTACTGCCATAGGGATTTACCGTCACCATCAGTTGTAAAAGTGCCATCTCTGTCTAATTACAAGATTACTGTTATTCCCTGTTCCGCTGTCCCATTGGACTCAAATCTTCCTGGAATGCATAAGTGTCGGAATTCACTTCCTGGTTAGTAAAATTAAATATTGCTCCACATTTCACATCGCCACAAAGTCTAGAAAAGTATCTACACATTCAAACATATTTAATGAAATCCCAAGTTTCCACTATGCCGGAAGAAAACACATTAGATGCTATTATTACATGGAAGCATGTCCCTTTTGCACGTGCCCTCCCCTGACTCCTGCAAAGAGGCAGTGTGATGAAAGACGATACGAGACGAACACGCAATGTCTCTTTTTTTAACGAATCCACTTTTGTCTCCTTCGCACCCCGGTGTCAGTTTTTATATTTAAGAACGTCAGACAATTTTCCACTGCGGCATGTGAACCCAATGAAGAGATTCAACATTGTATACCTATATCTACCGCTAGATGGCAAACTTGTTCTTTAAAAACTGTAAACGAGGGGGGATAATCTCAGTTAATTCTTTTTTTTCCCGGAATTATTTTTGTTCTAAATCTGTTCTGTTATTTTTCCAATAGTGCCAAATTAACCAGCAGGTGGAATCCCAACTCTACAGTTGGAATTTTGCAATAAAAGCGAGAACATTTTTTTTGTTTAGCTTTTGCTGACTGGCTCACTTCCGATCTCCAAAGAAACAACGCAAAACCATAATTGCGGTGAGATAACATGTGCTATTTAGCTATACTTTTCTCGGAAACGCACATTAAACAATCACGTTCACACCGTGCGGAAAAAAAACACCTCTTCCACCTGCCTGAAATGTCAACAACTTTTTATTTGCAGCAATTATTTAATTTCTGGTGGAAAATGCACGCTGTAAATAAACGCGTGGAGCGCGCTGGAGACATTTTGTGCAATCCACTGGGGAGCCAGGAGCGCAGGAGCCGGAATCTGCACGGCCGCGGCATTCATTACGCCTAACAATGTAAACACGGATAACGTGGC
Source organism: Ambystoma mexicanum (assembly GCF_040938575.1). Classification (NCBI taxonomy): domain Eukaryota; kingdom Metazoa; phylum Chordata; class Amphibia; order Caudata; family Ambystomatidae; genus Ambystoma; species Ambystoma mexicanum. The sequence goes on along the minus strand of NC_090937.1, from coordinate 1,246,006,280 downwards.
ATCGCGCAGAAAGTTACTGTACTGCTAATTAGATTAATTAACCTATTGAGATCAATTCCGTTCCGTAGTAGCACCCGGGATGTATTACATGTGCACGGTGATGGGGAAACAATTACTAGAGAACAACGCATTTCATTTGCCCATTAGCGGGAATACGGCCATTGCGCGGTTTTACCCCAGAGACGAGATTAGTTTATAACGAGCGCACTTTACATGTTTCAATATTACGTTCACTGTTGCTGTATGTAGTGCTGACATTGGCCATCGCTTTTGAATCCAGTTCCAGGGAGTGGGACACTGAATGGTGACACGCGGTATCCCCTTCATTGTAAAACCTTTACCCCATCCTACCAGGTAGGCTATTTAGGAACTCAGCCCCGCCCCTTTTTACAACATCAACACATTCTCACAGACAGCCCACGATGAGGGAAAACAGACTAACACCCGAGCCGTATACCTGACATGTCCCAATAAAATGGTCAGGCGAGGTCAGGCAATTCTGACCATCACACAAACCTGGCTTCCATTAATCTTCTATATAAAGAACACCAAGGACTGTTTCGGGATTACCTACTGTGGGTTGCCCAGTTCAATAGTCACACTTAGGAAACGCACAGTTTCTTTGTTAAAATAGATTTGGATGAGCACATGTCTCTGGCTTGGCTTTCAAGCGCATATGAGTGCACTGTGTCGTGCTAAAAAACACATATTGGGCCACTGTGAGTAGGCCATGTGTCTGCTACTCTCTAGATGAAAAAGACTGAAATCTTTAATAGCAGGTGCGGAAATGTTATAAAAATAATAAGAATATTCTTCGGTCGATTCCTCTCTTTCGATTTCTTGGTATTGTTGGACCCTCAGGGTTCATTGATAAGGGGATCCTTAGTCCGAATACTCTGACTCTGCACAATCTTGTTAAGCGCTAGGTCAGGTCATTCATCAGCTGACCGGTTTCTGTGGTACATGGTGGCTAAACCACGTTCATCAGGGCTCTATTGCAGGCATGTGGATGTGTGCCCTCTTGGTTACTATTGCAGCGTTGTCTGCGTTAGTTTGAATCCTCTACCCTTTCCATGTAGATAGTAGTTTTTGCACGGATGGGTGAAGCGGCCTGGGACCGTCTGGATGAGGTTATCCGATGGGTAAGGCTGTCTGTTTTGCAGGGTGGCTGGCCCCTTGGTCCCGGCAGGCCACGGACAGGCAAAAGACAGGCCCTAGCCTTAAGTGGCTGGCCTTTAGAGGAAGTGGCCGGCTAAAAAAAAAAAAGAAAAAAAAATCTTCCTCGCACGGATAAAAGGCAGAGCACGAGAGCACACTCTGAGCGAGGCAAAGCACATGAGGAAACAGCAGTTTCAAGATGACAGTTTAACGAGAGACGAAAGACGGCAAAACAGAAGTGGATCGCAAGGAGGGAAGTTGCTTTGACCTTTTCGACAAGGAACCGTTACTTTCATGAGACCATGGGAATCGAAAGCGTAAGACCAGGAAATCAAGCTGAAGAATCCTATTTTGCGTGTCGGAGGTACCCGGGGCTCTTCCATGTCAAGAATCAAGGCGGGAAGGATCAACAGCCGCAGTGGTTTCCACCTTGGCTCCAAGAACCAAGCAGCGTCAGTGAAATCAACAAAACCGGTGAGTGGGGGAGGGCGATACAAGACCGGTCTCTGTTGAAGCCAAGGTTGCAAGCAGAAACATTCAGTGGCAGCTGGTGACTTTGCAAGGTGGTGGGGCGTACATTTCTCTGGGCGAGCCCACCCCCCCTAACAAGGCTGGTGAAGCAGAGGGGTTCTCTCTGCAAACATTTTTGAAAATGGCATCCAAAATGTGCAATTTACTGTCCAAACCCACATAAATAGGACATAAAAAGGATAAGGTTTTACACACTAATGGTGGTACATCATTCTTACGTGTGCAAGTGCGATGGTGTATTTTACAGCAGCTTGTATTGAGAATAGCTGTACTTTGGTTTATGCATAAAGAAATTAATTATGTAGATACCCGTTAATAATGGAAAAATATCATTTTGTCATGCTGTTACTGGCATTCATATGCGATCATCCTCTTACTAGGCTTTGAGTTGGAACCAATAAAATACAGACCCATGAGATTTTCAAAACAACTGATGCGTTCACAGCAGAATCGCAAAGAAGAGTGATGGCCAACATCCGCCCATTCCATTAAGAAAAAACTGGGCCTGAATGCTTATGGAGCTGTCCTACAAGTTGAATTAGACCAGTACTATGCAATACAGACATACGAATCGCAATATAAAATAGCGATAAGCAGGTGCAGCACGACTCGTTTAGCATAACTCATTTTGAAAACGTATGGAAAGTAACAGCCTTTGCATGTTTCCCATGAACAGGTTGGCTGAAGCAAGCTATGACACCGGAAAGACATGCCCATGCGATTCACAAGGCTTTGAAATGTTGACACAGGAATGGAATTCAGAACTACGAGTGAAAATTGCAAAGTCATTTTTGTGCATTTTATATTCTGAACGCGAGTATGTTTTGCGCTGAGCCAATGTTTGCAAACACAAATCCAGGGTTTCTTGATTCATTCTGGCCCGTGTCGACTTTTTTTAATCTTAATATCTTCTTAAACTTTATGTGAGTCAGCAACAGTAAACAGCACTAATCATTTGCTTGCGGTTTAATCCGCTTTTAATAGTTGGCATGCGAGGGGAATGAAGCTGCTGAGAGTGTGGGGGGAAGGGGTAATCCTTCTGAAAAAATAAATCGCATATTTCGAATTTGTCTTCCAAAAATGACAGAAATTAATACAGTGTGCCGGTGGGGTGAAAACAAGCTATAAAAAGCCATCGGACCAGAGTGATTGCAATTTCCCACGGCTAATGTAAATAGTGTTTTTCAACTGAGCCCTTTCATGGGCGCACACTCTATCCTGATTTAAGAGACAGTCTGATAGCAGAAGAGAGGAGTGGAGTGAGCTCGTGTTCATGAGAATGTGTGAGTGCACAAAACAGGATGCTTTCTAAAGCACAGACTGAGCCTTCATTACAGAATTGCAGAACAGCAGTGGTATTTGGACCTGCTTTCATTATGTCTTGGCGAACCTCAATCGGCACAACAAATTGCCTCACACTGCTATTATTTGTATCCGGAGGGGGGAGTAGGGTGTGTGCTTCAAGACACGTATTCATGGTGGGAAAGTGTGTTAAATATTCTGAGTAGTGCACGGAAATGTCAACTCATGTGCTATGTAAGCGCAAAGTGGAATTACAATCAATCTGGCAGCTGGCACGTGCCCAAAAAGTCAGGACAGAATGAGTCTTGACTGCAGGGTTAATTGAAGTAAGGGCCAGATATTGGCAGCAGGCACATAATCTCACACACACTCGCGTTTATTGAAGATTGACTATTTAAAGTAGTCACTCTTCAATAAGCAAGCAAACCCACAAGTACGACATGATTAACCCAGTGAAACCTGCGCACAGGCATCGTTTCCCACTTTCTGTGAAACGCTCTCGAATGCAGCTTAGTTAGTTCCAGAAAGTGAGTTACAGGGTAACCGAGGTTAATTCGTGGCAGTTTGTGGCCCAGCTGCCAAGCACGTTGGCAAGGCACCGCGAGACAAGCGTTGCGCTTCAGGGTGATTTGAACTGGACCCCTAGGGTGGGGGAAGAGATGGACTGAACATGGTCCAGAAACGAAAGCCAGGAGGACATTTGATTTTGTACATGACACTGGATTTTAAAATGTGCGTGCGAGCTAATAAATGTGTCCACTGCTGGAAACCTTTTATAGTAATGTGGATCCGCCATTTATTAACACAGTACATTAATAACATGACGCAGAGCAAATACACGAAACCCGTTCTTTGCTGAATTACTGCCGTAGAGCTTGTAGAATGCCGGATTTGTCAATCCACAGTTCCCTTCTAATGGGACTACAAATTGCTCCAGAGAGGAAAAAAACAAGCATTGGCAAGTCACGACAGACAGAATGAGGCTTGACTGCAGGGTTTTTTAAGGGCTAAGATATCTGCAGCAGGCACATACTCTCAGGCACACTCGCGTTTATTGAAGATTGACTATTTAAAGTAGTCAATCTTCAATAAGCATGCAAACGCACAAGTCCGATATTACATGTAGAACGACTGCCGAGAAGCATTAAATATGCTAACGTTTCGGGTCGGGCCGAGATGTTAGCATATTAATGCACATGAACAGAACAGTAAGGCGAATAGTTAACTTACTGGAGTTGGCGCTTGGCGAGGGCTAACTAGGCCGCGGTGCACCGCACATGAAGTGGGCCTGCTGTTCTCTGGGCAGCTCAGCTCGTCGTCTTCTACGTTAATACGCACGCGCACCCTGCGCCATCACCCCAACCCTAATGCTCAAATGTCATTGGCTGTAAAGCAGTGACATTACTGTATCTGTGCTGGCCAGGGGGAGATTATCATTTCTTCAGATCTCTGTTTGCGCACGTATTAGAACTGGCGGGGCCACCCCTCAAGCGCCCCGCCAACCTCCTAGTTTAAATGATTTACAAACGTTACGTAGAGTGAAAGGAGCTACGAGCTCCACGCACTTTACAATGGGAAATGCAGTGCAAATTGGGACGCGCCCCGCTGTGGCAGCTGGCCCATGATAGGACTCTTATCATGGGCTCGGCTGCCACAGCGGGTGCTTCCATAGAACAGTAATCGCCACAGCGCCCCCGCGCTGCTGCCAAATGCTGACACATTCAGAAGAACGAATTATGAATCTGTTTACTATGCTGGAACACTGTCACTTCTGGTGAAGGCCTGGGTGGGGGGGCGGCACCCTGCCGCCCTATGATAGTGGCCACCACTGGAAACATTGTATGGCGGGTGCTGGAAATAACATTGTTAAAACACGTGTGATAAGAGGTGCACATGAAATTAAACTGCTGATGAGTGATTGAACTTTGAAACAAGCTACAATACCTTTGACAGAGTGGTCCGGCACAGCGTGGGTGCTCAATCGAAGGTCCCTGTAAGGTACGCAGCTGACGAGTGACGAAAGTAGACAAATTTGATCCAAGCCCGGCGGAGGGAGATCAATTGAAGGTTTTGTGTGTAAAGTGGATCTGTGCCCGGCGGAGGGGGATCCTGGGTGAATCGAAATCACCCAAGAAGTTGTACATAAGAATCCTGAGGAGAAAGGAACTATTTAATGTTTGTTGTATTGCATCAGGACCTCTGAAATTAGAGACTTTGAATGGCAAAGAGACTTTGGCACAGAAGGCCCTGATATTGAGATTTAAACTGTATCCTCGTGCTAGAGAAGCCAGAGATTGTGCTAAGCTTGAGCGTGCCGTCTTGTCCCGTGCTGAAAATGTGGGGAAGGGAAGCCAACAGCTTAAATATCCTGACATATAATTTCATGTAACGCTTTTCTTTTACATAACATTGTTCCCCACACTATTTGTATTTAGAAGTAAGGATTGGCAATAGGTTTATTATTCTAGGCACTTTTATTTTTGACAGACTCAACTAGGACTATTATTATTTGATGATTGTAACTTGCTCCCATCTTTAGATTTCAAATTAGATAGGTAATAAACACCCTTGAACTGTGGTCACTTGTGTCTGTCTTACTGTTTGATACCATGCCTTCCTTATATATGGTGTCAGGGTGGGATGTGACTCAATTGAGACAAATTTGGGAACCCTACATTTCCAGAAGCTTAGTCATAGAGGTCAGACGCCTCTATCACCGGGAAAAATCCATAGGCTTTGATATCTGTAGCAGCAGGGAAGCTTCTATCCCTTCAGGGAAAAGAGGAATGATTCCCACTGACCTAGTATTAATACCCCCGCCTGGGTGTCATATAAGAATGGCTCCAAAATCTGGTTTGGCCTGGAGGTTTGGTCTGGATCTCCTAGCTGGAGTCATAGATCCCGACTTCCAGGGAGACATAAAGGTATTCCTACAAAACCATGGCCAAATTCCATTTGAAGTACATTGTGGGGACAACATTATACAGGGAATTCTTGAAAGGGCTCTATTTCCCCATTAAATAGATAGTGAACCAAAAGAAACTGAGAGACGTACCCTAGGCTTTGGGTAAGCTGATGAACCATCTATCATTGAGGCAAAAAGGGAAGAAGAACCTACCATCCTTCCCGACTTAGCCTTCACCAAACGAAATGATCCAGCACTCGCAGAGGTTTTCTTGCAGGTAATTCCTAAAGGGGAAGGATTAGAGAAGGGAAGTCCTTTTTTCTGACTAAAGCAAGGATTACTGTACAGAAAGGAGACCTCCACAGAAGGTCTGACTAAAACTCAGTTAGTATTTCCAAAACCCATCAGAAGATCATGCTAGAGATTGCACATTCTCATTTGACAGGGGGACACTTCCGACAATCTAAGACCCAGGCGTACATCAGTGGGAATTTTTACTGCCCAGGTATCCATGCTGACATAAAGAACTTCATTCAGACATGTGAAATCTGTCAGAAAACCAGTATGCTTATTCCCTTGCCTGCCCCTCTGAATCCTTTACCAATAATAGAAGTCCCTTTCTCCCGGATTGGGATGGATATTATTGGACTGTTGGAAACCTCTAGACTGGGTAACAAATATGTCCTCGTTATCGTTGATTATGCTACCCCATACCCAGAGGCATTACCCTGCAGAACAATATAACCCAACAGATTTTAAAACATCTATCACCATATTTAACTAGGGTTGGTTTTCCCAAGGAAATTGTAATGGATCAGGGATCCAATTATACACATGGGTGAAGGCAAGGAATTGCTCCATATTGCCACCTTAAAAAACTCACTTTATGACCCCCAAATGATTTAACATAACTCTTAAGATGATCCTAAGGAAATTAGTAGACACGGACTAGAAGGACTGGGATCGCATGATTCGCTGGGCCCTATTTGCAGTAAGAAAAACCCCTAAGGCATCCACCGGATTCTCTCCTTTAGAAATACATTATGGTAGAGAGCCAAGAGATGTCCTACACATTCCCTGGGTGACCTGGGAAGAAAGGGAAGAGACACCTATACCCTCTCACAAACAGCTACCCGATTATGAGAGCATAAGAAACTTGTTTGCAACCTAGTCTATACTTACATGGAAAAAGCCCAAGCACAACAAATGTCCACCTACAACAAAAATGTAAACTTAAGATCTTTTTCAATTGGACAAAATGTATTAGTTCTCTTACCTGCTTCTGAAAATAAACGTGTCTCAAAGTGGCATAGGCCATATGAAGTGTTAGGGCAAACAGGGACCTGAACCTATAAAATAGCCCAACCTGACAGGAAACAAAAGACCCATCCCTACAATTTAAATCTCTTAAAGCAGTGGAAGGAAAATCCTTCCACAGCCACTGCCTCTATACTGTCCTATTTGGTACCAGAGGAAATAGATCATTTTGAATTAATTCCCCATGAGCTATCTAATCAACAACTAGAAGACTTAAAAGATTATCAGCCACGACATTCCCTGATGTATTCTATGAGAAACCAGGGAGAGTGCAAGGCACTTATCATTTAATCAGAACTCCAAAGGGAAAAGTGGTCCATTTGAAACCATATAGACTCCTAGAAGCCCGTAGACAGATAGTGGTTGAGCAAGTGAACAAAATGCGAAGGGCAAATATTATCAAACTCTCTTCAAGCCCAAGTTCCTCCCCTATTATATTTGTCACAAAACCTGATCACTCTTGGAGGTTTTGCATCTACTTCTGACAGGTCAGTGCCATTTCCGACTTTGATTCCTACCCCATGCCACGCATTGATGAATCGATTGATAAACTCAGAAATGCCACCTTCCTATCAACCCTAGACTTAACCAAGGGGTACTGGCAGGTCCCAGTAGATGGGCCTGTTAAGGTAAAAACAGCTTTCTTGATGCTCCTGGGACTATTCCAGTTCAAGGTCCTTCCTTTTGGCTTACACAGTGCCCAGCCACTTTCGAACGGCTTATGGATGGGATGTTACAACCCCACTCTGATTTCTGTGGGGCTTATATTTACGAGATAGTCTTTCATAGTAAAACTTGGGAAGACCCCCTTTTCTATCTCTTTACTATCATGAGAGCCCTCAGAGAAGCCAGCTTAGCTGCCAATCCATCCAAATGTAAGCTGGTTCAATCTACCGCAAAAAACCTCGGCTTCTTTGTAGGGAATGGAAGTGTCCAGCACCAACGAGAAAAAATGAACACCATCCTAGATACCACCACGGCTAAAACCAAGAGAGACCTCAGAGCATTTCCAGGGTTAATCAGTTATTACTGTAGCTTTATCCCTAATTTGTAGGGCAGAACAGCTAGGTTGACAGACAAATTAAAGAACAACAGCTTAAAACAAACCCTGTGCCAGAACCTGATCCTAAAGGTAGTAGACTTTTTATGTTACAAATGGATGCCTCTCTTACAGGGTTAGGAACCGTTTTGTCGCCAGTTTGTGATGGATTAGAGCACCCTATTCTATTTACTAGTCGAAAACTCTTCCCACATGAAAAAAATATTCTGTGTTGGAATTAGATGTCCTTGCCATGAAATGGGCCATCATTCATCTAAGATACTATCTCTTATGAAGGAAGCTCACACTCATCACAGACAGGTGTGAACTGGGAACTAAAAGAGGCCCTGTAAATAAATTATTTTCAAAGTGGCCCCATATGACACATTTTCAGCAAGTCCAATGCTTTCCCTAAGAGAACATTTGGAAATACCACACAAAAGAGGCCCAAAGTGCAGAGGCCCACCGGGAAATCTCCAGAGTTCCCTATAGGTCAGTCCATCCCTGGATTACTCCCACACTGGTCCACCCCCAGGAACTTGATCCAAAAGCAATGGCCGTGTCCTGGTCATCTGGATGACAGATCCCTGGGGAATAGTGGGTGAGACACCTTCTGGTTTCTCACATGCCCTTCCCCTATGTCATGTAGCACTTCTGTTTCACACAGAAACCGAGAAAGGAAATCAACGTTCCCCTGGTCTTTACCTTTTCGGTGCTCCACAGTTAAACAGTAGGGTTGCAATTCTAGGAACCATTGCCTGGCTCGAGGGTTAGAGTCTTTTTGCTGGCTTATCCACACTAACGGGAAATGATCTGTGGGTCGGACTGGGGCAAGAAATAGGCCCGGTCACCCAATAAAAAGTGGCCCACCCCCCGCTTCATGACCCATGACCTCTGATGACATCACCGGAAGTGATGTCATTTGATCCCACTCCAAAGTAACATCCCGGGAAGCGATGAAACACAACCTGTCACCCCTTGACAAAACAGGAAGTGGCATCAAATAGCATTGCTCCTAAGTACACTACGAAAAACATGGTTATAATTTCACTAATGTGATATACATTTCATACAAGAATGGATCTTCATATGTATCATTAATATCTGTGTGTATAGATCTATATTGTCAAATTACTGTGAATGCAAGCAGATGTCCAAGGCCAAATTATATGTTATTGTATAGCACTTACACTTAAGCTCTTTTTTTATAGAACAAATATGCATACAATATCACCCAACCTGTGTTGGTACTCATTTATCGACCTAAGAAGGATGAAAGGCTTTTTGAAAAAAAAAATATATATTTTTTTACAATTGTTTTTCCCCAAACTGACCCAGGCATGGCCAGAAACCTGCCCCCTCTTCCCAGGGACGATTTCAACCTGGCCACGGGCCACAAGGCAGAGGGGCCAATCCAACCTTGGGGAGGATCACCTGGGTGAGGGGTGTTCGGGGAGTGGGAGTGGGACACTGAATGGTGAGATTTGGTATCCCCTTCCTTGTAACACCTTTACCCCATCCTACTAGGTAGGATATTTAGGAACTCAACCCCCTGCCTTTTTACAATACAAGCACTTTCTCAAGGACAGCCCACAATGAGGGAATACAGACTGACACCCAAGCCATTTACCTGACGTGTCCTAATACAATGGTCAGGCAAGGTCAGACAATTACGGACCATCACACACACCTGAATCCATTACACTTCCTCACACATTACACTTCCCCACACGAGAGCCCACTCTGAGGGAATGTTTTTGGGAATGGTATGCTATCTAAACTATGGTATCTTTGGATTTTCTATTGAGTTATTGTGAAAAGAAAACATTGCATCTAATAAGTTTATATGCATTCAATAGTAATATGGAAGTATATAGTTCACTCAGGAAGAATAGATATTTCTGAAAGAGTATGCTAATAGTGGTGGCCTCTAGTAGACACTGGTTGACACTCCAGAATTCTCATATGTATAGTAAAGCATAATTAGTAAGGAAGTTCAACTTCAATGTGGATATGAGGATCACGTTTAATTAGTAGTGCTGCCACGATCAAGGAGTATATCAATTTAACTAACTTTTTCCTTAATATTTGGACATTTAGCCAGCATGACTAAGCGTTACTATTGAATATTAGAAGATCTCAGCAGGCGGTGCCTTCCTTTTCAAAGTACCACTGTGCCACACCATGGCGTGATAGCAGTTAACAAGTGCTGCATTATGCAATTTTAATTTAAGTAATTGAAAATTTAAAAAAGAAGACTGCTACATTACAGATGTTTCAGGAACTGTTGTATTTTTTTGACAATTAAAGTTTATGATTTGAACATTTTGAGTTTTTTTAAGTAGTATACACCACACAACAGGTGTCGCCAGGCTCAGTGATTTTTTCACTGACCATTTATTCCCTAATTCCGGACCATCACACACACCTGACTTCCATTACACTTCCCCACATGGATAAAAGGCAGAGGACGAGAGCACACTCTGAGCGAGACAAAGGACACAGGGAAACAGCAGTTCCAAGATGACAATTTAACGAGAGACGAAAGACGGCGAAACAAAAGGGGATCGCAAGGAGGGAAATTCCCTTGACCTTTTTGACAAGGAGCCGTTAGTTTTATGAGACCTCGAGAATAGAAAGTGTAAGCCCAGGAAACCAAGCTGAAGAATCCTGTATTGTGTGTCGGAGGTACCTGGGGCCCTTCCCCGTCAAGAATCAAGGTGGGAAGGATCAGCAGCCGCAGTTGTTCCGACCTTGGCTCCAAGAACAAAGCAGAGCCAGTGAAATCAACACAGCCAGTGATTTGGGGATACCGAAACAAGACCGGTCTGTGTTGAAGCCAAGGTTGCAAGCAGAAACATTGTATGGCGAGCGCTTGAATGAACATTGTTAAAATGTGTGTGATAAGAGGCGCAAGTGAAATTAAACTGCTGATGAGTGATTGAACTTTGAAACTAACTACAATACCTTTGACAGGGTGGTCATGCAGCGGGTCAAGTAAAATACGGCGCACAATCGAAAGTCTTCGATTTCAATGAAATGGAGAAAGTTTGGAAAAGTTAACAAATTTGGTCTGAGCCCGGCAGAGGAAGATCAGTTGAAGGGTTTGTGTGTAAAGTGGATCTGAGCCTGGCAAAGGGGGGCCTGGGGTGAATTGAAATCACCCATGACGTTGTACATAAGAATCCTGAGGAGAAAGGAACTGTTTAATGTTTATTGTATTGCATCCGGCCCTCAGAAATAAGAGACTTTGAATGGCAAAGAGATGCTAGCGAAGCCAGAAATTGTGCTAAGCTCGAGTGTGCTGCCGTGTCCTGTGCTGAAAACATGGAGAAATGAAGCCAACTGCTTAAATATCCTGACATATAATTTTTTGAACACTTTTCTTTTACATATCATTGTTTCCCACACAATTTGTATTTAGAAGTAAGGATTGGCAAGAGGTTTATAAGTATAGGACCTTTTATTTTTGACAGACTCAGTTATGACTCTGTTGTTATTATTTGATGGTCATAGCTTGCTCCCATCTGTGGATTTAGGATTAGATAGGCATTTTTCAAACCCGATTGAAGTTTAATAAACACCCTTGAACTGTGGTCACTTGTGTCTGTCTTACTGTTTGATACCATGCCTTTCTTACAGGAACCAGCTGAGGTGTGGCGAATCCACACAAGCCCAACTCTCTTCCAGGCTCTGTCAACCTCACAAATCCAGCCATGAAAGACATCAGGACTTGATGCTGGGGGCAAATAAGACCAGAGGGCCTGATGGAGAGCAGGAGTGCTTCATTTCCCCAACATCTGTCTTCCTTGTCCTCTTACTAACAAAATAAGAAGCACGTTGTTCCTTTAAGATCCGCCAAAAAAAGAAAGAATTTCAACCGTTCACTGCTCGGTCCCTCCTCTAAAGGGTGGGCATAAGATGGTCTAGTTTCTAACTGCTTGTGTGTGGGGCATTATCTCCCCTCCAACACACCCACACACACCTGCTGTAGGGGGAACATCAGCTGCGGTTATAGTCATTACTGGAGATGGGAGTAATGCTGCTCTACCCGACACAAATCCTTTGTTATTTGGCTGAGCATTTACTTTGCATTGTTCATGGCTGCCTAGGGTGTATCCCAAGTAGGAGTGCCGCCCTCCTCTTAGTGCCCACTATGGATTCTATTATATAAAAATGGGCCTCACTAGCCATGGCCTTTGACCATGAGTAGTTTGTACATCTTTTGGCCATGTCCACTTTATATTTTAAAATACTAACATGCCATAAGCGATGGACTTTGGACATGCCCACTGTGTATTACAACACCACCCAGCCCCTATCTATGGCCTTCGGCCATTCCCACTATATAGTATATACACTAACCATGGTCTTCAACACAATACTAGCTGGTGCCTGTATGCTCTAACATATTAATGGACACTAGATATTGCCTTTAGCTATGGCCACTGACTACAGCATTCAAGGTTGCACACTGTATATTTTAAAACGTGTTGGGCCACATGGCGTGCCTTTTAACCATGCAGATTAGTATTTTGCAACACTAACTGACCACTAGATATCGTGTTTGGTGATGGCCAGTGACCACAGCCTTCGTCATGGCCAAGTCCATGGCCTAAATTGCTATTAATAAAATCACATTTTTAATAAGCTAGCATATTGATCCTGTTATGTATAATGCCATTTTTGATGTAATATGTTAAATACAATGTTATTAATGTTGTCACCATTGATGTCATCAGTGATGCAATTTGTGATGTTATCAGTGTTCTCCTACAACATGTAATTAATGATGTCGTTGTCACCCATGCAACTACATTTTTTTCCTTGAATTTGAAGGTTTCTTTTTACAATATATTGCTAACCTTAACGTCCCTGCAATTAAAGTTTTTTCCTTGAATTTCAAGGGTGTTGTTATTCCATACATAATTGACATTAATAGAAATTGTGCAACCACATTCCCCCAAAATAAACATGTTCTTAAAAACTATTTTTTGCATATTTACTTAACTTTTTAAAGTGTTTACACCTATATGTACTGTTGATGAATAGAAAGTTATGAAAGTGTTAAAGTAACTGTGTACAAGGACTACACTCAATGGGCCTCATTACGTCTGTGGCGGAAAGGCAACAATGGCGCCGGTAGTGCTACCGGCGGCATTGTTACCATGCTGCCACATTTGGAATTCTGATCGTGGGTGCCGCTCTGCACGCCTGGTCAGACCCGCGAGCAAATCAGGATGGTAACATTGGTATCATTATGAACGGTACCACTGCTACCATCCTCCCCATTCCAATTGGCCTATGGGGGCTCAAATGAGAATGGGGACGTACCGGCTCCGGGTCCCTTGAAAGGAGAATTACCGGGCCCTCCCAGGTCGGAATGGCCTGGTAATTCCCATTACGCAGGAGCCGGACCTGCGTTTGGGGTTAGCCAGGCCCCAACCTCGTAATGAGGCCCAATGTATCCTAAAATAAATCTTTACAAGACTACTACTCACATATATATGCACATATGTTTTTAAAAAATGTTTTTTTTAACCATGGCTATCAAGGATGCATACACAACACGACCAATCTGACTCAGAGGCAAAAATGGAGATGGACCACCAGATTTAATGGTATAATTGAAAAATCACAGAGAAATGTTAATGAAGTAGTTTTAGCATTCATGAGAGACCACAACCAATTATGGAGTTCAAACAACAACATGCAGTTCTACATGGCCGATTTCCATAGACATGATGGCATACACCTAATCGATGAAAGAAATGCTGTGTTCTTCATAACATGAAAACAGTACTCCAAATGTGCTAAAATACTACACTCAGTGTACTCCAAAACAGTCATTTTAAGGACTAGTTATCACATATAAATACACAAATACAATAACAATTTTTCTTTTTTTGTGTAACTGTGGCTAGAGCTCATTGATTTATTTTTTTATAGCTGCGGTTGTTAGTTAAAGGGGGGGCTCAGATAGGGTTTTATACCTATATACATATTTATGTAATAAATAGTTCTTAAAAAGGTCTATTTCAGGTACAAAGAGTACATTTTCAGCGTATTGGGCCTTAATAGCCATTGGTAAGGACCATTGAACCTGTGGCTACTACCGCCAGTCATTGCTGTGATTTCCTGCACGTCCATATTCTGGCTTCACGTTGGATGATACGGTAGCCACAGTTATGGATCTATGTATAAAAAGAAAGAAACTGCATTTAGGTGCAAATTCAATCCGAATAAAGAGGTGGGAGTATAGTTAATCTCTAATGTACAGAAACTGTGAATAGATTCACTACAGATAGAAAAGGGAAGATACAATAATTTCCTTATATCTGTAAAAAAAGAAAACATAATTAGCTAGAGAACACACACACACTTTAAGAGACAATATAATTTGCAGGTTTTCATGACCCTCATATCTCACATGTTGTGCATCACATGTACTATATAACATACATTTGTAGATACAACCCTATTGTTCTCTTCACACATTGCAATCGTTGGTTCATTGGGAGAAAATAAAATCCAAGGTGGATTAAGAAAATCATAGTGGCAGTGCACCATTACAAACCACTTCTGCCACACTGTCATTTCCTCCCAACCTCATCCCATCTTCTCTACGCCTGATCTACAAGACTGCCAAGAACATGACAAAAAAGAACCATTCGCTTATTGGGAAAAGATTTATGGTGAATTGAAAAAAAACAACATAAAAACATGGTGTGGGTATCTTCTGCTTTACCTCCACTCATAATACAAGCCAAATGCTCAGAAAACTGTTGCTGATTAAACACCCTATTTTCGGATCAAGGAGCAACATAGTAATAAGGACATTCAGGAAGTGCAGTGTACTTTTTGTACAATGAACCATCTCAAAGTTTGCGAACTTCAACTGCCATCCACCACCTTGTTCAGATCCATTCACATGACAAGGAAGAACCCTATTGGAAGGCTCTTGTTCAACTCAGTTTCAGCACATACCCTCAAAAAATAGCATACAAAAATAGATGAATAAAAATACTGTTGAATTTAAGCAGAATATTAGTAAAAGTAAAAAAACAACATCAAACATTAACTGCCATTACATCTGAGTATATGAAAAATAGTGCCAAAGTATGCCATCTGACAATAGTAATAAATATGACTGACACACATTTTATTAAGCAGCGTTAAAGTAAAAGGTACATAAATAAATGGAAAATAAATTACCAATTAATCTTAACAGGCCTAGAATAGTGCCAGTAGATCTCATCTGATAACAGTGGAAATGTAACTGACACATAACGCCCCAAATAAACTGTTAAATATTTAAAGCATTAATGGAACTTACTTCCATAACAGCCACACACTCAGCATACTGTACTGAGTTCAGCAATCAAAATAAGAATAGTGCCCAAAATGGTTTTTATACTTTCCAAAATGAAAACCACTAAAAGAGGACCATATTAAAATAAAAATACTACAACCAATAACAAACAATCCAACTCGCAGAAATCTATTTTATACCTGCCCAGCATCTCTCATAGCTGTGGCTATTCGACGCGGCTATAATTCTTACCTCGTAGCCACGGTTGCGTGTAAATTCTTTTTCAAAGCTCAAAATCAAACTAAGCCGCCGTTCAAAACTTCAAATGAAACAAGGAAACACCTAAGCACATAAAATGACAAACAGAAATGAAATTCTGTGCTGTATCATCCACATGACAATATGATTAGTGCACAGAAAATTAATGGTTTAATAGACCCAGCAATATCCGAAGCCGCGTTTACAAGAACAGGAAAATAAAATAATGTCCGTCCGGCAGCCGTGGCTACCACACCTCCACAAACACACGAAATTCCATTTGCCGGTGATACCTGCGGCTGCACAGCATGCCATGTGTCCCCACAGGTAGGAGCGCCACACATCGTGAGGATGTGTGGCCGTAGGTACCATTCCAGTTGTTGCTGTTGCTAGACGCGATCCTGAATACGACAATTGCTCCCCTTTTTGTGTAGATACGGCTATAACTTTACATTTTTTTTGTTTCTGAATATGGAATATGAATGACGAAAGAGACATTAGTACCTATTTTAATGGAAGTTAAAATATCAATAGAGTAAATGACTGCTCACAGAGGTAGATGATGATAAAGAGAGCAGAGCTTGACAGTAACCTAGGTGTGGATACATTTAATGGGTATAATTACGCAAGATACAGTAGATAGGGCATCTAAAACTAGAGTGGGGTGGGTCCTTATTGTATTGAATTTTTCAAGCAATTCTCTTCTTTTTTTTCTCCACAGTCTCACAGCCAACATAGATAATACTCCCAAATACTGTGTCACTGACCATGGTCGATGGCGATGGCCAGTGTTTTTTTCACCCCCAATGTCACTATACCAATAAAAATTAAATTTAAAAAGAAATAAAACTCAAACAACCCAAAATATATAGCCGCATGCACAGAACTACTCATACTCGTGGCTATCTGTAGTCCTGTATAGCCTCGAATATCGCAGCAATTATCGGAAAAATGGCCGAAAAAAAGTGGCTTCTTGCTCCCAGGCACTCACCAAGTGCCCCTCTCATCTGTCACAGCTTCACCCACTCCCCAAAATGTCCTCCTCACCTCCCCTGCCATCTCCATTCCCCCCCACATCTGACACTGTTCCTGTGACGCAATTTGCTTTGAGAGGTCGACTATTCAAGGCTATAGTCGCAGCTACATAGACCTTCATTTTGCGAACACAGACCCTGGACATCCTACAACTCCCAAATTTCACTTGGTGTTCTCCAGCAAACTCTCCACCTCTAGACTAAAGTAGTTTACAATTATTTTAAACTGCAAACAGCTTCGTTAATACTTTTCATTTCCCGTTATACTCGGCTACAGCCACAGTTATCTCTCATATCGAGAGAAAAACAAGATGGCGGTCGTTTCAATTCTAAAAACCCCAGGTTTTGGGTAAATCCCTGAGATATAGCTATATATTTTTGAGAATGGGTGTGAAGTCCCTCAGGAGTCATTTTTGTCCCCGCTGTTATTTAGGGGGTAATTCATAGAATTCAGCGCACAAGTGGCGCACGCGGCTGGCGCACAGTGTGCGCGTGCGAATCCCTGCGCCAGCCGCGTGCGCAAGAATCCATTTCCGCGCACAGCGAATTCATGGATTCCAGCCACCAAAACCAGCCGTGGCGCACAGTGGCGCAGTGACCCTGCAGCAGCGCCAGTTACGCCCCCAAGAACGCCTCCCGCGCAGGGAAAAGCCATCAACATACCCAATCCAGTGCAAAGGGCTGCGCTAACCCTGTACCAGCACAGCAAGCGGGCTATGTGTATCACTGGGGTGCGTGGGAAGTACATCACGCGATTGGCCCCGTGCGAGCAGGGTACGCGCATTTCAGGGGTGCGCGGGAAGTTCCACATGCGATTCCATCAGGGTACGTGTATTTTGGGGTGTGCGTGAAGTTCCACACGCGATATCAGCAGGGTATGTGTATTTTGGGGTGCGCGGGAAGTTCCACACGCGATTGGCCTGGGCACGTGTATTTCAGGGGTGCGCGGGAAGTTCCACACGCGATTGGCCTGGGCGCGTGTATTTCAGGGGTGCGCAGGAAGTTCCACACGCGATTGGCCTGGGTGCGTGTATTACAGGGGTGCGCGGGAAGTTCCACACGCGAATGGGCTGGGCGCGTGTATTTCAGGGGTGCGCGGGAAGTTCCACACGCGAATGGGCTGGGCGTGTGTATTTCAGGGGTGCGCGGGAAGTTCCACACGTGAATGGCCTGGGCGCGTGTATTTCAGGGGTGCGCGGGAAGTTCCACACGCGATTGGCCTGGGCGCGTGTATTTCAGGGGTGCGTGGGAAGTTCCACACGTGAATGGCCTGGGCGCGTGTATTTCAGGGGTGCGCGGGAAGTTCCACACGTGAATGGGCTGGGCGTGTGTATTTCAGGGGTGCGCGGGAAGTTCCACACGTGAATGGCCTGGGCGCGTGTATTTCAGGGGTGCGCGGGAAGTTCAACACGCGATTGGCCTGGGCGCGTGTATTTCAGGGGTGCGCGGGAAGTTCCACACGTGAATGGGCTGGGCGTGTGTATTTCAGGGGTGCGCGGGAAGTTCCACACGTGAATGGCCTGGGCGCGTGTATTTCAGGGGTGCGCGGGAAGTTCCACACGCGATTGGCCTGGGCGCGTGTATTTCAGGGGTGCGTGGGAAGTTCCACACGTGAATGGCCTGGGCGCGTGTATTTCAGGGGTGCGCGGGAAGTTCCACACGTGAATGGGCTGGGCGTGTGTATTTCAGGGGTGCGCGGGAAGTTCCACACGTGAATGGCCTGGGCGCGTGTATTTCAGGGGTGCGCGGGAAGTTCAACACGCGATTGGCCTGGGCGCGTGTATTTTAGGGGTGCGCGGGAAGTTCCACACGCGAATGGCCTGGGCGCGTGTATTTCAGGGGTGCGCGGAAAGTTTTACACGCAATTTCAGCAGGGTACATGTATTTCAGGGGTGCGCGGGAAGTTCCACACGCGATTGGCCTGGGCGCGTGTATTACAGGGGTAATATGTCCCCCACCACCCCCACCCCCCAGCACTGTGGGGCACCTGCCAGCAGGCCCCACCCATGTCCAACTCATGTCCCCCACCACCCCCACCCCCCAGCGCTGTGGGGCACCTGCCAGCAGGCCCCCACCCATGTCCAACTCATGTCCCCCACCACCCCCACCCCCCAGCACTGTGGGGCACCTGCCAGCAGGCCCCCACCCATGTCCAACTCATGTCCCCCACCACCCCCAGCCCCCAGCACTGTGGGGCACCTGCCAGCAGGCCCCCACCCATGTCCAACTCATGTCCCCCACCACCCCCACCCCCCAGCACTGTGGGGCACCTGCCAGCAGGCCCCCACCCATGTCCAACTCATGTCCCCCACCACCCCCACCCCCCAGCACTGTGGGGCACCTGCCAGCAGGCCCCCACCCATGTCCAACTCATGTCCCCCACCACCCCCACCCCCCAGCATTGCGGGGCACCCTCCACCAGGCCCTCGCCCATGTCCCATCCATGCCCCCCTGCACCTGGGTCCCAACAATCCCCAATCATGTCCGTAATGGCCATCCTCCCCTGCCAAAAGGCCCAACCAACTATCGTATCCACCCACATATCAAAGGCAATTACATGTTACACACCCAATGTAAATAATGCAAATGAACACATGTCTGTCACACACAATGGCTGCAAGTGAATGTTAAAACACCCAACATGACATGCATGAAAGTAATGAGATGATACGACACATTGAAGGATGAAAATAAAAATGTATTGAAAATCAACTAGAATAGAAATGAAATGAGAAAAACCACAAAGCAAACAACAAAAAGAAGATGAATGTCCATGAAAAAAAATCCAAAAAATCAAAAAATCCATAGAAGAACTATTTACAAGACAATCCCGGGTCCATGAGCCCAACCAAATGAAACCTAACTATGTCAACTAACTAAAAACTGAACTATATACAAAAAAGTGGCGCATTGTCCAATCGCAACCAAATAAAAAAAAATAATTTAAAGGAAACCTACCACTAACTATATAACTATATACAAAGGCAGCGGGCTAGTCCGACGGCTCACTGGTTGTTGTCATGGGCCAGGGCATCATCGAACTCCCGTTCAATGGCTTGGAGGCGGGCATGTTCCCTGGCCCCGAGGTCCCGCAGGGATAATGCAGTGTCCAGCTCCAACTCCCTGCGAAGACCCTCGAGGCACTCAGCCCGCCTCAGCGCCCTCCGCATGGAGTCCTCC
Source organism: Ambystoma mexicanum (assembly GCF_040938575.1). Taxonomy (NCBI): domain Eukaryota; kingdom Metazoa; phylum Chordata; class Amphibia; order Caudata; family Ambystomatidae; genus Ambystoma; species Ambystoma mexicanum. The sequence goes on along the minus strand of NC_090937.1, from coordinate 1,245,986,244 downwards.
GCCCTGACCATTGTGAGCCATTCCTCCTCTGCCCGCTGCCGCTCTGCACCTATCTGCTGGCACAAAGGCTCCCACACGGAAGCCACTCCCATTCCAGGGTTCTCCTGCCCTCCGGCCGATGCCTGCACCCCTGATGTTGATGGCCCCGAGCCATGATGCCTCCCACGTTGAGCCTGCTGCTGCCTCCGACGCAACTGCCTGTGCCAGCACGACGGCATCCAGGCTGATGGAAACCACCGACGCCGTCGTGCACGTGCCCTACCCGATGATGCCGTCACATCCTCCATCTGCTGGGGTCCAGTTGCTGGTGTGTCCACCCCTGCTGGACCTCTGACTCCCGACTGTGGCAGGGATGGGATCCCCACCGAGCTGGCTGCATTGGTCAGGGCAGGTCCACAGGGGGCCCTGGTGGCATCTGGGCCGGAAGACGGCAAGGAGAACGACTGGCGTATAGTCTCCACAGAGGAGGAGAGGGCCGCCAGATTGGTCGACACATGCAGGAAACCCCCCAACATGGACGATCCCAATTGGGCCACGTCGGCACGGTGCTCTTCGTGATGACGTGCGTGCTCCTCCTGTGAAGCACGCACGGCATCACGAATCACAGCCGTGCGCATCGCGACCCCAATCAGGACCTTCTCCATACGGCCAGGGGTCCCCTCGTCCGCAGGTGGAGGGGAGTCAGATGACATGGACATCCCCTCTACCTGCAGACGGGCCTGGGACGGGGCATCCCTGCTGGTGCATGGTGGTGCACCCACAGGGTCAGGGACAGCGACATGCACAGGCCCCTCCACGGTGACCTGTGCTGCCTCCTGCCCCTGCCCCTGGACAGCACCACTTGCACCAGCAGGGATGCCCCCACCAGGCCCGATGTGCGCCTCAGTGGCGGCCTCCTCCTCCTCTGTGGAAACCACCAACCTGGATGGCTCCTCACCGTCTTCCGCCGTATCAGGCCCCTGTGGGGGCTCACCCACCCCTTCCGCTGCAGCCGTGGGGGCATCCCCGCCGCCTTGCTCCACAGCGCCGTCTCCGCCCTCTTCTTCACTAGCCGCTGCGTAAAGGGAGACATTGAACACAAGCATCAGGGTACTGTACAATGGTCCCCTAGACAGGAAGCAATAGCAGATGAGTGCCACTGTCAAAGTACACTCCCATCATGTCCCTCCACAACACATGTGTCAGTCCAGGCAAAACACACACAGTGACAGTCATGGTGCATGCCATGGACATTTCCATACATGTCCAATGGACTCTTGAAACATACAATGTAATGGTACTCACATGCATCATGGGTCATGCCTATCACATGCACACACTTCACCTCAGTCACATCCATCTGGCCCCGTACACCCCAATCACGACTAGGCTGCATCAGTGAATCTGTACATTGTCACAGACATGTGTCATGCATCCATGGCATTCACAAGTCACAGACACGCAGGTCAGGCACACAGACATGGATACCATATATGTACCTGGCATCAGCACCCATCCCTCACCCCCACCCATGTCCAGGAACAGAGACTGCCATGCTCTCATGTGTACAATCTGCATAGGGCTCCCCATGTCGCATTTAAACACATGCAACGACTGTGCGGTTCACACATTGCTGATCGCACATGCATTACCATGATGTCCCTGCACACATACATGCGTACATGGCCTATGTCACACATACAGGCAAGTATCAGACAACCAGCACACTGCAACATGCCCTGTCTCACACAGCAATGCTTGGCCACTTACCGCTCAACTCCAGACGGGTCTCCCTCTCAAGGACCTGGGCGTGGAGCGCTGGGTGTACGCTTTCCAGGACCCTCATCTGGATGGAACTCATGCGGCCCCGGCCCCCCTCCACGAGGCGCCGGGCCTTTATGAGGGTCCTGGACCTCAAGTCTTCCCAGCGCTTCTTGACCTTCTGGATGGTGCGGGTTGCCACCCCCTCCGCGTTGATGGCAACCACACAGTCGGCCCAGATCCTCTCCCGTCCTTCCTTGTTGGCGCGGGACGATCCGAAGAGGGCATCATACTGCCCCAGGACTTGCTCCACCAGGACACCAACTTCAGTGGCAGTGAAGCTGGTGCCCCTCTGCCCCTCTGGCCGGGGGTTGCCACTGGTGCCAGATGTTGATGTGCCCGACATGGCAACACCAGGGGCAGGAGTGGGTGGGCAACTGGGTCCTGGGGCTGGGCTGTGGAGCGATGTTATCCGAGTCGGGAGTCTTCTGTTCCAGCAGGGGTGGACACAGCAACTGGACACCTGCAGATGGCTGATGTGCAGGCACCAAATGGCAGGGCACGGTGGCAGCAGGCAGGCAGGCAGGCAGGCAGCAGCAGATGGCACGTGGGAGGCTGCTCGGGGCACTGGGGGGCAGTAATTCGGCCTTCTGGGCAGGAGCGTGGTCTTCTGTGTGTTTTCGTGTGGCCAGCTTGATACGGAGTGATTTGGCACGTGAAAATCCTGCACGTCAGCGTGAAAATTGAGGAAAGGCCCTTAGCGCGTAAGCGCGTCAGCACGCGTACACGATTTCATTGGACCAAAGGCCCTTACAGCGTAAGCGCGTCTGTGACGTTTTGCGCACGGGCGTTGCCCTGGCAGGGCTTGGAGATCCCGCGTGCCTTTATGTTCTGTACGTGCTTTTCGTGCGGTGCGTGTGTTTTCCGTCCGTTGGGGTTCACACGCTATTACTTCACAGCGGGTGTTGGCTACGCGTTCTTCTACATGCAAGGCAGACGGTGAGTGGTACCCCGCTCCCCCAGGCCCGATCGCGTGAGAAACTTCACGCGAACCCCTGAAATACATGTAGCCCGCTCCCCCAGGCCCGATCGCGTGAGAAACTTCATGCGAACCCCTGAAATACACATAGCCCGCTCCCCCAGGCCCGATCGCGTGAGAAACTTCACACGAACCCCTGGAATACACATAACCCGCTCCCCCAGGCCCCATCGCGTGAGAAACTTCACGCGAACCCCTGAAATACTCGTAGCCCGCTCCCCCAGGCCCGATCGCGTGAGAAACTTCATGCGAACCCCTGAAATACACGTAGCCCGCTCCCCCAGGCCCGATCGCGTGAGAAACTTCACGCGAAACCCTGAAATACACGTAGCCCGCTCCCCCAGGCCCGATCGCGTGAATTAGTTCACGCGAACCCCTGAAATACACGCAGCCCGCTCCCCCAGGCCCGATCGCGTGAAAAAGTTCACGCGAACCCCCGATATACACGTGCCCCGCTCGCACAGGCCCAATTGCTGTATGTTGCCACTTTTGTAATGCGCAGGGACGCTACCGCCTGCCTTCGGCTTGTGCGTGTCTTTCGCTGTGCGTGGCTTTGCCCTATTCGATTCCATGAATACGTGTGGTTCGGGTGCGTGTGGGCGTTCCGTCTGCTTCCCTGCAGTACATCCCCAGTTACGCCCTTGTTTTCGCGAGTTGTTCCCCATTCCCCGCGTTACGCCCCGTGTTCCGCCCACTTTCTAGTGTATGCGCCGAGGTTGTGCGCTTTCACTGTGCGCGTCGCGCACGTCTTTCGGGATGTTGCAGTGACGTGTGCGCCATGCACGGGTTTGGCGCACATCCCGAGGTAAACACGCGCAGGGACTTCCATGAATGGCACGCGTGCGCGTGCGCCTGTTTTTTTTCGCTTGCGCCTGCTTGCGCCTGCTTGCGCCTGCTTGCGCGAAGATTTTCGGCGCGCGTTTGTTCCATGAATCGGCCCCACAAAGTCGATTTCCACTATGTGGATGATACCCAAGTGTTTGTAAAACCCGGGAATGTGGAAGAGACTTTCCAGAAGGTTGATAAATGCTTAGTTGAGTTGAGATCATGGATGTCCACCAATTGGTTTATACTGAATGCCCGAAAAAACGAGTTTGTGCTATTTGGCCCTAAACATATCTTGAGCCCCAATTGCCAGCTGGATCCACCTCGCCTCCTGGACGCCGATTTTCTTTTCGCGCCAACAATATAAAATCTTGGCTGCATCTGGCATGAAAATCTAGGACGCACAGCCCAGGTGAATGTAAAAGTTCAATCAGTCTTTCACTACAGGCCCTTCCTCTTATTCCGAAAGAGCACCACGCAGTAGGGTTTGGGGTCTTGGTCAATACTCGCTTAGATTATTGCAACGGTATGCTGGGTAGTATGCCAACAATGCAAATGCGCTGGATGTGAAAAACCCAAAATGCTGCTGTCAGGTTAATTAATAAAATCTATAAATCCTCTTCAATCTCAACTATTGGCGATCCTAACACTGGTTGTCGGTCAGGGATCGGATGGACTTTAAAATGTTGTGCCTTTTTTTTTAAGTGTGTAAATAATCTAGCTCCCTCATATTTAGCCAAAACAAATTCAGCAGTACCACCTGACTCAGCAGCTACGTTCCAGTGACAAGTTGCTACTGGAAATACCCCGGACCAATTTTACGTCCAAAGGCGATCTTAGATTTGGTGCATATGGGACTAGACTCTGGAACAAACTTGCGCTTGAAATTCGGACCCGGAGAACAATACATCAGTTCAAAAGAGATTTGAAAACTCATTTATTCAGGTAGTTTTTGGTCAAGTGATGCATTATAGATTTTTTAGCTTCCAGTTCAGACTGGATTCAGTTGTGCTAGTTGGTGGCAACAGATCGCCAGTTGACCACCGTTCCTCTCCAACCTGCACCAGATAAGAATTAATTTTCCAGCTGCGCGTTACAAATATTCAAATCAAATTAGAAGGGGGCACCCCTTCTCCGTCAATATTTAAATAACTTCTACACAGAATAACCCCAAACCACAAAAAGGCTTCTTTTAAATACTTCGTGCCCAAGCCGTTTCGGACCTGGTCCAAATCCATCCAGCGGTTCCGGATGTGCGCTTTGGCAAAAATGTACCTTGTTTGTCTATGGGAAAATGAATGGGAAGTAGGCAGCAACTTTGGGGGCGCAAGTCTCTAATCACTTGTGACATTTCGGTCAAATCCGTTACTTGAATCAACTGTTATTAACAATAGACTTTTAAGGAGTTCCTATGGGAGTCTGACTCACCCGAACTACAGGGCGGCTATCACCGCCCTATAATATATATATATATATATATATATATATATATATATATATATATATATATATATATATATATTTCTCCATTAAAAAAACTTTGTTAAAAGGGACGTTATGGTTAAGTTCCACTAACATAAACTCATGAAATTCAATGAAAAAACGTTGTTAAGACTAACACCCAGGACATCAAAGGTGAGATCACCCTTGCACAGCTCCTAGACATATTCTTCTCCATCTAAAATCCAGGAGAAAGCACATCTTTCAAAGAATATTAGCAGAACTGCTATTTATCTTCAAAAATGGGATCAGCTATTGCCATCCCTTCTCCCCAGGAGCCATCACCACCACCACTGCCAGCTGGAGAACCTACACAACAGAAGAAGAGCAATCATGCAGAAAACAATCAAGATGACCAGGAAGATGTAGTAGAGGAAATGGCTACCTCTAGCATCCAGAAACAATCAAAGGTGTGGCGGTTCTTTGCCACCATTGGGGGAGTACCAAAGGCTAAGGCTACCAAGGAGAAATGCACGGATTGTACTCAGACGCGGGCAACCTGGCCAGTACTCCTACGCGACCACCTCCATGAGGCGCCACGCTAAATCCAACCACCCGGAAGCTCTGAGAAAGGCTGTTCCTTTTTCAGGAAGTACTATGCCATCTTCCTGAACCTCATCTTCCTCAACCAATACTACCACCACACAGGCTACTCCTGTGGGGCAGAAAACCCCACAAGCTGCCTTGCAAGCTATAGAAGTATCCATTGAGCCATATCTTCCAAAACAACAGTACTGTGTATATATTGCACCAAACCACTCTGCAGAGGGGAGAATTTTCAAAGTGCTTTTGTGTCTGTAATCAAGGGGCATGAGAAGCACTGCCCCCTACCTTAAAATTAACACACACCCAACATCTTCCCCTGTCCACCTGCCTCTTTTTTATCTGTGGTCAGTGTCCCTTCCCTTATTTCCCTCCCCTCTCCTGAAATTTCTTTTTAAACAAATCACAAAACGAAAAAACACAAAAAAGTTTCCTTTAGGAACCACCGATCACAGTTCAAAAATAAGTTTATAGAACCCATCTACTTTACATTTTTCAATAAAGTAGTTTGACTCAATAAAATTCTGCACTATTTCCATTAGCATTTTGTACTATGCTAATGGAAGTAATGGACAGTACAATAGAGAAAAAGAAAAAAAAAACAGAAACAATTTTCCGTCCCAAATACTTTTCTCTAGCATACAAAAATGAGCATAATCCATGGACCTTCACAACTATCCACTGTTACACTCACCTGGTCTCTGCGGAGGCGTTGGGGCACGGTTGCAGCCCTCCCTGAACTTGAATCACCCCCTTCAGGCCTCTCCCTCAGTGGAAAAGCTGTGAGCGGTGGTACGTGATGATACTGCTCCTGCATGGAGATAACAATGTGTGAGTACGCCAATCTGTGATTGTTGTACCTCTCAAACCCTTTACCCCAAGTACGGTTTCTGTGAGCATACGCCGACCCATAAAGCTCACCTGTGAATTATGGAAGATAAGCTCTCCGTCCTGTTACTTCTGGCGGAGGCGTGTCAAATGGTATCTAGTTCCTTCACTGATCCCTGACAAGGATTAGTCCAGTCCAGCTGCAATTATGCTTCTCCTTATGACTGGTAAGTCTTTCTTGAGCTCTTGTGATGCTGTTTGTTCTGTTTAATATCTTTATATGTTGCTCCTATTTATGCCCGCAATAATTTCTCTCTTCTGTTTTCTTCGCTTAGATGGAAACGCGGCCTCAATGCAGCTGTGAGATGCAAGACACGACTGGATGGAAGGTGGATGCTACCGCAATGTTCGACAGCAGGTAAGTGATGGTTTAAGGAAAAGCGCAAAGTATGGTGAAGTGCAGCCTTAAACTGACTGTTTTTTCGATGTCTAACCATGTCTTCTGTTTTTCCTTGCAGGCGCTGCTGTCGACGATGGAGCACATCGTGCTGCGGTGCCAAGATGAAGATTTTGGTTTCCGGAAAGTGTAAAGATGAATACTTGGTTCGCCGAAGATATGTACAGGTAGAACAGCTTCCCCCATTTGGTAAGTATGCTGGCAGGAAGCAGGATGTCCAGGAAGCAGGATCTTCAAAGGTAAGTCTGACCTCAGGTGACGGTGAGCGTTACGCTGCTTGCAAGTGCAGAATAACGCGAAGCGTCTGTCCTAAGGATCGGTGCAGCTTATATAGCTGAGATCGTGGGCACGCCCATTAGGGCCAGTTTACCAGCCACACCCTGCCACTCCTAGAGAGTGAGCACGTGCGAAGGCAATCCATTAGCAGCCACACCCAAGAATATACTTGGGGCTGCTGAATGGATGGAATGTTCAAGGTTAATGCATCCTGCTCAATGGATGGAATGTACAAGGTTAATGCATCTGAAGTGCTATGTCCATAATAAAAGCTTTATGGTGTTAAATGGATGTTCTTGTTTACTTTTGTTCATGAGCCTGGCGCTTAAGGCGCCAGGCCAGTGTCCACCCAGGTCTCCTGTGCATGTGACCCCTGCATGCCTGTGCCCCTGACTTCATGACCATGACATCCACGGTCTCTTCAGTCCCCTTTAGAGCCCTGGCATCATTGAAATACCCGCATAGCACGTGCGCCCCATCACACAGGACAGTCCTTCTACCCTTTTCACTTTCATGTTTGCAACACTTCCTCATTAACTGCTTTCAAACAGTCACTGATCCACCCACCAATAACTTCCAAAAACTGTACATGTAACCCTATGAACATATTAAACTTCCACACACCAACTGTCACTTAACAATGTTCTACAAATATTTTCAATCTGCATTTCCTTTACTTATAGAAAAACATTCTACACCGTACTGCTATAAATGCACAAATGCATTGTGCAGTAAGAATATTAATGAAAGGGGAGTAGGGATGAGCAAGTACTCATGGAAGGCCAGGAAAGAAGAGCCAATGGGTGCCAATGTGGGAGGTCACTACCTAACTGCCTGGCCAGAAGAGTACCAAGGTTGGGGTGCACAGCCTCCAGACTCTTCATCTGCAAGTGCTGAACTGAGGGTAAAAGGGGGGAAGGAACTGGTCTCAACTAAGTATAGTGCCTTGAACCTATAAAGTTAATGAGGCACCAGGCCACCAGTGTTAGTGGCAATTTGATATGTTAGCAGAGAAATGAGAAAAGGAAAGACGAAGACAGAAGCAGAGTTTTGAAAGGTTTCCAGAACTTAATAACTAAAATGGGCAGGAACACTGTTCCAAAGAAAGGTACCAGCTAAACAGAGAGATCTACCACCCTCTCTGTCTGGAGAAGCATTGCACAAACAGACAATTGGACTTAAACAAGCAGAAGGCTCTACAGGAGAGTATTTAAGGACAGAACATTGGAAATAGCGTGGCCCCAAACCCAGAAAGCCTTGTGGATGATGCAGAGGGTCTGCATGTATATCCTTTCAGCCACCAGAAGCTAGTGTAGAAAGTATAGGGCTGCTGAGATATGATCCCTAGCCTTCAGCCGTATTGCAGATTAGCTAAAGGGTCTGTACAGAAAAAATGGGGAGGTTGACGAAGGGGCTGTTACAGTAGTTACAGTAGTGCAGTCTGCAGAAGACCAGGGCTCTCGAAACATTCACTTTGTAAGGGAATGTAAAGAAACATTCCTGCAAAGAGGTGAAGCTCAAAATGGACCTTCTTCAAAAGTTCCAACATGTGAGGAGTCAAGGAAAGAGAGCAGTTAAGGATAACCCAAATGTTGTTGGCCTCACACAATGGTGAGGATATAGAGCCCAAGGACAGCAGCCAGAAAGTAGGAAGGAAACAGGGCACAAGTGTCCACATAACAAAAATCTCTGTCTTACTGGCATTGACACAGAGATTGTTAGCCACACACCATACCTGGATAGGGACAGACAATCAGGGATCAGAGAGGCACATAAGAAAGTAGTAGATTAAGGTTTCAAGAAAAGTTGCGTATCATCACCATAAAACTGCAAATTAGGACTGAAGGAGCAAATGAGGTGAGCCAGAGCGACAACATAAATATTAAAGAGCCACTCCGATAGGAAAGAACCCTGGGAGACGCTTCAGGTAGAAAGTGAGGTGGTGCACGACAAACAACCCAGTTGCAGCTGGAAAGGGCAGTTAGTCAGTAAAGAAGTCAGCCAGTCCAGTGGCCAGACTGTGATCCCAAAGATATGGAGGTGTTCAATAGACAAAGAATGGTTCACTGTGTCGAAGACAGAGTACAGATCAACAAGCACCTTCTCAATGGTAATACAATGAAAAATACCATATACACTTCAATTACATAATTACTCCATATTACAAATTTATGGTATACTCCCCTTATACTGCCTATAATAACTATACACATATTACTATAGTGCATGTGGCCAGTGGTCAGATTCTTGGGGACAATGGCTTTGGCCAGGCCCCCTATAATGTGGTCACTGGCCACAACCACCACAATACAATTAAACCATATAAAGAGTATGTACAATACACCTTTGAATAACAAAACTCACCCAGACCCTCCATCTGCCCCCAATCCCAATAACGTCCATGGACACAAAAATTCACAGCACACATGCCATCCCCTAGACAGCTTTCTTTCACCTATAAAAAGAGCTCCCAACGTAACAAAATCCATTTAGACTTTCCACAAACTTTCAAGGTTGGGTCTACAATGTTTCTGAAAACATTTGTGCAGATTCGTCAAACGGCAATCAAAGTTATAAGCCATCTAAACATTTTCAAACCCACCCTCTAATTTTGGTCCTTCATGACAAAATCCCACCAAACCTTGCAAAAGTTTGTGTAGATTCATCAAATGGCACCAAAAGTCTTTCAGATATTATGGGACCCCACTCTAATTTCACCCCCAGTTCTTGGCGAAACAACACCAAACTTTAAGGAACCATTTAGGGTGAGGTCCAAAATGATGTTGCAAAATTTCATGCAGTTTCATTGAGTGGCGCCAAAGTTACAAGCTATTCAAACACTGCTTTTCACCAACCATGCAAATATGTATAGATGCCCCTGAAAATATCAGATGTCCTAGGACATTGCAGGGCTGCCCCGGACAGCCAAACTGTTTGCAGACTTTGGAGAGGGAAAAACAATAATTTATTGGGCTTTTTATAGCCACATCCCATCCCATCCTCATCACCCTTCAACTCCCCAGAGATTGTTTCATTAGTTTAACAAGTGCAATGTTGTGTTTTTTAATATGTTTTCACTGCGCTAACTGCGGACATTGCGAATCCAACATGGCGGCCTTTTCAGAAAATATGATGCACCTTATGTTTTTTATTGACCAATCAGCGGGCACGTCCGATGTCCGTGGACATCACGTCACCCCCTGGACCAAGCGCGGCCTGTCCATGGACCAAAAAGGGAAGTGAGTCAGTGGACCGAACCTAGATATCACTCTTTTTTTTAACCTACTTTTTGGCTGTTTAAAAAACCGACTGGATGCATTTACACCAAATTTACAAAGTCACCGCTCCATGCCGCAGATTTGCTAAAAATCCGTCCAGTGGGTAGGCGTGAGCAAATTATTTTTTGATTGTGTCTATGGGATAAACCACACATTTGGGGATCCTCATATAAATTTGGCCTTCTTTGACGAAACCTCACCAAACCTTGCAGAATCAATCTGACAGGGCCATATACTTTTGTTTGCAAAGTTTTGGGAGGATTCGTCGAGGGGTGCAAAGTTATAACCATAACTACAAGGCCGCTACTGCAGGCCCTGTAATATGTATATATACATGCCTTTGTGAAACATTGAAACATAAACATGTAACCTTTTCACACATTAACTTTTGTTATGAGTCTTTAAGTCTTCAAAGTATATTTTAAAAATCCGTACGACATTTTTTGCCCTCTGCTGAATTGCATTCTGGTATTTGTAGTCTTGCATTCAAGGTGAGTAATTTACTGTGACTTGTGTACTTTTCAAGTTATCTTTATAAAACAGAGTATTGTTGAAACACAAACGCAGGGGTGAAAGTGGAAAGGAAAAGGGGGCAAGTGAGTTATGAATATTTGCCCAGGATGTGTAGGGAGAGGTTACAGTCTTGGAGACTGGAGGGGTTCTTTTCTTTGGTTCTGGGCCTGTGCTGATTTTCAGGGCACAATTCGGGGATACATGTGTGTGGCCAGTGTCCGCCCACCTTTTTCACAGGGTGGACGCAACCCCTGTTGGGTGTTTTTGAGGCTAGCATCAAAGCATGTTTAGTGCTCAAGTGTTTGGCTACTAAGATTTCGCCTTAGGTTGCCATGTTTCTAATGCAGAAGCTTACCCACAAGACCACATAGAAGTGTCATTAAAGTAAAGCACACATCTCCTGTTTGGCGTTTTGTGTTCCTTGGAATATTTGATAATAATTTTTTGGGTTTAAAAGGTTGCATATGTATTGCAAATTCTCATCTCTGGATTATTTTTCCAGGTTGATTACTTATTGGTAATCTTCATTACTCCTATTCTCTACTCTACCTCATCCCATTACGTGTGTATAGAGGCACGTTGCCTCATACACAAGTACTGGGACGAGGAAGAGGGACATGGAGTTAATGCCTGGCTTTCTTCTGTAATCTTCATTACTTCTAGATACACTCTTCCTTGTCCCAGTATTTACCTATAAGGCAAGGTGCCTCATAGACACAGAGGTGTAGCCAGGATTGTCTATCAAGTGGGCCTGAAACTAATGTAGTTGTGCTCAGTCACAGCAATATTAATATCTGTAAATGCCCACGCAGTGCTGCCGAGTAGACATTTACTGAGTTTGGGTGGACCTTGCCCGCTCAGGCCCTATCCCGTCTACCCCTCTGGTCATACATAAGCACTGGGATGAGGAAGAAGGACATGGAGGTAATTCTAAGATGAGAAGCTGATTTTGGAGGTTGAGGAAGGGGGTGGGAGGGAGACAGGATGGCGTGAAGTGGGGGTTGTGCATTAAATCGTAATGGTCACCAATGTCCAGGCTAAGCAGGCATGATATGTGTTATTAGTGGCTTCACATGCATTTTGGGTTTGCCAGTCTAATAATTTCTTACTTTGGCTTGATTTTTTTTAACTGGGCATTTCTGATAAAGTAGTCCTGATAAGTTTAATTACCATGGCTGCACTGGCATTTGGGTGCTGCTAGTCTAGGTAAGTCTTAATGCGGCATGGAATGTTTTCCTGTATTATGTTTATTACATGTCTAGACTGATCTACATTGTGCAGCCAGTTGGACATGTTTTTATTGGGGCATGCCATTTCTAATAGCAAAGCATTATATTAATTAAAGCATTAATGTTCCTGTGCACTGTTGGTGACCTGCATGTGTTGGATTTTTGGATTCGCTTTTTAGCCAGTTTTTCTCAGAAAGTGTGTCGTATAATGCATTAAACCACATATTTATATCTTTCTCCTAGTGCAGTGTGCAGCATGCCCCTGCAGCAGAATGATCGTGTGTGTTGCGCAACCGTGTAGTCTAGGACAGAAGTGTGGCGCAACACATGATTTGTTGCCGTGGTGGGGTGGGTGGGGCCCTCAGCATGGCTTGTGGGTGGGGCCCTCAGCATGGCTTGCAGGGGGACCCCCACATTTTGTGCTATGCCACTGACACAGACAGATTCTTCAGTTGAACACTTTGACTCAAACTTTCATTCGTTTTATTTAGGTAGGGAAATCCCATCTTAGTATAGGGCAAGTTAGGCCTTCAACCATCCTGACATTTAAGCTAATAAAGATGTTTGTTTTGAATTCAGAATCTGTTGTCTGTCTCTAGCTTCATGATGCCTTCACACAGTATAATACTAAATGTTTTAAGGTTTCGGTATCTTTACCACAGTGACGACACATTGAGCTCTCACACTCTGCTCTTCTCCAGAGGTTACAATTCTCTCTCTTAGGTAACAAATTCAGTCCAGAGGGCGTACAATTGCACTCCCATATTTCCATGTTGGAAATCTGACAAGACAGGGAACCACCTCTTCTAATTTACTGTGGGTTCTCAGCAAATCAGCACATCAGGACATTTTTTGTACTTTCCGGAGTCATCACAAGTTTTGCACCAATCTCCTCTCCACAGGTATTTTTTGTACAAGACTAAATTCTTCGAAACCTACATGAGGTCAAAGCCCCTTTCACACAGTTGCGCTGCACATTCCTTTAAATAAGAATGATCAAATTCCCTCTCCCCTGTTTTAAAAATCCCGTATAGAGAGTCCAGTGCAGGTTCCATTAGCTTCTTACATACCAAGAGCCATTTCCACAAAACTCTTGTATTCAGTGATACAATTTCGAGCTCATAATGAACAGCAGCCATGGGAGTCGATTGTGGCAGAGATAAAATTCCCATCCACAGCAAACCTTCAATTTAAGTAAAATCAAAGTCGAACCATTGATGGCGGATTTCTATGCCATAGATAATAGACAGCACTATGTTTCCTTCATAAGGTTTTAAAACTGGGATCGGTGATAATTTACCAAACATTCTAGTAAAATGCTTTATTTGAGGAAGGGAATAGCGTGCCTTTTCCTTCATAGGATTTAATAAAGGTTTTATCCATTTTTATAATCAAATAATTTGCCTGGGTATAGATCGCAGATGCTGTTATTAATCTTTGCAGCCCCACACGAATACAGTCAAAGAGAACAATATTGTCGACATAAGTCATGCAGATCATCTAAGTGCCATTTAACTTAGGTGGAATAAAAGAAGCCACCTGCAGCACCTCAAGTCCGCAAATCGGAATTCTTGTGTAGTTTCACCTGACGGATTTAGCCTTACCCTTAGCACTGTGCTGAATATGCTGATGCTTAAAAGACTGTTTGGGATGCCATATTTCTTTCCAGAGAGTGTCCCGATTCACTTTGTAAAAGGAAAGGGATAAATCTATAATCACTTACCAAAAGCAAAACAGAGGCATAGAAATAAAGTTAAGGCCTTATATTTTGATATACATCATAGAGAAGGGGAATCTATACTGTCCTTCATTCAAAATAAATCAGATTTAAATTCCTGGAGGTTGATAAACACAATGAGCAATTTACAATTACAGTGCCAGGAAAACCCTATTGCAGAGGCCACGTGGGTCAGACATTTTAAAGATTTATATGCTGCCCCTATTAATAAGAATGTAAAGGAAACTGCTGTAGGAGTTTGGGTATTACATTTTGATCAGGAGGATATTGAAGTTTTCATTAACAGGGGCAGGATCTCTCGGGCACTGGGGCCGATTGGCCAGTGATGTGCCCACACCGGTGTGAAATCCAAACTGGTTCTCTTTTAGGAATTCAAGTTGCCCATTGTACAAGCGATGCAAAGATCTTTGAATCGGCATCAAGCAAAGCTATGGGTCTATAATTTGTGGGGCTGCACTTGTTTTCTTTCTTAAAGATTGGGACAATATCAGGCAGTTTCCAAGATGCTGGCATCCTCTATTCAAACATCATTGACCTAAACAATACCTTTAAATATCAGCCCATATAGTAGGATCTCCCTTTATGACTTTATTACTGAGGCCATTCGGCCCCGGTGCCCGAGACTTACTGCTCCTGTTAATGAAAACTAATACTTTTGATACTCAATCTTAACATTCTTTTAAAAAGCGTGGAACAATCCTGTCTAACATCTGTCGGCAATTGATCCAATTCACTCTATATATTTATATTACATTTGTTTGTAATGTCAGGTGTCTACATGAGCCTATTTCTTCCCTCTGACACTTCCACTGTTGGAACAACGCATTGCTGAAGTCGTGTCATGGATTAATAAGTCATATTAAGACAAGATGGCTCAGACCAGGCAAATTTTAGCAAGACACTACAAGTGTTTGTTGAGCAGAAAGCCCACGTTCACTTATAACACAGGAGCTGCTTTCAAAGGACAATCATACACACATGCTGTACATAATATAGGCTCCATTGAATACAAACTAACGTGTAGTCAGCAAAGAACAAATGCAACAGTCTGTTGCTTGGCTCTAGAAAAGGCGATGAACAGGACATGATAACTTTCTCTTTCTAACCACAGAATAGCAGCTCCCTGTCTCAAACGGCTAAATTGAAGGGATGCCTTTTTCGTACCAGTCAGATCAGATAAGCCAAGGACAGGATGCACAATACCAAAAATACACACGGACGGTTGAACGTGTGCACAGACAAGTATCGCTCTCCAGCTCTTCAAAAACACCTTCATTATAATGGGATTTTAAGGTGGGCTAGGAGAGAACAACACACTTTGCTTGTTCCCCTAGCAGAAGCACATTCGCTCTAAGGGAAATATCCAAGAGCAAATACAGTACCTGTCTCTTGATTTTGCACATAGATAAATCATGTGTGCAATGCAAAGCACAGGAGCAGGTTCAAGATCTAGATTAACTTTCCAGGCCGAGGAAATGACACACACATTTTTAGGCAGACCGAGTCCTGCTTTAATATAAAAAGCACAACAAGCTGAGGGGACAGAGACACACAGCGCTGCTGACGAAATTGTGGGGGGTTGGGAAGAGACATCCATTGCGGGTCCCCGAGCAGAATGCACGAACAAAGGCGTGAACAGTCCCGATCGATAGGAAGTCATGGTCAACTCGCATGCAGCCCATCAAGGCCTGAAAGCATGAGTTTGAATCTGGAAGTCGAACTGTATGCATATTCTGAGACTGAAGGCGTGTTTTATTATGTTACACCACTCTTGGTCATACCATAGCTTAGTGTAGGCCAACATAACATAGACTCCATGTTGCTCCAGCTGGTATCTTAAACTGATTAATTTTACTTATTCTGTATTAAATGTAAATCATGCTTTTAGCTTATGCAATAACGCTCTTCATATGTTTGGCAGTATGTTACCGTATAATTGCTGCTTCCATAGCAGGTGTATTGAGAATTAGAGCTGGTAGAGAGCAGAAGTGATATAAATATATTGACTTGGGACCTCCAAGTGTCAGATTCATATTTCTGCTTCATAATGCAGTCTCTCTGAGTACAGATGAACTAAACAAAATGTTTTCCTGGCTGTACTATGTCAAGTATGTCAAGGGGTGCAAACACTCAAGGAAACAGTCCTAGCGCTAGACTAAATCCCTACGGGAATCCCGTGCCACAGAATATGACGTTTGATTCCCTGTCCACTTCACACAGCCCTATTTTAGGTGGAATGAGGGGGGCAGAAAATCACACCCCATGGGGGCAATTCTGTCAAGTGACACCACAGATGGGACATCTTAGAGATGACCAGAGCATAACTAATATTTAAATAACCTCATGTCCCAGTCACGGGAGAAAGGACAGTGCAGAAAAACAAATTCAATAAGAGGTTAGAGTGAGTACAGGAGATGGCTCACAATGAAATCAATATCCCCATCCATTGTAGAATGGTTCTATATGATTGGCTCAGAGCAGCGCACTGCCATACAGTGAATACAAATTTCACAGTAGCAGTAGCGCATCTTGGTGGATTGCCAGCAGAATACTCTTTACTTACCTAAAGACCCCAGCTAACAGGAAAAATAATGTATTGTAAAGGATTTCAATCAGGCACACACCCAAGTCTCACCCAGCATGTAGTGCGCAAAGGAAAACCTATATTCTTGTCTATAAGTTCAATATTCTGAATGACATACCACTCATATCACACCCTTTTCAAAATACCCCGGTCACATTTGAACCAGGAATCAGGCTAGTTTGCAACGGTAAATATGTATTTATGGATTGAGAATTTAAAACACAATGGGCCTCATTACGACTTCGGCAGTAGTCGGGTCCGGGTTCCCAGAATGGGGAATAACCGGGCCATTCCGAGTTTGGAGGGCCCAGTAATTCCTCCCTCCAGGAATGCGGGCCCAGACCTTCCCATTCCCATCTGAGCCCCCATAGAGCTCAATGGGAATGGGAGAGGGAGCAAACAACGGGCCGATTACAAGCGGCCTGTTGTTTGCTCCCTCTTCCCCTCGCGGGACCCAGTAAGGATGCCTGGTTTGACCAGGCGTTACTTACCGGGTCCCGCGAGGGGAGCTTGTAATGAGGCGGAACGGGTTTAACGGGTCCGCCTCCTTTAGCGGTGCCCGTTAACCCGTTCTGCCTCACTCCTAATGAGGCTCAATATATTTTTAACCCTTTAACTGCCATGGGTATTTCCCCCCAGTGCCAGGGCCTTTTTTGGTGATTTCGGTATGTGGCCATTCAATGGCTTGTAACTTTTTTGTTACATGAGGTATCTCGGCCAGATTTGACTCCTTTTTGTCCCACATGTAGGTGGTCGTAACTCCACCCAGGAATCCTAGGTTGCTGTAGGGGGGGTGAGAGTAAATAAGCAAAAAGTGCGAAAATTTTGGGTTTTTTCAAAAAATGCCAATAAAATTATGTACAAAGAAGCCTGTGGTTTTTTCCTTGTAAGAGCTAGGAAGAAATGGTTTGCTGTGCTGAGTTCCCCAATTTCCTGGCTTTCAAGAACAGGTTGAGTGGAAACACATTTTTTTTTTATTTTGATGTGGTTATCAACCGTTTTGTGAGAGGTAGGCGATTTTGGCCATTTTTGCCATTTGGACATGCATGGACGGAATGGAAGAAAAGGGTAGGAAAGCCGAATTGGAGGACAGAAAGGCATATATTTCTGAAAAGTAGACAAAATTCCAAGTTTAGGAAGCGGTGATTTGCGTAGGTCAGGCAACAACTAGGTAGGGGAAACTGCCATAGATTGGGGAAAAAGCGGGAAAATGACAGAACAAAAAGGTATGTGTTGGCTATGGTTGGCTTGGTATGGCAATGGCTTCTATGAATTTTGAGAAAAGCAATGCTCCGCTACATTTGCCCGACTCTTGCAGTTAGGAGAGCACACATTTTTTGTAGTGTTTTACAAAACAAGCAATGCCACAAGCCAAACACTGAGCCATGGTACACAGGAGTTTTACGCTCACGGCCTGAACAGACGCACTTAGCATGTGTAAATCGGGAAAACCAATGTGGTGAGGAACGGCAAGCATACATTTTTTGAAAGAGCAGAGGCAGACCTTTTCAAGGGTAGGTGACTTGTGCAGGTTTCAAAAGAGTATGGTGCCTAAAGCAGGGACTAAATGTAGGTCGTATTTGGGAAATGAAAGGGTTGTGTGACAAAGCAAATGGGTCAAATGATATGAAAACCACACAAACACAACACATGGCCTACCGTCCTGCGTTCCCACAGGTGCCCCGATGAAAACGGTACCTCACATGTGGGGGTGCACCTACCTGGCCGCCAAGGGGAAAGCCTAAAACACAAGTAACCCCAAGTCTGTTTTCACACCTGAATTTGAGACAGTCTGCCGACCGGCACAGTATACAGATATGGGCCTCGGGTGTCGAAGCCACCAAGGAAAACAGAGAACCCCATGCATTTCCGAAAAGAGGGCACCCGTGGGAGTCCGCAGAGGTATGATATGCCCAAATCGGTTCAGAATTTATTACCCAGACACCCCTGCAAAGTCCGAAATGTGGGAAAAAAACACATTTTCCGAACATTTAGCTCGGCTCGTCCATCGAAACACGCCCCCAACAACACATGGCCTACCGTCCCGCGTTCCCATAGGTGTCTCGATTAAAACAGTACCTCACATGTGTGGGTGCACCTACCTGGCCGCCAAGGGGAAAGCCTAAAACACAAGTAACGCCAAGTCTGTTTTCACACCTGAAATGTCACACTCTCACATCACACAGATATGGGCCTCGGGTGTCCAAGCCACCAAGGAAAACAGGGAACCCCATGCATTTTTGAAAAGAGGACACCCGTGGGAATCCGCAGAGGTATGATATGCCCAAATCGCCCCAGAATTTATTACCCAGACACCCCCGCAAAATCCGAAATGTGGGAAAAAACGCATTTTCTGCACATTTTGCTCGGCTCACCCATCGAAACACGCCTCCAACAACACATGGCCTACCGTCCCGCGTTCTCACAGGTGTCCCAATGAAAATGGTACCTCACATGTGTGGGTGCACCTACCTGGCCGCCAACGGGAAAGCCTAAACACAAGTAACCTCAAGTCTGTTTTCACACCTGAAATGTCACACTCTCACATCTTACAGATATGGACTTCGGGTGTCCAAGCCACCAAGGAAAACAGGGAACCCCAAATTTTTCTGAAAAGAGGACACCCGTGGCAATCCGCAGAGTTATGATATGGCCAAATCGCCCCAGAATTTATTACCCAGACACCCCCGCGAAGTCCGAAATGTGGGAAAAAAATGCATTTTCCGCACATTTCGCTCGGCTCACCCATCAAAACATGCCCCCAACAACACATGGCCTACCAACCCACGTTTCCACAGGTGACCCGATGAAAATGGTACCTCACATGTGTGGGTGCACCTACCTGGCCGCCAAGGGGAAAGCCTAAAACATAAGTAACCCCAAGTCTGTTTTCACACCTGAAATGTCACACTCTCACATCATACAGATATGGGCCTCGGGTGTCCAAGCCACCAAGGAAAACACGGAACCCCATGCATTTCCGAAAAGAGGACACCCGTGGGAATCCGCAGAGGTATGACATGCCCAAATCGCCCCAGAATGTATTACCCAGACACCCCCGCAAAGTCCGAAATGTGGGGAAAAAACGCATTTTCCGCACATTTTGCTCGGCTCACACATCGAAACACGCCCCCAACAACACATGGCCTACCGTCCCGCGTTCCCACAGCTGTCCCGATGAAAAAACGACCTCACATGTGTGGGTGCACCTACCTGTCAGCCAAGGGGAAAGCCTAAAACACAAGTAACCCCAAGTCTGTTTTCACACCTGAAATGTCACACTCTCACATCATTCAGATATGGGCCTCGGGTGTCCAAGCCACCAAGGAAAACAGGGAACCCCATGCATTTCCAAAAAGAGGACACCCGTGGGAATCCGCAGAGGTATGATATGCCCAAATCGCCCCAGAATTTATTACCCAGACACCCCTGCAAAGTCCGAAATGTGGGAAAAAAACACATTTTCTGCACATTTTGCTCTGCTCACCCATCGAAACACGCCCCCAACAACACATAGCCTACCAACCCGCGTTCCCACAGGTGTCCCGATGAAAACAGTACCTCACATGTGTGGGTGCACCTACCTGGCCGCCAAGGGGAAAGCCTAAAACACAAGTAACCCCAAGTCTGTTTTCACACCTGAAATGTCACACTCTCACATCATACAGATATGGGCCTCGGGTGTCCAAGCCACCAAGGAAAACAGGGAACCCCATGCATTTCCACAAAGAGGACACCCGTGGGAATCCGTAGAGGTATGATATGCCCAAATCGCCCCAGAATTTATTACCCAGAAACCCCCGCAAAGTCCGAAATGTGGGAAAAAAACGCATTTTCTGCACATTTCGCTCGGATCACCCATCGAAACACGCCCCCAACAACACATGGCCTACTGTCCCGCGTTCCCACAGGTGTCCCGATGAAACCAGTACCTCACAATGGTGGGTGCACCTACCTGGTCACCAAGGGTGAAGCCTAAAACACAAGTAACCCCAAGTCTGTTTCGACACCTAAAATGTTACACTCTCACATCATACAGATATGGGCCTCGGGTGTCCAAGCCACCAAGGAAAACAGGGAACCCCATGCATTTCCGAGAAGAGGACTCCCGTGGGAATCCGCAGAGGTATGATATGCCCAAATCGCTCCAGAATTTATTACCCAGATACCCCCGCGAAGTCCGAAATGTGTGAAAAAAAAGTGCATTTTCTGCACATTTCGATCTCCTCACCCATTGGAACACGCCCCCAACAACACATGGCCTACCGTCCCGCGTTCCCAAAGATATCCCGATGAATTCGGTGCCTCACATGTGTGTGTGCACCTATCTGGCCGCCAAGGGGAAAGCCTAAAACACAAGTACCCCAAGTCTGTTTTCACACCTGAATTTTGAGACGCTCTGCTGACCGGCACAACATACAGATATGGGCCTCGGGTGTCCAAGCCACCAAGGAAAACAGGGAACCCCATGCATTTCCAAAAAGAGGACACCCGTGGAAATCCGCAGAGGTATGATATACCCAAATCGCCCTAGAATTTATTACCCAGACACCCCCGCAAATTCTGAAATGTGGGAAAAAAAAACATTTTCCGCACATTTCGCTCGGCTCACCCATCGAAACACGCCCCCAACAACACATGGCCTACAGTCCCGCGTTCCCACAGGTGTCCCGATGAAAACGATACCTCACATAGGGTGCACCTACCTGGCCGCCAAGGGGAAAGCCTAAAACACAAGTAACCCCATGTCTGTTTTCACACCTAAAATGTCACACTCTCACATCATACAGATATGGGCCTCGGGTGTCCAAGCCACCAAGGAAAACAGGGAACCCCATGCATTTCCGAAAAGAGGACACCCGTGGGAATCCGCAGAGGTATGACATGCCCAAATCGCCCTAGAATTTATTACCCAGACATCCCCGCAAAGTCCGAAATGTGGGAAAAAAACGCATTTTCCGCACATTTTGCTCGGCTCACCCATCGAAAAACGCCCCCAACAACACATGGCCTGCCGTCCCTCGTTCCCACAGCTGTCCCGATGAAAACGCTACCTCACATGTGTGGGTGCTCCTACCTGTCAGCCAAGGGGAAAGCCTAAAACACAAGTAACCCCAAGTCTGTTTTCATACCTGAAATGTCACACTCTCACATCATACAGATATGGGCCTCGGGTGTCCAAGCCACCAAGGAAAACAGGGAACCCCATGCATTTCCCAAAAGAGGACACCCGTGGGAATCCGCAGAGGTATGATATGCCCAAATCGCCCCAGAATTTATTACCCAGACACCCCCGCAAAGTCCGAAATGTGGGAAAAAAACGCATTTTCTGCACATTTCGCTCGGCTCACCCATCGAAACACGCCCCCAACAACACATGGCCTACTGTCCCGCGTTCCCACAGGTGTCCCGATGAAAACAGTACCTCACAACGGTGGGTGCAACTACCTGGCCGCCAAGGGTGAAGCCTAAAACACAAGTAACCCCAAGTCTGTTTCGACACCTAAAATGTCACACTCTCACATCATACAGATATGGGCCTCGGGTGTCCAAGCCACCAAGTAAAACAGGGAACCCCATGCATTTCTGAAAAGAGGACACCAGTGGGAATCGGCAGAGGTATGATATGCCCAAATCGCTCCAGAATGTATTACCCAGATACCCCCGCAAAGTCCGAAATGTGTGAAAATAAAATGCATTTTCTGCACATTTCGCTCGCCTCACCCATCGAAACACGCCCCCAACAACACATGGCCTACTGTCCCGCGTTCCCACAGGTGTCCCGATGAAAACGGTACCTCACATGTGTGGGTGCACCTACCTGGCCGCCAAGGGTGAAGCCTAAAACACAAGTAACCCCAAGTCTGTTTCGACACCTAAAATGTCACACTCTCACATCATACAGATATGGGCCTCGGGTGTCCAAGCCACCAAGGAAAACAGGGAACCCCATACATTTCCGAAAAGAGGACACCCGTGGGAATCCGCAGAGGTATGATATGCCCAAATTTCCCCAGAATTTATTACCCAGATACCCCCGCAAAGTCCGAAATGTGGGAAAAAAAATGCATTTTCTGCACATTTCGCTCTGCTCACCCATCGGAACACGCCCCCAACAACACATGGCCTACCGTCCCGCGTTCCCACAGGTGTCCCAATGAATATGGTGCCTCACATGTGTGTGTGCACCTACCTGGCCGCCAAGGGGAAAGCCTAAAACACAAGTAACCCCAAGTCTGTTTTCACACCTGAATTTTGAGACACTCTGCTGACCAGCACAACATACAGATATGGGCCTCGGGTGTCCAAGCCACCAAGGAAAACAGGGAACCCCATGCATTTCTGAAAAGAGGACACCCGTGGGAATCCGCAGAGGTATGACATGCCCAAATCGCCCCAGAATTTATTACCCAGACACCCCTGCAAAGTCCGAAATGTGGGAAAAAAACGCATTTTCCGCAAATTTCGCTCGGCTCACTCATTGAAACACGCCCCCAACAACACATGGCCTAAAGTCCCACGTTTCCACAGGTGTCCCGATGAAAACGGTACTTCACATGTGTGGGTGCACTTACCTGGCCGCCAAGGGGAAAGCCTAAAACACAAGTAACCCCAAGTCTGTTTTCACACCTGAAATGTCACACTCTCACATCATACAGATATGGGCCTCGGGTGTCCAAGCCACCAAGGAAAACAGGGAACCCCATGCATTTCTGAAAAGAGGACACCCGTGGAAATCCGCAGAGGTATGATATGCCCAAATCGCCCCAGAATTTATTACCCAGACACCCCCGCAAAGTCCGAAATGTGGGTAAAAAAACGCATTTTCCGCACATTTCGTTCGGCTCAGCCATCGAAACACGCCCCCAACAACACATGGTCTACCGTACCGCGTTCCCACAGGTATCCTCATGAAAACGGTACCTCACATGTGTGGGTGCACCTACCTGGCCGCCAAGGGGAAAGCCTAAAACCCAAGTAACCCCAAGTCTGTTTTCACACCTGAATTTGAGACGCTCTGCCGACCAGCACAACATACAGATATGGGCCTCGGGTGTCCAAGCCACCAAGGAAAACAGGGAACCCCATGCATTTCTGAAAAGAGGACACCCGTGGGAATCAGCAGAGGTATGATATGCCCAAATCGCCCCAGAATTTATTACCCAGACACACCCGCAAAATCCGAAATGTGGGAAAAAACACGCATTTTCCGCACATTTTGCTCGGCTCACCCATCGAAATACGACCCCAACAACACATGGCCTACTGTCCCGCGTTCCCACAGGTGTCCCGAGGAAAACGGTACCTCACATGTGTGGGTGCACCTACCTGGCTGCCAAGGGGAAAGCCTAAAACACAAGTAACCCCAAGTCTGTTTTCACACCTAAAATGTCACACTCTGACATCATACAGATATGGGCCTCGGGTGTCCAAGCCACCAAGGAAAACAGGGAACCCCATGCATTTCCGAAAAGAGGAAACCCGTGGGAATCCGCAGAGGTATGATATGCCCAAATCGCCCCAGAATTTATTGCTCAGACACTCCCGCAAAGTCTGAAATGTGTGAAAAAAATGTGTATTCTGCACATTTCGCTCGGCTCACCCATCGAAACACGCCCCCAACAACACATGGCCTACCAACCCGCGTTCCCACAGGTGTCCCGATGAAAACGGTACCTCACATGTGTGGGTGCACCTACCTGGCCACCAAGGGGAAAGCCTAAAACACAAGTAACCCCAAGCCTGTTTTTACACCTGAATTTTGAGACGCTCTGTTGACCGGCACAACATACAGATATGGGCCTCGGGTGTCCAAGCCACCAAGGAAAACAGGGAACCCCATGCATTTCCGAAAAGAGGACACCCATGGGAATCTGCAGAGGTATGACATGCCCAAATCGCCCCAGAATTTATTACCCAGACGCCCCCGCAATGTCCGAAATGTGGGGAAACAAATGCATTTTCCGCACATTTCGCTCAGCTCA
The DNA here is from genome assembly GCF_040938575.1 of Ambystoma mexicanum. NCBI lineage: Eukaryota > Metazoa > Chordata > Amphibia > Caudata > Ambystomatidae > Ambystoma > Ambystoma mexicanum. Next base: position 1,245,961,709 of record NC_090937.1, on the reverse strand, counting down.
CCCATCGAAACACCCCCGCAACAACACATGGCCTACTGTCCCTCGTTCCCACAGCTGTCCCGATGAAAACGCTACCTCACATGTGGGGGTGCACCTACCTGGCCGCCAAGGGGAAAGCCTAAAACACAAGTAACCCCAAGTCTGTTTTCACACCTGAAATGTCACACTCTCATATCATACAGATATGGGCCTCGGGTGTCCAAGCCACCAAGGAAAACAGGGAACTCCATGCATTTCCGAAAAGAGGACACCCGTGGGATTCCACAGAAGTATGATATGCCCAAATCGCCCCAGAATTTATTACCCAGACACCCCCGCAAAATCCGAAATGTGGGAAAAAACGCATTTTCTGCACATTTTGCTCGGCTCACCCATCGAAACATGCCTCCAACAACACATGGCCTACCGTCCCGCGTTCTCACAGGTGTCCCAATGAAAATGGTACCTCACATGTGTGGGTGCACCTACCTGGCCACCAACGGGAAAGCCTAAAACACAAGTAACCTCAAGTCTGTTTTCACACCTGAAATGTCACACTCTCACATCTTACAGATATGGACTTCGGGTGTCCAAGCCACCAAGGAAAACAGGGAACCCCAAATTTTTCTGAAAAGAGGACACCCGTGGCAATCCGCAGAGTTATGATATGTCCAAATCGCCCCAGAATTTATTACCCAGACACCCCCGCGAAGTCCGAAATGTGGGAAAAAAATGCATTTTCCGCACATTTCGCTCGGCTCACCCATCAAAACATGCCCCCAACAACACATGGCCTACCAACCCGCGTTTCCACAGGTGTCCCGATGAAAATGGTACCTCACATGTGTGGGTGCACCTACCTGGCCGCCAAGGGGAAAGCCTAAAACACAAGTAACCCCAAGTCTGTTTTCACACCTGAAATGTCACACTCTCACATTATCCAGATATGGGCCTCGGGTGTCCAAGCCACCAAGGAAAACACGGACCCCATGCATTTCCGAAAAGAGGACACCCGTGGGAATCCGCAGAGGTATGACATGCCCAAATCGCCCCAGAATGTATTACCCAGACACCCCTGCAAAGTCCAAAATGTGGGGAAAAAACGCATTTTCCGCACATTTTGCTCGGCTCACACATCGAAACACGCCCCAACAACACATGGCCTACCGTCCCACGTTCCCACAGCTGTCCCGATGAAAAAGCTACCTCACATGTGTGGGTGCACCTACCTGTCAGCCAAGGGGAAAGCCTAAAACACAAGTAACCCCAAGTCTGTTTTCACACCTGAAATGTCACACTCTCACATCATTCAGATATGGGCCTCGGGTGTCCAAGCCACCAAGGAAAACAGGGAACCCCATGCATTTCCAAAAAGAGGACACCCGTGGGAATCCGCAGAAGTATGATATGCCCAAATCGCCCCAGAATTTATTACCCAGACACCCCTGCAAAATCCGAAATGTGGGAAAAAAACGCATTTTCTGCACATTTTGCTCGGCTCACCCATCGAAACACGCCCCCAACAACACATAGCCTACCAACCCGCGTTCCCACAGGTGTCCCGATGAAAACGGTACCTCACATGTGTGGGTGCACCTACCTGGCCACCAAGGGGAAAGCCTAAAACACAAGTAACCCCAAGTCTGTTTTCACACCTGAAATGTCACACTCTCACATCATACAGATATGGGCCTCGGGTGTCCAAGCCACCAAGGAAAACAGGGAACCCCATGCATTTCCACAAAGAGGACACCCGTGGGAATCCGTAGAGGTATGATATGCCCAAATCGCCCCAGAATTTATTACCCAGACACCCCCGCAAAGTCCGAAATGTGGGAAAAAAACGCATTTTCTGCACATTTCGCTCGGCTCACCCATCGAAACACGCCCCCAACAACACATGGCCTACTGTCCTGCGTTCCCACAGGTGTCCCGATGAAACCAGTACCTCACAATGGTGGGTGCACCTACCTGGCCGCCAAGGGTGAAGCCTAAAACACAAGTAACCCCAAGTCTGTTTCGACACCTAAAATGTCACACTCTCACATCATACAGATATGGGCCTCAGGTGTCCAAGCCACCAAGGAAAACAGGGAACCCCATGCATTTCCGAAAAGAGGACACCCGTGGGAATCCGCAGAGGTATGATATGCCCAAATTGCTCCAGAATTTATTACCCAGATACCCCCGCAAAGTCCAAAATGTGTGAAAAAAAAATGCATTTTCTGCACATTTCGATCTCCTCACCCATTGGAACACGCCCCCAACAACACATGGCCTACCGTCCCGCGTTCCCAAAGATATCCCGATGAATTCGGTGCCTCACATGTATGTGTGCATCTACCTGGCTGCCAAGGGGAAAGCCTAAAACACAAGTACCCCAAGTGTGTTTTCACACCTGAATTTTGAGACGCTCTGCTGACCGGCACAACATACAGATATGGGCCTCGGGTGTCCAAGCCACCAAGGAAAACAGGGAACCTCATGCATTTCCAAAAAGAGGACACCCGTGGGAATCCGCAGAGGTATGATATACCCAAATCGCCCCAGAATTTATTACCCAGACACCCCCGCAAATTCTGAAATGTGGGAAAAAACACGCATTTTCCGCATATTTCGCTCGGCTCACCCATCGAAACACGCCCCCAACAACACATGGCCTACAGTCCCGCGTTCCCACAGGTGTCCCGATGAAAACGGTACCTCACATAGGGTGCACCTACCTGGCCGCCAAGGGGAAAGCCTAAAACACAAGTAACCCCATGTCTGTTTTCACACCTAAAATGTCACACTCTCACATCATACAGATATGAGCCTCGGGTGTCCAAGCCACCATGGAAAACAGGGAACCCCATGCATTTCCGAAAAGAGGACACCCGTGGGAATCCGCAGAGGTATGACATGGCCAAATCGCCCTAGAATTTATTACCCAGACACCCCCGCAAAGTCCGAAATGTGGGAAAAAAACGCATTTTCCGCACATTTTGCTCGGCTCACCCATCGAAATACGCCCTCAACAACACATGGCCTGCCGTCCCGCGTTCCCACAGCTGTCCCGATGAAAACGCTACCTCACATGTGTGGGTGCACCTACCTGTCAGCCAAGGGGAAAGCCTAAAACACAAGTAACCCCAAGTCTGTTTTCACACCTGAAATGTCACACTCTCACATCATACAGATATGGGCCTCGGGTGTCCAAGCCACCAAGGAAAACAGGGAACCCCATGCATTTCCCAAAAGAGGACACCCGTGGGAATCCGCAGAGGTATGATATGCCCAAATCGCCCAGAATTTATTACCCAGACACCCCCGCAAAGTCCGAAATGTGGGAAAAAAACGCATTTTCTGCACATTTCGCTCGGCTCACCCATCGAAACACGCCCCCAACAACACATGGCCTACTGTCCCGCGTTCCCACAGGTGTCCCGATGAAAACAGTACCTCACAACGGTGGGTGCAACTACCTGGCCGCCACGGGTGAAGCCTAAAACACAAGTAACCCCAAGTCTGTTTCGACACCTAAAATGTCACACTCTCACATCACACAGATATGGGCCTCGGGTGTCCAAGCCACCAAGGAAAACAGGGAACCCCATGCATTTCTGAAAAGAGGACACCAGTGGGAATCGGCAGAGGTATGATATGCCCAAATCGCTCCAGAATTTATTACCCAGAAACCCCCGCAAAGTCCAAAATGTGTGAAAATAAAATGCATTTTCTGCACATTTCGCTCGCCTCACCCATCGAAACACACCCCCAACAACACATGGCCTACAGTCCCGCATTCCCACAGGTGTCCCGATGAAAACGGTACCTCACATGTGTGGGTGCACCTACCTGGCCGCCAAGGGTGAAGCCTAAAACACAAGTAACCCCAAGTCTGTTTCGACACCTAAAATGTCACACTCTCACATCATACAGATATGGGCCTCGGGTGTCCAAGCCACCAAGGAAAACAGGGAACCCCATACATTTCCGAAAAGAGGACACCCGTGGGAATCCGCAGAGGTATGATATGCCCAAAATTCCCTAGAATTTATTACCCAGATACCCCCGCAAAGTCCGAAATGTGGGGAAAAAAATGCATTTTCTGCACATTTCGCTCTGCTCACCCATCGGAACACGCCCCCAACAACACATGGCCTACAGTCCCGCGTTTCCACAGGTGTCCCGATGAAAACGGTACCTCACATATGTGGGTGCACCTACCTGGCCGCCAAGTGGAAAGCCTAAAACACAAGTAACCCCAAGTCTGTTTTCACACCTGAATTTTGAGACACTCTGCTGACCGGCACAACATACAGATATGGGCCTCGGGTGTCCAAGCCACCAAGGAAAACAGGGAACCCCATGCATTTCCAAAAAGGGGACACCCGTGGGAATCCGCAGAGGTATGATATACCCAAATCGCCCCAGAATTTATTACCCAGACACCCCTGCAAAGTCTGACATGTGGGAATAAAACACATTTTCCGCACATTTCGCTCGGCTCACCCATCGAAACACGCCCCCAACAACACATGGCCTACCGTCCTGCATTCCCACAGGTGTCCCGATGAAAACGGTACCTCACATGTGTGGGTGCACCTACCTGGCTGCCAAGGGGAAAGCCTAAAACACAAGTAACCCCAAGTCTGTTTTCACACCTAAAATGTCACACTCTCACATCATACAGATATGGGCCTCGGGTGTCCAAGCCACCAAGGAAAACAGGGAACCCCATGCATTTCCGAAAAGAGGACACCCGTGGGAATCCGCAGAGGTATGATATGCCCAATTCTCCCCAGAATGTATTACCCAGACACTCCCGCAAAGTCCAAAATGTGGGGAAAAAATTAGTATTCTGCACATTTCGCTCGGCTCACCCATCGAAACACGCCTCCAACAACACATGGCCTACTGTCCCGCGTTCCCAAGGGTGTCCGATGAAAACGGTACCTCACATATGTGGGTGCACCTACCTGGCCGCCAAGGGGAAAGCCTAAAACACAAGTAACCCCAAGTCTGTTTTTACACCTGAATTTTGAGACGCTCTGTTGACCGGCACAACATACAGATATGGGCCTCGGGTGTCCAAGCCACCAAGGAAAACAGGGAACCCCATACATTTTCAAAAAGAGGACACCCGTGGGAATCCGCAGAGGTATGACATGCCCAAATCGCCCCAGAATTTATTACCCAGACACCCCCGCAATGTCCGAAATGTGGGGAAACAAATGCATTTTCCGCACATTTCGCCCGGCTCACCCATCGAAACACGCCCGCAACAACACATGGCCTACCGTCCCGCGTTCCCACAGCTGTCCCGATGAAAATGCTACCTCACATGTGTGGGTGCACCTACCTGGCTGCCAAGGGGAAAGCCTAAAACACAAGTACCCCCAAGTCTGTTTTCACATCTGAAATGTCACACTCTCACATCATACAGATATGGGCCTCGGGTGTCCAAGCCACCAAGGAAAACAGGGAACCCCATGCATTTCCGAAAAGAGGACACCCGTGGGATTCCACAGAGGTATGATATGCCCAAATCGCCCCAGAATTTATTAGCTAGATACCCCCGCAAATTCTAATATGTGGGAAAAAAATGCATTTTCTGCACATTTCGCTCGGCTCACCCATCGAAACACGCCCCCAACAACACATGGCCTACTGTCCCTCGTTCCCACAGGTGTCCTCATGAAAACGGTACCTCACATGTGTGGGTGCACCTACCTGGCCGCCAAGGGGAAAGCCTAAAACCCAAGTACCCCAAGTCTGTTTTCACACCTGAATTTGAGACGCTCTGCCGACCAGCACAACATACAGATATGGGCCTCGGGTGTCCAAGCCACCAAGGAAAACAGGGAACCCCATGCATTTCTGAAAAGAGGACACCCGTGGGAATCAGCAGAGGTATGATATGCCCAAATCGCCCAGAATTTATTACCCAGACACACCCGCAAAATCCGAAATGTGGGAAAAAACACGCATTTTCCGCACATTTTGCTCGGCTCACCCATCGAAATACGACCCCAACAACACATGGACTACCGTCCCGCGTTCCCACAGGTGTCCCGATGAAAATGGTACCTCACATGTGTGGGTGCACCTACCTGGCTGCCAAGGGGAAAGCCTAAAACACAAGTAACCCCGAGTCTGTTTTCACAACTAAAATGTCACACTCTGCCATCATACAGATATGGGCCTCGGGTGTCGAAGCCACCAAGGAAAACAGGGAACCCCATGCATTTCCGAAAAGAGGACACCCATGGGAATCCGCAGAGGTATGACATGCCCAAATCGCCCCAGAATTTATTACCCAGACACCCCCGCAATGTCCGAAATGTGGGGAAACAAATGCATTTTCCGCACATTTCGCTCAGCTCACCCATCGAAACACGCCCGCAACAACACATGGCCTACTGTCCCTCGTTCCCACAGCTGTCCCGATGAAAACGCTACCTCACATGTGTGGGTGCACCTACCTGGCCGCCAAGGGGAAAGCCTAAAACACAAGTAACCCCAAGTCTGTTTTCACACCTGAAATGTCACACTCTCACATCATACAGATATGGGCTTCGGGTGTCCAAGCCACCAAGCAAAACAGGGAACCCCATGCATTTCCGAAAAGAGGACACCCGTGGGAATCCGCAGAGGTATGATATGCCCAAATCGCCCCAGAATTTATTACCCAGATACCCCCGCAATGTCCGACATGTGGGGAAACAAATGCATTTTCCGCACATTTTGCTCAGCTTACCCATCGAAACACGCCTGCAACAACACATGGCCTACCGTCCCGCGTTCCCACAGGTGTCCCGATGAATACGGTATCTCACATGTGTGTGTGCACCTACGTGGCCGCCAAGGGGAAAGCCTAAAACACAAGTAACCCCAAGTCTGTTTTCACACCTGAATTTTGAGACGCTCTGCTGACCGGCACAACATGCAGATATGGGCCTCGGGTGTCCAAGCCACCAAGGAAAACAGGGAACCCCATGCATTTCCAAAAAGGGGACACCTGTTGGAATCCGCAGAGGTATGATATACCCAAATCGCCCCAGAATTTTTCTACCCAGACACCCCCGCAAAGTCTGAAATGTGGGAAAAAAACACATTTTCCGCACATTTTGCTCGGCTCACCCACAGAAACACGCCCCCAACAACACATGGCCTACAGTCCTGCGTTCCCACAGCTGTCCCGATGAAAACGCTACCTCACATGTGTGGGTGCACCTACCTGGCCGCCAAGGGGAAAGCCTAAAACACAAGTAACCCCAAGTCTGTTTTCACACCTGAAATGTCACACTCTCACATCATACAGATATGGGCTTCGGGTGTCCAAGCCACCAAGGAAAACAGGGAACCCCATGCATTTCCGAAAAGAGGACACCCGTGGGAATCCGCAGAGGTATGATATGCCCAAATCTCCCCAGAATTTATTACCCAGATACCCCCGCAATGTCCGACATGTGGGGAAACAAATGCATTTTCCGCACATTTTGCTCAGCTTACCCATCGAAACACGCCTGCAACAACACATGGCCTACCGTCCCGCGTTCCCACAGGTGTCCCGATGAATACGGTATCTCACATGTGTGTGTGCACCTACGTGGCCGCCAAGGGGAAAGCCTAAAACACAAGTAACCCCAAGTCTGTTTTCACACCTGAATTTTGAGACGCTCTGCTGACCGGCACAACATGCAGATATGGGCCTCGGGTGTCCAAGCCACCAAGGAAAACAGGGAACCCCATGCATTTCCAAAAAGGGGACACCTGTTGGAATCCACAGAGGTATGATATACCCAAATCGCCCCAGAATTTTTCTACCCAGACACCCCCGCAAAGTCTGAAATGTGGGAAAAAAACACATTTTCCGCACATTTTGCTCGGCTCACCCATAGAAACACGCCCCCAACAACACATGGCCTACAGTCCTGCGTTCCCACAGGTGTCCCGATGAAAACGGTACCTCACATGTGTGGGTGCACTTACCTGGCCGCCAAGGGGAAAGCCTAAAACACAAGTAACCCCAAGTCTGTTTTCACACCTGAAATGTCACACTCTCACATCATACAGATATGGGCCTTGGGTGTCCAAGCCACCAAGGAAAACAGGGAACCTCATGCATTTCCGAAAAGAGAACACCCGTGGGAATCCGCAGAGGTATGATATGCCCAAATCGCCCCAGAATTTATTACCCAGACACCCCCGCAAAGTCCGAAATGTGGGAAATAAAACGCATTTTCCGCACATTTCGTTCGGCTCACCCATCGAAACACGCCCCCAACAACACATGGCCTACCGTACCGCGTTCCCACGGGTGTCCTCATGAAAACGGTACCTCACATGTGTGGGTGCACCTACCTGGCCACCAAGGGGAAAGCCTAAAACCCAAATAACCCCAAGTCTGTTTTCACACCTGAATTTGAGACGCTCTGCCGACCGGCACAACATACAGATATGGGCCTCGGGTGTCCAAGCCACCAAGGAAAACAGGGAACCCCATGCATTTCTGAAAAGAGGACACCCGTGGGAATCAGCAGAGGTATGATATGCCCAAATCGCCCCAAAATGTATTACCCAGACACCCCCGCAAAATCCGAAATGTGGGAAAAAACACACATTTTTTGCACATTTTGCTCGGCTCACCCATCGAAATACGACCCCAACAACACATGGCCTACCGTCCCGTATTCCCACAGGTGTCCCGATGAAAATGGTACCTCACATGTGTGGGTGCACCTACCTGGCTGCCAAGGGGAAAGCCTAAAACACAAGTAACCCCAAGTCTGTTTTCACACCTAAAATGTCACACTCTGACATCATACAGATATGGGCCTCGGGTGTCCAAGCCACCAAGGAAAACAGGGAACCCCATGCATTTCCGAAAAGAGGACACCCGTGGGAATCCGCAGAGGTATGATATGCCCAATTCTCCCCAGAATGTATTACCCAGACACTCCCGCAAAGTCCAAAATGTGGGAAAAAAATGAGTATTCTGCACATTTCGCTCGGCTCACCCATCGAAACACGCCTCCAACAACACATGGCCTACTGTCCCGCGTTCCCAAGGGTGTCCGATGAAAACGGTACCTCACATGTGTGGGTGCACCTACCTGGCCGCCAAGGGGAAAGCCTAAAACACAAGTAACCCCAAGTCTGTTTTTACACCTGAATTTTGAGACGCTCTGTTGACCGGCACAACATACAGATATGGGCCTCGGGTGTCCAAGCCACCAAGGAAAACAGGGAACCCCATGCATTTTCAAAAAGAGGACACCCGTGGGATTCCGCAGAGGTATGACATGCCCAAATCGCCCCAGAATTTATTACCCAGACACCCCCGCAATGTCCGAAATGTGGGGAAACAAATGCATTTTCCGCACATTTCGCCCGGCTCACCCATCGAAACACGCCCGCAACAACACATGGCCTACCGTCCCGCGTTCCCACAGCTGTCCCGATGAAAATGCTACCTCACATGTGTGGGTGCACCTACCTGGCCGCCAAGGGGAAAGCCTAAAACACAAGTAACCCCAAGTCTGTTTTCACACCTGAAATGTCACACTCTCACATCATACAGATATGGGCCTCGGGTGTCCAAGCCACCAAGGAAAACAGGGAACCCCATGCATTTCCGAAAAGAGGACACCCGTGGGATTCCACAGAGGTATGATATGCCCAAATCGCCCCAGAATTTATTAGCTAGATACCCCCGCAAATTCTAAAATGTGGGAAAAAAACGCATTTTCTGCACATTTCGCTCGGCTCACCCATCGAAACACGCCCCCAACAACACATGGCCTACTGTCCCGCGTTCCCACAGGTGTCCCGATGAAAACAGTACCTCACAACGGTGGGTGCACCTACCTGGCCGCCAGGGGTGAAGCCTAAAACACAAGTAACCCCAAGTCTGTTTTCACACCTGAAATGTCACACTCTCACATCATTCAGATATGGGTCTTGGGTGTCCAAGCCACCAAGGAAAACAGGGAAACCCATGCATTTCCGAAAAGAGGACACCCGTGGGAATCTGCAGAGTTATGATATGCCCAAATCGCCCCAGAATTTATTACCCAGACACCCCCCAAAGTCCGAAATGTGGGAACAAAAACGCATTTTCTGCACATTTCGCTCATCTCACCCATCGAAACACGCCCCCAACAACACATGGCCTACCGTCCCGCATTCCCACAGGTGTTCTCAAGAAAACGGTACCTCACATGTGTGTGTGCACCTACCTGGCCGCCAAGGGGAAAGCCTAAAACCCAAGTGACCCCAAGTCTGTTTTCACACCTGAATTTCAGATGCTCTGCCGACCGGCACAACATACAGATATGGGCCTCGGGTGTCCAAGCCACCAAGGAAAACAGGGAACCCCATGCATTTCCGAAAAGAGGACACCCGTGAGAATCCGCAGAGGTGTGATATGCCCAAATCGCTCCTGAATTTATTACCCAGACACCGCCGCAAAGTCCGAAATGTGGGAAAAAAACACATTTTCTGCACATTTCGCTCGGCTCACCCATCAAAACACGCCCCCAACAACACATGGCCTACCGTCCCGCGTTCCCACAGGTGTCCCGATGAATACGGGGATTCACATGTGTGTGTGCACCTACCTGGCCGCCAAGGGGAAAGCCTAAAACCCAAGTAACCCCAAGTCTGTTTTCACACCTGAATTTGAGACGCTCTGCCGACCGGCACAACATACAGATATGGGCCTCGGGTGTCCAAGCCACCAAGGAAAACAGGGAACCCCATGCATTTCCGAAAAGAGGACACCCGTGGGAATCAGCAGAGCTACGATATGCCCAATTCGCCCCAGAATGTATTACCCAGACACCCCCGCAAAGTCCGAAATGTGGGAAAAAAACGCATTTTCCACATATTTCGTTCGGCTCACCCTTCGAAACACGACCCCAACAACACATGGCCTACCGTCCCGCGTTCCCACAGGTGTCCTCATTAAAACGGTACCTCACATGTGTGGGTGCACCTACCTGGCCGCCAAGGGGAAATCCTAAAACCCAAGTAACCCCAAGTCTGTTTTCACACCTGAATTTGAGACTCTCTGCCGACCGGCACAACATACAGATATGGGCCTCGTGTGTCCAAGCCACCAACGAAAACAGGGAACCCCATGCATTTTCGAAAAGAGGACACCCGTGGGAATCAGCAGAGGTATGATATGCCCAAATCGCCCCAGAACTTATTACCCAGACACCCCTGCAAAATCCGAAAATGTGGTAAAAAACACGCATTTTCCGCACATTTTGCTCGGCTCACCCATCGAAATATGTCCCCAACAACACATGGCCTACCGTCCCGCGTTCCCACAGGTGTCCCGATGAAAATGGTACCTCACATGTGTGGGTGCACCTACCTGGCTGCCAAGGGGAAAGCCTAAAACACAAGTAACCCCAGGTCTGTTTTCACACCTAAAATGTCACACTCTCACATCATACAGATATGGGCCTCGGGTGTCCAATCCACAAAGGAAAACAGGGAACCCCATGCAGTTCCGAAAAGAGGACACCCATGGGAATCCGCAGAGGTATGATATGCCCAAATCGCCCCAGAATTTATTACCCAGACACCCCCGCAATGTCCGAAATGTGGGCAAACAAATGCATTTTCCGCACATTTCGCTCGGCTCACCCATCGAAACACGCCCGCAACAACACATGGCCTACCGTCCCACGTTCCCACAAGTGTCCCGATGAAAACGGTACCTCACATGTGTGGGTGCACCTACCTGGCCGCCAAGCGGAAAGACTAAAACACAAGTAACCCCAAGTCTGTTTTCACACCTGAAATGTCACACTCTCACATCATTCAGATATGTGCCTTGGGTGTCCAAGGCACCAAGGAAAACAGGGAACCCCATGAATTTTCGAAAAGAGGACACCCGTGGGAATCTGCAGAGGTATGATATGCCCAAATCGCCCGAGAATTTATTACCCAGGCACCACCCAAAGACCAAAATGTGGGAAAAAAAACACATTTTCTGCACATTTCGCTCGGCTCACCCATCGAAACACGCCCCCAACAACTCATGGCCTACCGTCCCGCATTCCCACAGGTGTCCTCATGAAAACGGTACCTCACATGTGTGAGTGCACCTACCTGGCCGCCAAGGGGAAAGCTTAAAACCCAAGTAACCCCAAGTCTGTTTTCACACCTGAATTTCAGACGCTCTTCCGACCGGCACAACATACAGATATGGGCCTCGGGTGTCCAAGCCACCAAGGAAAAAGGGAACCCCATGCATTTCTGAAAAGAGGACACCCGTGGGAATCCGCAGAGGTGTGATATGCCCAAATCGCCCCAGAATTTATTACCCAGACACCCCCGCAAAGTCCGAAAATGTGGGGAAAAAAACGCATTTTCCGCACATTTCGCTCGGCTCACCCATCAAAACACGCCCCCAACAACACATGGCCTACTGTCCCACATTCCCACAGGTGTCCCGATGAAAACGGTACCTCACATGTGTGGGTGCACCTACCTGGCCGCCAAGGGGAAAGCCTAAAACACAAGTAACCCCAAGTCTGTTTTCACACCTGAATTGGAGACGCTCTGCCGACCGGCACAACATACAGATATGGGCCTCGGGTGCCCAAGCCACCAAGGAAAACAGGGAACCCCATGCATTTCCGAAAAGAAGACACCCGTGGGAATCCGCAGAGGTATGATATGCCCAAATCGCCCCAGAATTTATTACCCAGGCACCCCCGCAAAGTACGAAAATGTGGGGAAAAAACGCATTTTCTGCACATTTCACTCGGCTCACCCATCGAAACACACCCCCAACAACACATGGCCTACCGTCCCGCGTTCCGACAGGTGTCCCGATTAAAACGGTACCTCGCGTGCGTGGGTGCACCTACCAGGGGCGCAAAAGGAAAAGGGTAACCCGCTGGTAACCCCAAGCCTTTCGCCACAGCACATTTTGTTCGCGTGGGCAACCTACAGATTTGGGCCTAGGGTGTCGAAGCCATCAAGGAAAACGGGGAACCCCATGCATTTCCCAAAAGAGGACACCCGTGGGAATGCACAGAGGTCTGACTTGCCTGAAGCGGCCTAGCATTTATTACCCAGAACCCCAGACAAAGTGAACATTGTGGGCCTCATTACACGTTGTGCGGTAATAACCGCAAATTAGCGGCATGGCGCACGATCACGAGTACGCAGACACGAGCATAGCGCCATGCCATTAATGACCCTACCGCCATGCCGATAAAGTCCCCTAAAAGTCCCTTACCGGCTTCCACGAAAGTGCAGATAGCACCTCCGCCCTCGCGCTACATGCAAATAGCAGTCACCGCTATTAGCGGTGACCGTTAAATTGCGGAACCGGAAATAGCGTCATCGCAAAGGAACGGGAAAGAGCATGGCGGCCATCTTTAAAAACATAATCCATTGCCATCCTCTGTCCCCAGGACCTGTTTCGAGTTATGAGCAGTGCAAAATCATCTGGGACACCTGCATCATGCCCAAGGCACTAAAAAAAACCTCTGACAGGCAGCGCAAGGAGAAATATACACCAGAGGAACTGAACATGCTAACACAGACCCTGGCTGAGAATGCCGAGGTAGTGTTTGCTAATAACATGTGCCGGCCAACCTTATTGAAAAAAAAAAGCCATCTGGGAGGAGGTAGCTGTCAAAGTCAGTGCTGTGGGCACCAGCACGTGCACTGTGCGCGAATGCAGGAAGAGGTGGGACGACCTCAGACTGGGGGCAAGGGGCATCCTGGCTGAAAACCATTGCATTGCCAGTGCCGGTGGAGATGGTTCACCTATCTGAATGAAGGAATGGGAGGAGACATGTTCCAACCTGATTGCCGTTGAATCCATTGAAGGAGTGGGCAGCATGGAGTTCGTCGTGGGTACCACTTCAGATGGAGGTGAGTGTACACATGACAGGATGCGATGTGAATGTACTGTCCCCCCCATATGTGAGCACAGACTCCTCTCATGCATGGACACACATCCACACATGCATCCATCCCTCACCATGTCAGTGTCAGACCCAAACACACACACATGCACACATCACCAGAGACAAGTTCCAAACACAACCATGCATGGATGAGGCACTGAACTGGCACATCACCTGCATCCACAACTACTAAGTCCCAATGGCCACAACTGCATCATTTATGTAATCTGCATTAAGTATATTGAAACGCAACCAATGCCATCCCCCTTCTCGTCCCTGACAGGCTCACATACAGATGGTGAGGATGCCACTGATGCATCCCAGGCACCAGCTACCTGCAAGAGGCCAAGGGCACAGGAGCCGGAGGACACCCCAACAACATCCAGGGGCAAGGGGGGGAGGCCACACCTGACGAGCAGAAAACATTGCCACAGTGTCACTGCCAGGGCAGTAGTAGCTGCACCAGAAACTGCAGCCCCACCACCAGTGGAGAACCCACTTGCACCAATGCCAGCCACCGAGGGCCCACCATCAGCTGCGGCAAGCTCTGCTGGTGAGGCAGCCGCCACTGCCCCCCTATCCGATCCGGAGGACACCCTAGTGGAGCCTATGGTGATGCACACCCCAAGCCCCCCTAGAACCCCTGAGCCAGCCCCAACCCAGAACCCTGGGTCGGATGTGACTGTTGAGGACAACTACCCAGCAATTATGTCCCCCATGTTACCTTCACCTGCTGCAGTGGGTGCATCAGAGGGCACAGCATCCAGTGCACGGTCACCCAGCACTGCCCCCCAACTGACCACCATCCTGGAGCGACAACATAAGCTGACTGTGCTGGTTGGCCAGCATGTCGAGGAGGCTGCCCGACTCAGGGAGAACATTGTGGAAACGGTAAGGCACTCCACTGAGAGAATGGATGCAAACACTGACAGGCTATGCAATGAGATAGCGATGCTCAGGGAGGTCCTTGTTCGCATGGCCGACACCATGGACCGCCACTTTTCACAGCCAGCCCAGTCTGCCCCATCATCATCTTCGGGGTCGAGACAGACAAGCCCTCTCCGGCGTTCTACACGCACCACCAGGCGCACGACTGACCGTCCCCAAGATGCTGCCAAAGACAATGGCAAATAGGGTGCCAATGGAGATTCCTCAGTGTGCATTGGCCAGGGCAAACATGCCAGACACATGAGGGACTGTTGGTGGGGGGTGGGGGGTAGGGTGTTATGGGTCTGTTGTGGGGGGTGGGGGGTAGGGTGTTATGGGTCTGTTGTGGGGGGTGGGGGATAGGGTGTTATGGGTCTGTTGTGGGGGGTGGGGGTAAGGTGTTATGGGTCTGTTGTGGGGGGTGGGGGGTAGGGTGTTATGGGTCTGTTGTGGGGGGTGGGGGGTAGGGTGGTGGGATGTTTTGTTACTTGCACTTCTACACCTTTCTGTTTCTCAATACACTGGTTTATGATCAAAACACATACTTGGACATCTTCATTGTGTATGTGTACTTTATTGGCGACAGGGTCCATTGCGTGCTCCCAAACATACACCAGTGCATTGATACCCATATCCATGTGACAGTACGTAAACATGTTCCTCAGAATATTTGGTTGATCAGATGCTGTCTCACAGCACGTCCCTCCTGCCCATCCCCTCTTGCAAGACCTGCATCCCCTTCACCTCCGTCCTCATCACCATCATCATCCTCATCAGGTGCTTCCATTTCAACCTCAGGGGGCAGTGGCACATTCCGTTTGATACACATATTGTGCAGCATGACACCTACCGTGGTGATCTTGCCCACCTTCTCATGTCCATACAGGAGAGCACCGCCAGACCTGCTAATGCACCTAAACCGTGACTTCAAAAGGCCAAAAGTCTGCTCGATCACGATGCGGGTACGGGTATGTGCACGATTGTATTCCTCCTCGTGCCTGTTCTGTGGGTTCCGTACAGGTGTGAGGAGCCAGGTCTTCAGGGGATAGCCCGCATCACCTGTGTGGGGGAAGGAACGGGGTCCTGTTACTGTTCACCTCAAGAGCAGCCTGTTCATATCACACAAATTGATATTACATTGTGATTCAAGTACACAATTGACAGCATACATGCAGATGGTCTGGGTGACAGCAACGTGCAAGGGGGAGGTTGACCCTGCAAGTAGACATGCCACATTGATGCCTCAAACAGTAATTGACATGTCCTGGGTGATGCGAGGTCTTCGGTGTCCCTGGGCCCAGGCAGATATGTTTCCACACTGCTGGTGTACTGCCATTCCAACGTTGATGTTGCCATGCATCGAGGCATCTCTTCAGTGGTGGAATAGGTGCGTGGGGAAATGCTATGGCTAGTGGTGCCCTTTGCATGCATTATAGGGCACATTGCATTATTGATGTTGTGCTGGACTAATTCAGGATGCAATCTTGATGGCATGTGTGGAATTTTTGTATTTTGTGGCGTGGAATGTTGTGCAATTTGTATGTGGATGGATGTTTAATGTTACTAGACCTGGAATGTCATCTGTGTTGTGTAGCCTATACTTGCATGTCGGGTCATCTCAAGTACGTTGCCGCCTTCCCAGATGGACATTGCCGTACATCTGTATGTACATTTTGCCCACATATGACAGGCTACACCCAGTTGGAGTACGTATCTCTCCCCCCCTTCACACCCAGTTGGAGTACATATCTCTCCCCCCTCACACCCAGTTGGAGTACGTATCTCTCCCTCTCCCCTTCACACCCAGTTGGAGTACGTATCTCCCCCCCCTTCACACCCAGTTGGAGTACGTATCTCTCCCCCCCTTCACACCCAGTTGGAGTACGTATCTCCCCCCCCTTCACATCCAGTTGGAGTATGTATCTCTCGACCCTCCAGTCACATTGCCATGCGCTTGCCCTGCTACTCACCAAGTAGCCACGAACGTTGTCCGGTGTGTTGCTCCATGTAGCGTGGGATAGTTGAGTTCCGCAGGACCATGGAATCATGGGTTGATCCGGGAAATCGTGCACAGCAATGTGTGATTATCTTGTTGGCATCACATACCATTTGGACATTGATAGAGTGGAATTGCTTCCTGTTTCGGTAGACTACTTCATTGTGATGTGGGACCACCAATTCCACATGGGTACAGTCGATGGCCCCGATGCAACTTGGGATGCCTGCCAGTGAATAGAAGCCAACCTCTGTGTTTGCAATCTCCTGGGCAGTCCGTGGCATGGATATGTGTTCAGGTGCATGCTTCAGGAGGGCATTGAGTACCTGGTTCAGCTTGCGGGAGAATACTGGTTGTGAGATGCCATGCATCTGTCCCACTGTATGCTGGTAGGTGCCTGTGGCCAGGAAGTGCAGCACACTCACCACCTTCAGTAGCGGGGGGATGGCAGTTCTGATGTCTATGAGGCTCACAATGTCGTCGTGGATCATGTCCACGATGCTTGTGATGGTAGCCCTGTCCAGACGGTACAGGGTGTGTATCTGCTCAGGGGTTAGGTTAAATGGACTGGCTCTGATCCTGGGGATTGGTGGGTGCCTCTGTGGTATGATTGGGTGCCGTGGTGGTGCTTGCTGTGCCTGTCTTGCCCTCCTCCTCCTGCGTCTCCTTTGTGCTGCCTGTTGTTGTTGCAGCTGCACTGCAATGAGGTCCTCCAGGCCATGTAATGCTGCCAATGTTGGAACCATCTTGGTGTGGGAAGGGGCGTGGGAAGAGGTGTGGTGTGGCAGCTCCTTTTGAGCTGCCACAGTCTCCATTGCCTCCACCTGTGCTGATTTTGTCCACCTGTGGCAGGTGGGAACACTGCTCAGTTCTCTTAACGGGTGGTTCGCGATGGCGGTATTAGCGCCATGGCGGTAAGGGGTTTTAGGTGCTTTACCATGCCGCTATTAGAATGGCCGCTTGACTCGTGATAGTGTGCTATTGGCGGCATGGCGCTATTTACGGGATGGTGGGTCGCGCGCACACGGACTGGCCGCTATTAGTGGCAGCCTACTTAGCGGTGCCGCTAATAGCGGTGAGCCGGGTCGTGATCCGCATGGGGATTTAACGTTACCGGTATTCCATTACCGGTAACGTTAAATCCCTACCGCCTACCGTGTAATGAGGCCCTGTGTTTTTTCCACACCAAATATCACACTTTGTCGGCGATTGTGGCTAATAAAAACTGGGGCAATTTGCGCAAGGCAGACCTCTGTGGATTTCCACGGGTGTCCTCTTTTGGGAAATGCATGGGGTTCGCTGTTTTCCTTGCTGGCTTCGACACCCTAGGCCCAAATATGTAGGTTGCCCACATGAACAAAATGTGCTGTGGTGAAAGGCTTTGGGTTACAAGTGGGTTACCCTTTTCCTTTTGCGCCCCCGGTAGGTGCACCCACACATGTGAGGTACCTTTTTCGTCGGGACACCTGTGGGAACACGAGAAGGTATGACATCTGTTGTTGGCGATGTGTTTCGGTGAGTGGACACAGGGAAATGTCTCTGAAATTGGCTGGAAATGAAGACAATTCTCAGACATTTCGCTCTGGCCACCCACCGAAACACACCGCCAACAACACATGGCCTACCTTCCCGCGTCCCCACACGTGTCCCGATGAAAACGGTACCTCACATGTGTGGGTGCACCTACCGGGGGCACAAAAGGAAAAGGGTAACCCACTGGTAAACCCAAGCCTTTCGCCACTGACCATTTTGTTCATATGGGCAACCTACAGATTTGGGCCTAGGGTGTCGAAGCCAGCAAGGAAAACAGGGAACCCCATGCATTTCCCAAAAGAGGACACCCGTGGGAATCCAGAGAGGTCTGCCTTGCGCAAATTGCCCCAGTTTTTATTAGCCACAATCCCTGACAAAGTGTAATATTTGGTGGGGAAACAACACAATGTTCACTTTGTCTGGGGTTGTGGGTAATAAATTCTGGGGCGCTTCGCGCAAATCAGACCATTTTGTTCATATGGGCAACCTACAGATTTGGGCCTAGGGTGTCGAAGCCAGCAAGGAAAACAGGGAACCCCATTCATTTCCCAAAAGAGGACACCCGTGGGAATCCACACATGGCCAAATTGGAGGGGCGGCCCATCTCATGTAGCCCTCCCCAGGGGCAGATAATGGGGGGGCTGTCCTGCCCTCCTCCCTGAGCTCAGGCGTCTGTTCCTAGGAGCAGATATCTGGTCCCAGGGAGGGCTGCTTGACATGGCACCCACTCCATTGCGGCTGGGGGGGAGGGGGTCAATGCCCCATCCCATTAGAAAATTCCCAGACCCTTTGGGGTGCCCCACAGCTCCCCCTAAAAAGCATTCCACCATTTTCCATTTTTTTCTTTGTTTACGAAACTTGCCTTGGCGCAGGGGGGCACATTGATGTGCCAATCTGGCCCCGGAGTGCCCAAACCATACTGCCCCACCCACTGGGGGGCCTGGCCCACCATTTCTGGGGGCCCTCTCCCCCCTCACCTCAAATGGGTGGCGGGGGCACCTCATGCAGGCCTCCCTGGGCCTCCTACAAACGGCTGAGTGAAGTACACCCCCCCTCTATTTGGGGTGGGAGGGGAAAGGGCCCCCAAAAATGGTGGGACAAGCCCCCCAGTGGGTGGGGCAGTAAGGTTTGGTCACCCCAGCGCCAGATTGGCACATCAATGTGCCTCTCTGCACCAAGGGGAGTTGGGTTACCAAAGGAAAACATTGAAAATGGTGGAACACTTTTTAGGGGAGGCTGTGGGGCAACCCAAAGGGTCGGGGGATTTTCTAACGGGATGGGGCGTTGACCCCCCACCTGCAATGGAGTGGGTGCCATGTCATGCAGCCCCCACTGGGACCAGATATCTGTTCCTAGGAACGGATGCCTGAGCCCAGAGAGGAGTGCAGGACATCCCCCCCCCCATTATCTGCCCCTGGGGAGGGCTACATGAGATGGGTCACCCCTCCAATTGGGGTGGGGGTGGTGAGGTGCACCCCCCTTCACATTAGAAAATTCTACAGCGGTGTAGGGGGCCCCTCCGCCCCAGCTAAAGGGCAGCCTTCCATTTTGAATTGTGTTCTTTGTTTACTATACCTGCCTTGGCGCAGAGGGGCACATTGGTGTGCCAGACTGGCGCTGGGGTGCCCAAACCTTACTGCCCCCACCCACTGGGGGGCCTGTCCCACCATTTTTGGGGGCCCTCTGCCCCCCACCCCAAATGGATGGGCGGTGTACCTCACGCAGCCGTTTGTAGGAGGCCCAGCGAGGCCTGCATGAGGTGCCCCCGCCACCCATATGGTGTGAGGGGGGAGAGGGCCCCCGAAAAATGGTGTGACAGGCCCCCCAGTGGTTGGGGCAGTAAGGTTTGGGCACCCTGGTGCCAGATTGGCACACCAATGTGCCCCTCTGCGCCAAGGCAAGTTTTGTAAACAAAGAAAAAAATGAAAAATGGTACACTACACTTTAGGGTGGGCTGAGGGGCACCCTAAACCGCCAGGTAATTTTCTAATGTAATGGGGGGTGACCTTCTACCCCCCCACACCAAATACAGGGGAGGGCTTCTCATTCAGCCCTCCCTGGGGGCAGATAAGAGGGGGGCATCTCATGCAGCCCTCCCTGGGGTCAGATGCCCCTTCCTAAGACCAGATATCTGCCCCCAGGGAGGGCTACAAGGGGTGCCCCCATTTCTCCTTGGGGTGAGGGGGAGAGGCCCACCCCCCTTTTCTGTAAAATATATCCCTGGTGGCTAGTGGCCTCCCCAATCCCAGCCAAAATTCTCTTTTTGTTTTTGTGCTTTTCGTTTTTTATTTTGCCCCCTTCCCTGGGGGCAGATGATCAGCCATCTGCCCCCAGGGTTATACACATATGTGCCCTCATGTTTTGGGGGCCGGGGGGGGGCTGTAAGCAGCCCCCACGTCCCCCTCATTCAAAGACATCCCTGTGTCTAGTGTGCATTGCTGCCCGCGCATCGCGCGCCCTTCGCCCGATCCGCGGGCAGCCATGCTGTCACACAGGGTGTCCTTGGAAAGGGGAGAATCTCCCCTTTCCAAGGACACCATTTCGGGAAAAATCCCTGGTGTCTAGGGCCCCCAAACCTCCTCCCCCCTTCCCATCACATTTTTTTTTCATTTCTTCTTATTCTTTTTTTGCCCCTTTCCCTGGGGTCAGATGATCAACATTCTGCCCCCAAGGTTGTACAAATATGTGCCCCCATGCTTTGGGGGCCGGGGGGGCAAGGGCTGCTTACTGTAAGCAGCCCCCACCTCCCCCCCTTCAAAGACATCCATGTGTCTAGTGTGCATTGCTGTCCGAGCATCTCGCACCCTGTGCACGATCCGCGGGCAGCAATGCTGTCACACAGGGTGTCCTTGGAAAGGGGAGAATCTCCCCTTTATAAGGACACCATTTCGGGAAACATCCCTGGTGGCTAGGGCCCCCAAACCTCCTCCCCCCTTCCCATCATGATCACGTTTTTCTTTTTTTCATTTCTTATTATTCTTTTTTTGCCCCTTTCCCTGGGGGCAGATGATCAGCCATATGCCCCCAGGGTTGTACACATATGTGCCCCCATGCTTTGGGGGCCAGGGCTGCTTACTGTAAGCAGCCCCTACCTCCCCCCCCATTCAAAGACATCCCTGTGTCTAGTGTGCATTGCTGCCCTTGCATCGAGCGCCCAATCCGCGGGCAGCAATGCTGTCACACAAGGTGTCCTTGGAAAGGGGAGAATCTCCCCTTTCCAAGGACACCACTTCCAAAAACATCCCTGGTGGCTAGGGCCCCCAAACTCCCTCCCCCCTTCCCATCACTTTTTTTTTCAAATTATTATTATTTTTTGTCCCCTTCCCTGGGGACAGTTGATCAGCCATCTGCCCCCAGGGTTTATTAGATATGTGCCCCCATGCTTTGGGGGCTGGGGGGGCTGCTTACTGTAAGCAGCCCCCTCACCCCCCCACCTCACAAACATATCCCTGGTGGTCCAGTGGGCATTTCTGGTCACGGATTGAGCACTCTGCGCTGATCCGTGACCAGCAATGCTTCAAAAATGGTGTCTTTGGAAAGGGGATAATCTCCCCTTTCCAACGACACAATTTTTTCTAAAATCTGTGGTGGTCTAGTGGGCCCCAGGGCCCTAAACCCCCCCACCCACCGCCCGACGAATTTTTTTTATTATTTCCCCTTCCCTCGGGGCAGATGATCAGCCATCTGCCCCCAGGGTTGATTAGATATGTGCCCCCATGCTTTGGGCGCCGGGGGGGAGGGCTGCTTACTGTAAGCAGCCCCCCTCCCCTTCCCATGTCACAAATGAATCCCTGGTGTCTAGTGGTCATTGCTGGTCACAGATCGAGCGCTTTGCTGCAGAATCCCTGGTGGTTTAGTGGGCCCCAGGGCCCCAAACCCCTCCCACCTCCCTTCGAACGCATACATTTTTTATTTTAATTTTTATTTCATTTTCATCCCTGGGGGCAGATGATCTCTGCCCCCAGGGGTCACCACAGCCATGGTGCCATGCTTTGGGGGCTTGGGGGAGAGGGGGCGCTGACCTAGTAAGCAGCCCCACTCCCCCCGCTCCCAAAATAGATCCCTGGTGGTCTAGTGGGCATTGCTGCACATGGATCGAGCTCTGCGCCCGATCCGCGGGCAGCAATGTTGTCACACAAGGTATCGTTGGAAAGGGGAGGATCTCCCCTTTCCAACGATACCTGCCTCGATCTCCGGCTTGAAATACAGCCGGAGATTGAGGCAGCGGGAGAGGGGCTCTTACCTTCTCTCTTCACTGCGGCAGCCGAAAATGGCTGCCACGGTGAATTTACTTTCAATTTCATTTCGGCGTGCGTCACGCACGCCGACCTGAAATTGAAGGAAATCCAACCCCTGGGCCATTAAGTGGAACTTCCCCCTCACATAGCCCGGGGGTTGGATTACAGTTTTGTGCGATCCCTGATTTGCAGGGATCGCACAAAACAGAGTGCCTGAAAGGACGAGCTATCTCGTCCTTGGCAACAGGGAGGTAATCCTAAGGACAAGATAGCTCGTCCTTGGCACTAAAGAGGTTAATAGGTAACAACAATCACCAAGGGATGAAAAGGACAATGAATAATATCTTTAATGCACTGGGAATTTGTTAATGAACACAAAAAGATTGCAGCAAAGAAAAGAATACTTTTGGATTGGTTTGGAACAGATAGCACTGTGGTTAGAGGTTCCCCCCGCAACACCCCTCGACCCACCAATAGGCAATTTAAATAGATGTGAGGAGAGAGCAGGTACTTAGGAATAATACAGACCAAATAGATTATCACCTCCACCTTCCCCCCTTATACACAAGAGAAAAACGGATTTGACTTTTCAACTGTCAGTATGGCTTTGAAACTGGCTGAGCAAAAACACTAAATGTGGTAAAAAAATGCTTAAATTATTATACATTTCTACAAGAGCCGCATTGAACAGATGCAAGCGATCAAAAGCAATGATTTAATGAAAAGAAAACAATTGGAATCCCAAAGCCAAAGTGGGAAATAATTTAAAGACAATTCACACGTGTAAAACTTTTGCAAAATGTAAATTCACGGCAAACTTTTACTATGCGATTTATGATATAAACGGGTCACTACTTTGGGTTGTGGATATAGCTAAGGATGTTAGGTATCGGTGGGAGTTGAAATTTCGTTTCTATCTTGAAAACAGAGAGAGTTATGGAGGTTTTAATGGGAGGTGTTTTTTAAAAATAAAGACACGAATTTGGACAAGAACTTCAGTTTAAAACCAGAAATTATGGATTATGCTTTTACTCAAGACTAGAGCATGCAGGCTAGACAACCAGGTTGGGACGAAATAAGCTCTGAGACTGATTCATGACTTCAGTAACAGATCCCCAGTGCCTTCCCGGCAAAACCAGTCCAAATACTTGAAGTGGGATTTTTGGATCAGAGTTACACAAATAAAAATTACTATGAAAATGACGCTTTAGCAAATAGACAGAATAAGATAGCACCAAAGATTTTGACACTGTCACTGGTTATGAAAGTAAGGATAGTTCAGATATTATGGTGGAACAAGATAAGGCAATGTATACAATAGTTCTCTAGCGTCCTGTTAATACTCACAATCCACTGGGATTTAAGATTATTGGCCCGTCAAGATTCTGGTCAATGGATCAGGTCTATCAGGGAAGGATAGCACATCAGCTAGGATCAGCTAGACCGGTCACCGGAACTGCACAGGATCTGCCCTTCTAGTTTCTGAATATTTCAGATCAGCGGGATGGCGAGTTCATCAGGCAAGCGTTATGGTAGCAAGCCAGATAGTTTCAGGATGCTTCCCCACACCACAGAGCTTCACTGGGTTGTAAGGATTAGTTGAGGATTAATTGAGGATTGAGGCCTAGCTGAAAATGGTTCAGCTACTGATTGGCCTGGTGATTGGCATATGGATCTCAAAGGATGTTAAAGGCTGGATGTTGAATGCTGGATCAGAGTGCTTCGCTGGAATCAGAAGAGAGAGTGTGTATGTGTTGTCAGATGTCACTATTTATCCTTTCAAATGACATCACAAAAATGGGTGTATGGGCCGGCTTAACTAAACTCGACCCTGTGAACTGGGATTGGATCAGAGCCTCATCTCCGCCTTGCATCCGAGTGATTGGATCAAAGGCAGATGATGTCAAGTTTATGGTTTAGTTTTTACAATCCTTAGAAACCTCTCCTAACCACTAGTATCAAAATTTAATTTAGTCCTAAATACATATTTATACATTAGAAACATCTACGAAAATCACATACAAGTATATGTTCATCAAAAACCCACAGCTGTGAGATGTTGTTTTGCCTTTTTTCAGCATTTTGTCTATTTTGCCATGCACACATTTTCCAAACTTTCTCAAAATTTCCACAAATATGCGTGTTTACCATAGGAATGTGTATGCAAAGTTTTACAATTGTAGCATAAATACAGTTCCCATAAAACTACATGCATTGCCATTCCTGTTCAGAATATGCTACACAGTTCCACCACGTTTTGAAATATAGGACCAAAAATTAGATTAACAAATCTGCCCTTTTTATATTTTTCACCACTTCTGATAGCGAGTTTATAAGTCTCTAAAAAATGTTCATTACATATTCTTAGCAGCAAATGATCAGCCTTGTGTCTGTCTCTGGAGGCAAGGAGCAGCCCCCACCTTTGGGATTTCCTTCTGCAAGCCTGGTTTACGACCTCTTCTCACGTCCATTTCCTGGCCTGGAGAATCTGCCATTGTTCAATCCTTGATAGCAGACAAAAGTCTGGCCTACCCCACAATTATTATGTGTCAGTGAGCATCTGCTGAGATCAATGCCCTCCCCTTGGGTGGAAACCTGTTTTTCAACCTCCTGCAGGCCCAGCCAGCCTAAGTTAATTTTTAATTTCTTGACTTGAAATCCAGCATAAAACAAACCTGTCGCATCAGATGACATAGATACTAGGGGTGTCACGGTATTAGTTTTATGACGGTACAATAACCTTCTTGCCAAATGACGGTATATCATGGTTATCGCAGTATAGCAGGTGGTGTTAACTAATCTCAACAATTATATAAACCCCAAAGCCGCCAACTCAAAGTCCCGGGAGGATAGCTCAGCGGCAACATGCGCGCCTTGGAAGCAAGACGACACAAAGCAAAACAGGTTCGATCCCCAGGTCTGCGCTTAGAAACCTCTGGATGTTTAAGTACATTATAAATACGCAACTAAGAAAAAAACAATTACGCAACTAAATAAACAATTTCTTTAACACCGCCTCGATACCCGCGGGCTGTGTGAGCGCTTTAAAAAAAAATAAAAGTAAACCCTTTTCCTTCTTGGCACTGTATTGATTCTTCCGATTGATAACATTGATTTTGTGTCAGGCACGTGTGGTTTATGGAATGGAATTAAAAACTGCTCAAACTGAAACTACTTTGCAGACGGCACATCCAACAGTGCAAGACCAAGACTGGGCAGCACTTGCTTACTGCAGCCTTTCCAAATCAGATTGAAAAACGCACTTAACGGTATGAACGGTATACCGGTATAAACATTGTGACGGTTATTATTGTTCAATTAAGTGGTTCACGGTATCTTTAACGGTATACCATAATACCGTTGCATCCCTAATAGATACATTACATTCTTAGGTTTAAACCTGTGGGATCAAAACAACTGAGATCTGTGTTCCTTTCAGCAATAGTGCTTTTATATTTGCTAATCCGGCAGATCTTTAGTTTCAGACAACTTTAAAGTTTAATCAGGAGAGCCCATTTGACAGGGGCTATCAATCACAGGCAGCCCAGTGTGGCTGCACACAGATTTTTGACAAGAATTGTCATTCACAGGCAATCCAGTTTTGCTGAGAAAATGTTTTGCTCTTAACATTTCAGGACTTTATAAATTCACAGTGCTTCATTAGATTAAATGAATTTTAGCCCCAAGCAACATTTTGAGTGTTGGAAAGTGGTACGTACAGGCATTTTGAAGTTTCAGCAGCAAAGTAAATGTCATTTACAGGCAAATTTTGGAATTTCACTTGCAAAGCGCTGCTTTTCCCTCTGTATTCCATGTTTACTTGTCATGGAGCCCACTGGCACTTTTTCGGCAGCTTGTGCTCTGCTCTGCTCCACCACACATGCACCATGGGTGCCAGGTTGTGCGGCCATCTTTTTGTGTGTTGAAAAAACGTGGTTTTGGAGGTTTTGGCACGCACAAGGGTTTTGCCGCCATTTTGCTGTTTCTCGTACCATAGATAGCAGAGTGAGGCCGCATAGTATAGCAGAGTGGGTCAATACATCCCACAGGATATGCAAGTCTCCTAGTGAGGGGAGAATTAGACACCATTCAGTATTGCCCATACCAGTATCCTGAATTGGTGTTAACACATACAAATCATGTCAACTGGTTTGGAAGTAATCTAGTTTACCCACAAACAGGTGCATGGCATGGCCCGTTAGCCACACCCAATCTGTCACTAGAGTTTGTGGCCCAGTTTCATCCATACCGCGGAGGTCCTTATTTGTAGGCCACCCACTTTGATACAGTGCGTAACATTGCGCTGCAATATGCAGCTCAGCAGGGTATAGCACCCGGGCAGCAACCTCAAGGACAGCCTGATGCAGGTGGGGTACAACTACAGACATTGAGAATAATATTGGGATCTTTTCCATCCAACAATAAAGACATTCCTAAGTGGTATTCAGAAAAATTAGGACAATTGCAAGCTGCCTATCCACAAGTCACCCCTCAGCACAGACAAAGAGCCCTAGCTTTGTTTCTTCCATCTGGCTGCACATAACCTCTAGCGAGGTTTGACAGCTGGATCTATAGCTGACTTTATTTACAGCTGATAGGCACGCCGTCCATTACATCACTAGCACTGATACTAGCAGACCTCATGGGAACAGAAGATGTGGCCGCAGCCATGAATTTAGGCCTGTCTATAGCATCTAACAATTATCAAATGGTTGAGAGCATAATCCTACCCTTATTAAAGGAGAGCCTGCAAGGTTTGAAGTCCATAGAAATTTGTCCCAATTAAATGAGCAGGAAAAAATTTGGAGACATTGTGACATCGACCAATCAACCACTGGGCAGGGATCACTTGGGTAGAAGATCTGCAGAGTATAGAAAAAGGGTAACAAGGAAATTAAGCCAGATAAAGAAACACACCATGAAGGAAGGCCCTAGAAAGGACGAGGATCGTTCCATGCTAAAAAAAACAACAAACCACAGAGGCAGCAATTATCACCCATAGAGGAAGAAAAATATCCTGAGCATAAAAATGTGAAATCTGCAGGAGATAGGCAGAGCCCGCAGTGGCAAGGCAACCACCGGGGTAGACGATCATGGGGTAAGCCTGGGGGCCAGTCCCATTTCAGACCTACTGACTATGATTTTAGAGATAGGAAAAACACGTAAAGTCCACAGAAGTACGGCACTGATGGGAGCCCATCTCCTTCCGAACAGGTACGGATGCCAGACCGTTCTAAGTCTGAGGGGAAGGAAGTGAAGGTTGAGAAAAAACACACGGCAGCCCTACAGGTTTCACAGAATGCAGAGTCCACACACTCATTGAATTGTCCCCAAGACTAAGCGACACACGGATTGGATTGAGGTCCTATTAGACTCTGGGTCTGATATTTCCATATTTGAATGCAGCCACAAGGCACTATTAGAGCACACAAGGGCACACAGAAATGTGCAGATCACTACACCCACTGGGCAGACATTAGCACATAATGAAGTGCATGTTGTTACAATTCAGCTAGAAGGCGAACACCCAAAGAAAATTGAAGCACTGCATTGGCCACAGTTACACATTCAATATAAAGGGCTGTTAGCATTTCAAGATTGGCCACCATTGTATGTGCGACAAGCACTAAGGGGTGAGGAGGTGGTAAAACCTGCTTTTTCAAACGAAGTAAGTGGGGAACTGATGCAAAAATATGCAAGAAAATGGTCAGCGCTGGCAGCATTGCAGCTGTTTAAAAATCATGTATGGCATGATAAAGAATGTCCAGCACATGTGATACCAGTACTGAAACCACCCCCACCACAAAGGCAGTATCCGGTCAAACCACAGGCAGTTTCCCACGTGCAAACCATAGTAGACCAGCTAATAGACCAGGGGATGATTAAAAAGCAAGCTAGCCCACATAACAGCCCAGTGCACCCAGTTTTAAAACCTGATGGTACCTACCGTTTTAATGTAGATTTTCGAATTTTTAATGCACATTGTAAGACAAAGGCGGTCCAGAACCAACACAGTTCTGGATTGCTAGCTAACTTACACAGATGTAAACAAACCTTGATCTAGGCAATGGGTATTTCACACAACCTTTAAGTGTAGAAATCCAAAAATACACTGCATTCACGTTTAAGGGAACACATTTCCAGTTCACTAGAATATTGCAGGGGTATAAAAATGCACCTAGCACATTCTCAAGTAGAATACAGAGCTTATTCGCAAACATTCCTAATTGTTGGCAGTATGTAGATGATATTTACATCACCCATGAGAATCTCAGTAAACATTTGCAACTCATTCACACTTTGGCTGCAAAAGGATACCTGATTCATTTATAAAGAATCAAGAATAGCTCATCGCAAGGTTACCATTCTAGGATTCACTCTTTCAGATGAGGGCAGAGGCCTGTCAGCAGATTTTCTTGAGAAGTGTGCCAATATAAGACCGCCCACTACGCTCAGGCAGTTACAGGCCATTCTAGGGCTGTTCAATTTTGGCAGATTGTATGTTTCTACTTTTGCTGAGCTAGTGAAAACATTGTATGCTTTGATAAAACAGAATTTCAAAGCAGCTCACTGGCTGCCAGAACACACTCACATTCTGCACCAGGTGTATTCATTAATGACTCTAACTGGTCCTTTGCAGGACAGGGATACAGATTAACATGTACACCTGAGGAGAAACCTCTGGCTTCAGTTCAGAAAATTATTCAGAAAGAGAGGCCATTGGCAGCAAATAGGACCATACACATAAACACACCTTTAGCTCAACTTGAAGCTGCCACAAAAGCTAGCATTCCAAATGCAAAGGCATTACACACCAGATGGATTCAATGGTCAGCATCTCAACATACTCCAGATGAAAAGTACCATTATAGGGCAGAATTGCAAAGACTGAGTGGATTGAGTTGGACAATGGACACGGAGCCAGACACCTCACGGCCTGACATACCATTGTTTGATTTTTTTCCAGGTACTTTACTCAGATGGGTCGGCAATTCCAGCAGTGGGGACACGGTCTAAGTATGCTGCCGTGTGCACAGCAGTCGTAGGACACTTCACACATGAAGAAGGATTTATAAACATTGATACTGCAACAAAGCATCTGCGAGACATGTCTGCCCAGACTGCTGAATTGCATGGATTACAGCTTGCACTGCGCCAAGCAGATTCAGCGAAGCCCACACAAGTAGTGTCAGATTCAGATTACATTGTCAGGGCTTATAATACTGACTTGTATCGGTGGATGCAAAATAACTTCAAAGACATGAGGCATAAAACTATTACTTCCTGGCAGCTCTGGAAACAGGTTTTGGATCTTAAACAGACTTGCCCTTTGCTATGGGTGATGCACACAAGAGCACATTCCAAAGGGCACATTCATAGCACTGGCAATCCATTGCCAGATAAATATGCCAAACAGCACACAGTGATAAAAACAACAGCAGCCATAACTCACTCAGCGAGTGCAATGGATGAGGAAATAAAAGAAGCTTGTTTAGGTATTGTACCTAGGCCAAAATGTTTCCCCAGTAATTATATTTATGACATTGAAAATAACAAAGCAATAGTCACCATTCCAATGAAAAAAGGGGATCCTATTCAAAGATTAATCCTTAATAGAGCAGACAGGGAAAAGCTGATTGCAGCCACATGCGCTGGACTGCCCATTTTGGGGTGAGTGCAACTGCACAGCTGCTCATTCATCACTTCTGGTGGCCAGGGCTTCGACAGCAGGTGAAAATATATATAGCAAACTGTGACACATGTTTGAAGACAACTGTGGACCACAGCAAAAAACCTAAGGAGGTTCCTTTGAGAAAGGCAGCTTCGCCCTTTCAGATCCAATATATGGATCATATAGGCCCACTACCAGCAGTGAATAAGTACACGTACATTCTAGTAATAGTAGATTCTTGCACTAGGTTTACCTGGACGATTCCTCAAAAGAAGGCAGACTGCAAATTAGTCATACAGGCACTTAGGGATGTAGTAGTGATGACCGCGACCAAAACGCTCCATGGTGACAATGGTCCTGCTTTCTCAGGGAGGGCCCTGAAGAAGGCATTGGACGCCTGGGGAACAGAGTTGCAATTCTCGAACCCATTTTCGCCTCAAACGAACGTGGTTGTGGAGAGAACGAACCAGACCATAAAAGCTAGCCTGACTAAATGCATTCTGTCACTGTGAGGTAACTGGTTAGACCATGTGCCTTTAATAATTGGGAGTGTGAATAATTTACCACGCCAGTCTCTATGCAATGGTAATACACCATTTGAAATCTTGTTTGGGAGAACGATGTATATGCCTGACCTGCATACTCTTCCCAGCCCCCTATCCAGGCATAAGCAACTGCTGGCGACAACGCTGCTGAGGGAATCCATCCAGGTGGAAGCTGCTGAGGCCAGTCCTGAGAATACTTTCAAAGTATGAGATTGGGTCCTGGAAAAGATCCATGGCAAGACTCCTTTTGGCCCGTTTTACAGACTAGCAGTGCAAGTGATCAGAGTGAAAGGTTCCAGAACTGCCATCCTACCCTCACTACCACACCACCTAATAGAGATACTAGGCAAGTTTCTGTGGACCTAAAACCTGGGCCAGATGGTTACCGCAATGTTGCCACAAAATCTTTCTCTTCCAAGTGAGGAGCCCACAGATGATGAGGAATTGGAGATCCGGCAAATGATGCTGATAGGCGTTCAAGATGAGGAAGAATATGCCCATCTTGACTTCGCGTCCACAATTCAGGAAAGTACTGCAAGTCTGCCAATGTGGAAACAAAAATCTTTTCTAGTTGCTTAAGTAATAAAAGGGTTCTTTTTGGGTGGAGGGAGGGGGGTTGAAAATCACCCCCATAGGGGCAATTCTGTCAGTCTAGAGTGCCCACCTATAAAGTTTGCACACAGTATTCAGTAATCAATTGGGGTCCCATCACTGACCTCAAATTGGACACAATCCAGAGAAAGGTTTCTTGACACCACAATAAAATCAATTCTAGATGATTGACCACCCTGATGCCAATTATAGTGCACTATCCAGTCCCCTTCTACATCACCATTTAGTTTGATGAAATTCCAAATCTTAAATAACCACCGTGCCTAAGCTTTCCGAAGCAAAATCTAATTCATGCGTTGGCCCCCATTTGGATTAATTGTGGAAGGTTTTTCCCCACTTTTCCCAAACAATCTGTATTAAAATCACCTGCCAGAACATTGTTCCAATTATTACCACTCACATAGCAGGTCAAAAACACATTTGCCAATTTTTTTTAAAATAACCTCCTGCTGGGTTTCCAGGTAGTTGTAGTAGGCATTGATCAGTGGCAAATCTGCTCCCTTTTATTTAGTAATTACTTGTACTGCTAAGATGCCAGTAGACAAATCATCCCAGATCTTTGTTTCCATTACCCATATCAAGTTCACTGAAACTAACAGGCCACCCTTCGGCCTGCCCTTTTTACCACCAACAGCTCCTTGAGTCCTGGTTTGGATGTAAACCCTCTGCCACTGCTATTTCCGGACCGCCCGATCTCGAGTCCTGCAGGTCTGACCTGGCGGGTTTAACACCGCCCGCCTGCAGGCGGACGTGGCAACACCAGCACCATCACGAGATGGTGCCAGTGTTTCCATGGTCCCCATTCCCATTGAGTCCTATGGGACTCAATGGGAATGGGAATGGGACTCAAAGGGAATGGGGATTTACCGAATTCCGCCTCCGGAATTCCCGGGACAGCGGAGTCATAATGTCCAAGTAATACCGGGAATCATGGAGACGGAATGGTAAGACGACTCCGGCGGTAACCGAGCCGGAAAAACCGGCAGGTTACCACCGGACTCGTAATGAGGCCCAAATGTCTTCTTGCAAGAAGGTTTCCTGCAAAAGAATCACTTCAACTTTACTTAATTTGGCGCATATTCCAGGACATGATAGCAGATTCTGACATAACTTTCCTCACTGGATCCTGTCCTAAAGTACATGAGATTGTCAGTGAGTGGGATGGTTTACACATAAAGTAATTATTTCCCGATATACTTCTATCACTTGGTAAGTATTGATCAAAACCTCTTTGCCTAAGGTCATCCCATAATGTAATTTCGAACTAACTTGGAAGGAATATCCATGGCCACTGTATCCGCTCTGGTATCAACAAAAAAATCTACTAGATCAATGTCACGTGATGTGATACTATGCAACATTGGAATATCGTGCAGAATGGGAAAACATTTTCTTCTGTTCAATATGACCTTATCCTCGCATGGAAACACTGATTCCAGTATTAATCGTGGATTGTTAGTAGTTTCATCACTACTTTCGTTCTCCTTCTGCATGAACTGCTTTGGACCCATGGAAGATTGACCCACTGGACTCTCACCAGCCGTTATTCCACTGCAGCGAGAGGGCATATTGTAGCTTGCACCAAGTGTGAACCCGTTACGTGCGGCCAAAACATTGACCCCTCTATGATGAAAAATTGTGTCTGTTTGACCTTCCATACTTTATAGAGGATTTAATTGAACAATGCATTGCTACATCTGAATTGCCCTTGTGACACAAACAGTCCCTTCTTTGTAGCAGCCCTCCTTGGCCTCCCCAGACGTGAATACAAGGCTACTTGAATAATGTATACTTTGGTTGCCTTTGACCCTTCCCAGTTTACCCCCTTTGGTTGGCCTCCTAAAGATTGGTGGCAAAAGGCCCTTCTCAGATGCTTCATCTGCAGTTTCATGGTCATTGTTACCCCCCACAGAATCTTCCTCGTTCCCGTTCAGAATTTGAATATATTTGAGCAATGAACTTCAATTTATTTCTTTGCCTTTCTTGTTTTTGGGCTTCTTGCCTACGCCCAGCCTACTTCCCCCTTTTTCTTCGTCGTCCTTCACGTATTTTAGGTGGAGAGGGAGCTTTCGAATTCATCAACTCAATAATTTCGTTGTTCGTACATGGAAGTGCTCCCAATCGTTCAAATTCATCCAGAAACTCCTTTAGGGTGTGGTGGGGGGGGGGTCTGGTTTAAATGTCTACTCCCTAGAGTAAGGTTGCAAAGTTTCAGACATCACTTCATCGTGGTTGTTACATATTTTTGGCTCGATCACACATACATCCAGTTTATCCTGGATCACCACCAATTGCGTTGTGTGAGACCTCACCTCTTCTCTCAACACATCAAAAACCTTCACCAATGAGTTTAATACAAAATATAAGGCCGTCAAGTTAGGTGCGCTGATATCTTTTGTCTGCACAGACAGTTGGGTGCACTCTGTCGAGCTAGAAAGTACAGACAAGTCAATTGAGTCATTCTGTTTGTTCGGAGCCTGCATGGTAAATAATGCTGGCGTGTCAGACAGTGAGTAAAAGAGCCTAAGACATCCTTTCCATCTCCTATGTTGCTCCTCTTTACGATCACCTTCTCACTTGTATTTACTTGCCCTGTTTCATAGAAGCTTCATTGACTTAGTAAACTCTTCGAATGAACATTTAAGGGACTTGCAGAAGATTTGGAAGGTAGGTCAACCATCACTGATACTCCTATGTCATTGAAAAAAAGTCTGTAATTTGTTTCTTATGTTGGTCGAGGTGAGTGTGTATTCCTCAGGGTTCAGGGTTAGGATATCAATTCCATCTTCATGACTGGTACAGACCCCTTTATGTCGGGTATCTGTTGTTACTGTGAGTTTTAATTGTTTCTACGCATGTGCGAGCCTCGTTCCGGCCCGCGTATGCAAGTTTAATAAAGAGGCACCGGAAGGCTTCATTTGCCGCCGGGACCCTGAATGAAGCAGACATGTCAGTGAGTTATTACTGCAGGTGCATGTGTGAATTGCAGGGCGGCCTGGGGCAATTACCAAAGTCAACATTGGCGACGAGGGAAGTGCTAAATGGGGTGGGCGGAATCCATAGGAGGACATTACTTACTCGGCATGAGGTGATCCAACACGCTCACGGAGCGCTGATTCCTACAGGGCAAGTTGGCCGCCATTTTGGCAAATCTAACACAACGGAGCTCGTGCGCCTTTCGTGTTACTTCAAAACTTAATTTTTGGAACTTTCATAGCTGTCAGACCATGATGGCTGTGATTTACTACCGTTGAAGTGATATTTTGGTATCCCATATACCATGATCCTGCCACTGTGAGAACCACAGGACCAGTTTATATCTACGCCTTGTGCACTGAAGATTGAAGTGTGAGGGGAGTGTTTCATCACAAGGAAGAGGCAGACTTGCGGCCTCACACACTAAAGTGGGGTGCTCGTGCAGTCTGACAGCATGGGAGAACAGGATGTGCGGCTATTGTTCCTACACCAGTGCCACGCAGACAACAAGGTACTTTGGCACCTATGCCAGAATCCGACCTTTCGGGGCCCCCCATCCAAGCTGGGCCCCAAATGGTTGCTGTGGCTAAAGAAACTGGAAATGTTCTTTAGAGCCACTGGTGAGACAGAGGATGACGCCAAGGTGGCAACTATGATGTACTCAGCAGGATATGATGTGCATGGGATTTTTGAATCTTTGAACTCGCAGGCGACGACATATGCGGCTGTCAAGACAGCTCTACAAAATAATTTCCTCCCTCTAGCAAATATGGATTATGACAGGTTTGTCATGTGTGCGGAGAAACAGTTGGGCGATGAAACTTTGGACCAGATCTGTGGGAGGTTAAGGCAATTGGCCAGCACCTGCAGGTGGGAAAATGAGGAAGGCATGGTATGCAACCAACTTATTCAAGGATGGAGCTCGGAGAAGCTGAGGAGACAGATTCTCTGTGAGCCGGGGCTAACACTCGCACAAATTCTGAACATTGGACGTGCATATGAGCTGGCGGAGAGCAGAGGAGCCCGGATGGATGCAGCTGTCCACCCGGGGAAATGTGAAGAAGCTTTCGCCATAGGTCGATCAGCTCCTACAAAGCAACGGTAGGGCCAGAAAAAGCCTGAAGGTTCTCATAACCCCAAAAGCCTGCATTCATGTCAGTACTGTAGTTATGATCTCCCTCATGTGGGTGAGTGTCCAGCAAAGACAAGAATATGTGGCAGGTGTAGCGTGCCAGGACATCACACTAGAGTATGCAGAGCGGCGGTACCAGTGGCCACGTCCAGGGGCCTAGCGAGGGTTGGCAGTGGTACCCCAAGAAAATCAAAAAATGTTGCGGCAATAGAACAAAGCCTACAAGAACTGGACATTGCAGAAGAGGAGGAGGATGAAGAGGAAGTATTTTTCATATCCAATATTGCAGCGGTTGCAAGGAAGCGGAGGCAGCCCACCTGCATAGTCAACATCGGAGAGACCCCGACTCCAGTTCTAATTGACACGGGAGCCTCAGTCTGTGTTTTAGCGGTGGAACATTATGAGGCTCTACCAGGCCCGCTGGGGCTCAAGGACACCAAAGCAAGAATCTACACCTTTGTGGGAGACACACCCCTGCCAATAAAGGGGGCATTTGTGGCAGCAGTCACCCACAGACAGAATGCTATAAAGGCCAGATTCTTTGTCACGGAAGTGAGCACCCATTCGCTACTAAGCTGTGCGGCCTCAGAGGCACTGAACATTGTTCATTTCGCCATGTCAGTATACCTGACAAACATTGATCACATCATGGAACGGTATCCAGACATTGTCAGAGGGGTGGCCAAGCTCAAGGTAGACCATATTCGTCTCCACATCGACGAGTTGGAGGGGCCAATGGCACTAAAGCACAGAAGAATACCGTTCCACCTGAGGGCGCAAGTCAAGCAGGAGTTACAGGCTTTAGTGGATATGGACATTATTGAAAAGGTTGAAGGCCCCACCCCCTGGGTGTTCCCAATTGTGGTAACAGCGAAACTCAAGCAGCCGGGGGCAGTACTTATCTGTGTTGATATGCGGCTGCCCAATATGGTGATCAAAAGAGAGAGGCACATCACTCCAACACTAGATGACATAGTGGGAGAACTCCAAGGTGCCAGGGTATTCTCTAAATTTGACCTCGGGTCTGGGTATCATCAGTTGTAGCTACACCTGGAGTCCCGCTATATTACCACTTTCACTAACCACGAAGGCCTGTATCAGTTCAAAAGGTTAAGTTTTGGCATTTCATCAGCGTCCAAAGTTTTTCAAAATGTCATCTGAGGTGCCCTGGAGGGGCTAAAAGGCGTCATAAACTTAAGTGACAAAATCCTGGTTTTTGCATCTTCAGAAGCCGATCACATGAAAAGACTAGAAAAGACATTGGACAGGATCAAAAACCTAGGCCTTACGTTGCATAAGGACAAGTGTGAGTTTTTCAAGGACCGTATTGAGTTCTTTGGGTTTATTTTCCACGCAGGGGGCATATCCCCAGACCCAGAGAAAGTGCGAGACATACAAGAAATGGCTTCCCCAGAGACACCCTTGGAGGTCAGGAGTTTCCTAGGTATGGTAAACTACTGTGGCGTTTCATCAGGGATCTGGCGTCTTTGTCTGAACCATTGAGGGCACTTACCAAGAACAATGTTGTCTGGGCATGGACCACCAGAGAGCAGAAAGCGTTCACCGACATTAAAACTGCACTAACGGGCAGTGAAATTATGACATACCTTGATCCTGAGAAGGAGTCGGAGATCGTGGTGGACGCCAGCCTAGTAGGCCTGGGCGCAGTACTTCTACAGGCAGATGCCCAAGGACAAATGCATCCCATTGCGTATGCCAGCAAGGCTCTATCTGATACAGAAAAGAGATATTCGCAGATTGAACGAGAGGCACTGGCCATCTTGTGAGGGTGTAAGCACTTCAGACTATACATTTGGGGGAAACCTGTGGTGGTTATCACGGATCACAAACCGCTGATGCCGATCATGGCAGGCGGATCCTCAAAGCCACCCCCTCCAATTGAGCGGTGGATGTTGTCATTAATTGAATATGGGGTAAAACTACAGTACCGACCAGGCACCAATAATCTGGCTGACCATTTGTCTCGTCACCCAGGGTCTGGCCATGCACAAGAGAAACTGGAGGTGATAGAATGTGTTGAAATGGTCCGCAATGTCGTGGAAGCGGCCATGCCTGTGGCGTTAACAGTTCAGGAGATGGTGGAAGCTTCGAGAAACGATAAGGTGTTTCAAATCATTCAAGCGACCATGGGCAGTGGGGAGTGGAAAGAAGTACTGGCCATTAACACGAGAAGAGATATAGGGGCTCAACAAGACTTGCAGTCACTGTGGAAGGCCCGAAACAAGCTCTTGATATCAGAAGAGGGACTGATGCTGAGGGGAAGACAAATTGTTATACCCCGCGCTCTGGTGGTGAAAGTACTTGAACACAGCCCACACATTGCATCAGGGCACGGCGAAGACTAAAGTACGTTTGAGAGCCAAGGTATGGTTTACCCATCTGGACAGACGTGTGGACGAGTATGTGCGCTTACGTATTCCGTGTCAAGCTGCCAGCCCTGTCGAGAGAGGGCCCACGATACAATACATGGAAATAAGCGAGCAGCCATGGGGAACTGTGCACGCAGACTTTGGATCCATGGGAGAGGGATGTACTTTCTAGCAGTAGTGGACCAGTGGTCCAGGCACCCGGAGATCGAGCTGGTGGAGTCAACGGCGTGTGATCACACCATATTAGCTCTAGAGAAAATTTTCGCCACCCATGGTTTTTCGTATGCACTTTGCTCAGACAATGGCCCGCCATTCCAAGGGCAGCAATTTGCCAAGTACATGGAGGACCGCGGCATCAGACATCGAAAAGTGACACCTCTCTGTCCGAGGGCCAACGGGGAAGCGGAAAGGTTTATGCATACATTAAACAAAATATTCCGAATCTCACTGAATGGAGGAGGAGAGTTACACCAGAACTTGTTTGAGTTCCTGAGGGAGCATAGGCCGACCCCGCACCAGTCCACTGGAGTAGCGCCCGCGGAAGCACTGTTTAGACATTGCCACAGAGGTCTGATAACCTGATAACGGAGGTGGAGGGAAGAGAGCCTGGCATGATTGACAATGATCGCGTCCGAGAGAAGCGGCAGGCAAGGAAAAAGAAAGAAAGCAGCCGAAGAAATCTACAAGGGAAGGTCATCGCGGTAGAAGACATGGTATTGATACGAAACAGACATCCAGAGGGAAAGATGTCTCTCACGTATGAACCTCAACCCATGGGGGTGACACATGTGAAGGGGTCAATGATAACTGCAGCAGATAGATGTGGAACTGTGACCCGTAATATGTCATATTTCAAAAAAATTGAAG
The DNA here is from genome assembly GCF_040938575.1 of Ambystoma mexicanum. NCBI lineage: Eukaryota > Metazoa > Chordata > Amphibia > Caudata > Ambystomatidae > Ambystoma > Ambystoma mexicanum. The sequence goes on along the minus strand of NC_090937.1, from coordinate 1,245,922,911 downwards.
GCAATCCGCCAGGAGGAAACCAAGGGGGCCACAAGCCCGAGAATGCAGGGGTCGCCCCGACAAATGAGGAGGATGACGGTGGAGGGGATCCTCTACCAATAGACTTGCCACGCCCAGCCCACGAGGACAGCCGGAGGTACCTTAGCCGAGATGCGAGGCGGTATCCAGCCCGTTTCCAGGACTACATAATGGACACCTATGATTGAACAGCTGTGGTGGTAACCCAAGTTGACTCATGTTGAGTTGTTGCACTTTTGTTACGTTATATTAATGTTCAAATGTTGTTTAAACAAAAGGAGGAATGGTACGGTGTGTATTAGTTGTTTCTACATATGTGCAAGCCTCGTTCCGGCTTGCGCATGCAAGTTTAATAAAGAGGCACCGGAAGGCTTCATTCGCCGCCGGGACCCTGAATGAAGCAGACGTGTCAGTGAGTTACTACTGCAGGTGTGTGTGTAGGCCAAAGTCAACATCTGTCATTAAGATTGATGTAGTTTGCAGGTCAGATTGGGGGGAAAGCTCTACCGTTTCTATCAAGGACGTATTCCCCACTTCAGTCAATCACTCGGTCACATCCTTACATCGTCTGTGGTGCACTATTAAACCAAATCACTGGTGCCTATAATACTGAAGGTGACCTCTCCACTCTCTCCCCCACTTCCAGCTGACCCCAAACAACATTTATTGATGTCAATAAAAAAATACCAGTGTGCCAGTAGTAAAATGGCAATCAAATAGTAAAATCAAACTGGTAGACTTACCCGCCTTCCAACCGCAGCCAGACTGCCAGACTTCACTTTGCCACACTTCGCACTGCTTCCTGGGAAGCCGCTCCCTTTGAAGGGAGTCAGATGCTCATGCTGCCCAAAAACAGTTCAGGAGACACAACGATGTTGAGTATAGCACAAATATAGCCCGGGTGGACAGAGTAGAAGGTAAAACACTGCTCACACAGAAAGTTTTTTTCCCCAATAACGCAGCAAAGTTCCGGTAACACAGACACTCCAATTCTGATGCAAGCACAGTGCCAGACTGCACTTTGCTGCACTTCGCAACGCGCTGCCTTTGAAGGGAGTTAGATGCTCACGGCACCCAAACACAGGCAGGGAGACACAACAATGTTGGGTGCAGTACAAACAAATCCCAGGTGGACAGCTAGAAGGTAAAACATTGCTCAAACGGAAAGGTTTTTTACACAATAATGGAGCAAAGCTCCAATAACACAGCCAATCCAACTCTGACCCAAGCACAGTGCCAGACTGCAGTTTGCTGCACTTCACGGTATGCCACTGCCTTTGAAGGTAGTCAGATGCTCATGCAGCCCAAAAGCAGGTCGGCAGACACAACGATGTTAAGTGCAGCACAAATGTATCCCAGGTGGACAGCGTAGAAGGTAAAACACTGCTCACACAGAAAGGTTTATTTTCCCCAATGATGCAGTAGCATTCCAATAACACAGATACTCCAACTCTAACCAGAGCACAGTGCCAGACTGCACTTTGCCGCACTTCACTATCTTTTTTACATCTACTGTATTGGAGTTTGAGAAACATTCTGACAGTTTTGAAATAATTAAGTGCTTATTACCCAGGTCTTTGTATCATTGTGCCTCCAGCCCATTATTTTAAGCCCCAATGTTATATTTATCAAAATATTACCGACCCAGGATCCATGGACAAAACTTACATATCAGTCCATAACACGATCATAAATGTTGTGGCTTTCAAATAAAATCCTACACTTAAAAAAAGGTCACAAATTTAAGAGTGCAACATTGTACCTGAACTACCCATATCAATCTATAATACCATCATAAATATTGTAGCTTCAAAATAAATTCCCACACTTAAACTAATAGGCCAACAAATTAAGAGCTTAACACGCTACTCGAGTTGCCCTTTAGACAGGTGTGCAGGGGTTTCTCTAAATATACTTGTATTCATTCACAAAAACAGTTTCTAACAAAAAAAAATCCACATTTATATATGCTGGAGCAGAAAGGAAAGTACCATGAGCCAAGCCTTCTCTGTCTATGCCACCAGACTCTGGAACCGCCTCTCCACTTAAACGAGACTCGCCCATTTGCTTCTACATTTCTTGGAAGGAGTTCCTCCCTTACACCTAGCCACTACCACTCCCAATCTAATTTACGACTGGACGATCTGATCCTCCTGTTTCATCCCATGGTTGCTTTAGATCCCTTGCAGACATGCCAACATTCTGACTCGCCTGGGTGGGAGCTTCAGTCCGATAAATCGGGAGTGGCACATTTTCCCATAGGGATGCATTAGGGCTAGAAGTATTTTAGGCGGGAGAACGTGAAAAATAGCAATATTTTTTCCCGAAAAGTCGGGAGTCTCCCGCCTAAATCGGGAGGGTTGGCATGTTAGCCCTTGCTGCCGAATTGCTAACCCTCCCCAAACCCAGGTTTGGTTCTCCGCTCTCTTATATCTCTGCTTTCCTGACTGTGTTCTCCCCCTCCATGACTTTTTAAAGTGATATGTTGCTTCCTGAAGCTAGGTCCCTGCTAAAAGAATACACTAATAATAATAATGAGTGCTCCAAACTCATATATCAACTCATAGATAAAGAGAGCACCCAAGAGGTGTGATTACTTCTAAATAAGTGGTCTGCAAAATGAAGCCCTCTAGATGTTTTGGTCTTCAACTTCCATGACTCCTCTCCATTGACTATGCTAGCTAGAACCGATGGAATTTGTAGTCCAAAGTATCTGGAAACCAAAGGTTGCAGTGCAATCTCCTTCAACTTTTCATTACCTATAGGCCCTCACTCGGTTGTGGATGAGATTAACATATACAACCTACTGGCTCACTTTATTTTAAGTGAGAAAAGGAGTCTGACTCACAAGTTATAACATGAAACTCTTCCTGCTTAGTGCCATCATTATGTATTAGGTTCTAGTAATGAAGTAAACGTTTCTTACTTCTTCCGATTGTAACCCACGCATACTTTAGGCTTGTTCCTGGTTATTAAGGAAAAACTTTAAGGGAGATAGGACGCTGTCCTGATGTGTCTTGAAATGTTCCTTCATAACAAAAGGCACCCAAAAAGGATTGTTTTCTTTTTTCTTGTTTGTATTTCTTATTTTCCAGCATGGAGATATCAATGCGTCTTGTTATTTGCTGGCCTGTGTAGAGGGCGAGTTTATCTGTCCGGTAAGATGTGGCTTTAACTGTCATTGGGCCTCATTACGACCCAGGCGGTAAGTTACCGCCTGGGCCGTGACTTTACCACCATGGCGTAAACTACGTTTACGCCATGGTGGTTGGCGGACTTACCGCCCCATTCCGACCTTGGCGGGGCGGTAAGTCCCCAATCCCCATTTACCCTTCCCCATTCCCATTTTTGCCCCATAGGGCATAATGGGATTGGGGAAGGCGTTAATTACGCCACCGTAAATTACGGTGGCGTAATTAACTCCATGGTCCCTTAGCGCCATGGATTTTAACACCTGCTAAAAGCAGGTGTTAAAAGCACCATGGCGCTAGGGGACCTCGTAATTGGCGGTAAGGGGTCGGCGCAGCTAACGCTGGCGTAAACCCCTTACCGCCAGGGTCGTAATGAGGCCCATTGCCTTGTATGTGATGAAGGCTGTCTTGAAAATGATGCTGACGTGTAGGAGCAGCCTTGTGATGTCCCATGTTGGATAGCTTTCAGGGTGGCCAGGCTGAAGCACTTGCAAAGAAGACTTTGCTACTGTACAAGTGGGAGAGGATGAGGGCTTTGTACAATGGATCCAAGGTTAGAGGCTTGGAAGAAAGACTTGGGGGGGTCATTCCGAGTTTCGAGGCAGCCATGGTGCTATTAGCACCATGGCTGCCTCCAAACTCAGGTCCGGTTCTGGGTAGTCGGAATGGGATTTACCGGGACATTCCGACCTATGCGAACCTGCTAAGTCCCCATTTCGAAGACCATTCCCCATTCCCATTTCAGCCCCCATAGGGCTCAATAGGAATGGGGAAGGAGCTAATAATGGGCCTGTAAATTGCGTGCCCGTTATTAGCTCTATGGTCCCTTAACGGGTCCCGCTAAGGGCGGCTGGTAAAACCAGCCGGCCCTAGTGGGACCCGCTAAGGGACCTCGGAATACGGCGGTAGGGGGTTAACGGCACCGGCATCCTTACTGGTCCATTAACCCCCTACCGCCATACTCGGAATTACCCCCTTGATCTTGCACAGAATCAGGCAGTTTTCAAGGCGATGAAAGTCTTGAAGGAAAGGTCTCCATCGATGGTGAATCCAAGTGATAAGGATTTGGGAGCAAGCTGGAGGAAGCTTAATTTCAGAGAGTGATGTGACATTGTTAGTCATGAGACAGCTGATTGCCTGGCAAGTGGCCCAATGTCATGTAGTTCACCTTCATCCTGTGCTGGCTTTTCACTTCGTGCACTGTAGGCTCATGCTTACAATGGGGAAAGCCCAACTATTAGTGTCAGAATGCAAAATGAATGGCCTATCTCCAGCTGTAACAGATGACATATCCAACATGACAGCTTTGTGAAAGAAACATTGACAAATCCAATGGGACTGCCTTATTTACAATAAATAGCTTCTCCATGTTGAGCAATGATTTGATTATTCACTGGCAATCTTCCTTACTCCTACTAATCGTCATCCCAGTACTAATACATAAGGCCCAAGCAAGCTGCCTATTGATGTCAACATATAGGTTGGAAATTCAGAATAACAAGGGGTGACTGCAGGAAAACATCTTATGTGAAGCATATACCACAAGATGCAGGAAAAGGTTAGGTTTACAAAAATAAACTTAATTTTATTTTTTGATACATAATAGAAGGGACATGCAAAGTCCGTCTTCTAAAAAGACACATGTGACAACATAAAATACAATCAAATGGAGAACAACAGTCTAAAGCATAAGAATATCTATTGGCATGTATCTATCTCAATAAAGCACATTGCCGACTCAAGTGATGTTAGTAGACAAAAGGTGACTTGCAGTAATATTAAATACAATTTATTCTCAAGGAAGACCCCATGTTTGTTGTGCCGACAGAGGTGAGTCTGTTTCCAGCCTTAGATACATTTAGATACATAGACACTCGAGATGGGGGTGTCATCTGGTATAACTGTACGCCTGATAGTCCAACTAAGGCTTTCGTCAGGACACACAAGGACACCTGATGTTGGATGTCGTGTTTCGGAAGAAACGCTTTTTTTCTTTACCAATGTATCTAAAAAAACAATAATACACATCTATTGCCAACCTACTACATACTTTTCTAAAATAATTGAATCACCCCATTGTTCCTGATATTGTCAAACTTTGAGCAATTTCTAAATGTGCATCACAAGTATATCATTGTCAAATAATAGATATACCACACTATTAAATTTGGATTTATCTGATTTACCCGTACAATACTGTGCCTGCATCAAATCATACATCTTATTTTTTCATGACAATTTTGTCTTTTGTAGATACAGACATTTGCTCCACACTTTTGAGCAATCCAGTGCAGAGAAGGGAGGGGGGAAAAGGCAGGGAAGGGGAAGGGACTGGAAACAAGGATAGGAGAGAAGTGAGGGTGTTTATTGTGACATCTGAATACATCACTCGGTATGTTACTAAAATACCTTATCACTTTCTTAGAAAGAAACACAGAAAAACGGACGCCTTCAAATGGTGTACGTAATTGGTTTGTCTGCTTCGCTTATTTTTGTTCGTTTGCATACTCAGCCCCGCATTTTAAGATGTGCAAATATAACTGTAAAACATCAAAAAAGGAGCTGGTGTTTATTCTTTAGACTATGACCGCAATGTGTCTAGTCTGCACGAGACATATATTGTCATGCCTGAGAATGTATGTGTACTCGTGCTGGTACACAGCCTCTGAGTTCTGGCTCGTGTAGCGGGCGCAGGCAGTCTTATTTATTTCGGGAGATGTAATGAGACCCTCGTCAGTGGGTAACAATTTCTCCGCTATACTGCAATTAATCCAAAAAGGGAGAGATTAGAACCCTAGTGATTCGCTAAGGGGACGCTTACTCCAACTGAGCTGTATTGCCTTTAGCTAACGATAAAAGACTTACTTGTGTGGCTGTTGGCCTTCAGCATTCGAGGATTCATGAACAAATGTGGGCAACAGTTGTTGGGTCACATGATCCCACTTATATAACAGAATGAGCGTAATGATGTCATCGCACGGCTAACCCGTGCCGAGTATTTCGGCCCAAACACCGTCGTGCTGATGTGACAGCCATATTGGGCTGCCTCACACCGCATATAAATATACAAATATATATCTGTACTGGGCGTGTCTGCTTACAACAGACATGCATTTGCGCAGAACTTTCCGATGCAATTTTTTGCTGGCCCTCTGATACTGGCTCACAGATTAGGAAAAAGATGAAAGGTGTTTGTGTTTTTAAATTGCACAACGGGGTATCAAACATAATATGAGTCTAGATCTTATCGGTAGCTGGTGCGTGCGCATGCAATGGATGTGCATTATCGCAGATGCAATTTTATGGCCCTCTGGCAGACAAAGACTTTCAAATCAATAGATTTCAGATTTTTTGTGAAGTTACGCATTAGACATTTGCCACATTTAAAATGTCCTGTGACAGGAGGAAGGTGCCATAAGGTGGATAGTTTGGACAAGTTCACATGGTGTCTCGGGTATGTGTGCACCAATTTATCTCCTAGGTTTTGCAACTGTTTAAAAGCAAAACAGGGAGGAAGAATAGTAAATGACTCTGTATTGATCATCTTCCAGTTCTTGAGAATGGTCTTTCTCAAATCATTGCTTACAGGGGTAAAAGATGTCACACAAGTTATTTTATCCAGTTCAGTTCTTTTTTGTTTAGAGAGACAGTCAGTCCTTTGGATGTTGGCTGCCCTCTTATATGACCTTCTAATGATGTGTGTGGGGTAGCCTCTGGCTTTAAGATTCCTTTTTAGTGCCTCACTGTGGACTATAAAGTCTTGTTTGTCAGAACAGTTGCATTGGATACGCAAAAACTGTCCAAAGGATAGATTTTCTCTCAACGATTGCGGGTGGAAACTTCCAAATTGTAGGAAAGTATTCTTTTGGGTGGGCTTTTTGTATAGACTTGTCCCAATCGAGTTATTCGGCATTCGATAGATGAGTAAGTCCAGGAAGGCAATGTTTGTGTCATTAGTCTTGCAAGTGAAATTTAAGGACAACTCACATTGGTTTAGCCAGATAATAAAGTTCTTAAGTTCTTCCATGGTGCCTTGCCAGATCATAAAAATATCGTCAATGTAACGATACCAGGCTTGGATATTTCTTACATATGGATTAGTATCAGCATATATATGGTTCTTCTCAAAATAGTCCATGTATAAATTGGCCAACTCTGGTGCAAATGTAGCCCCCATGCTTGTTCCATTGAGTTGTTGGAAAAAAGAATTGTCATATATGAAGACATTTTGTGTGAGTGTGATGTGTATGCATTCAGCAACGAAGGCCAAGGGTGGACGTTTGTCTTCTCGTGTTTCAAGGAGTTCTAACATAACATTAATACATTTGACCTGTGGTATATTGGTGTAAAGAGATGTCACATCAAGCATGACAAAAATAACCTGAGTGTCAATGGTAAGTGAATCTAGAATTTTTATCATTGCTGTAGAGTCCTGAACAAATGACTTCATTTGACTCACAAAAGATCTCAAAAATACATCAGCATAGACTGATAGGGGCTCTAATAGTGAGCCTATAGCCGGCACAATGGGCCGTCCTGGAGGAGTGGTTTGATTTTTATGTATCTTGTGGAGACAATAAAATGCCGGGGTGACCGGATGTCTGTTGATCAAAACATTTTTTCATCATCATTGATCCACCCTTGTTCTGCTGCATGTGTAACCAGGCTGATTATTTCGTCCATGATCCTACTAGTCGGGTCTGATGGGATTGGTTTATATACTGAGATGTCAGACAATTATTTTTCTACCTCGGTTTTATAAAGGTTAGAATCCCCAAGAACAATGCCTCCCCCTTTATCCGCCGGCTTGATTACGAATAGCGAGCTAGTTTCCAAATGTTTTAATGCAAGGTGTTCTGATTTAGAGAGATTGTCTCAGCACTTGTTTTTGTTAGCACATAGAGATCTCATCTCCCTTAAAATTTTGTTCTCAAATGCTAGAATTTCCGGCGATACCATAGATTGTAATGGTGTAAAACTAGAGGTTTTTTTTTTCCCCAATCGATTGTCATTGCCTGGTATTGGATAATTTTTATCATGGCAGAAGTATTCTAACCTAATAATGCGAAAAAAGTTTTGCATTTCAACTTTCGTCTGGAAATCATCAGCCCTAGATACAGGGACAAAAGACAGCCCTTTTGAAAGGACAGATATCTCATCTGGCAGTAGCACATGAGTGCTTAAATTGAAAATTGGAGTTACCAGGTTTGAGGCGGAATCCACTGGCGGGTCCGAATGCCATGGTTGCCCCATTGTCTGTTTCTGCCCCGATTGCCCCTTCATTGAAAAAACTGTTGTTGACCCCTTTGGGGTGGGTTTGCCCCACTTATGTTTGGGTCATTCGAGGAGGTGTCGGAGTCACTACTATTAGAAGAGTTAGAAAAACTAATGAACTTCTTGTTTTTCTGTGGTCTAGGCTGGAATTGACCTTTCCAGTTTGTCTGGTTTGTGTTGTATTGTTAAAAAAAAACGGGAACTAGATAGGGATACGTTATTTCCTCTTTGTATTTTGTGATATCTTTTTTCAATTTCCAGACTTTTTTATCCAACGTGAGGGTTTGGAATTTCGACATCTCCTCATTCATTTTTTCTAATGCAGACTTTATATCTGGAATGCTCGACTCGTCCTTCATCTTTTTTTCCAAGATATCTAATTCTTCCTGATGTTTTTTACTTTCTTCCTCAGCTGTTTCAATAGTAAGAATCACCCAATCGCGGAAACATTTATTGCCAACTCCGCTAAATTTAGGATTTTCCAAAATACTCTCGGTATGTTTTTAATCTGTAGGCCCTCGGAAATCACCCCGGCCTTTAGATATTCAGTCATGAGTTACCCATGTGATTGGCTCCGTATCAGTTTTTTTGTTTTTTGTGTGAAAAGATCCAAATCATTTGTATTGGCAGATGGAGTGGCAGAAGGTCCAGCGATTGGGGTGCCAAGGATGGATGGCATTTCAAGACATTTTTTATATGTCTTCTGTAAATGAGACAATGGGCCTCATTCCGAGGTTGGAGGTAAGGGTTAACGGTCACCGTTAATGGCAACGGTGACCGTTAACACTTACCACCATATTCCGAGTTCCCCTTTGCGGGTTGGCATTTAACGCCTGCTTTTAGCAGGCGTTAAAAATCCAACCCGCAAAGGGACCTTGGAGTAAATTACGGCACCGTAATTTACGGTGCCGTAATTTACTCCTTCCCCATTCCCATTCAGCCCTATGGGGGCAGAAATGGGGATGGGGAACCGGTATGGTGAATGGGGAATTACCGGTCCCTCCAACCTTGGAATGGACCGGTAATTACTCCATTCACCATGCCGGATTTCCATGGAGTAAATAGCTCCATGGTTGCTTACCATGGTGCTATTTACTCCATGGATAGCGCCAGCCTCGGAATGAGGCCCAATATGTAAACTTTCAATTTTTAGTAATTAAAGGAGGTGCTCAACCAACCATACGAGTTGTCCTCAAACAGAGTAATGCTATTCAAGCAGAATTTGTGCACTTTTTTAGTTAGGGGCTTGTAGGGCGTGGACTGAAATCAATGAAAAAAGGGGGGTCCCAAGCAAGCTACCTATTGATGTCAACATATAGGTTGGAAATTCAGAATAAGAAGGGGTGACTGCAGGAAAACATCTTATGTGAAGCATATACCACAAGATGCAGGAAAAGGTTAGGTTTACAAAAATAAACTTAATTTTATTTTCTGATACATAATAAAAGGGACATCAAAAGTCTGTCTTCTAAAAAGACACATGTGACAACATAAAACACAATCAAATGGAGAACAACAGTCTAAAGCATAAGAATATCTATTGGCATGTATCAATCTCAATAAAGCACATTGCCGACTCAAGTGATGTTAGTAGACAAAAGGTGACTTGCAGTAATATTAAATACAATTTATTCTCAAGGAAGACTCCATGTTTGTTGTGCCGACAGAGGTGAGTCTGTGTTCAGCCTTAGATATATAGACACTCGAGTTGGGGGTGTCATCTGGTATAACCGGACGCCTGATAGTCCGACTAAGGCATTCGTCAGGACACACAAGGACACCTGATGTTGGATGTCGTGTTTCGGAAGAAATGCTTTTTTTCTTTACCAATGTATCTAAAAAAACAATAATACACATCTATTACCAACCTACTACATACTTTTCTAAAATAATTGCATCACCCCATTGTTCCTGATATTGCCAAACTTTGAGCAATTTCTAAATGTGCATCACAAGTATATCATTATCAAATAATAGATATACCACACTATTAAATTCGGATTTATCTGATTTACCCGTACAATACTGTGCCTGCATCAAATCATATATCTTATTTTTTCATGACAATTTTGTCTTTTGTAGATACAGACATTTGCTCCACACTTTTGAGGAATCCAGTGCAGAGAAGGGGGGGCGGAGGCAGGGAAGGGGAAGGGACTGGAAACAAGGATAGGAGAGAAGTGAGGGTGTTTATTGTGACATCTGAATACATCACTCGGTATGTTACTAAAATACCTTATCAATTTCTTAGAAAGAAACACAGAAAAATGGACGCCTTCAAATGGTGTACGTAATTGGCTCGTCTGCTTCGCTTATTTTTGTTCGTTTGCATACTCAGCTCAGCATGCACATTTTAAGATATGCAAATATAACTGTAAAACATCAAAAAAGGAACTGGTGTTTATTCTTTAGACTACTACCGCAATGTGTCTAGTCTGCACGAGACATATAGTGTCATACCTGAGAATGTATGTGTACTCGTGCTGGTACACAGCCTCTGAGTTCTGGCTCGTGTAGCGGGCGCATGCAGTCTTATTTATTTCAGGAGATGTAATAAGACCCTCGTCAGTGGGTAACAATTTCTCTGGGCGCTATAATGCAATTAATTCAAAAAGGGAGAGATTAGAACCATAGTGATTCGCAAAGTGGACGCTTACTCCAACTGAGCTTTATTGCCTTTAGCTAATGATAAAAGACTTACTTGTGTGGCTGTTGGCCTTCAGCATTCGAGGATCCGTGAACAAATACGGGTGACAGTTGTTGGGTCACATGATCCCGCTCATTTTTTCATTGATTTCAGTCCACACCCTACAAGCCCCTAACTAAAAAAGTGGACAAATTCTACTCGAATAGCATTACTCTACTCCCCTAATACATAAGGCACCAGCCTCCATGATAGAACTCTTTTCAAATGTCTTCAGACTCACCCTCTCCCGCAGGAGGTATATAACCCTAAATTAACCATAACCCTATAGTTATTTTACCCAATAGGATCACAGGCCTTCCAGTCACCTGGAGGGTGAGGTCGGTCATTAGTACTGTGACAAGGAAGAGTAGGACTAGGAATGATGAAGATAACTCCAAGTAATCCAATCTTTACCTCAATGTCCCTCTTTTTCAATCCAGTACTTCTTTATATGGTATACCAAATATAGTGAATGGGGAGGCCTGTGACCAACCACACTAACCAAGAAGTATGTTCCCACAAACCTTCACCATCTTTATTTACATCCAACATTTCTTCTCACCCCATACCAGGCCGAATGCTCCTTGAACCTAGTGATTCAGAGGCCTGACAGTCCACATTCAGCCGGTGGTGTCTTATAAAGGTGTTCTGATCTGCCTAAGTTTCTACCCGACAAATTTCCTATAGCGCTATCCTTATACATTTGCTCATCACCAACCTCTGGCTGTTTGGAAACAGCTTGCATAACCTGTCCACCACACCATTCTCCATCCCCCACTTATAATATAGCCCATATTGGGCCCAGATAGGCAGGGCTATGTACTTACCCCCAGTAGGAATTTAAGAAATAAAGACACAGACACTAGAGTGTAGGGAATAAATGTTATGTTCAAATGTTGTTTGTGTTTTGTTTACATGGTGGACCTTTCTGGGCTGAACCATCCAGCCCACAATGGGCCTGGATGCAAGTGGGGAGAAGAACATAGGGAAAAAAATAAAGGACAGAGCTCCCCGGCACAAGAGAGGGGGGAAGGAGAGAGTGGGCATTCCAAAAACAATTGTTTTCAAATAAAAGATGCTTGGAGAGGAAAGCGAAAGAAGAAGGAGGGACGACACATCATCAACTCCGGCATTCCGTCCAGAGCTCCGGAAAGATAGGCAGGCATGCCCCCTTGCATCACAATGGTGCAGTGAAGAGCGGTGGTCGCATCAGGTGACACCGCCTGAAGAATTTATGTGCTGTGGGGCTGCAGCAGTGATGACAGTGGCCTTCCCAAGTCCAGGGCCATCAAAAAGACAATCCTGAATGCTGCAGGGTGCGGCGGTGAGAGGCAGTACCACGGTCCGAATGGGGCCCCCTAAAAAGACACATACAGGGCGCGGGCTGCGCAGTGAGGTCAGGTGGCCCCACGTGGTGACTGGGTACGGGCTGATGGAGGAATAGCATCATTTTTCCATCGGGGGCAGACCCCCAACCACCAGAGACAGCACCCCACACAAAATGAAAGAAGGTGGCTGACGACAACAGCTACCCCTATATAATCAAACATATGTATATATTTGTGTGGTGTGGTGTAATGTATATACATGTTTACTTATATGTTTGTGTGGAGTGACAGTTATGTTATGTTATTGGGCAGTTGCATAGCACCTTTTTACCATTGGTATGATCTCAAAGTGCTGTGGATTGAACGCCCTCAGGCACTGAAGTCCAGATCAGTGGAGAGAGTAGTGTGGTAAATAGTGCTTGGGTGCACTCTGCATGTGTGCAGCCAGGCCAGATTTTCGTGGTGGGTAGCTGCATTCTAATGCTAAGAGTGGTGTAGAGGTTGTGTGAGATCAGTAGTATGTGTGCAGCAAGGCCGATTTGACTTGCTACCTGCATTCTAGCGGAGGTGATTCTTAAATATGACATTATGTGTGCAGGGAGTCTGATTTCCCATGGGGGACAGCTGCATTCTAAAGATTGTTGAGGTGTTCATGGTGGTGCATACTTATGTGTGCAGCTAGGACAAATTAATTGTGGGGTATAGTATTTTTGGTGCAGAGTAGAGAGTCAGCATATTGATATGTTTGAGAATGTGTTCAATCTCCCTTACACCTTACACCACCCTTACTCCTTGCCAGGGCCAGAAGAGCATGTTTTCTAGGCCTTGCAGCCCCTGGCTGTTTATGTAGGCAGTGGTTGAAGTATTGTCTTACCTCACCACCTCCAGTTGGTTCACTATAAAGGAGGGCAATATCCTCAAAGCACTTTCTTTAGTCTCCTGATCTCTCTGTTTGAAGGACTGAGCTGCTGCCAACCGGCCCCAAATTTCGTGTTAAAATATGTCCCTCAGAGTGCCTCCACCAACCTATGCTGCTGGCATCTGTAGTATTTTTTGGTCACTCAAGACAGAGGTGTCTTTCAAAACTCACCTCACCAGATTGATTTTCATAGCTACCAGTTGAGAATGAGCCTCAGCTGCGGAGGGACTGGAATCCAAAGTCTGAAGGTCTGCAATTCCGAAATCCACATGTCTAAGTGGTGTTCTAGTTACTTGAAGTGCAACCTGGCCCAGTGTACTTTAAATACACTAGACACCCGTCTACTTGTACAATCACTTCTGCTGTAGTATATATTTATTTTTTTAATTTTATTGTTGTATATGATTAACATGAACCTTTTACAACGATTTCAGCATGTATCCAAATCTTTCATAATATCATACTAAAAAAAAACATTATTTAAAACAAAATAAAATATACATGCCCTCCAGATTCAAAGCTAAAGAAAATACTTTCCCATCCAAAACAGGAGAAGACAGTACCCTGATGACATATAATCTCCTTTTGCTATCGGTCAGGCAAACAGTTGCAGTGATTTTGAGCAAAATTCTGAGTCGTTTTCCAAAGCAAATTGAACTGAAGGAACCCCCATTGTTCCAGAAACTGGAATGTTCTCTGCATACGCATGAATGTTATCTATCACCTCAGAGGAATCTCTGATTAACCAGTTGTTGAGGGTGGAAATGTCTGGATCCCCTCCACATGAAGCAATACCACTATCAGAGCCAAAATCTACATTTCACTCTAAATGGCAACACCCTGAAATGAAGATGTACCTCTTTGACTGAAAACAGCGGGAACCTCTGATTGCTTGGGCTGCTGATTGGCTTGTGATAGCAAGTAGCCTGTAAATCTAATGTCGCCATCCTGGCCCCTTTGTGAATTTATGGACTTTTCTGAAGCCTCCCCATGAATCAGAAGCTCCCATTGTAGCTGCTCTAACCCCATCATCAGATTGCTTTTTGCATGTCTGCCAACAGTGGACCACAGTCTGTTCCATCCTCTATGGATTTATGGACTTTTGTGAAGTCTCCTCATGACTGTTTCTCCGGTATATGACCAATGCGTTTGAGCTCTGAGTGAAAGAAATGGGATTTATGTTAAAAGAACGTCGACAAAAAGCTCGAAATGCAAAATACCGAGGCCCACTCTGCCACATTTTGCAATTAAAGCTTTTGTTTTTTTCTTTTTTTGCCTCCTGCATCGTTTCTTGTTTGAGGGGGACACCCCTGCAGCCCATAAACCTGAAAATACCGAAGTAGGAGTGCGGGGAACACCCCCTCAAAACCTGCTCACCTACCTCAGTATTTCCAGATTCAGTATTTTATACCTATGCCGAATGCTGCAAAACCGTATCTACGACCCTCTAGATATGATCCTTTGGGTTGATACCAAATAAATGCACCTGCATCACATCTTTTGCAAGCAAAATCCACCTTCTAATCAGCATTGTCCCTAACAGAGTTCTCCTCTGCTGACATTGAGTATTTCCCCACCAGGCTGGAGAGTATGTCATCGTACTCAATAGGTTCTAACAAACCTGTTTCCTCCCCTTATAGTGGGTGCAATTTGGACATAAACCTTGGTATTACTATATGCTCTGGTTCATTCCATCCCCTTATGGTATTATTCCTGATATAATTCATCAAGGAAGACCCATCTTTGGAGAAGTCTGGTCTGTCTAATCTTTGGGTGCTGCAAAGTGTTGGCACCTACCCCTTCTGTAAACCCATCATTCACATCCACCTAGATAGTACAGTTTCCACATCATTTCTATCCAGGTATTGTCCTCCCCACTGGGCCCTTCTCAGACCTGCATGACTGTGATGTAGAAGAGGATAAGAAATCTGAAGAGGATGACGAGGATGAGGATAGCTTGGGAGGATAGCTCAGCGGCAACGTGCTAGCCTTGGAAGCAAGACTACACGGAGGAACACAGGTTTGATTCCCGGGTCTCTGCCAGCTACCACTGCGGACACACTTCGCCAGTCCTCCTCTCGGTTTCAACCATCTTCCATAGAACCTTCTACAGAGAACTAGCACTCTTCCAACACTCCTTATTACAATCAATCTCCATCCTGGCTATCTGGTCACCATTTGCGTACAGTTGCATACCGCCCCCACTTTTCCTTAATAAAAGAATGGATCAAAACGAAAAGAAAAAAACACAAAACAAATTACACAATCTAATTAACACCAAAGGGAAATATGATTTCAACATTACCAAACTCAAATACTATACATTGACAAGACCATGTTTTATTTATGCATAAACTGCATAATCTCTTAGTTTTCTTGGTCGCCTCCTGCTTCTTACACTCCTTCTTTCACCTACTACACTCCACCTTTCATTTTCTCCATTACATCCCTTTTCCTCCTTTAGAGTTTCTCCTCTGCTTCTTCACTACCACCGCTCACATCTAAACACCTTCTCTTATTTCATCGTACATGCCACTTGAACGATCCCACACCACAGCTCCTGCTGTGCTGTTATCTCCTTTGTTCCCTTTTCCCCTTCCTTGATCACCTACCAAATGATTGAGATTCCACACCAAAGTGTACTGAGTTTGCAGTAGCAGTTTGGAGAACATTTTGGAAGTAATCACCCACGCTTTACTTTGGTTCCCTCTGCCTTTGCACAGATTTAATATTGCAATGATGTACAACTTGCATAGTAAGCCGGCTCCTGATCCCAGCCCTCATCCTGTTTTTACTGTTACAGAGCAAGATTGCTAGCCGCATCAATCTGTTTCAAGCACTGCACAAGCTGAAGACATTAAAGTCTTCTTTGGACCTGACAAACTGATTAGCCCGAACTCTATGGTGCATGACGACAATATTTTTATGGCATAAATTATTGTGGCTCTTTCGGATCCTAATCAAATTTGATTTAGGCCGAAGCACTGACACAATCGCCAGAGGTCATTATTTCTAACCATTCACCATGTGAAGTTGTAACGGCCGCAGGCGAGGAGGAGGCAGTAAAAGGGATGTTACCGATGACGGAGACTACTAGCACAAATAAAAGTGCACTAACATCTACTTCTGATCAAAAAATATACCTAATGAATATCAATATAAAGGCGCAAAGAGTTTGAGTAGCTCAGAAATCAAGCATGCTTATTGTCTGTAGCACAATGAAATGCTTTAATCGAAAAAAGGTTCAGAATTTCTATCCTCGGGCAGGTTCAAGCACAGAAGCATGCCCTAGTGTTAAATCCCACTTGGGAAGAACAGAGGAGAGCTCCATCAATGATGGCAGCCCTCTTAATTTCGATTTGACCGACATCCAGCATGATGCTCTATTGAGCGAAAAACCAGACTTAATTGTTCAGAATGAATTATAGGAGGACCTTATTGACTTGAATTAATGATCCTTACTATTAGCTAAATTCTCAACAACACACTACACAGGTCTTACATCATACCTTGCGTGAATTAGAACATTATTTTAAACTGACATCAACGTTCACATCGTCCCTGAACATGGTCCTTAGTTCCTTTTAACATTATACAACAATTTAAAATTAGAGCTTGCTGCACACTCATTACAACTGAGCAAGATCATAATCGCTTGGAAGAAAGTCAAAGTTTGATCAAGTCCTCACACCAAGGCTCAGTTCATTTGTTGCAATGTGGAGAAGTTAAATCTGTTCTTGATGAGATTTATAGCACGTTGCGTACACTACAGCCAAGTAATATTAACAAAAGTCACGATCAAGCAGAAGTAACGGATGGCTTAGGAAGTGTTGGAATTATTATTAACCCCATAACTAATATTTCAAACGATTATCCTCTGGAAGACGTAGAGGTGGTGGAAGTGCCATCCGTGATTATGAGATCTTCCACCAGTCGCCCTGTCTCTGCCCCTGCTCTCATTCCTGAGTGTGAGCCTTCTCCATAGCGGTCTAAGAAGGCCACCAAAAAAATCAAAGAACAGACGTAAGAATGAAAAGAACTTTGAAACCTACATTTAACTGAGGAAGAAGCAGTTCTTGCAACCAGTGATACACTGCCTTCGAATAAGGTAAAGGTGGTGGAGACTAGCCAACTAAATCAACACTCCTGTTCAAATGATGGTCCTGACCCCTTCTGTAATCACTGCATGGCCTCCACACAAACACCTTCACGGAATATGACCGCTACTTCTTGGGAAGCATTGAGCATACAAAGTCTTCCTGTAGACACTTTAAAGCTGCACCAGTCTGCCCAGGGGAGTAGGAACTGACAATCCTCAAATTCCCCACTGTGTGTGACTGAGTCAAGGATGGATCCCATGCACACAACAATTAATCAAAGGGTGACAGTGATTTGACTTCAGTAAGCAGTTATAGGCTCACAGCAACATTCACCAAGGTAGTGGCAACTGTGCCTTCGGCCTTACGAATGGACAAAGAAAGTCAACAACGGGCATTGGCTGTTGATCAAATATCCGATGTGGGAAACTGGAAGAATATAAAATTCCCAAGACCCGTACAGGTTGTGAGCAGACAAGGTGTGCTGCCCTATTTGACAGAGTATTAAAGATCATGAATAGAACAGAAGATGTGTCTAATTTTCTAACCGTGGAATTAATTGTTCAGACGGATGCTTCTGTCTTGTTTCATGAAGTTCCGAACTTGCGGCTTTTAGCCTCTAAAGATATTGGGGGTCATTACGACCCAGGCAGTAAGTACGCCAACTTTACCACCATGGTGTAAACTACGTTTACACCATGGTGGATGGCGGATTTACCGCCCCATTCCAAGGTGAGTGGGGCGGTAAATCCCCATTTCCCATTTTACCCTTCCCCATTCCCATTTTTGCCCCATAGGGCTTAATGGGAGTGGGGAAGGTGCTAATTACGCCACCGTAAATTACGGTGGCGTAATTAGCACCAAGGCAGTTTAGCGCCATGGATTTTAACGGCTGCTAAAAGCAGCCGTTAAAATCGGAATCAGGCGTTAAGGGTTAACGACAGCGTTAACCCTTAACGCCTGAGTTGTAATGAGGCCCATTGTATAAGTCTATTTTTTTATGACTTTCATACTGACATAGTGGAGTTATGTATTAACTCAAAAATGGTTATAAAAATGCGCCTTGCAAAGGCTGAAGCCATCTATCAAATGGGGTATTTTACATATCCCTCAAAACATTGAAAGGGCTATGGTAGAGAGATGTGTCCTGACTTTCAATGAACAAGGCCATTCAGTGTTTTTAATGAACAGTTAAAAAATATATGTGCAAACAACACGGAGAGAAAGTGGTTAGGTCACGTTGAGAACTTGAACAACACTAAGACATTTGAGACCCCTGGTGATTGGCTTTGGATTCCACAAGATCTCTGCAATGGATTTAAAAAGCTAGGAGATCATGGTACAGGGTTTAGTTGTTAGTGGCCTTGATACCAAGCTGCACCTCTTGATTTGGAACACTTGAGGATATAACAGTTTCATGAATAGCACAGAAGGAAGAAACATTTTTGAAAATTACTAGGTGATCTTTTTATTTTTTTATTTTATTGTATATGGTTTACAAGAAACCTTTACAAAAAAAAGACTTTAAGAAGAAAAGAGACATTCATTACATTTAAATTTCAAATATGCAAACAAACAAACATAGATCCAATTTCCAGTTAAAATTTCCAGAGAATAAGGGACAAATTTAAATTTAATTTTGAAAGGTTCAGTGCAAAGTAAAGTGCAGCATTGAGAAATATACCAACATTAAATTTAAAATTTTCAGAATTCTAAAATAGAGAATAAACCTGCAGAAATTGGAAAAATTTCATAAAGACAGACATAATCATAACAGAGGGGCATATAAATCTAAATCTTTAATAAAACCCGCCACAGCAAGCCCATCCTTAATATTTGAAATAGAAAGACACTGTGACCAGATCAGATTGTCAGCCCCGATTTGCCCCATTACATTAAAACGAGCTAAATATTTGTCCCTTAAAGATGTCAAAGCAGTACAGTCTAAAAAGAGATGCCGAGCAGTTTCAATCACCCCCAGAGTTTTGCAAAAACGACAGATAGGATCTAAGTCAGAAAACTCCTTCCTTTTATGTAGAACTTCCCGAGTGGGAAGGAGATTCCATCTGAGTTTAATGAGAAGGGAACGATAATATCTGTTGGAAAATTGATTCAGAGTAAAAGACAGCAGGCCTCTTTTCTTATGGTCAAATTGTAAGTCTCTCAAAGAGGGATACAAATGTAATTTTTCAATAGTGTTACTCCAGTCATGACTGAAAAGACACTCCTTGACCTTGTTAGGATTCGTTAATAGGGTGTCCCTATCAGTCGAAATATCCAACAGTGTCTTATCACAGAGATCACTAAAAGCGTTAAGGTATAAATTCTGTACTAAAGGTCCCTGAGAAGAAATCATGTGACCCACATCAGCATAGAGAGTATCAGGTTTGGGAGAGAGCAAAGCTGAAAAAAGTGAAAGAGCCCTCCAGAGAATCCTGGCTCGCAGTGAGACTAACCCTAATTCATACCTAATAGCCACTGTTGGAATGGAATTCGGCAGTTTTAAAATTTTCCTCCAATAGATACCCTCAAGAGAGTCTCAGAAAGTCCAAAGTGCTGAGTAGTGGAGTTCCATTCCATACAGAAGCTTTGGAGTAACCTTACCCTTAAAGAAATCTACTACAGGCTTAAGGGAGAACATGCAGTATTTATTGTCTAGTCTAAGGGATTGGGAGATGAGAGGGAGCAGTTTGTGTCTAAGAAATCGTCTTAGTTTGATCGCCGAGGGTTGGGCCAAAATCAAATAACCAAGATAGATGATTTTATTTGCTCTGATTATATTTTCACCACCTATTTTCCATACTTTGTTATTCGTTAAGGTGGGAGAGCAACATAGAGGCAAAAAGCTTACAATCCGCATCAATAAGCGAAATAGGTCTATAATTTTTGACCTCATTACGCAGGCCTCTTTTAAAGATTGGAACAATATGAGCAGTTTGCCAACTAATGGGTACCTTCCCAGAATTAATGACATCTTGAAAGAGCAAAGAATGAAGGTTAGCCCAGAGATCTGGCTCAGCTTTAAATGTATTGTTAGTGAGGCCATTAGGCCCCGGAGCCCTAGATTTCTTGGCTTTGGAGATGAGTCCTAGTACTGTCTCGGAATCAATAGCAGGCTTCCATGAGTCCTTAGAGGGGTTGTTCCCCGGAAGACAGGAAACTAATCCCTCACCCCCAGTGTCAAAGAGTTTAGTATAATGCTCAACCCATTGAACCTCAGGGATGGCATTCAGCTGGTCGGCCACCGCCGCATTGTCTAAGCTAGATACCGTAACCCAAAAGGCCCTCAGATCTCATTTTATTAGCACTGCAAGCATATGCTCCGCGTCATTTTGTAGCATAGTTGCTTTTCTAGACTTACAATAATTTTTATATTTTTGGCGAATAGTTTTAATTTTTGTTTTTTTGTCAACCCATTCAATATCTAGGGCTTGTACATGTCTAATGAGTTTCCTAGTGAGACCATTTACATTAGCCAATTCTTGGTCAAATCTATAAGGGTGAGATATTTTAGAAACACCTTTCCTAAACTGTCCATGAATACTACACTGGAGAGCATTGAGAAAGCTATCAAAATGAACTGTATTGAAAACTGCTAATTTCCAACAGAAAGAGGTATGGTTAAAAGAAGAAATCAGTTTACGATTAAATACACTGATATTGAGAGGAGTCCAACGTACCCCTGACCCTTGTCCCACAGTTTGGAGATAGGTAGGACCCCCCGCGGGCAAAGACTTAGGCCCTCATTACGACCCTGGCGGAAAGGGTTTTACGCCAGCGTAATGCATGGCGTACCTTTCCGCCTTACTACGAGTTCCCGTAGCGCCATGGCGATTTATACGCCTGGTTTTTCCGGGCGGAAAAATCCATGGCGCTACGGGACCTGTTGTTAATTACGCCACCGTAATTTACGGTTGCGTAATTAACACCTTCCCCACTCCCATTATACCCTATGGGGCAAAAATGGGAATGGGGAAGGGTAAATGGGGATTGGGGACTTACCGCCCCGCCAAGGTCGGAATGGGGCGGTAAGTCCGCCAACCCCCATGGCGGAGTTGGCAGCTCTGCGCCATGGACCATGGTGCAAATTGCACCATGGTCCTCCGCCAGGGTCGTAATGAGGGCCTTAGTAGGAAAGGACAGAGAAATGAGACCCGGAGGATACCATGGTCACTCTATGAATTAAAAGAAACCTCGACATTAGACGAGAAAGGAATGAGAGAGTGATCTACAAACACGTAGTCTAAGGTAGATAATGATGAGGATCTACGCCATGTGGGACAAGGTAAATTAATGGCGTCATAATAACCATTGAGGCAAGTTAGACCAACTGAATCCAAGGCGAAATTCCAACGGCGACCCCGTGCGAATTTCAGGCCTAGGCGAGAATCATCCTCCATAGCCAATCCCAAGTCGTCATATTTAGATTCGGAAGAAATAGAGCAATCCGAATTAAGATCACCTGCCAGGATCAGTTTACCCCTAGGGTACAAAGATCTCCAAGAAAGAAGCATATCTGTTAACTTTTGCAAAAACGGCTCAAGAGGAGAGATTCCCTCATGCCAGTTTACATTAACCAGAAGTAAAATAACTGTTAGATCAAGAGAGAACACCTTCAGGGCCAGGATACCAAAAGGCGTATCCAAAAGCACCTTAGTCCTAAAACCTAAAGAAGTTCTTAATCCTATAAGAAGACCACGCGACGGCCTCCCTCCCAAGCTGGGTTTAGCATTTTGAGAAAAAGTATCAAACCCATCTAAAATGGGAGTTGAGAGCATCCAGGTTACTTGGAGAAAGAAACAATGCGAAGCCCTAATCAGAGTGACAGTGTCTAAGTTTGTGAAGAGGTGAGAATTACCTCTAGAATTCCAAGAGAGAAACCCAAAGCTATTCACGGGAAGAACGTTTGGAGAGAGTTCTGAATTAATAAGAAGGTACTCATTTCCACAGACCTGCGGTGATCTGTGCCCAGTTGCGAAAGTTTCCATTTGATTTGGGCATAAGTTGCCTCCTTTGGGGCTGCGGGGTTCTTTCCGGATGATATACCATAGTGAGATTACCCCTATATTCTGCACCCCCTCCATTATTACTGGAGAACTGAGTGGATTCCAGTAAACTTGCTTCCAAGCCAAGTTTAACCCTTCCCTATGCCCCATGATCAAGTCCAGCACCACTCTTGATTTAAGAGTGATATTACTTACATCTACCCGATCCTGAATGGGGAAAAAAATGGTATCCATGTCATAGCTAGAGATGAGCGAGAGCGAGGGAAGTTGATGGAAGATCGTTAAAATATTACCACGATTTAGACAAATTGGCATATCTTGGTCCCAAAGGCTGGTAAGCTGTATAATATCATAAGGTACTTTCGATTTTGATAAATCAGGTAAAGAATCAGAGATCTTTTTAGTGAACTGAGTTAAAGAATCAACCGCCAAGTCGGGGCCCCTAGCACCTCTTAATATAGTCCTATTTTGAATAACGTTTGGACCCACAGGAAATCTTTCACATAATTTGAAAGAATTATTGTAATGAACAGAATCGGGCCCAGAGGGGACACCTTCACGGCCCATAATCGGGCCAACAATGGGCAAACTTGAAAAGGCTGGGTAAAGAGAGAGAGGGGCAGAAGGACCCCTCTCTAGTCGGGCTCCCATATCACCGTCCCTCGTTATAAGCTCAATGTTAGCAGGAAGACCCTCAATAACAGAAATGAACGATGGCTCCAAAGGTAGAGGCGGGTAGAAGAAGACCCATCCCGGGATGGGCTAATATTTGACTTAGGCACTACCCCACATACAGTTTTAGGAAACAGTATCTCCTGGAATAAGTGTTTGACCATATCAATGTTAACCAAGTTTGCTGTAATCGTTGGCAGAGTAATCTCTGAATGGCTCTGATCTATCCCTGATAAGGAGTTAGATGGAATAATTGGGAGTACTACAGCAGAAGAGGAATCCTTTGCCTTGACAATAATATTGGAGGTTAGCACAGTGGAGGCATTAATGGAGGTTGGCTCTAGTGAAGTTGGAACTGTTGTCAAGGTACTAGAAGCCGCAGAGTCCACAGCCCCCTCAATATTAGGTCCCACTACTAGAGGAGGAGTGTTGTTAGTCGAGGGACCATCAACCAAACCATCCGATAAGGAAGATGGAGCTGCTGTAGTGGGAAGTAAGTCAGCTGTGGCCGCAGTAGCCACCGTAGTAGAAATAGGGGTCAGAGAAACCACTGGTTCAGCAGAATTCCCAGTCCCCTTCGGAACGGGAGTAGTAGATGAGGAAGCTAAAGTATTTGCCAAGAAGAGATTTTTAAAAAATTGGTTCGTATATGAATTAATATTTTTCACGTTCTTCTGATTTTTAGTTTTCTTCATTTGCTGAATAATTTTCCGTTTCCTTCCTATACAGGGCAAAACTTTTTGATGTAAAATTTCTTTAATGGGTTCAATCGGAACAGATGGATTCTCTAAAGTCGGAATAGATATGAAGTCCAAAGAAGAGGCGATAAGGGCACCCTTAGATGTATCTACCGGTTCTAAAGACCTTCCCACAAGGGGAAGACCTTGAACAATAAAATTAGGAAGCAGACCTACCGATTACTCTTGGACTTTCTCCTCCATTAATACAATAGTAAGTTTGGTGTGAGGGGTAGGATGTACTGCCTTCGATCCAGTAACCTCTCGCATACCCTCAGAGATAGTTGACGAAATCATAGAGGGTTGGCTACAAAAATCCAAAGCTGGGCCTTGGGGGACCGTGGACCCAGGCCCTTAACTAAACGACCTCTTGTATAATTGGCGTGGTTGCAGTAAGCCCTTTATGTACGATATGGGCTTCAGACGGTAGTTGATTAGAAGGGGTTGGGTCAGGACCGTGTGTGGACAAAAGTGGATGTTCTTCCTTAATAATTTTAACTAACTCTTCAAATCTGTCAAGGCCCTCTAACCTAGAATAGATTTCAGAGAGGAGGAGAGAATGTGATCTAACCTCAGACCATATGTTATCATACAAACTCACAAAGGAACTCAGAACCATATTCAGAGCCGAGATAGTAGGTTGAGAAAGTTTAATTCTTTCTTCTGCCTCTTTAAGAGTATGATGTAAGATAGACTCGCTGCCCTGATGCTTTTTTGAGTCTGGAAGTAGACCCCTTTCTTTCAACCAATTTTGTTTCTCTGTGTACTCATCAATAAAGTTGATGAGATCAGAGGGAGAGCCTACAAAGGAATCATCGCAGATTTGCTGGGTGACATTATTTGTATTATTGCAGTTGGGGCCCAGGTGACTATCAGCGATTGCCTTGTCTGTACATTCTATAATGCTGATGTCGTCAATATCCTGAGCTAAAGGGTCTTCAATCTCCAATTTCTTAACTACATCAACTGGATTAGTATGATCTAATGAACACACTGTTGAAAGTGGGTGTAGAGATTTTACAAGGGTACTAGATGTAGTCCTCTTTCCAAAGAAGTGTGAGATATTTTTCCCTTGAATTGGTTTCCCTTGGGTACCCAAATTGGATTTTGTTTTGAAGGTGGGATTATGGGTTTTGCTGAGTGGAGTTTTGAACAAAATATATATAGATTTCCCTGTAGGAGTGTATGGAGTTCCAGCCACATTGGTAGAAAGATTAACATGGATAGACAAAGTATGATTAATGCCCCTAGCTGAGGAATTAACCTCTGGCGAAGGTTCAATGGGAGGAGAAACGGCGTTCCCATTGACTGTCACCATTGGTAATTCAGAGGCATTAGCTACAGAGTCAGCCACCATGACAGATAATATAGGCGTCCTGGGATGAGGGTGAGCAGGTGTTGAAAGAACAATATTAACCATATTGTTGTTAGAGTAATCCAAATGGCCCTTATCCTTTTGAGAAGTAGCACCTTCCGCAAGGTTAGAGGCTAAGGTAGCTGCTAGACGTTCTTCCTGTGTATCTATCGAGATATCATGAGTTCCATTAAAGATACAGCTATTGTGAGCTGTATTGCGTGGAATGATACCCATAGCATTGACTACCTCAGACCTCTCGTTGACATGAATTTGAGCCTGGGCCAGGGTTTTAAGGAGTAAGGGGTTATGAGGGGCATCTGCTGGAATATGATGTAAATTCCCCAGTATAGCCGGGGAGGGAATATCTAACAGAGTAGTAACTGATGAAACAGAGGGTAAATTACCAATAGCAGACGGAGTCGAAGCCAGTGAGGCCTCCATAGCTGTCTGACTTCGCAGTCCCTTACGTGTCATTCAGAGAGAACCAAGACCCAGGAAGAAAATACAGGGGACTTAAGGAAATAACAATAATGGGTTAAGCTAGAAGTAAACCTGAATTACAATGATTAATATTTACATTAAAATACACAAAAATAACGTACAAAACAGTCGATAAAATTATGAACACTGAGATCTAAAAATATTGCACTAGAAACCAGAGGCAACCTCAGGCAAAAATGAAAATTGTCCAAATACACTCTTGGATTAAAAATACAAAAAGAAATGGGTCTATGCAGCCCCAAAAAAACAGTAAAAACAGATGTATTATGAACTAGAATTGATAATGTTTTTAGTCAATACGTAATTAAAATAGAATGATTTTTAGGAATAGCCACATTCGTCAAAAGAACCAGGAGAAGCGCTCAGTCTCAGGGTAGGGAACGCCCGACAGCTTGTGGAGCTGTCAGAGTCCGACTCTCCACCCCAAACCCTTAGAGCTGAAGAAGTGCTTGTGAATGAATTATGCAGCTCAAGACCCTAGTTCAAGTTACTCACAGGTCACAGCCAAACAGCACAACAGCGGCTCCAGCCCTTACTGCCTCCAGGGTTTAACGGCGCAAGGGTAGTTGGGCCGGCTATTTGTGGCCGAGGACAGTCACGTGATACATCACGTGAACGTAGAGAGCCCCGCCTCCTCCAGGAAGCAGGGGGAGCAGCAAGAGCACGGCTCGCAGTGCTGCAGTGTCAGGAATGCTCAGGTCCCAGGCACAGGAGTGATGCAGAACCAACCACCCCCTCTGCGGTCTTGGTGTCTGCAAGTCTAAGCTTACACAGACCTCCGCGACCAGAGCGGGGAAGGAGGGTTAGGGTCTCGACGGTTGGATAGGTAGGGGGATTATAGGGTAACCGGATTAAGGGATACGAAGAGGTTATGGATAGGGCTGGGAATTAAGGGGAAGGCGATGATTGCACACTTTTGTTAAACAATACTTATTTGGCGCCCTTTTGAGGGGGCAATGTTTCAACACCTCTACATGTAAAGGTGTTCTCCAGTACACATGAGTAAAGAAACCAACATGAACCTGTATACCCCAACATCAATGTTGACCACAATGCCACAATGGAGTATCCAACACAGGTTTAGCCCAAATACATTTGCACCCAAGGTTAGTCAACATGCACTTGTACACTTAGCTTTCTCAGTCTGTAAGTCCAGTCCAGCAAGAGCTGTTGAGTCCTGTGCCACGTCCCTGAAGTCAGTGGGTCCTTTTCACACTAAAAAGAAAGAAAAGATTGTATTAGCGTATGCCTTTGGATTCGTTGGTCATCATTCCTCACAACATATCCGACACTCTCATTCTGCACACAACGTGCACTGGGTTTCCAATTTTCCCCCCCGATGTGCGCTGCCGCACGTGACTGGTAATATCTATTGATGTTTATCTGCTCAGCACGGTCTTACGTCAGACCGATCTTTCTTGCCGTAACCCGCTTTTGGTCTCATGCGCCCTTCGGGCTTAACGTTCCAGGAGGCGAAATAGCGCAGATTTTAAATGCTGACCAAAACGTATTTGCTGCCCCCAAAATGTGCTTCCCCGAAGATCCCTCCCACTTAGCTTTATTTCGGCGGCGCAGGGGCTCTGGAGGGGTTGGTAACGCCCCCTGCGCTTTCCCCCTCTTTCCCAAGGAATGCCAATACCAAGCGGTACTTATCTTCTGAAAGCGAGGGGCCGGATCGCGGCTCCAGAGGCTCTGGGACCCTCGCGTGGGATTTTCTCGGAGCTCCTGGGCGCAGGTCCTGTCTCTCTGGAATCTCGGGCACAAGCCCCGTGCCTCGGGACTTGCGCATGCGCGTAGGCCTGCCACACCCGATACGGCTTCCTATTGGCTCGCGGGCCCACAAGGCCTGCTGGGTAATGTAGTCCTGGCGTGCCTTTTGCCGGGTTTTGTAGTTTGTTAGTGTTTTCTGCCTGCAGAGAGGGCACAGCAGCCGTCTATACGGCTGCAGTCTTTTAAACAGTGTTTTTTGTGATGATTCCAACCCCACAACCCCAATAGTTCGTGGCCCACGCCCAGTCCTGTCCCTGACATGCAGGAAGCGAGGATGTTCAAATCAAGTTGGAACGTTAGCATGTTCAAAAGCACAAAGCGCTCCTAACAAGTAACAGAAGCCACGCCGCTCGGGCGGTTGGACCGGCTATTTGTGGCCGAGGACAGTCACGTGATACGTCACGTGAACGTAGAGAGCCCCGCCTCCTCCAGGAAGCAGGGGGAGCAGCAAGAGCACGGCTCGCAGTGCTGCAGGAAGCGAGGATGTTCAAATCAAGTTGGAACGTTAGCACGTTCAAAAGCACAAAGCGCTCCTCACAAGTAACAGAAGCCACATCTGTTCATATTACAAAGAGCCTGGCTAAATGACACCATAGCTATAGAGGGATTCTCTATTATCCAGCAACTAGCAGCCAACTGCTGGAATTTGTAGACCAAAGTACTTGGAAACCAAAGGTTGCAGACCCATCTATCTTCATTTATTGATTACCCATAGGCCCGCACTCGGTTGCGGATGAGGTCAACATATACACTCTACTGGCTCACTTTATAGGAAGTGAGAAAAGGAGTCTAACTCACATGTATAACATGGAGGTCACCATTCTGGAGGATTATCAGTGGCGATAAGCAATGACATAGTGTAAATGTCTGATGTTTTATCGAATGAGACTACTTGCATTATAGCTATAACTATTTTATAAGGAAATGCCAGTATTAGTCCACTATTACTGATTGATTTATATTGGAACCCGGTATTGATAGAACTAGCTGATTTTTTAATGGCTCTCTCTAAGGTTTTTGAAACATTTTTAATTGACAAAGACGGTCAAATTATTGTGATTGATGCAGACCTGAACTCTGATTGCAATGAAGTATTGGGTACAAGCTTAGCCCCTCGATTTAAGTACAGCATGATATGGAACTTTTGTGTGATTGGAATCGAATGATAGCTCATTACCTGTGGATAATTCAAAAAACATGTACAGATGGAAAAATGGCACAATGGGTTCAAACATTGATTACTTAGTATTCTATGTTTAATATTTTGGAAACTTCCCTCAGTGATCACAATATGCTAACTGCTGTTTTTCAGTTTGATTTAAAGAATGAGGTATTATCGGTACATACTGGATTAGTAATAGCACAGCAGGGCAAAAGAATAACTAAAATCTTTCGGCACATCGAAAAATTGAATAAATGCAAATTTCTCCAAGAAACATCTATTGAGGGGAAATACACTGTTATTGCAGTATAACATTTTATGACTTTCTTGTGGAATGGCAAGCACAACACCGGAGGTATTCACTCTAAAAAGCCAGGTCACCACCACTGCTTTGATCTATCTGTACAGAAAAAAATAATTAATTGTGTAGTAATTTAAGAGCATGGAGGAAATCTGATCTTGGTGAACTAGAATGTAATACCAAGTCACGCAAATTAAAACAACAATACAGTAATTGGGCGAAGGCCTATAGATTTGTTTTGGATCAAAGGGGAGGTGAGTACATGTTGCATGAGGCAATCACCAAGAATTCCTGCAACCTTTGGGCCCTTTTGAATCAGCTAGGTTCGACACAAGACATGCTGCAAAGCAACTCAGTTAATGAGGATCAATGGAAATTCCATATAAACTGTATAAAGTTCTGCAAGAAGAAAGGAATATTGTGGCCCATACCATACCTTGGAATTTGACATTTGATATTCTGGACTTCGAGAGAAGTATTATGAAAGTCTCTATGTCGAGGGCACCAGACCCAAATGGAATTAGTAACCACATACTAAAAGTAATGTGGGTGAAATGGGCCAACAATGTAACTATATTGTTCAGAAATGTTCTCCCTACCAGGAGTACTCTTCCATTGTAGAGACTGTCTATTATTGTTCCAATTTACTAGAAGGGTGATAGGATTAATCCTGTGAATTATAGACCTATTGCCCTTTTTGACGCAGACAGTACGATTTTCTCTGGACTGTTGCTAAAGGAAATTGAGGAGTGGGCAACAGCACCTAATCGATTCCCCACTAAACAAATTGGATTTCATAGGGGTATGAATACAATTTTAAATGGGTTGGTTTTAGGCTGCTTGAGGGAGAATACATGGAGAAATGATGCACCAGCACTTTGTCATTATGAAAGACTTCACACAAGCCTTCGATGTGGTTAACCATCACATACTATGCGATAAATTGAAGTGGGGCATTCCATCTGCCCTCTTAGCGATAACCATGCACTTGCTTGAGGACACTATGTTGCAGGTGAGATTAAACAGACAGGGTGCTTTAACTAGGGAGATTCCCACATTTCGTGGATTATGATAATTATTTGATCGATGCCTCCTTGGCGAGACCAAAAATGTACTATTTACCTATAACACGGATCGCATATACTGATGACTGATTGTCAGAGGCTTATTATTTTCTGTATTTATTTGTATCGCACCATTGCCCGCAGGAATCAGGGCTCACATTGAGACTTCAGTAATGACGGGACATAGAACATAAAGAAATAACAGGGAGGGGGCCTATTCAAATAATAAGGTTTTCAGGTGTTTCCTGAATACTAAGGGTTTTTCTTCCATGCGTAGGCTTACTGGAAGGGCATTCCATGTTATGGGGGCTTGAAAAGGGAAAGCTTTGCCCTTGCCTCTTGTTCTTTTAATGCGAGGGACAGAGAGCAATTGAGCAGTGCTGGATCTTAGGGTTCTGCCGGGTTTGTGTCGAGTCAACGTTTATTTCAGGTATAGGGGTGCATTATCATAAAGACATTTATGAGTCTGTGAAAGTGACTTGAACTTAATCCTTTTTTCCACCAGTAGCCAGTGGCGTTCCTTTTGGAACTTGGCTATGTGTTCCCTTTTTGGAAGTTTGCACACAATTCTGACAGTGGGCCTCATTACGAATGTGGAGGTAAGGCAACAACGGCGCCGGTAGTGCTACTGGCGCTGTTGTTACCATACCGCCACATTACGAGTTCTGCTTGCGAGTGCGGCTCTGCCCGCCTGGTCAGAACTCGGGATTGCACTGGCACCCTATGGGGCAGAATGAGGATGTGGACCCCGGACATACCGGCACCCGCGAATGGGCAATTACCAGCCCATTCAACTCGAAATGGGCCGGTAAAGGCCCATTCGCGGGTGTCGGTAGCGAGTTTGGCGGTAGCCGTGCCCTTGCTAAGGGCACGCCTAACGCCAAACTCGTAATGGGGCCCAGTGTCATTTGGATTACCTGGAGTTTTTGTATGCTCTCCCTGCTTGCACCACCATAAATTAAGCTCTGAATAATTACTTGGTTATTAATATGGGAAGTCGGATATAATTCGCTTTTCCAGAAACGCTGTAAAACAGTATCGATTTACATGGCACTTTAATAACTCCAGGCTAACCCCTGTAACCAATGTGAAATTCTTGGGCTCTCATTTCAGAGCGACACCAAACAAGACTTCTATTATAGATCGATTGAGGGCAAAGGTCATACAATTTGCCCTTCAGATGAAATAAATCCACAAACAATATCTTAGATTCACCATTTTACCACTGGTTGAGTATTATAAAGTAAAAGTGATTCCAACCATGTTATATTGCATTGGAACCCCATATCAGACAACTTGATTGGGATGGCCTGGAAGGGCATATTTAGAAAAAGGCTCTTAATCTTCCAGTGAATATACCGATAGTAGCCCTTAGATTCGAATTGGTCCTGACGGCTCTAAGTGGCTGGTACAGATCGAAAATGTTATCCTTATATTATAAATTGCCGATGCCTTTATTAAGATTTGCACAAGATTATGGTGGCTGATAAATCATTAGCCCTTGCTGGTTTTAAAGGTTTTGCGGATGAAATCTTGAATGAAATCCATTGTACTCGCTCCAATCTGATGACACACTTAGTGCTGGCTAAATAAATCTTATTCCAGTGGGACTGGATACTCACAATAGGGAAACTGCGTGCCTATACACTTTTCTGAAGCTTTTCCAGTATAGATCAGCCAATTGGGGTACTACCAAATAACTTAAGTGAATTCCCAAATTGGTATTAGCGAAATATATTCCTTCGCTTCAGATTGAATAGTATACTAACACAAGAGATACAGTCAAAGGGATCTAAACATAGTGGGATCTCGGGAGAATGTAATTTGTGTAACTCTGATGGAAAACTTCAAACTTTAAAACACCTTTTGATTAAATGCTCAGCGCTACATGATGTAAGAATAGAGATTTCCAATCGTTTTGTATCTGATGTTAGCTGGTTATATACTGACTGCTTTTGGGAAAGGGCAGCCATAGGACACGAGATTGCCTTCACAATAGCAGTTTTAACAAGAATTAATTTGGTGACCAATACTTCGTAATTTTAATGGTTTTATTGTTTAAGAAGTAAGCATAGAAAATGTAATTATTGATTGCCTTTTCTCTTCTTTTATAGTACATTTGAATAATCGATTGCACTGTTATTGATTTGCTCCGTGGTTTGAACATGTTTTATAATGTATAATTGTAAATGATTTATAATGTTGCTTTTAGTATGTGTGTGTGTTGTGTGTAAGGTTGTAACTAACCACAATATCACTTTTTTTTTAAAGATTCCACACCGTTCTGTCCCCCACTCTTATGGCATTCCTCAAAAGCTTGATGACCTTCATGGGGCCAGAGTACTTCAACATACCATTCACACTCTGCCTCCCCACTTCACTTTCACATAATCTCCAACTGCAATCTCCCAATTTCTTCCCTTCTTATTCACTGGAAATGTTTTGCTGTGGTATTCTTTATACGTCCACTGAGTCGTCAATATCTTACATGCCATACAAGATTCATCAAGTCTTCTGACTCCTTCTTTTTCATTTAACCACGCTGGTGCAAACTTACAATTCGATTCTCTGCCTCTCATCAAACAGAAAGGCGACCCTTCCATTGTACTATCTCCTCCATCCACCAGCGCCTGCCGACTGCCATCCCTTACTGCTCGATTCAATCCCTCCGCCATTGCGTGTGCTTCAGGATGATGAGCCGCAGTAAACTAGCAAACAAAACCTAAATCGCTTCGCCTCGTTAGCCTTAAATTGAGGCCTATTATCACTCAAAATAGAACTTGGCCTTCCTTCCTTCCTGAAAACATTGTCTAAAAATGTCACTATGTTATTGGAGGTCACTCAATCCATAAAGGCAATTTCAGATCATCGATAAAATGGGCCCACTAACACTACTAAAAAAAACAAAGCTAAGGGGTTGGGGTAGTTGGGGGTTATATACCTGCTGTGTGAGAGGGGTGCGGCTAAAGAAATTGTAAAAGGGTGCTGTGATGGAGGCCGGTGCCTCATTGATAAGTACTGAGGTGAGAAAGAGGGACATGGAGGTAACATAATGTAGAGTGGTTATGTGTACCGTAACCTCTTGGTGGAGAGGAGACAGCTCACATCAGGTACCAGTTTGAAAGGGTATTTAAGAAGTATGCAGACATACTAAGGTGAACAAACCAATTTTTAATAATGGCCAATGTTACATCTCTAGTCCACAGGAAACTGATGAAAACAAAATGATTGTGGCAATCCTGTTCTATGTCTGTATAATGTATTTAAAATGGTGCTCTAAAGATCTGTTAACGCTTTAAATGACTCCTGCATACCAGTGCAAACATTAAGAACACAACAATTTGCTCAATATATACATTTCAATCGCTCAAAATATGCTTATTGTCTACAACATGGTGAATTCATTAGGTACCTGAGTGTTGCGGTGGTTGGAGACAAACATAATACTCATACTTAACATCCCTTTAAATCAAAATTACTTAATTTTGGTTCCGCTTTTCTTCTCTTTGCTTATTTTTAGTTTTGATTTTTTTGATAGTTCCAGGACAAATTATACAAATACTATCTATCAGGTGTAGCATGGGAAGGACAGAGCATCCTTTGTTAATGTCTCTACCTTTCCACTGCATGCCAGATGCTCTTTGCAGCACAGAGTTCTCCACCCAGTCAGAGTAGTCCAAAGAACACATGAGCAGCAAGAAGGAGGGCCTCCACAAGCAAATGATTCGGATGTAGTAGGCAGAGCTCCTGTCTCCTGGGTGGCAGTCCCTCACAACTGACTGAGATACACAACATCCCAACCCTCTGGCCTTCCAATCTCCCCATGCCTGCTGCCTTAGGCAGGGGAATTTGTGAGGCGAGCATGTTATGTTAATACGTGGTAGAAGTGTATTGAAAAAAGTAGTGGAACTGTGGTCTCGTAAGGGGAGAGGGTAGGTGGAAGCATAGTGCAACATGTGACAAGTGTTGCACCCGAGGCATTCCAATAGTCTAGCTGACTAAGGCTCCTATTGCAACTCTACATTTGCAAAGGGACATGAAGGGACAAATTCTCTGCATGGAATGGTGAATATGGTTCTAAAAAGTAGCAGAATGGTAAACATAAGAAAAGAAAAGTAGTGGAACACCGCTCCCGATCGTCCCCCTTCACTTCGATCGCTGAGGTTAATATGCTTTTATACTGTGCCAAAATTACAGTCTTAGTACCATCAGAGTGCCTAGGTTTGTCTGTGGAATTGCACACTGCGTTCCTGCCAGGGGTATCCAGATCTTAGTCTGCTGGAAGAAAGAACATTAATTAGGGGAAGCAAAGAGGATGAGAAAGTGGGAAATACATGCTAAGAACACAGGAAAGGAGGGGGATGCAGCGGGTGAAGAATGTTTAGTGATAGCATGGGTGCATGTCACCCTTGTTAGGTGTACCATAGCTCTGCAAAAGGGAAGAGGCAGATATGTCCTAGAGTGATGTGATCAATGGGTCTTGTTTCCAAGGCAGACTTGGAGAATTGTAAACTGGAATGCAATGCAAGGTTGAATGCAGGTGGGGCTCCAGAGTGCGCTCTGCCAGCCCTGGACGTCTGGCGTCTTATTTGTCTGGGCATCTTTCTACTTAGAGGACCAGGTCAAACTCCTGAATGTTAATTCTGTGACTGGCAAGCCTAAGCCAAGAATGGCATAGTTAAGGATAAATGAAAAGGAGTGGCAAGGGCGTCAAGAATTACTCCTACCGCCTTCACAATGTCCTTACAAGTGTTTACCATGCCTTCACTGGTATCAAGGAATGAGTGTGGTAGAAAGATATATACATTAAACGAGAATACAAATTCGGACTTTGCAATGCAAAGAAATATGTGCCTTTATTCATGAAGGAATGACAATAGTTGTGTGAAGGATCATTTGAAAACATGTCATTGTTAGTTCCTGCGTACACCGTCCTTGTAGTTCCATCAAGGGCAGCTACCCCTGCTTCACAGCCAGGGTCCAGCACATTGCGTTTTATCATCCTTTGGACAGACTCAAAGAGTGGACAACATATTATTCATGTATTGTATGCCCTTCTACCAGGATTGCAGCCTGGAAGCCCAGCACTGCAGCATGAGAGTGATCATGCTGAGCTCAGCACACACGGCACAGATCTGCAGGACGTGCATCCTATGCAGAGTGGAACCTCGCTGGGCTTCTGGCTTGACAGCATTTCACAGGACTCTGATTTATTAATAATGGATTACCGATGGTACGATTTCACGCTGTTCAGACAGCGCGCAAATACATTGCAAGGGACACAGCGCGCAAACGTATAGAGAGCCATCATATGCATGAGGTATGACCAGGATAATTGCAAACCCACTGCCCTTTGCACGGACGCGATTCCGTTCACACCGATAAACGCATAGGGCCCGATTCATGGAAGTTTGTGCACGGTTCAAAGTGAAGTTTTACTGCTGAAAAGTGACTTTGCACAGCCGACCCAAACCCTGATTCACGGAACAGTGCTAAGTGTATTTTTGAAGAGCAAAGTCCGTGCAAGGTCAGTGCATATTCATTTTTTCAGTGCAAAAATGCACGGCCTTTGCATCGCAAAAAAATCATGAATCGGGTCTATAGACATTGCGTGGGTGTATCCTTAAAAAGGTGAACAGAATTATGGTTTTCTTACAGTGTTTAAGGCCCCCTCGCTCTCACAATGGTACGTGCCAGATCGACATGACAAGCACGTCATACGTCAGAATGACGATTTCCTCAGTCTGACGAATGAAGCTGGGCCTGTGTGATACTTTATTAATTGCTCTAATTTTTCTTTTCAAACGAGGGGCCCTGATACCTCCTCAAACCTCTCTTTACCTTTCATTTGTTGTGGTTAACTGTCCACTCTCTTCAGCTTTTCTCGTTTTCTTTTTTTTGTTTATAGTCGATCGCCCTTCCCTAACCCTGTTTTATTATTGGTATTAAGCAATTTGTCAAGAAACTGCAATCAGAGGGTTGTGAATGTTTTCCCCAGCTGCACCGGTAGCTGCTTGCCTGTGCTGAGTGCAAGTCGCTCACTTCTGACTGCCTGCTGCAGCCCACGATTGATTTGTGCCCTTGTAAGTCAAATCTGTTGACAAGGGCAAGTGCTTCCCAAAAGTAAAACACCCTTGCTGCGAACTACCAATTACTCTCAGAAAATATATTGAAGGCCTAAGCTGCCCCATTGAAAGGTTTGAAAAGCTGCTGATTAATGATAGTTTTGAGCCAAGAGGTTGCCAAAATGGCAGACGTTATGGTACACATGACCACGCTGCATTCTATTGCTTCCAGGTCCCAGTATTTATCTATGTGGCACTGTACTGAAGCTGTTGTCATGGGAAGCAGAGATTGGAGAGAGATGGAATGGGAGGAGGGACACACAGCCTGTGGGTCTGGTTTACCCACCCTTGACTGCATATGGATATGCTTGTTCCTATAGTCACTCCTGCCCACTACATGCCCCCACCTGTCCAACATCCCCCTGGAATCTCTTTGAGCTAGGCCAGTGCTTTCCAAGCAGCCTTCTGGCTTAATTTAATCTATAAGTCTGCTTATGGTGTAATTAGGCATTTCTTCTTGTTCTTATCTGACTGCACATGTCCTTAACTCTGGTAGAGTTTATTTATTTATTTTTTAAATTTTTTTTTATATATTATTTATTTATAATATATACAATATATACAACATATCAGCCACAACAATATTACAGAAACCGAGTTATAAACAAGAAGAAAAACAAAGAACCAACTTAAAAGAAGTCATTAAACACGTTCCAAATCTTCTCATATGTCGACATTTTACATTTCAATCTGTAAATCAATTTCTCCGTCCGTGACAGGCATTGCATTTCCTGGATCCACTTCTCATAGGAAGAAGATTCCCGGCCTTTCCAACAACGGAGAATCAACCTCTTGGCCACAATGAATGCACGAAAAATCCACTTCTTGTGGGCTGAGCTGACATCACCCAACCCAGAATCATCACCCAGGATTACCGTCCTAAAATCAAGGACCGGCCCTCCTCCTGCAATCCTGACACACACGTTACAGACATCACTCCAAAAATCTCTGACCCTCACACAATTCCACAACATGTGTTCTAATGACCCGACTGCCTGAACGCACCCCCAACAGTCAGAACTGTCAGACATGCCCCTTTTATGCAATTTTTCCGGGCACCAGTAAACTCGATTCAGGATCTTGATCTGTCAAGACCGTTCACTGAGATTCAGAGAGCACAAAGACACATTATTACACATATTCTGCCAATCATCCAAATCAATCTCTGATCCTATTTTCTCACTCCACACTCTCTGCAAATTGTCATTACTCTGAAAATGTGACACCATTAGCTTGTAAAGCCGACTGGCCAGACTGCCACTCTTCCCACTAGAGTCTGTCAGCAAAGTGCACACATCCAAAGAGTCAGACCAGTCTACCTCACCAACCGCCCTCTTTAGCTGTCTATATGCAGAGTCCGATAAACCATCAAAATTCCATCTCTCTCTCAGCTCTGCTGCGGTCAACCACCGATCATCATTCCCCAAATCAGAAACCTGTTTAATATTCATCAAAAACCATTCAGGCCAAAAAACTGTCCTCAAATTGTCCCTAATCCTAGGATTCAACCAGATAGAGGCACTCCTGCTTTTGAATGCATCCCGATCAAGCAATGACGAAACTGCAATCCATGA
The DNA here is from genome assembly GCF_040938575.1 of Ambystoma mexicanum. Lineage (NCBI taxonomy): Eukaryota > Metazoa > Chordata > Amphibia > Caudata > Ambystomatidae > Ambystoma > Ambystoma mexicanum. The sequence continues at coordinate 1,245,885,129 of NC_090937.1, read as the reverse complement.
ATCACGCAAAAACGACGTTGCCAACAAATTGCCACCCGGAATCGTGGTATTAGTGGTCAACAAGGCTGTCGGGCCGAGCGGCCCATAGGCGCTCGACTCCGCCACCGTCCAGCTGTCTAATTCACCTGTCGAAAATGGAACAAAAGAATGAGCAGAAAAGGCCAAATGATAGGCCCGAAAATTCGGTACCCCTAGACCACCTAAATGGACAGGAAGCTGCAACTTCCAAAGACTAAGTCTTGGTGGCTTTTTGTCCCACAAAAATTCTTGAACTAGGCGATCTAATTCCTTCCAGTAGCAACTCTTAATTTTCAAAGGAAGCATGCTAGACACAAAGTTGATTTTGGGTGTTGTATTCATTTTCAGGGCATTGACTTTACCCCATAAAGAGAGATTAAGCAAAGACCATCTTTCTAGATCCGATTTACATTCACGAATAACCACAGACATGTTCTCATCTACCATCCTGGAAAGAGGATACGTCAGCCATACCCCCAAATAACGGAAGCGTTCCCCGCACCACGTAAACCCCTGTCCCGTAGCCAGGGTTTTATCACATCCATTCGTTAGAGGCAACACTTCAGACTTCAAACGGTTAATCTTGTAGCCAGAGCAATCATGAAAATCCGACAACAGCCTCATCAAACTAGGCAAGGACACCTGCAAATTCTCCAGAACCAATAGAAGGTCGTCCGCATAAAGCCAAGCCTTTTGTACCATACTCCAGCAACCCACTCCGTGCAAATCTGGTTCATGTTTGATGCAAACAGCAAGAGGCTCAATTGCCAGAATGAACAACTGAGGGGACAAAGGACAACCTTGACGCGTGCCGCGTTCCAAACAAAAGGGTTCTGAAATGACTCCATTAGTCTTAACGGCAGCAGTCGGTCTGGAATACAGAAGAGCAACCCAACAGATGAACTCCTCACCCAGATTCAGAATACAAGTAATCCCAACTAACCCTGTCGAACGCTTTTTCCGCATCAAGCGAAAGGACAGCAGCATCACGGTCCGTCCTATCCGCCATTTCCATAGTAAGTAATAACCTTCTGATGTTACTAGAGGTACGCCTATTTTTCATGAAACCAGATTGTTCCTCGCCAATCAAATTAGGCAAGAATTGCACCAGGCGCATAGCAAGGACCTTGGCAAGAATCTTATTATCTGTATTGATTAGGCTGATCGGACGGTAACTGGCCGGGAGATTACAATCTTTACCCTTTTTCACAAAATACCGAAATAGACGCATGATTAGTACTTTTAGGCAGCGTCCCAGTCTGTTTGCTAGAAACAAACACGTCTCTCAAGAGTTTCAAGGCTGAGTTCGGAAGAATCCTATAAAACTCACAAGGGAGGCCATCAGGACCCGGGGATTTGCCTGTATTCAGCGCAGAAATCGCCCCTTTGATCTCATCCACCGTAATCTCAACACCAAGTAGATCACGATCGTTATCTAAAACCTTCGGCATCGGCAAATTACCAAAGAAATTCTCACCCTCACCGGTAATTCCCGCCTCATTGCTATACAAATTCTCATAGAAGTCACGAAATGTCAAGTTAATTTTATTTGGTTCAAATGTAATTCTACCATCCTTGTCAATAATAGACGTAATTGCAGATTCCGAAATCCTTTTCTTCAACCTGTATGCCAACCATCTGTCACACGCTCCCCCTTCTCAAAATATGTACATTTAGAATAGAACAAGCCTCGTTCAGCCCTCATCGTCAAAAAGTCCTCCATTTCTTTTTTAAGTTTCTTCAAAGTTGCCAAAGAAACAGAATTAGTCGGATCAAGCATCAGATCCCTCGAGATCCCACTAATACGTAGATCTAGATCACGCCTCTTACACTCCTCCTTTTTCCGTTTACCACACGACAGCCCTAAACAGACACCACGCATACAGCATTTAAAGGCTTCCCACGTGTTCTCAACACTGATCTCTTCCGAGCGATTCTCCAAAACAAAGTAATTTGCCTCCGAAACAATCCGTTCTAAAATGTCATCATCTGACAGGATAGATGTGCTCATATTCCATGAGAAACTTCTTTTACACTGAAATTTAAGTCTCAAATGCATCTCAACGGGGGCATGATCACTCAATAAAATATTACCAATACCACTTGAGACGACACTTTCCGACACATTCCCACCAGAAAAAATCATATCCAATCTAGAGAACACACCATGCGCACTAGAAAAGAAGCTGTATTGCCGTTTGTCCAGGTTCTCCAAACGCCACGTATCTTTCAAATCATGTTCCTCCAAGAGTGAATGAAGTGCTTGATGGTGATAATCACAACGCAACACACGCCTGACCTGACTTCTATCCAGATCAGGATCAACTACCGTATTGAAGTCCCCCCCAAGTAGAATACTAGGATTATTCAAATCTAAAAGGGTCTGTGCCACCATTCTAAAGAAGGAGCCATCATCCACTGTAGGAGCATACACATTGCAGAGGGTTAACAACTCCCCCTGAATCTCAACCAGCAATGCAATCATTCTGCCATCATTATCCGCACATTCCCTCAAGATTTTAACAGGCAGTTTCTTACGAATCAGAATGGCCACACCCCTCGACCTTGACGAAAAGGAAGATCCATAAGCTGATCCCACCCACTCCCTTTCCAACCTAGAAATCTTGTCCTCCAAAATATGAGTCTCTTGTAAAAAACAGATGTCAGCATGCATGTCCTGTAACATGTGAAAAACTTTCTTCTTCTTTAACATATTATTGACCCCATTCACATTCCAAGAGACAACGCACAGGCCATTAGTGGTCCCACCTGTGCAAGAAGTCATTCTAACCTGAAAGTCTGGAACATCCAGAGCAAAAATAAAATAAAAAGGAAATGAAAAGAAACTAGAAGAAAAAAAAAATAAACATGAAAATGAACCAAAAACAAAAAATAACAAACCGAAAGAACAGATAAGACTGCGAAGTCTGTTCAGCTCAAACAACAAATGAATCCACATTCAGAACCAATCCCAGAACCCCTCCCAATATCCAATAAAAACCTCATTAAAGTATTAGCAATAAGCATACTAAGAATAATTTCAACGTGTAACCGAAAACCCCCAAATGCCCAAAATCCTCCACCCCCCAGGAAATGAGTCAAACCATGTAAATAAAACAACAACTATTAAGGCAACCGTTAAACCCTACCGCCTATCGTGTAATGAGGCCCTATGTGTTCCAGACTCTGACATGCTAAGTCAGAACCAGGAACCTGAAATCAAGCCCAGACTTCCCCACTTGACCAAAAGGGTTTCACCCTTGGCAAATCACTTGATGCCATTGTACCTCAGTCCTCCTATCTGACAGAATTGTAAGTGCTCAAACAATACAAAAACTGTGTTCATGGGCATGCTGTTCAGGCCAGAAGTACTTAGAAGTTGTGAAGTGTTAGCTGTAGCTCTGTGGAAGTTTCTTCACTCTCCCCTTACCTTCAGACCCCAGGGCATACCCGCAAAATGTAGGATTTAGCATTAGGAGATGCAGCATGCCTTCCTATTGATGAATGTGCAAACTACACACCTAGTATCTGTCTCACTCCCCACAATATCCCTAAAACCAACCTGACATCGAGAAACCCGTAAAATAATCAGAAAAATAAAAAGATGTTACAATCATGAGGGGCTACCAACCTCGAGCCAGCATTAACGAAACCAACAGATTCCAGTCGTAGTAATCTAACCGTCGCCCAGAGCTAGCATCTAAATAGACTGTGTCCCACTTCTACTGACATCAGAAACTTCCCACATCATATCCATATAAGTGATAATGCCTTCAGTCCCACAAAGCAAGGAGGTGCATTAAAGATCATCAAAATGCATGAAAAAGATTAAAACTATCCCCATAACCCGCCTCCAGGAACAATAGCATCAATCCCTCACAAATATAAAAATCTAGAAAGGCAACGCTGTACCCCAAACCATCCAAAACTCCCATGTACCCCTAAGCCCCATCCCCCAAAATAGTTTACCAACAATCCTAAACAGAACCAATTCCAAGCAAACACATCAAGTAAACTAAGCTGCAGCAATTCTTAACCTGGTTGTAAATATCCCATACGTGGAAGCCCACAAAATGGAGAAGAGTAACATTATCCTAAACAGTAGAAATGCTTTCTTGAGGGAGAAAACATGGAGTATAGAATCACGGGACATGCCAGTCAAAATGTGGGAAAATTGCAACTGGGAAAGTCAGTACCGGGCCCACACGCTAGGATAAAAAAGAACATCACGAGCGTGTGCGTGAAATCCACTTTCAAAATGAATCCAAAAGCAAAGCCCAGTAGTCCGGTAGGTGCGAGCCGAAGCACCGTGCTTATTGACATTCTGGCATGACCCCATAGATGAATACAAAGCGCCAAAGGCAACGAATTCCCCATCTTTCTGTCACAAATGGAAAGTGCTTCAATGTACCTCGGGAAGAAAGTCACATCTGATCCGTATTAACGATTGCGGCGTTCCTCCAGCTGACCAAATATCCCCGCTTTCAATCCGATCCAGCTACACAACAAAGGCGCCCTTCAACTGTGTATTTCGGGAAACACCCCCCATACACAACCGCCGCTGAAGAACGTATCAAAGGCTTACTGTTGGGTGTTATCGATCAGCAAAGAGCAACCCCCGCACGAAGAGCACCAGCAGAAGTGCATCGGGTGCCACTCGGTCCATACGAAGAGCAGATCGCAGACGAAGACGCTGGGCTGATCAGCTGACATAAGCGCCGCTCGGCGTGCATCACACGTCATTCCGAGTGGGTCCTTTCTTCCAATAAAGCCGGAAGCAGCACGGAGCTCCGTCTGAGGCCGTAGCATGGAATCCAAGTAAGCTATTGGCAATGAACGTTCGCGTTGAAGAAGTTCCAAATCGATTTTCAAAAAACTCCAAATGTCAACAGCCGTCGGCCACCGGCGCCATTTTAAATAAATTAAAACATACTGCAGAACCAACAAAAAGGTTAAAAAGTAAAAACAAAAGACTGATCCATTCGGGGAAAGAGGGCAATCGGATGTACTATTAAAATGAAGCGTGATCATTGATCAGAGCAGGTACAGGGAGACCTTTCTTATAGATCTCCAACCAATCCAGCGCTTGTACAGGGTCAGAAGTGCTTTTTTCACCCTCAGGAAATACCATGGTAAAAACATTATTCCTGTTAAGAAAAGCACGCAGAGACAGCTGTCTGGCCAAGTCTTTAGCCCCCCTAAATGACCTCCTCATGAGCAGGATTTCCTTGGGATAGTCAGGATATAAATAAACAGATTTACCTTTGAACGAGGCATATCCAGTCATCCTTGCAGCCTTCATTAAACACTCCTTTGACCTCTGATTCAAAAAAGAAATCAAAACATGCCTCGCTTTGCCCCCCTGGTGTTTTCCAATCCTAAAAACATTGCCTATATCTTCCATTTGAACGGTAGGGCATGAAAACTTTCCTTAAAAACCTGAAAAATCAGAGTAGGTAAATCCTCATCATCTCCTGCTGAATCTTCCACTCCAACCAGTCTGATGTTTTTAGCCCTTAGCTTTAACTCCAATTCCAAGCGTTGTTCCTTTTCTCTTTTCAAGTCAGACTTCAGATTAGTATATGCTTGAAAGCTGCCAGCAATCTCAGAGCTCATAGTCAAGGATGATTTCTCCAAGTCAGTGACTCTGCCATCCAGTTGACCAGTCGTCAAGTTAAGTTCAGCCATTGTCAGTTTGATTTCACTTACATCCTGGGCCACCCTAAGAATAGTCTTGTAAACATCAGACAGGCTTGGGGTATCCTCCATCTCAGGGACCTGCTTAGATTTTATTTATGTATTTATTGTTTCCTTATTAGGCTCTTATACAATAAGACAATACTGTTTCAAAGCGCCCACGGGTCAGGGAGGGAGCAAGGGTGTTAAATACATTACAACACACATATTTAAGAGCAGAGGGGGGAGGGGCAAACTTACTGTGCCTTGTGAGTATTCAGATCGTGCCACCCAGTGAGGTAACTTGGGGACTTCAGGATGACAGTTTTGTATATGATGCAGCATGATTTGAAGAGGATACAGACTTTCATCAGGAGCCAGTGCAGTTTGATGAAGTTCAGGGTGATGTGCTTGAATTTGCTGAGTCCTTTGATGAGACGTGCTGCAGCATGTAGAACACGTCTCAGGGCTGCTGGAGTAGTCGCCGGAAGGCCTTCCAAAAGGGCTTTGCCACCATCCAATTGTGAGAGGACTAAGGCTTGGACAGTGGATTTGAAGTTGTCTGGGATGAGGGGCTTTTGACAGGAGATAAAGTTGATAACAATCCATTTTTGTATTTCATGCTATGCGCTGTTTGATGGAGAGTTGTCCTTCGATGTCGAGCACAAGGGACTTGGTGCAGGTCGTCAGCTAGTGTATGAAGTCCTCGAGGTTCAGGGCAGAAAGCCAGGTCTGGATGTCAGGGTGTTCGGTGTTGTTGGTCATGTTGGGGTGGCTGATAAAGGTCCCAATGAGAAAGAGGGGTTCACGTTGGTGACTGGTGACTGGGGGGACGGCAATATTGAAGCGATGTTTCAGTTTTACATGTATTTAGCATAGTTAATTGGAATGGGACATGGGTACTTTTAGCGTTACTTTGTGTTTTAATTGATACATTTTAGATTGCACGCATGCAGCAAGGTAATTATCAAAATTGCTGATGAAATATAATACAATATGGGTATGGTGTGCTACAAAGTGCCTAGAAGCTGGGCAATGAGGAGCTTCATAATGCGCATGCGAGAAAGGGGATTTGTCACAAAGAAACCACTGTGAAGAGGACATGCTAGTTTTAAAATATACATGCACTGACATACATACATGGGTCTCAAAGGGCATATGTTTGGGGTACATGGTGGATATGTGCAAGTCTGTATCACGGATGCTCTTTCATAGTTTGGGTAAACATTGCAATAAGAGTTTTGCATGGCAAACTCTATGTGACTGGCAGTGACGTATTTAGGCTTTCTGCTGCCCTAAGCCCAAATAAATACATGCAGCCCCCAGAACTTTACTCCACCTCTGCCAGACTCTGCACCTTCACCAGATTCTGCCCCTTCAACAAACTTTGTCAATGTTGTCCACACTACGCCCCTTCATCCCCATTTTGTCCCCATAACATTATAAGGAAACCTTTAAGGTTGCATGGATTAGAAAGGCATTGCTTCTTCTCTATTCAAGCCTGTCCTCTTCTATTTTATTGTAGTTGAAAGAGTGTTTTCAGATCTCTGCTGCCCTATATTTGGAGAAGGCAGTGTGTTCTACAGTTGAGTGCACTAGAGGTCATTGTTACGACTAATTGTCTACTTTCGGTTAAGTCCGAAAACAATCTTTGCAAGGAAGTTATGAGAGCATAAGCTGACTGCCAACTGGACACAAGTGAGAGAAGGTTGGAATGAGGAAGTTTGGTTTCGATGCTAATATTTGGTTTCTCTCACAAAATGCCTGCTGTTACTCTATGAGAAGCACCTAGACTGGTCAGTAATATTAATGCAACACAACTAAATTTCTGCATCTTGTCTTGTCAAATGGTAAAGTTTACATATGAAATACATGTAAGTGGTACAAGCACATCTTATAAAAATGTTGAATAAAATGAACTCACCCCCCTTCTCATGGTTACAGCTCCTGTGTTAGCAGGGGGCAAAATAGAAATAAGGCACGTTATCTGCAGCAGCCGATGCACCACCAATCCCTTGTGTTGGAATGCCATTAGAATATGCAAAATCACAAAGAGAATGTGTAAACTCTGCCTAGGTATAAACCCTTCAGTAGGGTAAAGACAGTTGGAGAAGGTTCTTGGAATCTTTGGCTGTGCATTCTCACAGTGGAGTAATGGATAATGGCGACCCTGAACATTAATGTGTGGGAAGCAACAGCATTCCTCGTAGCTGCACAATGCAGGCACCTTTTATAACAAATGAAATGGTACATACTGTTTACGTCATTGCTGTTTGTTCAATTATTGAACCCACCCAACACTCCAAGAGTCCAAATAAGCAATGGATTGGGCGTTCCTGCACAATATTACCTTTGTGGGTGTGGTTTAGGCTATGGGTCTTGCCAGCTTGCGTTTAAGATAATTTAAAATGTGTGTTAACTCCGTAGAGCTGGTTGGACTGTACAATACATAGGACATTTTTTAGATGTGTGGGTATAGATAAAGATGTCCTGCTGTTATGTGAAGTACTGTTTCACAGTAAAAGTCCTACCTTGTATTTAAAATTTAATTAATGTAAAAATTAAATATAAGCATCACAGTTATGCATTGTGTGGCATACTTTACAGGTGGTTCTCCTGGTAGTACTGAGCGTGCAGCAGAATGTCATCAAAGACACATGATAAACCCAGCAAGGATGCCATTTGTCTGCTTAGCACTGAGCAGCTTCTGTAAAGACGGCTGCATGGATATCTTTAGGGGGTACCTGAACAGCTGTGAAACCGTGTGTACCTTTGGCACACAGTTTTTGTTCTCACCCTTCTATGGCTTTGGGTATCCTTTCACAGGTTTCTTGATGCACTTGCTCATTCAGATTTACTCTTTGACATTTTCACTTCTCTATGATCTATTTCATGCTTGCACCTTTTGGGCAGCCACAGACCTCTGAAATGTGGTGTCGGGGAGGGAAATTAGTGCTTGCTTCTGAACATCGTTTTAGGGTCACCTGTGGGAACTCTGTGCTTGACTTAAACCTAGGCATCCATTTAATATTGTAAAATGATGCATCATTTTTAACCTTTACTTTTATGGGAAAACCCTTGTTTTTACAATGGTTTAAAAAATGCATATTGTGTATTTAAATATAAAAGTGATTGCTTAACACAGTGTATGTGTGTATTCATTGGAAAGAACTCCAAAGATAATATCAAGTGACACCAATAAAACTAATGAAGTTTTGGCTGTTTTGCATATTAAAGAGCATTTTGGGAAGGTAATAATGACCAAAGAGATTTATATCTGTCATTTATGTCTGTGTGAGTTGTATGACTGAATCACTAAGTACCTAAAGCACACTGGATTTGGTACGTGTTTCCCTTTCATTTAATTTATAAAAAAATGTTTCTATATAAACAAAAGTCACCCTAACAATAAAGCTTTTGCAAATATCAAGTATATATACACGTTTGCCATCGCTATCTGTAGCTGTCAGAGTGGAATTACGTTTGCTCTTGACCCAGCAATAAGCTCGATGCAAGGGCTGCCAAAGGGTTGAGTTGGCAAACACTTTATGGGTTTCAATTATTTTCTCAGGTTGTGCCTGGAGGCCAAGCACGTTGAATTGGTTGTCATTTAGATTTGAGTGTTCCAAGGACACCAGCAGGTCTGTTTGGGGGAGATAGCTATCAACATTTCAAAGGGAACCTGTTTATTCTAAACTTGTGTGGTACGGAGAGAATCGGGTTAGTTTTAATCTACCGTGTCATCTAGCTCTTGTCGGCCAATTGTACAATAAACTTGCTTCACAGACAAACATGCACTCGCTTCTTAAGTGGTGGTCTTGCTTTGGGTTAAGATGATTAGAGGCCCATCTGCGCAGTCAGCAGCAGGAATTCAGTCCTGGAGGGGTTGAGCTTCAGGTAAGCACTGGACATCCATAACTGGATCAATGTGAGCACAGCCTTGAGAGTGCGTATTTCTTCAATGAAGGATATCTTGAGGTAGAGCTGTGTGCCATCTGCATATTTGTGGGTGTTGTTTTGAGCGAGGAGGGTTCCGAGTGGTTCCATGTAAAGATGGAAGATCACAGGGGAGAATGGATCTTCGTGGGGCCCCATAGGTGATGGGTAGAGTTGGTGATCTGGAGGAATCCATTTGTACGGGTAGTGGAGATTACCAAGGTATGATTTGAACCTGCAGGGACGATCTTGCTGATCAGCATGCAGCAATGTAAATTGCTGGTTGAGTGTCTGGTGGTCTACTGTGTTGAATGCTGCTGGGAGGGCAAGGAGGATTTTAGGAGCATCGTTGATCACCTTGATGGTAGCGGTTTCTGTGCTGCATCTTGGTCTGAAGCCAGATTGATAGGACTAAAGGCAGTTGTTGGCTTCAATAGCCCTCATTCCGAGTTTGGAGGTAAGTACTGTCCCTTAGCGGCATGGCGCAAATCGCGTGTCCGAGCTGGCAGCAGCCCGCTAAAAGCGGACTATACACGACTTCACGGGCACGAGCTTTGCGCCATGCTGGTAAGGTACCTAACGCCATGACGCAAAAGGGTCCCAAAAAGCCCTTACCGACATGAAGCGCACTGTAGACAACACTACCGCCATAGCCTAAAGCAGCATTAGCGGTGACCGTAATTAGCGGTCACCGCTATTTACAGTCACCGTTAAATAGCGGAACCAGAAATAGAGTTATCGCACAGGAACGGAAAGGAGCATGGCGGCCATCTTTAAAAACACAATCCATTGCCTCCTCACCACACAGGACACCTGGGACACTGGTGATTGACCGGAAAGTTATACCAACCACCCAAAAATGCCTAAAGCACCCAAGAAGGGATCTGCCCACCTCCGGAAGGAGCGCTTCAGCCAAGATGAGCTACAAATGCTTGTAGACACCCTGCACGAGCATGCTGGGACTGTGTTCAGCAGCAACATGAGGAGGGAGGCCATATTGCGGAAAAAGGAAATTTGTGTGCCAGAAGGTCAGCGCAGTGGGCAACACCCCCCCCCCCCACTGTCAAGGATTGCCACAAAAGGTGGGATGACCTGCGGCTGAGGGTGCGGAACATATTTTCTGCAAACCGTGCCCAGGCCTTGGAGACCGGAGGAGGACCAAGTTCTCCAATTAAGCTCACACTGTGGGAGGAGACTTGTGCAAGCATGATTGGGCCAGAATCCATAGAAGGGGTCGGAGAGATGGAGTGTGGCGCCACGTCATCTGCAGATGGAGGTGAGTGTCCAAAGTAAAAACTGCTAAGCCAAATGTGATGAAAGTCAATGCCAATGTCCGTCCAAAGAGTGACGCCATGGTCGGCCACACACACACATTCCCTGTAAAGTATACCAAAGCAAGTGAGACACAAGCCGGTGCCTGTTGCAAGGCCGTAACGTGGCTGACACATGCCACACAAAGAAGCAATTGCCATGATGCACACAGCGTCCATGACCTAAATAGTGTGCATGCCAGACAGCACAGTACCTGGCCAACATGAGTGACACCGACATATGCCTGCATTTACCACCCATGTATGGAATGACGTGCCGTTCACCACAGAAATGCCTATTACCCTCAATTGTGTGGATGTGCAATTGTACCAATGTATGTATGCTGGCTAACCAAACATCACTCATGCTGTCCCTCTCTTTCACCCCCACAGGCAGTGAGCATGACAGTGAGGAGCAGGACAGCAACCATCCCTCCACATCCCGGGGCCAAGGCAGGGGGCCCCGTGTCCCAGCAAGGAAGCCACCACTGGGACATATACCACTAGCGACAGCAAGGCCTGTGGAGGGCACACCACCCCCACCACTCACTGCACTGCCTGCAGATACCTGCCCAACGCCACGTTCTGAGGAGTCCAGTGTGGCTGGGAAGGTTGCAGCCACGGCCCCCCTCACAGTTGAGGACAGCCCCAATGACATCTGGGGCACCATTGAGGACGACTCAGTGGAAGTTATCCACACCCCAGCAGAATTGGCAACACCCCAGGTATCCTTGAATGACACTTGTGATACGAACACACCGGAGCAGTCTGGGCAAGAACAGACACAGGGACATAGCAGTCCCATATACAGTCCCGGGGAGGAAGAGCAGCCTGGACATGGCAGCCCGATCCCCAGCAGGGCCACTGGTGCAGCCGCTGGAGCACAGCGGGCTGACCAGCTCACTGCCCTAATTTTGGAATTTCTGCAGGACAACTGGCAGGCCAGGCAGGAGTGGCGCTGGGATTTGAGGGCACTGGGCCAGTCCATCACAGAGAACACAAACCGCCTCTGCGAGGTGCTCGGGCACATCGTCGACGCTTTGGAGGCAGCTCTTCCTGGCCAATAGCCTCAGCATGAGGACACATCGTAAACGAGCAACTCCACACAGACCAGCCCGCTCCGCCGGTCGCTCCGTGCGCTGCGCCGATGGGACATGCCTCCTCCTGGCTCCGGGAGCGCAGAGTGACTGTACTGGCAGCCTCATGTGGGCTCTGTTGACCCTATGGGACTTGTGTGGGGTAATTGTGGGGGGAGGGGGTGAGGGTGTGTGGGGGAGATGTGGGGAGAGGGGTGAGGGTGTGTGGGGGAGTTGTGGGCAGAGGGGAGTGAGGGTGTGTGGGGGAGTTCTGGGGGGAGGTAGAGGGGGGTGAGGGTGTTGGAGGGTTTGTTATTCATGTTCACATTATTACTTTCAATACACCGGTTGTGTTACAAGAAAAAAACCAGAGTGGACATTCATCATTGCTCATGTGTCATTTAATCTTGCACACTGCATAGTGTACATGTATCCCCACACCCAGTGCCCTATGTCATAACATTATGTCACCCTCTGCTGCCTTGTGTGTCAGAAATATTGTGCGATCACTGACTGCCGCACAGCACGTCCCTCCTGTGCATCGGCACCGTGATGATGTCCTGCCACTTCTTCCTCCCCTTCATCATCATCAGGTGGTAGTACTTTCATGCCAGGGGGTAGGGGCACGTTCCGGCGGATGCACATATTGTGCAGCATTACACATGCCATGGGTATCTTGGACACCTTCTCATGGCTGTAGAGGAGTGCCCCACCCGACTGGCTGGGGCAACGAAATCGTGCCTTCAACAGGCCAAAGGTCTGCTCAATTACCACACGTGTACAGGTATGGGAACAATTGTAGTCCTCCTCGTGCCTATTCTGTGGGTTTCGGACAGGGGTCAGGAGCCACGGCTTAAAGGGATAGCCACCATAACCTGCATGAGGGGGAATGAAGGTTAATGCTCGCACATTCATGTTGGACAACTGTACTAGTCTCACATGGCTGCAGGTAATTTGTGCCCACATGCACATGTCCCTGGATGCATTGACCCAATTTCAGGTCACGCTATGTGTCCTGTGTAATGCACTAATGGTGTGGGTTGCATCTTCAAGATGATTCATGGTGTGCACTGACATCTTGTTGCACTTGCATTGTATATGCATACAGCAGTGTTGGTGTAAAATGAGTGATGTGTTGTGCTCTGTGAGATTTAGTAGTAGGGAGCGTTGCCTGTAGTGTGTACAATATTGAGCATTCTGCACTGATCGTTTCCATGGTGACACGCAGCACTCCTATGGGTGTGCCGAACCAGTGGCGCACTGTGGAATCCCTGGTTGGCTCAGTTCAATGCACTCCCAGGGATGATTGTCCTCTGTGCTGATATGCTGGAGACAGCAACATAGTGCATATGCACTGCATGGTGCAGGATGGCCTCACGGTGTGTGAGGGCCGCTGATGAGTGGTGCATATGTTGTGGGATGTGGGCTGGTTACCTGTTAGTCATGTAGTGATAGGTGTTGGCCTTATTTCATCACTATGGGATTTGGGTGTCATGTACCATTTCTGATGCTTTGGTGCACAGTGTTCGGTGATGTGCACATCGTGCACTGACATCAACATTCCCACCCAGGTGGAGTATGCACCCCCCCTTCCCACCCAGGTGGAGTATGCATCCTCCCCTTGCCACCCAGGTGGAGTATGCATCCCCCCTCCCACCCAGGTGGAGTATGCATCCCCCCTCCCACCCAGGTGGAGTATGCATCCCCCCTTCCCACCCAAGTGGAGTATGCATCCCCCTTCCCACCCAGGTGGAGTATGCATCCACCCACCTCACAACCCCGATGCACTGCCATGACCCAGTCAGGCAACTCACCAAGCAGCCAGGCACGTCGTCCAGCATGTCGCTCCATGAAGCGTGGTAGCATGGAGTTCCGCAGGACCAAAGAGTCATGAGTTGATCCAGGATATCGGGCACAGCAATGTGTGATGATCTTGCTGGCGTCGCATACCATCTGCACATTGATGGAGTGTTATTGCTTGCGGTTGCGATACACCATCTCCATGGCATGCGGGACCACCAACTCCACGTGGGTGCAGTTGAGGGCACCTACACAATTTGGCATGCCTGCCAGTGGATGGAAGGCAGCTTTTGTATCGAATATCTCCTGGGGAGTCCGTGGTAGGGATATGTAGTCCCTTGTGTGCTTGAGGAGGGCATCCAGCACTTGGTGCAGAATCCGGGAAAATAAGGGTTGTGATATGCCATGCATATGCCCCACTGTGTGCTGGTAGGTGCCTGTGGCAAGGAAGTGGCGCACAGACACTACCTTCAGTAGAGGGGGGATGGCAGTGCGTATTTCTATGAGGCTCACTATCGTCGTCGTGTATCAGGTCCACTATGGTGGTGATGGTGTCCCGGTCAAGCCAGTACATGGTGTGGATCTGCTAAGGGATTAGATTGAATGGACTGGCTCTGATGCGAGGGATTGTGGGCTGCCGAGGTGGTAACGGTGGCTGCACTGGTGGGGCATGCTGGGCCTGTCTCACCCTCCTTCTCCTCGTGCCTCTCCTCTGTGGTGGCGGCTGTTGTTGTTGTTGATGTTGAGGGATTGCAAGCAGGGCCTCCAGCTCCAGTAATGCTACTACTATTGGTATCATCTTGGTATGGGAGGGGTTGTGGTGTGTGGGTGTGCTCCTTTTGTACCTGACTAAATGCCTCCACCTGTGCTGATTGTGTGCACCTGTGGCAGTTGGTAGCACTGCTCAGGGCTCTTTATGCCTGGTTGGCGATGCCGGTATTTACGCCATGCTGGTATGCAGTTTTTCCGCCTTCATGAGGCCGTTATTTGCATGTCCGCCTCACTTGTGATCCTCTCCTGTTTACAGCATGCCGCTAATGCCGGCATGGTGTGTCTCGCGTGCCCAGACCGCTATTTACGGCATCATAATTTACGATGTCGTTAATAGCGGTCTGGTTGGTCAGAATAGCCAGTAGCGGTAAGCGATGCCGGTAATCCTTTTTCCCTTACCTCCATACTCAGAATGAGGGCCAATGTGTTGGAATAGTGGCGCTGCTATTGCTTTACTGAGAATCTTACTTAGAAAGGGAAGATGGATGATGGGGCGGTAGTTGCTTAGGTCATCAGGGTCTGGAGTTGGTTTCCTGAGATGCAGGAGGATAAATCCGGTCTTGAGGGTCGAAGGGAAGGTGCCTTGAGTAATGGAGCTGTTGATGATTGGCAGGTAAGGCAGGAGTGCTTCAGTCAGAAGAGACTTGAGTATGGAGAAAGGGAGCATGTCATCCACATATGATGTAGCCTTGAGGGATGCTAAGGTGACAGTGACTTTTTCCATCATGAGTGTCTTGAAAGCACCCTGCATTTCCCATTGTACTCTTCAGGGCCACAGAGTGAAATTCCTCCCATACCAACAAGTTAAAACTCTTGAGATACTGCAATAACTCCCCTATCAATCCTGTAATACAACAAAAATAGTGAGATTGTCTGCCTTCTCCAACATCTCACAGAAAATATGGAAGTCACATCCAACATGGAATTTTCACAATTTAAAAAACTAAGGACCTGTATTTTCACCAGAGTGTAACCAACCACGGCCCACCATTAAGTTCCAACTGACTACACTCCAAAGGAGCACCACTGGGGCAGCACAAAGGCAAAAGCTGGACATAGCACCAAACTATCAAGGGAAACCACAAGAGAACCACACTCCTCTCTCAAAGATTCTGCACTCGCTCGCTTACAAAGCTAGGCGCCACCATTATGACTGCACTGACAGAAGCTGGGCATGGCACAAAGCCACCAGACCAACTCATATAGACTACAAAACCAGGTCTCAAAATTTGCACTCACCACTAGTAAGTGAGAATGGACTCTTGGCGAGCAAGAAATAGGGTCCTGAATGCACATGGAAAATTGGGTGGGAGGCAGGACAGAGAGAGTTTAGGCCTGGCTAGTAACTTCCAGATTGAAATCTTTACCACCTGCACTAGACCACACATCAAGAAATCATGGTTATGTTATGTGATGAATCGCAAGGTATCATCACTTCTCCCCAACGGGGAGCCCCTTTCCACAAGGCTAGGGAGGTGCAGCCACTCCCAATAGTCTCTCTAGGGTTGGTTTAGTGCAGGAGGACCTCATGGAGGTGAACTCCCCCTTTGGGGACAAGGGCAATCACCTAGGGTACATCCTGTGGAACCACATCACTCGCCAACATTCCCTATCCCCCCTTCCATACAGAGCCTTTCATTGCGAGTAAGCCCATGTGTTTTTGTAGCACATGAGAGATTTCCAAAACCAAACATACTGAGACGTACTGCCATGATGTGGCACACCAGAGGCATGAAGAGTGCCAAAGAAACATTATCTGCAGGTGTTGCCACTGCGCCGGGCAGAGTCCCGAAGATAATAAGGAAAGAGAAAAGTACTAAAGAGTGTCCAATCACGGGAGAAGGAGCCCACTGGAGCACAGGAGTTTCAAACTCCCATTGAGAGCTGGAAGAAAGGCTGTACAGGGGACGCAGATGCAGGTGGCAGGCTGCCAGAGTACATTGAGGGTCTGAGAGGAGCAAGGCCGAATGAAAGAAGCAGTGGTGTGAACACAACTGTGTGGACTATCATGTCCCAGAGCAAAGTCAAGACCACAAGGAGTGGAGGACTGCATGGGTGCTCTGGGACCGTCAAAGCGGACAAGAATAGGAGAGGAAAGCCGCCGACAAGAAACCCCATTCCAGGAAGGACAGGTGACATGCTGCATCCCACGAGAAGGTAAAGGGAATTACTGGAGACCCAGTAGTGATATGGGGGAGGCGGAGAGAGGGACACACCATAATGTTCCTCACCCCAGTGGCAGCTATATGTATATTGGGGAACAGAACTGTGTAGAGTGCATCAGGGAGACTCTCCCAAGTCGCAGTCGTAGCAAGGTAAATACTGGACACTGGAAGAGTGAACGAAACATCCAAGGAGAACTTCCTTGTCGCAGTGGCAGCAATTAGCCCACTGACCACCAGAGAAGGGTCAGTCAACCTACCAAGAGTAAACTAAGCATCCGGGGAGAACTTCCTCTTTGCAGTGGCATGAATAGGTCCAATGACCACCAAAGAAGGGTCTGGGACATGAACAAAAAGGAACTGAGCATCCGAGCAGAATCTTCTTGTTGCAATGTCAACCATAAGCCCACTGACCACCAGAGACGGGACTAGAACCCCAACACACGTGACCTGTGAATCCGAGGAGATTTTCCTCAGTGGAGTGGCAAAGATAAGTACATTGACCAGCAGCAAGGGGATTGGGACTTTTCTGGTACTAAGAGAGAGTGGCAAAACACACAGCAAGTTGGAAGACACAAAAATAAACTATTTGAGTACCAGGAGAAGGGAGTCCTTCCCATTGGAAACCTTTTTATAAAGAGAACAGTTTCTTGAACACCACCTAGATACCAAGAGAAGGGAGTCCTTCTCCTGGGGAAAGGACTTTCTGTTGATTCACATTTGTCTTTAGTTGTAGTGTAAGGGATAGAAATAGTTTTTGACACAGGTTGGTGGCATTTGATTTTGACATTCTGACAGATTGTAAAATATTAGTTTGAGTCAGGGAAACCTCTCTTAGATGAAAGGGATAGTGAGGGCTTTTTCTTTTATAAATAAAAGTCTATAACCACCACCATGCCACCTTTGTGTAAGCTTCCTTCTTCGACACCCTTACAGTGAACACACGCGATAAGCGGAAATTAACACCAAACTACTTTCCATCCTCAAGGACTGCAACTCCGACAAGACAAGTATACAAAGACGCTACCTACAGTGGCACAACCCACTGGAGCAGGACATCACACCCAGCTACCAATCTCACAGGAGCTGGTGTTGCCTCTCAAAACCAGTGTAAAAAACCTCCCAAAGTCATTCAAACCTACTGCGACTGTGCTCCTATGGTGTCCCAGTGTAATTTTATTGCCAGTTTGATTATCAGATCTTCCATTGCGATTAGTATACATCGTACCTGGATTTCACTCCACAGGACTGTGCCATTATTGAATCTCCTAGGGCCCCCCCAGGACTCCACACAGTTATTTGAATCTACCTGTCCCTATTGTGAGTTCTCAGCTGGAAGCATTTCACTCAGTTATCTAGTACCCAAAACAGCCTTGTCTTCTGTATTCCTTCTTCCCCTTGTTCTGCCTTTCTCATCTGGGACAAGTCACTACACACAGTCACCAAAGATACCAATACTCACTGGGTGCTGTAAGATATCAATCACATTACATTAACCCAAGGGTGCACCGTGGGTAGATCATCAAAGGGGAGCCCTACCAAAAAGGAGGTTCCAAGTTGCATACTGGGACCTCGAGTAACCTCTCCCCCATGGGCACCCTGAACCTACATTCATAGTTGCATACAAACTGAGCCACTTGGACACAGAAAATCTACACCTTCAAACCCCAAAATACATCAGCATTTTCCCTCTGTTTCCCCACTAATCAACCCTACCCCTCTCTTTTACATCAGCCAGAGCACAACCAGAACATGCAAACAACAAGAGAGTACTCTGCAAATCCCAGCAGCAAGGCAACTTGCACAACTCTTATTATGCACCTTACTCTTTCCCATCAACTGCGCTCCCTCCTGGGCTTGCACCTCTCTTCCCTTTATCTGATCAGATGATGAAAAGTGAAATCATCACTGCCTCTCTGGGAACACTCTCTCCCCATATGGCCAGGGAAAGGCAGCTGCTACCTGATCCTGACCTTGGAGGTAGATATCTGCTAGAGGACCATGTGGGGGTAGACAACCCAAATGGGAAGGAGGTGGACTCGCTAGCTGGAACATTGTATCCCCTTTTCCACTCAGGGTATGACACCAACCCCTTAGTTTAGTTTAGTTTAGTTTAGTTTAGTTTATTTGATTATTTGATAATGCGCACCAAACACTCAGGTAGGAGGGCGCAACGGTTACAAGAATATTTGAGCTTAGTTACATTACATGATTATTACAGTGTATGCAATACATATATACATAGATACAAGGTACATAGCAAGAGAGTGGAAGGTAGTCTAGAATACAGATTCATGAATAGCAAGATTATTCTGAGCAGAAGTCCGAGGATTCAATAGGGGGATGCAATTTATCAGGAGTCATTAGTCCGGAACCAGGTTATCACATTGCATCTGAATCTAGAGTAGGGCTGCTCCTCTCTCAAGGCAGTGGGTAGTGCATTCCAGGCACGTGCAGCTCTGACTGGGAAGCTGGCACCGCCAGCTTTAGATAATCTAAATCTGGGAATTTCTAGGGAGAGATGGTTAGAGGCTCTGGTTTGGGGAATGGAAGTTCTTCTAGTCAGTCTGGCAGAGATATAAGGGGGCGCGGTATTATTAAGTCATTTGTAGGTAAGGGATACCGTTTTGAGGAGTATTCTATCGCTTATTGTTAACCAGTGGTGGTCTTTCCTGATATTACATATATGCTCTCTGCGGGGAATGTTCAGGGCTGCTCTGAGGGCATTATTTTGCAATATTTGCATTTTGTTTATATTTTTATTTGCACCTGCATATAGGGCATTACAATATCAAGCTTCGACACTATTAGTGTATTGGCTAGTGTAGTACAATTAGTTTTGGAGAGGCAAGGTCTGCAGGCCCTGATCAGTTTACAGGTATAGGCTGTAGAGGAAGCCATAGAATTGACTTGTTTTTTGAGAGATAGTGTGGATTCAAGGTAGAAACCAAGTGTTTTTACCTTGGTTACTACTTTGATTACATTGCCATCGACATTAAAGGCAGTGTAACTGGGGCTACGTTTTTTGAGGTTGGAGTCAGAGCCCAGAATCAAAATCTCAGTTTTATCGTCATTCAGGCAGAGGCTGTGTGAGGCCATCCATGCCTCAATGAGGAGGTATATCTTATTTACCAGAGCCGTGTCTTCGACAAAGTTGCCAGATAGGGGTATGAGGATAGAACATGTGGCGCGCTCAGCGGCCATTGCTGGAATAGCTTCCACAGACCAAGGAATGGTGGTGACCACGAGCAGCATAATTAGTATAAGTCAGCATAATTAGTATAAGTGACCCCCAACCTGTCAAGTTTGTCGAATAGTGGCTTGGTAAAGATATTATTCATTGTCGGGGAGATACATGAGCCTTGTGGGACACCACTAGTGATTTTTATTGGGTCCACTGAAGCTAATGGGGAGAACACTCTCATCGTACGGTTAGCTAGGAAGGATTGTACCCAGGCTATAGCTTCACTTGAGAAATGGCGGCTGACGCTAGATGTTTGCATAACACTGCATGGTCCACCAGGTCAAAGGTTGCCAATAGGTCGAGGAGGAGAAGCATAGCTGTTTTAAGTTTATCCTTCAACTCGTCGATTTGTGTCTTGAAGTCAATTAAAGCCGTTTCAGTACTGTGTTATGGTCTGATCCAGATTGGCGTGATCCTAGTAATTGGTTCGCCTCCAGATGGTTTTGGATCTGGAGGTAGGCTACTCTATCAATGATTTTGAGGAGGAATGGGACCATAGTAATGGGCCTCTAATTGGTGGGGATATCCGGGTCTAGAGTCTGTTTCTTAAGGAGGGTTAATACCCAGGACTCTTTGAGGTTTGTCGGGACAGTGCTTGAGTAAAAGGAGGCATTAATTAGCTTAGCAATCCTGTATGGCATACTGCAAAATAAAACCAGAACATTCAGTCCAAACTGACAACAAGGCTCTTTCAGACCCTTGTAGTAGAATGTCTGAGACAAAGAAGAGCACTAGGGCAATGTAGAGCGCTGAAGCCGGGAAACCAAAGATGCGCTCTAGTTGTTGGAAGGATCGGATAGGTGCCGGGCTGTTTAAAAAGATCAAGCTTCAAGAAACATGGAGAACCACTACTCCCTAAGCGGGTCGGGAAACCTAGAAGAAGCAAGTTGCAGCAGGGGGCAAGGAAGATCCATGAGGTGCTGTCACGAGAATCTCGGAAGCTGGATGTTCGCCATGTAGAGGCCGAGAGCAGAGGAAGCTATTGAGCGAAGGCCAAGACATTGCGGGTACTGGAGAGCCGACAAGACTCCTGCAAGAGGAGGAAGTGAGCCGCTGGGAGAATTGCAGACCACAGAGAATGCTGAAGCAGCCAGGAGAGACCAGTGAGCCCAGAAAGGGTATTTGGGATGCCTGGAAGCTTTGGCATACACCGCACATCGTTGAAGGCTAATTACATGAATTGGGTGAACCGAGAAGAGAAGCTGGGACACAAAGGCAATTGATGACTCTACCATTTAAGCTAAATTACATGAACTGGGTGAACCTGAGCAGTAGAGCTGGGACACCAAGTCAATTGTTCAATGAAGCAAATGAAAGCGGATCAAGGACCCAATGGGTGAGTGAAGAAAATATAAAAGCATGGAACTGTTACACTGTTACACATTAAGAAAGTCCTGTCAGGAGAGTACACCAGGCAGACTGATTGCGAGTCTGGGACCTGCACCCAATTGTGTTAAGACAAGTGTTTGGAAGCAAAGGAGATTAACAGAGGAGGTTGTTGGACTCACTATCATGCTTGCCAAGAAGCTTCATAGAAACTGAAGTGATCAAGAGGAGGGAGTCATCCTTTTGAGCGGGTGAAATTCAGGGGAAGCGAGTCATTTCCGCCTGGAGTTGGAACTTGAACATTGTGACTGGGGGAAGAGAGGCATTCCCCTATTGATTGAAAAATTGCATGCTGTGTACATTGTAATCAGGGGAAGGGAGCGATTCCCTCTGGTGTTGTTGGGAAACTCTGAGGAGCCAAGAGAAGAGAAATAACTTTTTGGCATTGTGAATTTTGAAAGTGAGAATGAGATGAAGGGAAGAACCATGCCCTTTGAAATTGTGAACTGTAAAGAGCCTGGGAAACTCAGGGGAAAGGAATCATCTGCTGAGACTTGTGGAACTTTGGTTGTTTATTTCTTTTTGCACCTTTTGGAACTTTCTGTTTACTTTGGAAAAGAGCTGCAGACAACCAGTTGAAGGACTATTTCCCTTTTCACTTTATCTCGAGTTTAGCATGTAGGGTCAGGTTAGGATATTTGGAATCAGGACAGATATCTTTACTTTGGACATTCTGACACAGACATTCTTTAGTTTAGTTTTCTTGTTTGAATTTATTTATTAGTGAGCAGATACAGAAACATACAATAATTTTCGCATATATAATTATACAGTGTCATCGCTCCTCAGATTCGTTAGAGGTGATATTTGCATTTCAGTGTACATTGTGGGGCAATATCGAAACGACTCATCAACAGTTATGCTGGATAAAATACGAAAGCAGGTTTAAGTTAGCAGTTACTTGCACCAAAGATCTAAGTAGAGGGTGTCTCGGGCTTAGTGTAGAAGTTTGGTTATAAGAGGTTAGAGTTCGAATCTGGTAGATCCGTCTCCTGTTTTGCATTTGGGTGTGGACTCTCTGTGTAATCACCATAGTCCAGATCTGTGTCTTTATTCGAACTGCAGGGTTTGGTAGGGGATAGAGTACAATATGTTACATGTCATTTCCGTGTTACAGACTTCACGGAGGTCGCAAGTCAGTGGTGGAAATCATATCATTTAACAATTTCCCCTTCTTTAGTTTAGTTGAGGTACGGAAACCCCTTTTAGAGTTAGGGCGAGATAGGACTTTCTCCTACTCTCTTTTTACTTCAATAAAAGTCTTTGCCAACCACCACAATACCCTTGTGACCGAGTCTTACTCCTGGTTCCTTAGACTGTCTACCTGCACCCCACACTTACCTGCAACACTCTCTTTGTGCATATGCCACTACCATTTTCCTCCTACAATCACCTGTCTCTCCTTTACCCTAACACCCACTTGCATCTGCTCTATCCCCCTGCAGACCTGTGCAACGCCCACTGCAAGACAGACTATGTCCCCCTCAACTATACTGGTATCTCTCTGCACCTTAATTACTACCTCAAAGCTTCTCCCTGTGCTCCTATTTTGGTTTTGCACGTTCGGTGGCGCTTGTGCCAACATAAGGCCAGAGCCATTGCAACAGTATATAAGAAAGGAAGGGGGCTCAAAACGCGAATATCTGATTGATATGGAAAATGGCAATGCTCGAGGTATGAATCAGTCCAAATATGATTTGTTTTTATTTTATGCTTTCCGCCATATCTAACAATGAGGGGTTGTATTACAATATATGAGTGCTGCAGTATGTCACATGTTTGCACAACTTTTATAGCTGGGGAAACAGTGATACGAGTAGGCCTGTCCTTCCTTGCCCCTGGCCCTGTCCAATAAACTCCTGAGCTCTGCTGTCACAACACTGACACCACCCCAGGCATAGACTGTGGACACCCGCTCAGGAGAGTCACCATTAGCACTGGGGGAACAGAATGTCATGCTGAGTTAAGTAATCAAAGAGGTTGGGAAACATGCACTCATTGCTGGGTTCGAAATTGCTCAGAGCTGTGAACTATTTAGCTCCTGCTTCTAGCTTAGGAGAACCTGGTTAGCATGAAACCAATATCTACCAGGATCTACTTTTGACTCCCCAGGCTAACTGGTGTCTTCCAAACATGCATACACAACATTAAGTGTTTGAGAATGCTAATGAAGAAGGATTTAAACATAATGGCCAAAAAGTGTGCATCTCACTGGAAGCTATGTTAGCAGTGCTTATGTGCAAAAACACTGCTCACTTTTGGAGGACATAGAACATGTGGCGCGCTCAGCGGCCATTGCTGGAATAGCTTCCACAGACCAAGGAATGGTGGTGACCACGAGCAAAGGTCAGGATGGACATTAGAGCGGAAACTCCTTTGCTGGGGTCAGCGCTGGGAAGCAGGGGCCCCCAAGCATTAGACAGGGCAGCAACATGTATAAAGCATATAACACGTTCTCAGGGGACCTGTTAACAAAGCCTGGTAGCAGATGACAGCAGCAGCATTTCTACTGGCCTAGACAGGGAGATGGTGGAGGTTCGAGATGTGCAGACTTTCCTCTAAGAATATGAGGAGAACCTTGTGAAGAAAGTAATACTGCTATGTATGAGTAGTGGCTAAACCACCCACTTAGCTCTCACACTACTACAAACCAACGGTCATCCCAGTTATAAATTCTGAAGAATGGCAGCCCAGGAAACATGTAGCACAATACATTCAGTCAGCTATAAATGCTAAAATTGGTAGTTAGATACAGGGGAGGAACATGTGATGTGAATGTCCTAAACCTACACTATTAGATAAATACATCGAGACACATGGTATGCAGCTAACTCCCGAAATATGGCTGGTGTCATCCACTATTCAGGCAGCATTTCTGAACTGCTGTATTACAGTGGTCTACAGTGAAGGAAAATATGTAATTTACACCAAGGAAACAGTTATTCACATTAGATCCCTTTAGCCCAGGACGTGAATCAATAGCTTCTACAGTGGCTCAATGACATCTACAATTATAACGGGTTTGGGGGACCATTTCTGTTGGATCCTAGACAGGAGGTCCATGGTGCCAATGTGAGTTGACAGTGCAATTAGAACATTCACAAAGGACAAATAGCAATGTGATATCTGCAGGAATGAAACGTGTCAGCCATTGGATATTTCAGGAAGTGCTTCATATCAACTCTTTGGGAATTTTCTCTTCCACAACACATTTGGGTAAAGGCAGAATTCTTTCCTGGGATTCACAATAGCAGACTTCTCTTCCCCAAAGATGACAGGCTGTAGAGACTGGCTTATTTCCCCTTTAATTTTCAGGAGATCTATTGCCCATTGGTTTGCCATGAGTATAGATCCAGGCTAAACACCTAATTGCAAAGGTTTTACAGACCAATGCCGAAACCTGCAGCACATCACATCCAATGGGGAAAAAGGCAGCAACGGAAGCATCAAAGTTGATTTCTATACAGCTGTGCAGAAATTTGTCAGGAAACCAGCCTAGTAACCGCATCCCAGAACAGTTGGCCTGCACTCAGAAAATCTCTGGGTTTTTATGCAGTTCACAAAATAAATCTCATGCAAAAAGTCAGTATGATACACTTAGTCTGTTACCCTCACAATGGACTTGCTGAAGGTACATCCTGGGGGGTGGCTTTTCAGGACCATCCATGATCGATGTCATACTGCTTGGCCCAGCCATGTGACATAGATTACCTTCTTTTATGGAATCTTTCTATTACACCTAACAGTACAAAATGTGGGCTTGGCATTCATGTGATTTGCCTTCTGGTTCCTAAGCAGCTAAACCCACTATCATGATCGCATGCAGGGCAGGTAGGTAGGCCTGACTGTGCTTCGGTTGGTGGCGTACATCATCCTTGCAGAGCCATGAGGGCACTCGTACACCTGCCGAGCAATCACTATTTGTTCTGAGCCACCGCCCCTAGCATGGCTGTCTTTGATGTCATTGCCACAATGATGGCTGCCATTTAGCGGGTCCACGCTTGCAGTATGCTTTCCCTCCTTTTTCACTCAAATAAAGCGTGCTAAGGCACACCCACAGATAGAGACGATCTATAGGTCCGATCACTCCCTTTTGAGCATCCCAAGCATGGCACTACTTGACTCTGCAGATGAGCATGGATTTACCAATGTTTGCATCAGCAGGTGGGCTGTTATGAAATGATATGATATGGCATTTATAACGGGTCTTTACACAAGTGTTTCAAGGTGCACCGAGGCAAGGGAGGGGAAACAGAGGGAAGACAGACAACAATCCTACTAGGCCAGGTGACATTGAGATCGCGCAAGTGCAGAGGAGGGGGGGAAGGTGAAAAGTGTGGGGGGAAGGGGAGGGGGCAGTGCTGTCCATGGGATAACAGTAAATAAATAAAGACAATAAATTAAAGTGCGGCCAGCTTGTGGCAATGGCAAGGTTAAGTGCAGACATCAGGGGTCAAGTGCTAGTAGGGGCTGTAGGGATACAGAAACAGTCTCTGAGTGCAAGGGTTACCAGGGGGCCAGTGGAGGTGTGCAACTGGCGGGGAGGGGACCTGGGCCTGAGATCAGAGGGTAGCCAGGTAAACAATGCAGTTTCAGATTCAGCCAGGTGATCAGCAGGGGAGAGGAGGAGAGAAAGCAGAAGCAAAGAGGAAGGTCTTGAGGAGCTTCTGGAACCGGAGATGGTTCTCCTCAAGTTTCAGAGAGGCTGGGAGGCTGTTCCAGAGGGAGGCCCCAGCCGAAGAAAGTGATCTACCACCATCTCGCTGCTTGGAGAAGTGACTGACACTGATGGAGTTGGAGACGGATGAGTGAAGAGCACGAGAAGGAAGATATTGTGATAAGAATTTACCAGTATGGTTAGTTTGACCTTTTTCTTGTTTTCTCTGAAATGCTGGTTTGCTGGCAGCCCTTATTTCCTGTCTCACTGGTTTTTACCTTTAAACCTTGCAATCCTACTTCTTCCAAACTCTGCTCTTTTACATGTCTAGTGATAACAAGAGAGTGGCAAGCCTCATGCAATATAGATATCATTTCAATTATCCTACACTTGTTCAGCTTTGAATAGCATGATTTAAAATGTAATTACTGCTGTATTCAATAAAGCGTATTTAAATTTTCCTTGCACAAACTTCATTGGAACTTGTGTAGAAATCATGCATACTAAATTCCATAATCATAATTCTTCCTTTAGAGGTACACAAAGTAATTTACCTGGTTCAGTCATTATCAGTAACATCAACATAACCAAAGGTTCGTTATCCTCTGAATCCACTCTTATTGTGTTGGTGCTTATCTCTGGTGAGCAATGTAATTCGACAGGTAATGTTGTTTATACATGTTAGTAGCACTCCAATACGCCATACATATTGTAATTTTTCTGCGTTCCATTTCTATCAGGAATGGACACCATGATCATGCTACTCAGCTTCTTCATCCATTTGGTAGTCTCAGGGTTACTGATTTCTAAGTATATCACCATTTATCGGTGTCCATCCACACAACTGAGCAAGTAATCACCTTGCTGATGTTATCTGCCAGGAATTTGGACATTCCCTGCTAGATCAAAGCTGTATAGAATCCTGCGCAGATCCTGGGCCGCAAAGCTTCTTGTCTCCAATGGCTGATTCAACATGTCAGATATGTTGTGGATGATTTTATTTTCAACTGCTTGAGATTCAGGTACATAACCTTGCTTTGGATTTTCAGAGTTGGAGTTTCCTTATATATGCTTCCATACTAATGATTCTTCCCTGAGTGCTTATTTCGGTGTACAGTGAATATAACAAAAAATAAATAACGCATGCCAATTATAACGAATTAAAAAGAATGCAAAAATACCACATTTTTTAAAGAAAATATATGTGGTGGTGGGGTAAATGGTTAAATCTTGTTGGGAGGGGGCTTGGTGTGTTTTTAGCAAGGGGAAATTGGGGTTTAGGGGGCACACATTTTTATTTGTTAACATTTCTTTCGTTATTTATTGATTAGTTTTTATGACATGGAACAAAGTGGCCTGTTTGGTGCTTTCTCTATTTAATTATTATATTTGGTTGGATAGCTCATGAATCAAGTACTCTTCACAGGCATTGAGCTAGCCTGCACTGCACAAGGTCAAACCTCCAGCAGGACTGATTCAGCTTTTCATCCTTTTCGAGGTCATCAAGTACCATTACATCTCTATGTATATATAATGCAGAAAATATGTTTGTTCCACACTGTTCCACCAATCTGCACCAATTTCTGCATAGTTACCTGTTAGGACCCGCCAGACATCACTGGCTACATGACATTTGGCCACTCCACCCCTTTCCCTGGATTTCAGCCCCTTCACACAAGACGGTTTTCCTGAAATCGGTGAAACATCAATGTGGTCATACAAGGACCAGATAGAGCTAATTTTAAGCATCTCAAGACAGGGATCAAACCTCATTGAAGGCCATAGGACTGTTTTAAGAATATTTGCACCACAAAGCACTGCACTGCACCAGATTGTTTTAATTTTGTGGAATTTCTATGCTTTTGGCTTTCCAGATGCCTCCCAAAAAGCAGAAATCTAGTGGACAAATGAATCCAAAAATCAAATAAAGTGAGATTATTAGGGTCCTGTCTACAGAACCCTGAGGTGTACCTGTACTTTTTGCTGGTTGGTTAATAACAAGGCCAGTTGTTGGAGAACTTCGAGGTGGATGGAATCCATCTTATTATTATTATTATTATTATTATTATTATTATTATTATTATTATTATTATTATTATTATTATTCTTATTTATGAAATCATGCTTCAGAGGGACATCTTCCAAAACCTTGATTCACACCAATTTGGATACATCTGAGAAATAAAGAGGAAAGGCTTTCAAACAATATATATTAGGCTGAGACCTGCGTGTATTGACCGATTGAAATCCTTAACACATGAGATAGTGTTCTGAACAGGACCATTAAAGATCACAGACTTAAGGGTTTATTGAGAGATGGTTAGTAAAGGTAAAATTGCAGATGTGGAAAATACTGTCTACTTAATTCACGGTTTGATCAAATACCATCAGTGACATCACATTGCAATACCAATGGTGTTATTGTGGACAGACTATATGCAGAAAACCCACCTATTTTAACCTACACCTAAACGATGGTGGTAAATTTTCAAATCGGCCCCAAATTGTTTACAACTTTTTTTATAGTATAGAAGGCAAATGCTGGTGCTTTACTTCTATACAGTGAAAAACGTGTTTATAAATGCCATGTTAAAGGGGTGAAAAGATGGGCATCGTACCCATGTAATGCATACAAGGATCAGAACTGATGGGGAGGTAAGGTAGGGTGGCAGGGGCTTTCTGGAGTAGAGTAATTGCTCTACACCCCACCCATGCCACACTTACAGTTTTGTTGGTGTCTGTCCGCTGCTGGCTTCACTGTCTTCCCCTGCTGACACCTGCAGACACTTTGTGGAGGCGCTACTGTAGGAGCCGCCCTTTGTCTTGGGCCCTTAGCCGTAGGGGCTGCCAGGCTCGCCAATCACGCACGGTGGGCGGGGAGGGAGACGGGAGGGACAGGGAAACAGGAAGGCAAGCGGTGGTGAGAGGAGGGCAACAGGGAGCTACACAGGGCCTGGGGGCATACATTTACTTTAAGGATGAGGTCAGGTGTGACGGAGTTACTGCACACTCACCTCGGATCTCCACAGAAATGAGTGGGCAGCTGCCAGGCAGAGGGCTGCCCAGGGAGGTCAGGTATAACCAGATGAGCTTGCCAATCAGAGGCCTTGGGTGTGGCAGCACTCACCTGCTTCAGGATGGAAATGGAAGCAGGGGGGCTACCGCGCGGTACAAGGCCTGAGAACAGGGACATGGATAGCCAATGGAGAGCAGTGGGCGGGATGGGATGCGGGAGCTGTGTGAACTAAGAAGGAGACCGAGGGGAACTGGGCCTGGGGGCCTCGAAAGTAACTTTTGGGGGGATCTGGGGCGCATGGGAAGGAGAGCACTCACCTGCTCCATGATGGAAATGGGTTATGACTAGTTGGAATGCCAATCAGGATTCAGGGCTTGCTGGGGGCGGGGTGAAGGGTGGAACACGCAAGAAGAGAAGCAGCCTGGGGAGGGAGCCTGCTCCCAGAGCTCACCGGCCTGAGGGGTCTCAGGGAATGGATCAAATGTGCAGAATGGATCCCAGGAAGGTCTCCTTCAATGCAAATTCACCTGCTTTGCCTCTGGTGTAACTGGCGAGCAGGGAGCGTTGCTGCACTAGGGCCCACACAGCCTTTAGAGGAAAGGCCAATCAGGGCTAGGGGGCGGGCAGGGAGGCGGGAAAAGGCCGGGAAACCAGGAAATTAGAGTCTGCAAGGGGTCGGGTGCAGTGGGTGCACAGCGGCCTAGGGAATTTAAGAAAAAACGCAAATGCGTTCAATCACTCATACCAAACACTAAAAGGACCAATGGGAAGGCAGTGGGTGGGTCGGGAGGCGGGAGGGACCGTGGGAACCAAGAAGAGGGAGCGGGAGGGGGAAGGAGGCAGGGGAACACAAGCAGGGGCGCAGGCCCAGTACCAAGGCAAAATGCACCCAGAAAAACAGGTGCCTCACACTTGCAGACCAACTTAACCAAGAACATGGAGCAAGGGTGCCGCCCTATGCAACAACATAGGAGTACAGAAGTCATAGGAGACATGGCAGGGTATCAGGTAATAAAATCATGGCAAAAATGTCACTGGTAGAATTTTGCCGTGGTTTGACCTGGTAAAGGTGTTCCCCATTATACCATTTAAGGGGAGCAGGGGTTGCGTGAGTGTCCCCCACCCCCCTTAAATGGAGTAATGGGTCTGGGGGTGTCCCCCGCATCCCTTACATGATTGTGGTGGCAAAACCACAGCATTTTTGCCGCAATATTTTGTAAACACTGCCATTTTTGCCGCAATTTTAAGACATGGAACCCATAGCAGGAGGAGTGGCATCTGAAAATCAAAGAGTCTTTCAAGTACTGCTCGAAAGGTTTCTAAAAGCAGACGATGGCCTCATTTTAAGATCGGATCATTATGTGCATTTTTCACCATGTCCCCAAGATAAGAGCAATCCATACTAGTGACATTAAAATCGTAGCCTTTATTAATGAAGAAGAAAATGACAGTTCTCCTTCACATGGCAACTGCAGACTTGGAGTCCCTCATTTTGGACTCACGTGAACAGTTACACCCTCTTGGTTTTGATGTAAAAGATCTTGCCACGAAACACCTTAAAAGTGATCATGGAATCCCATCGCCTACGAACACGCTAGAGAATAAGACTCTCACAATCTTTAAGAAAAAACTAGTAGTAACATTGGCTCCACCGTTGGATTCTTCCTCTGGCAATGGCAGAGAATGCAAACAGATGGTTTAAATTAATTTAAAATTACCATCAAAGAACTTAATGCATTGACCGATTCAAGCAACTCCAGTCAAAAAGAGATTGTAACTCCTCTGAACAACGGTAACAACTATTCATGGAACTGGCTACCGAGAGCCCAATCCATAATGCCAGAAGGAAGCGGATGCATGGTCATTGGATCCTGGAATACCCAAGGTTTTACTCCTCTCTTGCAAGGATTACCTGTTCAATCGTCCAATGTGGGTCTCATATGCCTTCATGAAACCTGGTTGCTCAAGGTTCCTTTTCTGGATGGCTTCACTGCCCATCACAATAAAGCAGCCAAAGGTATGACCGGTAAACCTACTTCGGGATTACCCATTTTCGTGAACAACAGCCTAAAATTAGAAACTGTAAGGGAAATTCAACCAAATCCCTTTAATCAGATTCTGGTCATCAAATTAAATGAGCAAGCTGCTAGTTCATAAAGTATGCATACTCAACCTATACTGGAACCCAAAGTGTTCTGAATCAGCAGACTTTGTGGACATCGTGATGACCCAAATAGACGACATCTATGCAACATTTCAAGAACCCTTACCAATTCTATGCGGGGACTTGATTCTGGATTGCTTGGAATTGAAAGCTTATGAATATAAATCAGTGATGCTCAAAAAGAACTCAAAAAATGTGTGTTATCAAAAATGGAACAAAGAGATTTTAGCTAGACAGTTTCATATGTTAAATGGCAACCTACAAGGAGACCTGCAAGGAGCAAAAACCTGGAAAATTGATCATTGAGTTAGACACTAGACTACCTCTTTGTTTCTTCTAATATGCTAAGCCGAACCACCGCCTTCCGATTGATAATTACGACAACTAGTGGCCATGAAATTCTGATCCAAACTTGCACCATGCCTAATAAAGTTGTGTCACAGACACGGTCCCATGCAATAGAATTTGAACCCGAAAGAAACCGATTGGGGTTAAAACCATGGCACTCTAAAAACGTATTGAAAATGTGTTGCAATGCCAGTCCCATGATAAGACTATGAACGGGTGCTGCCCGTCTTCAAAGAACATCAACAAAGAAATGTGAGGCATCACTTTCAAAGAAAACATTGGTTTGACAATGCAGTTTACAAGCAAACGCGCTTACTGATTAAAAAAGTGGGAGATCTGCAGAATGCTCCCTTGCTTGTGAGACCCCAGCTAATCAAAAAGAGAAAGCAAAAATACTGGAATTGGATAGCAGCGCACAAATCATTGTTCCAACGAGATTTGGAAATAATGCTTAAAGCAACGGCTTCAAAAAACACAAGGTATGCCTGGCAATTACTAATTGGAGATAATATTCCAACATGCCCTTTCCTATTGAATCCAGTGCAAAAAAACATATGGGTGTTTCATTTCTCAGCCCTTTACAGTGATAACAACCACAAAAGTCCTAAATTAACGTCAATAAAGAGGGCCGTTTGGAATATTAAATTTGATCAAGATGACATCTTAATGATCATAAAGAAAACAAACAATTTGATAGCTCCAGATCCAGATGGTCTCACTAATGAAATATTGAAAGCAGCCACCGAAGCAGGGGCCACATTTTGCTACACCTTGTTTAAGCAGAGCATCCAGAACGTCGAGATTACACCCTTATGGAAAAATAGCATAATTGTGCTGATTTTCAAGAAGGGCGACCGGTTGAAACCAGAAAACTACCACCCAATTGCCCTGCTTGATGTTCTAGGAGAAATCTTTGCCTCTGTTCTACTAAAACGATTAAATGACTGGGCGATTACGACTGGGACACTGGACTGCAGACAAACAGACTTTTTCAAAGGCTTTGGGTGTAACCTCAACTTGCTATTGATGAGCCTGATGAAGATGCATACCATCAGAGGAGATTGCAAAATCTATCTTGCTTGCATTGATCTTGAAAGCGCATTTGATAGCATAATCAGAGAATGGTTATGGAAGAAAATGTACGAGGCTGAATACCCACCAGACTTGCTAAATTCAATTAAAGATCTATACTTAGGAACATCATTGCAGGTCAGCTTAAACCAAGAAGGTAATCTGACTGAAACCATTCCGACTCTCAAAGGGGTTGTCCCATAGCGGCATTCCCATGTACATTATTCATTTCCCGATGTGAGACATATCATTGACAGGGCCCATCGTGCTTGCCAAAAATGAATGGTGTTGGGAAGGAACTAGGTTCTTCCCGCACGCCCAAGCGCACTAGAATTAGGCAAAACCACTTCTAGGCACTACCAGGGACCAAAGGGAAGGGGGGGCACTGGGAAAGCTCTCTCATCCAAATATAATCATATACACAGACATGGGCAGTCACTGAAAAAAGGTAGTTTAAATATAAGGCTCAATTAACCTTTAGCTGAATACATGTGTAATGACAGATCCTAGTCAAATGTAAAACCTTAAGTGCTATAGAGGAGTCAAGTTATGCCCCAGAAGGAATGTGGCCTGAGCTAAAAATGGATCGCAGGGCTCACGCGGTGTTGCGTCACTAAGGCTAGCACTGGCAGAGCATACCAAGTGACTCACCAGCTGTCTGTTGTCTGTCAAGAGCCCATGCAGGCTAAAATGGGATTTGCATGCTCGATGCACATAATGCAGAATTATGAAAACAAGGTTTAAAAGGAGATTATAGGACTAGAAAAACAGGAGTAGAATGTGTGAAATATGGAGAGAATGACTGGAAAATGTTTTTGTACATAAAATAGTCATAGGTAGCAAAATGAAGGAAAGCATGAGCTACAGTGTATTTTTGCATAGGCTAGCAAAATGTAGAGCAGCATCGTCTGACAGAAAGCCCTGACAATGAAGAAAGGAAGGCTTTGGAGCATCCGTTGTATGGAAGAAGGCTGGATTGGGATGGAGTCCCAACATGTATCCTGTGACGCCACTACAGCAAGACCAGACTATATAAACTGCTGCCCGGGACCACTGTGGATGAGGGACAGAAGAAGACTGTTCAGTCAGCAGAATTCTTTGCTACCATCCTCATTTTTGTAAGATTAAACTTGTTATTCTTGCAAGGTAGACTCTTGGCCATACTTCCCTAGAGGGGTGTATTTACTCTGGTGTGAGCTTAATTAGAGACACCCTTGACACCCTTATAATCAGAGCCACCCTTACAATGGCCAAATGAAGGGTGGCTACTCTATGCCGATGATTTGGTGGTGCTGGACAGAACCCATAGAGGTTTACAGAAGAAACTAAACACACTCCAACTTAATGTAGCCCGAAATTAGTTAAAAATGTACTCTAAAAACATTTTTTTTTAAATAATAAACAAATAATTAAAAAAAATTGGAAATTCTGGTTCTTGAAAGGAAAACGTCTAGAAAATCAAGTCACTTGGGTAGTATATAAGGGAACACCGCCTGCAGGCGGCACCAGCAATTAAATAATTGGGAGCAATGATTACTGCAAATGCGTTAGAATGCCTTTGGAAAGACCATCTGAAGAGCAAATTAAAACACCCGATAGCCCAAGCCAATTGTTCAATTTTACAACCAAACGGTAGTAACAGTTATCACCCATTCAGCTGAGGCACGTCTTGGACTACTGTAGATGACGTGGGACTGACTGGAAGGTAAATTCTGGCGTACCTTCCTACATTTGCTGAATGCAGTCCCTATCGCCATCATCCGTCACGAGATTGGTCTCTTATATCTCTACGTAAGAGTAAAATGGAAATCGCTATTACTCTTCCGTAAATCACAATCGCCGGACTGCCCGATCCAATTTAATGTGTTATTACTGAAAAGGGACACCTATATAGACTGGGCGATGGACTTGTGGGCTAAATTTTGCCATACCTTTTTATCAGAAGTAGGCGTGACAGTTGAAACCCTCTGCCAGAATCCCGCCTATGTAAAAAGGATTTTATGGGCGGATGATTGAAGAATCACGGAATCAATTAGATCAAATTCCAAAGTCAATGCCCTTTCATAAACCTGGAATTTATCCCTTAATTCGACGCTGCCCTATCTATCAAATTTCCAAATCCCAAACATCAGGGCTTATTTTTGAGATTTCGACTTAACATTCTACAAAACAGAACCACACAATGTAGATATGGAATACCCTCTGTGAATGCAACAGGTAGATTATGCAATGGAGAAGTGGAATCTTTAAAGCATTTAATTGTATTTTGTCAAAAACACGGCTCTAGTTTGAGGGTACTATGGGGTGCAATTAGCAAACTGCAGATGGCAGACTGCTAGAGCTGGGCGATATGGACCAAAAAGTAATATCTCAATATTTTTGGGCTGAATAGTGATATACGGCATTGATCTTTTTTTATGTGGGATAAATGCTCAGATGTAACCCGCCAACTGCATGTGAAATGTCAGACACCTTTATTTATAAGACATTGATCAAGATAAAGTGCAAATATAGGGTTCCTTGTCCTTTTTCACAACACAAAGCCGTATAAAACTCAAAAATGTGAATTAAAAAAATGTATATGTAATTATGTATATATCTCTATGTTAACAATATTGTCTCATCCTATATTGATTTTGAAAATACATCGATATAGCTCAAACTCGATATATAGCCCAGCCCTACAGACTGCTTTCTGTCGAGGATGTGAGTCAGGGGGCCAGTTTTATGCAGAAAAGGATTGTTGATGGGGCGTGCCGTCATATCCCAGTCTTGGGCCTGAGAATTGTATTTTAGGGTTGGGTAGTCTTGGGATCATTTTGATGCAATATAATGGGACTGAAATAAAAGTAAACCTCAAGACTTGGAAGGGTATCCTCACTGCCTTGGGGTCAACAGGTAAATTAACAGACCAGGTGATGTGGTCAGGAGGCACCCCCAGCAGCAGGTTTTTAGGGACTTATCATTCTTATGCTTCATCCCCATTCCTAATGAGACCCCCAGCACTTTTTGCTGGACTTCTGATCTTTTTCTGAAATCTTGATTGAGTGGAGGCTTTTCCATTCTTATGAGCTCTGTCTTTTGGAACTCTATTCTTTGTATTTTACCTATCCCATGAGGTCTATTTTTCTCCGTAACTCTTAAAAGGCATCTGTATTTTACTATTGCAGCACACAGCTCCTTGTGGGAAGTGTTGCTGGGGACCCTCAGGGTCCTCCTTTGAGATTCTTCTTCTTTATCCTAGAGTAACTACAGTTATAGCGCAGGCTAGTGCATAATAGGGGGCACCCAAGTACCAACTTGGGACCACCCCCTCTTTATTTACTTTTATGGGCGGATCTCCCCATGCTTTCCCTTCCACACATATATATTTATTCATCATATAACTCCATTAACACACTACCTGCATGCATAAACCCACATTGTTAAAGTGACGTCTGTTTGGTCATTATTATTATTATTATTATTATTATTATTATTATTATTATTATTATTATTATTATTATTATATTTATTGAGCAGAGACCTAACTTCGAGAAGCAACAGAGTACTTTACAGAGGCAATCAGCAATACAGATACACAACAGATTGCTTTACAGAGGTATATAATAGTACAGATGCATAACGAAGTGCTTTTCAGAGGTAACACCAGAACAGATATACAGCAGGGGTAGGATTCAGAGGGGCACAGAGGAGTGGTACAGCTGTGCAGGGTGGTGGGGAGGAGAAAGGCAGACAGCATCTAGCGAGTCAAGTGGCATGGGCAACCTGATGGCCTAGGTGGTGAGGTGGAGAGACTTCTTGAAGAGGTGCGTCTCAAGTTCCTTCCTGAATTGTAGGATGCATACTGGCAAGTCTGATGCTGACGGGGAGGAGGTTGCATTGTTTTCCTTTTGCAGCAGCGGATTTCAAGTCTGCACTTGTCCTGGCTTCTGGTGGTGTGCTGTCCAATAGAGATGCTGAGTTTCTATGTAAGGTAGATGGGTGACTTGATGGCGACTGCCTTATAAATGATGCAGCAAGACATGAAGGTGATTCATGCGTGCAGTGGGAGCCAGTGAAGGTCGATGAGGGCCGGGCAAATGTGGTCATAGCTGCGTAGACCCTTGATGAGGCATTCGGCCGCATGTAGGACACTTCTCACGGGCATAAGGGAGGACAACAGGAGGTCTTTCAAGGAGGGCATTGCCCCCATCTAGGTGGGAAAGGACCAGTACTTGAATGGTGGATCTAAAACTGTCCGGAAGGAGGGATATTGTTGGCATGTATGATGTTGGTCCGACTGACCTGATGGCTGGAGGGAGATGGGTTTTTTGGTTGCCATTGTTTTTGTGAGCATGGTCGACCATCCCCCTTTATTTACTTTTATGGGTGGATCTCCCCATGCTTTCCCTTCCACCCTAACCCACACTTTAGACCCAACTCCTTACTGCCACCTAATCCAAACTTAGATTTACATAATATATCTGGTCACCCGCCACAATCAAAAAATGGCAACCAAATTTAAATTGACCAAACAGGTTGAATTAAAAATGGCCTACCATGAGGCAGGACTTGTGTGAACCACTGCATTCCCGTATGCATTTTAATTTCCCAATGAGGTCTAGAAATGCATTTTAAAATTGTACATTAATACGTCCTGCATATGGCATAGCTTAGCAGATCCAAAAGAGGCAGGTGACCTGGGTTCGGTGAAGCTCCTTCCTATTGTAGGCCTCGAGCAGAGGGATCTTAGACTGTATGTCTGCCCACTGTGCAAGCTTCGTGATTGGCCTGAAGTAGACATGGCCTTGGGTAGGCATGTTAACTGCCTGTCTGCCTGGCCTGACTGACACCTCCCCCTGTTTGAATTCTTGCCCATCTGGCTCCTGGCCTGCAGTCAAGGTTAGAGTGTAAGGGGGAGCTTTGTGGGGAGCAAGTGTGAGCCCAGGAGTGCAGTTACAAATTTGTGTGGGATATATGTGGTGAGTGAAGGAGGGAGACATCTGGGATTAGATTAGTAATGCAGTCACTTGTTTGTGCTTGTGTGTTTGCAGTGCTGCTATGCTGCGCTTGTGAATGCAATTGTCCTGCAGTATTGCTGAATGTGCTATCTAGCTTTTTGAGCCTGCAGCGACAGGCTGGCTGGATGCATGTCTGTAATGCCTGGTGTCTCTCCATAGTATCTCGGTGCTGAGTCTGTACTATACCAGCTAACTCTGTGGATCTTTTTATTATTGTTTCTGGTTCTGTGGAGACAGATGGGGTGAACGCTGACTGTACCTGTGGCAGCAGAAGGGTTGTAGGCACTGCCTTTGCAAGTGCACCATCTCTGCAAATGAGCCATTCTTCTCCTGCACTTGTTTGCATCTCCAGCTAACTCTAACCAAACAGGCTGCCTCCATGTCAGCCCGAATCAGCCTATGGACAGTATTGCTGCTTCACTGCCACCTCTTGGTGAAACGTATATGCTTGTACCCAATTGCCATAGACATCCTTCGCCTTTTTATGTTTCTGGATGGATGACATGAAGTACGTCAGAAATACCGGATTCAGGATTTCTGTTTGACATGAGTTTACTGCCCTGGTGGGGGTGATGTCAAAGTGCTTGAGGAACCGTCAGATTACAGCATGCCGCACACTTGCCAACCCTACAGATTTAGGCAGTAGGCTACTGCTTTTTAAGCAGTCCTACTGCCTACAGATTAGGGTGACAGATCCTACTGCTTTTTACAGTGCCAGGTACTTTATGTGACTCTAAGTAAGGCTGGTAGGTGATTACTTTGATTGGGCTCAGACCAATCCATTGACTTGACAGCTACATGACTCTGTCCTGCACTCTTGCCGGTAAAACCCTTAGGTGAACCACTAGTGAAGGCAAGTGGCAGAGCGTAACACCATCACACAGCATCTATCCATCAGACTGTGGGGGTATCAGTCTCCATGTCATTCAGTGTTCAACTTGCACTGCAGTAATACATATGTATTGCCCTGGCTGCTGCTACAGAGCAGTGGCAAACGTTCCCTACCAGCTTTGTATGATTACCTTCTGTGTAATTGAATGTGGTGTTCACTTACCATTCCTGCTGCTTACAAAGAACTCTAGCACAACCAGCGCATCTCAAAGGGTAAGCGGTCTATTGTTGGTGTGTTTTGCACCTGATGCAGCGCGCTCAACATTTTGTGCTGTAAATTCGAAATGTTTCTTGCTGGCAAAGCACTAACTGCCTGGAGAGCCCTCACCTGGCTCATTTCTACCACAAACCCTGTTTTTTCACTTTATTTCTGCCTCTCCCTCATTGGGCCCATTGTTTCTTTCCTGCCTCCAAGATGGCTGCTCTTTTTTCCCCTTGCCTAAGCTCCACTGGTCCTGCACTGGTCTCCCCCACCCATTGGTTGCAGAAATCGCCATAGACCAATAGCAGCAACCCAGAGGCGGGAGACGGCCCAGTGCACAAAGGCCCACACAAAGGCTCCTGTCAGCTTCTCAGCCTGCTTTACAGGCTGCAACATGTTATTTCTGCCACAGCCAAACCCTCCCTGAGGCTGATACCCCTGGACTATTGGACTACCATGACTCTTACAACACATTCTGGCATGGTTAGTCCCTCCTTTCTGATTTCCTTTGTGCTACCTCCTCTGCTGTCCTTGTTATGTTCTCAAATTGTAGTCATGCCTGTACTCACCCTTAGCATCTTACTCCAACTTCAGTCCTTAACTACAGGGCCTTCATCTATCCTGAAAGTCAAACTTGGGTGTATCTTGCATTTAACTTGAAAGTCAAACTTGGGTGTATTTTGCATTTAACTTTGGCCATTGATTGTAATCCTGCTAGCCCAGTGACTGTTCCATACCGCTGCACTTGCTTACTACTCCCCCTGCCTCCTCTCTTCATACTCATGGCGCTGTCTGTTTCTCCCATCTATTCCAACTGTTTCTCTATCAACTATCCTTCCCTTCTCACTAAGTCTGGAAAGACGTTTAAAAAGGATATCTTGTCCTCCAACCCTGGTCTCCCTATTGCTGATACCTATACCAGCGCCTCTTCCAGACAGACCCTCACTGACATCCTCTTTGTTGTTCCTTT
The DNA here is from genome assembly GCF_040938575.1 of Ambystoma mexicanum. NCBI lineage: Eukaryota > Metazoa > Chordata > Amphibia > Caudata > Ambystomatidae > Ambystoma > Ambystoma mexicanum. Next base: position 1,245,845,428 of record NC_090937.1, on the reverse strand, counting down.
GCCGGATCGATGGACCCCCCATATGGTCTCTGTGCTTTGTCCTGTCTCCTCCTCTCCCATAAATGGTGGCTCTCGCTGGGAAGTCCTTATGGCTTCTTTTGACTACTCCAGAGTCATCCTTAACGTCTACCTAAATGGCACTGTCATGGTCCAAGGTCCCCAAGCCATTCCTTTCTTCTCTGGCTACCCTCCTCTCATTCCTTGGCTACTTTGCCCACTCTTCCCTCCTCTGCCCATTTTCTGGCTACCTTCACAACTCCTGATTTGTACCCCCCACTGGATGGTCTTTAAGGCTGGCAACCTTCTTCATCTTGCAACTCTCAACTCTCGCTCTGCTGTCAAACACTCCTCTGACATCTGCCACCTCCTTGAAGAACTTTCCCTTGACGTCCTTGCTCTTACAGAGACATGGTTCACGGCCAGCTCTGTCATGAGCTTTGACACTCTCCTCCGTGATGGCTAAAAGATCCTCTCCAGACCCAGATCCACTCGGCCTGGAGGGGGTTTAGCCTTGATCTTTCCTGAGTGGATTTCTGCCACTATAATTCCCACTCAGATCAACTCCTCTTTCGAATGCCTCGTCTGCAGGCTCTCAATCTCTCCTAGCCACTCCCTTACTGTTGCCACTCTCTACCGGCCCCCTGGTCAAATCACCTCTTTTCTCTCTGAGTGGGCTGACCTCTCCTCCTCTCTCCTGGCATCAACAACTGAACTCCTCCTCCTTGGTGACCTCAACATTCACCTTGATTCTCCCTGTCCCTCAACTTTGCTCTTTCGCGACCTCTGCAATTCCCTCTCCCTCTCTTTTCTCTCCTCTGGCCCAATGCACTCCGCAGGGCACACACTTAATGTCTTGATTTCCTCTAGCCTCCCCCTCTCTATCCCTCTTTCCATTCCCCTCTCCTGGAGTGACCACTACCTCTTGTCCTCTCATCTCTCTCTCTCTTCCCCCCAAGCCAAGTCTACCCCAATACTGCCACCTACCTTCCTGGACCTCCAGCCCATGAAGCGTGTGTCAGTCGAGGTTTTTGCTTCCACCTTCTCCCCACCCCCACATCCTCTGGCTGACTCACACCCTGACACAGCCCTGTCTTTCCTCTATTCTTCTTTTTCTGATACTCTTGATGCTCTTGCCCCTGTCATGAGGATCCGCCTGAAGTCCAAAGCCAAGTGCAATTCCTGGCGGCTCAGAGAAAATGGAGGGATTCCTGCTCATCCTCTGACAAACTGGCCTGTCGTCTACTCCAAAGGCAATACCGTCTCTCTGTCCGTACCAAGAAGAGAGTCCACATTCAAGCCCTTGTCTCTGTGGCATCTAACAGCTCGGCCGAACTCTTTAAAATTTGTAAGGAGCTGGCCAACCCTGCTGCAGTCTCTACCCCTCCCCTTGCCTCTCAGGTGCTTTGGAATGCCCTGGCCTCACACTTTATCTCAAAAACCCAGGACATCCTGTCCACCCTCTCCTCCACTCCCTCTCTTCTCTCCTCTCCGTCGGTACTCACTGACCCTCCTCCAGCCACCACCCTGCCCTCCTTCTCTTCCTTTCCTCTCTTCTCCCCTGATGGGGTTGCTAGACAAGTCCGATCTATGAAAGCCTTGTCAAAACAGGTTCATCCCAGTTCCTCTAAAACTCTCAAGGACCACATTGATACCCTCGCTCTGGCCCAGGCCGACTTCTGAAACCACTCCTTTGCCTGAGGATCCTTCCCCTCCCCTCTTAAGCACTCCCTTGTGCATCCTCTCCTCAAGAAACCCACATTGGAATACTCTTGTCCGGCCAACTGTCGCCCAATTTCCATTAGCTCCTTCTTGGGCAAACTCCTTGAAAAGCTGGCCATCTCTCAGCTAAACCTTCATTCTGATTCTGTTGGCTGTCTCCGTGACCATCAGTCTGGCTTCAGATCTGGCAGAAGCACAGAAACTGCTCTCCTGAACATCCGTGAAGATCTGCTTTCCAACCTTGACTCTAGCATTCCCTCTGTTCTCATCCTACTCGATCTCTACTCTGCCATAAACACGGTCAGCCATACCATCCTGCTCAACCATCTCAGTGATAACCTGGGCATCACCGATCAGGCTCTGGCCTGGCTGACCTCTTTCCTCTCTGATTGACCCTTGCAGGTCCAACTTGGGTCCTTCCTATCATCTATTTTCCTCTCCACCTGTGGTGATCCCCAGGGGTCTAACCTCTCGCCTTGGCTTTTCGACCAATACCTGGCAACTCTCGCCAGCTGTTTTGCCATTTTCTGCTCAAACTTAGCAGACGACACTCAACACATTTTCAGGCTGCCCTCGGTCACCTCCTCCACCTCTCTCATCACTGATTGCCTAACTGCCATTCAAGATTGATGTGCCGCCAACGATCTTTGGCTGAATGCCAGCAAGATGGAGATCCTCCTCATTGGCACACCATCACCTTCCTTTCCCCTCACTCTCTGGCCGGCCTCCCTTGGCCCTCCTCCTATCCCCACCTGCGAGGCCAAGAACCTTGGTGTCACCTTTGATTCCACCCTCTCCTTGTCCGCCCACATCGCTGATGTATCAAAAAAGTCAAACTTCCTACTGCACCTCCTGTATTCTTCCTTTCCTCTCATTCTCCCAGAAGCTCACTGTCTCCCAAGCTCTGGTTCTCACAAGGTTGGACTATTGCAACAGTCTCTTTCTTAATCTACCTGCCTCTTCTCTCTGTCCTTTGCAACTTATCCAGAACAGGACTGCAAGACACGTCCTTGGCCTCAAGCCCTGGGATCGTATCTCTCCAGCTCTGAAATCTCTCCATTAGCTCCCAGTGGATGCAAGGATTAAATTCAAAACCCTCTGCATTGTCCACAAGGCTTTCTGAGGCCTGGGTCCAACATAGCTTCAGCTATCCCTCTGCAAATACCTCCCATCTCGAGCACTCCGCTCCTCTACCTCTAACTCCCTCAGGGTCATTAGTTTCTCAAAGAAATGAGCTGGGGGTAGATCTCTGTCTTCGGCTGGGGCCTCCCTCTGGAAGAGCCTCCCTGCCACTCTAAAACTTGAGAACCATCTCCGGTTCCGGAAGCACCTCAAGACCTTCCTCTTTGCTTCTGTCTTCTGCCCTCCTCTCCCCTGCTGATTCTCCTCTTCCTCAGCACCATGCACCTGGCCACCCTCTATCCTCCGGGCCCAGGTACCTGCTCATCTTGCCACCCTCACGCACTGCCTCCGGACCACCCTTGCACTGGGGTCTGTATCTGTACCCATACAGCCCTCCCTTTTTCTTCCTGCAATTTCAGACCTACCCGGCCTGCTGCCTTAAACTCAGCACTTGCCACTTGCTGGCTGCACTCCCATTGTTTGTTCCTTTTTTATTTATTAATTTATTATTATTTATGTTTTTTCCCGCTCGCTCCGCACTCTCCTTTTGTTCCCCCTTCCATGCACTTCTCCCCCTCCCCCTCTACCCTGGACTTACGCGTTCTCAATGTCACTGGGCCTAGTAAGATTGTTGTTTTTGTTCTCGCCTGTTCCCCTTTGTTTGCCTTGTCGCGCTCTGAAACACTTGTGTATGAGCGCGATAGAAATAAAATATCAATATCAGTTCAGAATTATACATTTTTTACATTTTAAAGGCATTGTCTAGTAAAAAATGTTATTGTCCCTACAGGTCGGCCATGTTTTTTTAAGCCTAAGTGGCTCGATTTTAGAAAACTTTCCTATGGACCTTACCCGAGTTTTCGTCCATTAAATGCACGCGATACAAGCACCAGGGAGCCGCCATTTTCTGATAATCCTATCTTTTCCCCCCATCGCCCTGGCTGACCTGCTTTTGCGGCACTAAATCAATTCCCCCGCCCCTGGGCCTGACATTATCAAAATATTCATATTCCCCGCGTCTCTCCGTGACGTTACTGTGCTGCGTAGGCAAATGTGCCCAGTCGTCTTCTGCGCGACTCCACACAGAACCCAGAAACCAACACAGATCAACTCACAACACAGCGCGCCACAATTCGGAATATGAAACTGTACTTTAAAATGAAACAGCAACACGGTACATTTGGTAAAGTACATTTATTTGACATTCAATGTTTAGAGAATATTCAGCAATTGCCATATGAACTCCGAAAGCCATTTATTTTCTTTTATCTGTATCCGCAATAACTGTTCCGTTTCATCTTGAGTCACACGCTGTTCCTTTATGGTACACAGGGTGTTCATTTTCGTAAAAAGAATCACTTTGGAAGCACGGTGAACCGCAAGGCTGTTCCATCAACTAGGCACTAGTCCAGCCTAAAGGTTGATATGTTGCTTCTAGCCGCTAGTACAGCTTAGGGGCATGTGGGCCCTTGGCGATCGTCCCATAATATGGTGATCGTGCTCCAGTTGTTGACACAAAGCTGCAGGTGTCTGCTGAAGAATCCATCCGCCGGTGTCTCAAACAGATGGCAGTGGCAGAATGAGATAAAATACCTGTTATGAAAACAAAAAAATGATAATTAGCTCGCTAGCCGAACTTCATTAATATTACTCATTTTATTTATTACGGCCGATAAGAAACTATTTGCTTGCAAGGATAGTTCAATGGAGTATGTTCGTCTCTAAAATCAATGCGAAAAGTAACGAGATAAATCGAGGCAAAAACACAATGATAAACGACATTTAGTCTACATGCGTGAGGAATGATATGATTTATGATATGGCATTTGTAACGCACCTATACTCTATTTCTAGGCGTGACGAGGCAGGTGGGGAACAAGGGCAGACAGACAACGATCCTACTAGACCAGGTGTCTTTCTGATCGTGCATGGGGAAGGGCTGTACATGGTTAGTTGAATACAAATTAAATAATAGGGCCAGCTGGTGGCAAGTGCAAAGTAAATGCCGGGAGAAGGGGCTGAAGGATACAGAGACAGTCCCGTAGTGCAGGTAGGCAGTGCAGGGAAAAGTGGCTGGGCCAAGGACCGAGATCGGTGAGATCAGTGGACCTGCATGCCCATGTGCCCACTACGAAAACGTTTTACTTGCTTTTCCTAGCTCTTCATTCATTCATTTATTCATGCATCCATTCATTAAATCTTCATTCCGGTATAAAAGCATTTAAAGATTTACTTACATTATATTTGAAATTTCCATTGTGTCTCTTCGTAATGCAGTCTGTAAAACGGACCGTGCTCTTGACATCGATTTTTCGTATACTGAACTAAAATGAAACTCAGTCTAGTTTCTGAATTTTCTGCCTTATCGTCTCTTACGTTATTGCGCACTCCCTTCAAATGTAGTTCTTTCGGCATGGTCCCTGTCTCAAGGTCAAAAAACAATAGACCCTTATACTTCCAGTGCGCAGTGCAACTTGTGGGCCTCATCTGGGCGCTGTCCTTCGCATTCTTTATTTGCAACATCACGTAGTATAGGCATCTGTGAGAACTTGAAATTTAGAATCCGTCTATGTAGTGCGCCTCAATGTGCAAATGCGAACTGGCTTCTCTTCCAAATGCCACGGCCCGCTTGGCTGGCGCGTTCTAAGTGCCCCAATTTTGTCCCCGTTGTCTGCGAGCTTTGCAGCCCAATTGAGACATTTAATTTTTTCGCGGAAGGTCAGGGAAAGTATAAAGTACCACAGGAGTTGAGTTAAAAGTGAGATTTATTGTTTGTTTGTTTGTTTTATTATTTGCAATACGCAAGCCTCCCCTCCGTTAACAGTGTGCAGCATTTACATTTACATCAGATGAGACATGAGAAAAATATATACATACACATATGTGAGGTGAATAGAGAGAATTCAAAGATGACACCCAGCTTGTTCGCCACCCATGATGGTGAAGGTAGGAGTTAGGTTTACAGGTACACTGTACAATAACATTTATTTACAAAAAGACAATCGCATTGCAATTATTTAAACCAGGATTTGTACTTCACAATCAGCTGTGCTTCGGGTGGACATGGCACAGTCGCAATGTTCGGTGGCAATGGATCACTGCTCTGCACAGAAACGTCCAAAACTCCATATCTGTGCTTCTCTAACACAGCAACAATAAGGCCTTTCACAAAGTCGAACTGTATTTCATCATAGACTGGTTTGATCACCCATTGCTTACTTCGTTTTGAAAACACCTTAGTGTAGCGAGGCATCCTTACTTTACCCCTAGTCCTAGATTGTTCACGTCCGAAATTGCTGTTATGGGCCAAGACCGCTAGTAGAGTGCGATGTTTCATGCCCCGAAAGCTAAAATGCAAGCGCTTTGGCCTGTACTTTAGGCACATAATATGGAACACCTCCAAATCTCCTGTGTGACAGAATTCTGTCAGTCCTCTCAAATCTCTTGATAGAGTTTTGTCGAAAACAATCTTCTCAATGGCTTTGTGTGTCAGTGAAGATGGAATCAACCACTTCTTCTTCCGTGCCTCCTCTGGGGACAAAGGGCCATGTTCACATTGGTGGAAATGTTCATTTGCTGTCCAGCGGTGAACGTTGGTACAGTGGTGCATCAGTGACCCGCCATTTTTCAACTAGTATTTCCACTGACCCCTCACAAGTTTTTGAGCTCCACCAAAGATGGTTGGTGATAGAATGTGACCACTGCAAAATACTTTCAAAACCTTTTTTTTTCCCTGCAGCTGAGATTTTATTATTGATTGATTTAGCAAGAGGCCATACGTCAAATTGATGTTTAATATGTGGGAACTGCTCTCTCATTGTCTTGGCAATTGAAATGTGTCTATCCGTGGCTATGAGGTCGATGTGCATTCCCCTTGATTGTAGATATTCCACTGATTTTATAAATCCTAGTTTCTCCATGGCCACTGACGATGTACATTGTGTTACCTGCACGACCACCAAACTCACAATTTTCTTACTATCCATGTCCTGAAAGTGGTAGGTGCAGTACTTGGCAGAAAATCCAGGGCTGTCGCACTGTCCATCGCCGGCTAGCCTGAATCGTTTGCCTTCGAATGTACTTGCTAGAGACAATTGTTCAATTTTCCAAGCATCACTAATGGCCGGAAACAGATAATCACGTTGGTATATGTAGTACAGCGCTTTAGAAATGAAATGGAGTCCCACAAACTGAAAGAAAGCCTCTAACTTTCTAAAACTGGAGCCACTAAAAAGTGATGCAGCTGCACACAGTAGATTGCCTGCTGGCAGTTTCCCCAGCATCGGTTGTGCAGACCATGAGAACCTATGATTTAATCTACAGGCGGCATTAATTTTGACGTTACTGCCTTTTATTTGACGAGTCACATTAATCAATGGCTTCCCACATACTTTCCCTCTAATGGAATGCACACATTTCAGCATACTTATAATTTCCATCAAACAACTGTTGAATACAATGTATTTGCTCTCTTTCGTTAGACTGTCATCCTGCGTCAACGTTGTTTCGGCCTGTGACGTTGTGGAGATTTCAACACATTGGAAAGTAATATCGCTGATATCAAGTTCTGATGCGTCTATGGATGCTGCGGCTGGTTCATTCTCTGTCATTTCGACATCTATTACTTCAACATTGATGGGAGAACACAACAATGTCGACAGGTTTTTTGATGGCAAATTTGTGGCAGGTGTAGATTGTGTAAATTGATCTGCAACTACTTCAGAGCTATCTTCAATACATTCAATAACATCTTCTTGTGGTGGTGCGGTCCCACTGTAGCTATGGTCCAATGCAACTTTGCTGTAGTCTCCAAACACAGTTAATTCATGTTCTGGCCATTTGACATGAGCATCTCGAGCCTGAACACGCCTCACCTCAATTAATAGTTCCTCCATAGTGTACACGGTCTGGCAAGCCACATCTCTCATTCGCTTCACTGTCTGTGTGTGTATAGTTCTGGCATCCACGGGTAACTGGAGGAGAGATTGGAAAAGGGATGTTCAGTTTAAACACAAGATGGAGTGTAGTAGAATTGACTGGAAAAAAACATAAAATAGTCCCCAGCACAAACATTTTTTTAAAGTTATGAACTGTTTGTAACTAACCTTTTTTAGTTTTTTTCTTTGCAACTTTTTTGACTCGACCTTTAACATCTGCACGCTGTAGCTCCGATTCGTTTCCGCATGTCCTCCCTTCCTCTTGCGCTGCAACGACTATATTTTCTGTATCCGCATATACAGCACGGAATGAGGCTCCATCGTCTCCCTGAAACATAGTACTTTCATTACTATGTATCAAAATATTGTTAGCATAAAACACAGGTGAGGACGAACACACAAGTACATCTCAATAGCCAAACACGATTTAAACATTGTGTGCAACAATCAAAGGACAAGTATTCGACCAGTGATGATCTATTTCGATGGAACTGTCAGTATCCATACCTCTGGCTCTGCATGGACTGCCATGAATGGTTGTATTGGAGAGGAGGCATCCGCATCTCCCTGAAACACAGTACTTGCATTAGTATGCTTTTCAATATTGGAAACACAACACACACTTGGGGTCGACGGCACAGGTACATATGAAGATATAACCACAAATGATGCATTGTCCAAAAGAATCAAGGAAAATCCAAATATGATCACATTTCATCGACTTATTTCAACGATTCCATTACATCTGCATCATCTAAATGAGATGTTGTGATTGTGGTGGAAGCTCCGTCATCTCCCTGAAACACAGTACTTGGATTAGTATGGTTTTCAATATTGGAAACATAACACACACTTGTGGTCGAACGCACAGGTACATATAAAGGGATAACCGCAAATGATGCATTCGCCAAAAGAATCAAGGAAAATCTAAATATGATCACATTTCATCGACTTATTTCTCCGATTTATTTACATCTGCATCATCTAAATTGGATGTTGTGATTGTAGTGGAAGCTTTGTCGTCTCCCTGAAACACAGCACTTGCGTTAATAGGGAAGAAGGTATAGCAAATGGAATCACGTTATATGATCACGCATGATGGAGCTGTCATTATCCATACCTCGTGCTGCTGAAGAATATCTATGGATGTTGCAAATGTAGTGCGCACTTCCGAAAGCTGTTGCGCCGATTCGTATATGCATGGCCCCACTTCCACTTCCCCTGGAATTACTTGAATGTCAGGCTCTGCATCAAGTGCAGGGGTTGACGCTCCATCAACTGCCTGAAACATTGTACTTGCATTAGTGAGGATTACAATAGTGAAAACATAACACACACCTGGGGTCGACAGCATAGGTACATATCAACGACTAACCACGAATGAAACATTGTGTAGAACAATCAAACGACAAGAATTCCAGCTCTGATGATGACGCTCGATAGAGCTGTCAGTATCCATACCTCCTGCTGTTGAAGAACATCTAGAAATGTTGTAGATGTGGCGGACGCTTCAGCATCTCCCTGAAAGACAGTACTTGCATTAGTATGGATAACACTAATTATAACCGAAAACAAACACCAGTGGACGATAACTAAGGTGTATATCAATTGGAAAGCACTAACCAAACATTCGGTAAAATGATTACACGATAAAATAAAAATATTACTTGGCATGCATAAAACAGGTCTGTAGCGGATTAGCCTAGTAAGATTACCTGATACGCGCTAGAAGTGGTTGATAACTGCGACCACGTCAAGGATGTAGAATGTTCTTGCTTCAGATTCAAGGGATAGTCAAAAAGTTGTAAAGGTAAATTAATGATTGATAATGAAATGCCAATATTAAAAATAGCCATGTAAGGCGACAGAATACTTGTAAAATGCTCAATACAGCACAGTTCCCTGTTCCCATATATATACATTGCGTTTGTGGGTTATGAAATCGAAAAAGAATATATTGGTAAATGTCATTATTCAACAAACTATACAATCATATTAATATCGAAATTATTACAAGGGATAGAACACCTACAATATCAATTAATCTGTTCGGATACCTACACACTACCGCAAGGCTTAAAGCTAAATCCGGACACTTGACTCACCGGTGGCGGAATGTGGATGAATAGAGTGGGAATAGCGTTTGAGCAATTTCCGTGTCGTTCGCCGTTTATTCTTCTTTGTTACCCAAGATGTTGTGTACATGTCCAAGGAAAAGTGACGGCTGCAGATGCGGTATCGATCACCCCTCTTGTCCTGTAAGACTTGTTGGACTCTACTTTCCAGCTCATCCAGTGGATATCCGCAATGTCCGACTCATTCTCTTATTCGATCAACAGTTTTCGGGAATACATGCATTGTAGTGCCTTCAGATTTCGCATGGGTCTTCGAAGGGCAACCGCTAATCGAACAGGCAGGCATTGTTGATAAATCTGAAAAGTAAATATCGACATTATTATACAATCTTCAAGAATAAAGATTTGATACAAAAGTAAATGAATCACACAATGATCAATGAAAGGTTTGTTTTGGTCGCAGGAACTATACCAGTTCATTATGTGCGGCTTAGTATTTGCAAAGTTGCAGAAATGTATAAATGATGTGACTAAAAACTGAACATGTGACTCATCCCTTGGATGTTCTGTATTGCACGAGAAGCAAATATGCTTACATCATAGACTGGACCCCCGAAGGATGCAATTCGATGACAATTGACACAGATGAAAATAAATAGATCTATTGATAGCATAGCAATGGAAATTCAAGTCAATAGCAATGAGACCAATGAACATAGCACTATTGGGTACTCTACTCGCAAATAGATAGAAATTTAAAAATCTGCGAAATATGACCAGGATACATGGCCTTACCTTGACCAACAAACAGTTGGATTCAGCAAGCAGAGCAGTATGTTGCGGGAGAATAGGTAGATGGCCGCAGGTAGCGCACTGATGGGTATGCTCAAAGCGGTCACAGAAGTTCACGGATAGCACGACGACGAGCAGATTAGCATAGATCTTAGTGGTTCCCAGGTAGCACGTTCAGGAGTTGACTTGCAAAGCACAAAGATGTTCTCATGAGACATATCGAGTGGTTTTTAAAGTATTAGGGACTGGGGTGTGTTTGTGAATGAATGACGTATGTATGTCGTGGTATTGGGGGGCGGCCTGCTTGAAGGGGAGGCCTGCATGGAGACACGGGGTCTGAGGAGGCCATGTGACCAATGGCCCCTTGGCGTGGGACACCTTTTGAAGTGTATATGTAGTTTGGCACCTTGGCCTTTCGCGCCCCTGACCGCCCCCCATGCCAGCGCGCATCCACCGGCGCGAACCGCCTTTGATACAGGGGGTGGGATGGATGGCCCTGGGGCGTGCAGATAAGGCACAGGAAGACTGCTGAATGGAGACACACTTATGTGGATTGCAGGGGGGCGGCCTGCATGCATCATGGGAGGCCTGCCTGGGGACACGGGGTATGAGGAGACCATGTGAACAATGGCCCCTTGGCGTGGGACACCTTTTGAAGTGTACATGTAGTTTAGCACCTTGGCCGTTTGCGCCCGTCACAGCCCCCCCATGCCTGCGCGCATCCACCGGCGCGAACCGCCTTTGATATAGGGGGGTGGGATGGATGGCCCTGGGGCGTGCAGATAAGGCACAGGAAGACTGCTGAATGGAGACACACTTATGTGGATTGCAGGGGGGCGGCCTGCTTCAAGGGGAGGCCTGGCTGGAGACACGGGGTCTGAGGAGGCAATGTGACCTATGGCCCCTTGGCGTGGGACACCTTTTGAAGTGTACATGTAGTTTGGCCCCTTGGCCTTTCGCGCCCCTGACAGCCCCCCATGCCAGCGCGCATCCACCGGCCCGAACCGCCTTTGATACAGGAGGGTGGGATGGATGGGCCTGGGGCGTGCAGATAAGGCACAGGAAGACTGCTGAATGGAGACACACTTATGTGGATTGCAGGGGGGCGGCCTACATGCATCAGGGGAGGCCTGCCTGGAGACACGGGGTCTGAGGAGACCATGTGAACAATGGCCCCTTGGTGTGGAACACCTTTTGAAGTGTACATGTAGTTTGGCACCTTGGCCGTTTGCGCCCGTCACAGCCCCCCATGCCAGCGCGCATCCACCGGCGCGAACCGCCTTTGATACAGGGGGGTGGGATGGATGGCCCTGGGCCGTACAGATAAGGCACAGGAAGACTGCTGAATGGAGACACACTTATGTGGATTGCAGGGGGGCGGCCTGCTTCAAGGGGAGGCCTGGCTGGAGACACGGGGTCTGAGGAGGCCATGTGACCGATGGCCCCTTGGCGTGGGACACCTTTTGAAGTGTACATGTAGTTTGGCACCTTGGCCTTTCGCGGCCCTGACAGCCCCCCATGCCAGCGCTCATCCACTGGCGCGAACCGCCTTTATATCAATATATAGTATATCGCCTTTATATCAATGATAGTATATCGTTGCTTATCAATAACAAATGCCACATACCAGAGATTCTTGAGAGCACAGACCCACACTTCAACCGGTGTATTATAGTGGTCAAGACCCTAAGGTCTGTATAATCCAATGGTAATTGTTAGTATAGATATATGTGTGACTTTTATAGAGACATAACCTACTGAAAGACTTTGAACAAGTGTTATTTAGTGCATGCATTATCGAGAATATGTTATGTTAGCTTAGATAGATAGTGACCACCCTGCTTCACAGCGACCAGACCTTCACCCATTCGGAGCACAGATATCTGACGTCCATCCTTGAATGGAGACACACTTGATTCATTTAAAAAATCGAAACAAACGTTGTTAAAATATATGTGGTGTTTTATTTTGTATCTTATTTTCATGACACAAAAATACAAGACTTTAAAGATTATACAGGTCAGGTTGCAGCACAGCGAGAGAAAATCCCCTGTACTGACCGCTGTCACTCGGGAACGTTTCTCTAATGGCACGAACGGCACAGGCGGGTATCACTCTTCGAACACGGTGTCCAAGCCTCCCGTGGAGCCACCATGTAAAGGAATGATAGGCCACCAGCCTGTACCACCTGGGAAAAGGAATGAAACAAACTGTTTTTAAATGACCAAGATAAGTTTAATAAACGTTTGTTGTCAATGACAATTCTTGTAACTAATGGCATTCTGCACGGACAAATGCTATCTAGACAATGCACACTATTGAACGACTTACATGCGTTACAATGATATGTAGATGTAATTTTGGATATAGTAGAAGAACATGAAATAGGAGTGGCATGACAAGCAGAGTATATTTACTCGTTACTCGGATTACGAGGACGAACAGTTGTGCGAAGTTCGTGCATAAGCACCATCATTATTCTCAACACGGCCCGTGTGAGGCAGGCTGCCCTGAAGTCTGGCAGCTCGGTGATGCATTGCAGTCGTGGCTCGCCTTCCGAAATGTAGGCCAGGCAT